>NC_135232.1:427308407-427971407 GCF_051348905.1 Ranitomeya variabilis
GAGACCACCACACCCCAATGAGACAAGGGGGGCTCCGCAACGGCGGTTAAATCGATCTGGGCTGCCGGTTGTGGTCGGTTCCGCCATGCAGCCATCAAGCGCCGCAGGTGCTCAGCCTCTGGCAGGATCTTCATGCCCGGTGCCTGCAGCGTACCTTCAGCCGCGGCCGGGTGGGAAGGAGCAGGGGACACCGGAGATAGGTGGACTTCCGTGGGCCGACCCAGCCGAGCAAGCACGCGGGCATCGACCTCCATGCGGCGCGCTATCTGGCGGGCCTCGGCTGCGGCTACACACTCCTCCGATGGTGGCAAGGGGGGTCGGCCCATTGGTAGCTCCGTGAGGGTCAGTCCCCACAACGCTGGTGCATCTGAGGCTGTGTCAGACGGTGCAGCCTCAGGCTGAATCGGATCAGTCCCCCGCGGGATTCTTGGTGTCGCCATCTTTGCTCCTTCTGCGGTGTCTTCTTCCCGCGGTCTCTTTCGTGGGCGGCCCCGTCCCCATGGTCTCCACCCTCCGACCAGGATCAGGAGGCGGACCTCGGCTGTTGACGGGCACGTCCTCAGGACACAGAAATACTTAGACTGGGCGGCCATTGCTGTTCGCGCTCTCCAGCTTGCCTACGCCCCCTTCACGCCCCTCTTCTCTTCCTGCGCTCTCCTCAGCGCTACAATGGCGGCGGAGTTTGGCGGCAAATGGCACAACACACAGTCCTCTCAATAAAGTACAGTCCAAGCACAACAAATCACAGTCTCTAGGCACACATGACCTGGTTCTTCAGGCTTAAGTAGATCCTGTTCGTGACGCCAAGTTTGAAGCGCCCCCACTGCCGCAGGGCCGAGGGGTACCCGGTACCGGGCCTCTGAGTCTCTGCTTCTGGGGTTGTCACGGCGGCTAGGCCCCGGTCCGTGACCCTGCCGTGGGGCGCACAGTGAATGATCGGTGTGGATGTCGGTGCAGTTGTGGGGTGCAGGTCGCGGTAAATAACGAGGACACCAGGTTGCAGTCTCTTTACCTCTTTACTGGAGATCTCTGAGTCCTCAGTCCAGAATACGGTTCACCAGGCTGCGCAAGTCCGGCCGGTCCAATGGCACTTCCAGAGTTCTCTTCACAGGTGGAAATCGGTGCCTTCCTTCTTAGCGCTATGTGTTGTAGTCCTCCCCTGCTGTGCTTACGGAAAGTACCCCACAACTGTTGTGTCTGTTTCTTAAGTTCCCTCACAACTCGATTAAATGATGTTCTTCTAATCGTCCGTCCCTCCCTGATGTTACGGTTAGAACGGCACCCGTTTGTCGGGTAGGCCTGGAGTTCTTCCGGGACCCTAGAGACGCCCCTCTCCCGCAATTGCCTCCCAAGACTTCATAGGTGATATGTGTTAGACAGCCCGCCTTAAACTGACTGTCCTGCCGCTGTTTGGAGTATTGCTTGAAGCTGAATGTTATTCTACTCCCTCGGCGTTCCGGCCACCGGTAGTGCACCTCAGTAGGGTGTTGCTTCGGTCTTACAGCACGACCCCTACTGGAATTCTCCTATTGCTTGATCTCGTTTCTCACTCAGCACAATCTATCTCGCTTCTAGTCCTTTCTTAGGGCACCGCCGCTATTCTGAGCAGGCACGGTCCCGTTACGTTCTTTCCAATGCCAAGCCTCTGCCAGGATCCCACCCCTGGCAGAGACCCTACTGTCTCTTCCTCCACAACACCCTCTGCCACAAGGTGTTGCTTCGTTCAATCCAGTCAGCTTTCTGATCTAACTTCCTGCCTGACCCCCGGTTTACCCACTATGGTGGGGAGTGGCCTAATGAATAGCACCCTTAGCTCCCCCCGGAGGCCCTGCGGTGAAATGTATTGGTGTCTGTGATACCTGATCAGATGAACTCCTTCAGTGCCATCGAACGCACCATGGCTCCCCATAGTGGCGGAGCCACAGTACTGCAACGACCAGGACTCTGGGGCGCTGCACATTCTTCCCCTTTAACGTCACCTTTCCCAATCCCACCAACACCTTCACCATACCTCCCACAAACCACATCTGTACCTCAACTCCCTGCCCAACCTCATGTTTTCACCACCCATTCCACTTCTGTTCCTCCCCGTGATGTCATGTCCCCCCCTATCGACGTGGCCCGCCCTGACAGCCCCTCTGCTACTATCTCCACCCCAAATTATGAAAACCTTTAAAAAATTGTAAATGAATAAAACTTTGTGGTTTAAAAACAATTTTATTGTCTCTCTTTAAAAAAAAAAAACTGTATTAAAACCACCAAGGTTATGGTAT
Source organism: Ranitomeya variabilis (assembly GCF_051348905.1). Lineage (NCBI taxonomy): Eukaryota > Metazoa > Chordata > Amphibia > Anura > Dendrobatidae > Ranitomeya > Ranitomeya variabilis. The sequence continues at coordinate 427,310,681 of NC_135232.1, forward strand.
AGGTTATGCAATTTTAAAGTACAAAGGTTTTGTAACCAAACAAAAAAATTGTATTTTACAAGTGTGAAAAAATTTTTTTTTACACCATTTCATACTGCCAGTCAACAGATCCTGGAGGAGACATGAAGTAGTCTGCAAAATTGTCCCGCATTCTGGAGACTGCTACTGGACTGCGGAAAGTTGTGTTCTCGTAATCCCGCAAGGTGCTTTCTGACACATTATCCTCCAGGGAAACATGTTCTTGTGATATAACAAAACTGTGAAGTACCACGCAAGCCTTTACCACATCATCGACAGTTTCAGTCTGCAGTTTAATTGCAGTTAGTAGTATTCTCCATTTAGCAGTTAAGATGCCAAAAGCACATTCCACTACTCTTCGTGCTCTGGTTAAGCGGTAATTAAAAATGTTCTTCCTCTGGGTCAGTCCACTACTTCCAAAGGGTTTCAGCAAATGTGGGGAAAGCTGGAAGGCATCATCTCCAACGCAAACAAATGGTAATGGTGGACCGGTGGTTCCAGGGAGAGGTCTAGGTGGCGGAAAGTCAAATGTCTCTCCATACAAACAACGCCCCATTGGTGATGTTTTAAAGATCTGTGAGTCATTTGCTCGTCCATACGCACCGATATCCACAGCGATGAACTTGCAGTGTGCGTCGGCTATGGCCATCAATACAATAGAGAAGTACTTCTTATAGTTGAAAAATTCTGATCCAGAGCCAGAAGGTTTGACGATCCTTATATGCTTCCCATCGACTGCTCCGACACAATTTGGGAACTGGCATATTTGTTGAAAATTTTGTGCAATCTCCAGCCACCTCTCCTGTGATGGCTCCGGAATGTATTCTGCTTGTAGGCACTCCCACAATGCCCGGCAGGTATCTCTGATGATAACTGAGATGGTGGATATCCCAAGCCTAAACTGAAAAAGTAGGGATGAGAACGACTCTCCAGTTGCAAGGAATCTGTTAACAAAAGGATAAGACAATAATTAATAAAAACTTCAAAAAACAACATTACAGTTATAAGTCTGATGAATGAGAATCATTAAAAAAAAAACAACTTACCGAATAGTCACCATGAGACGCTCCGCTGGTGATATGGAGAAGCGCATCTGGGTGTCTCGTCTCCGTATAGAGTCTTCAACATGGCCCAATAAAATTTCGAAGTTTTCGGCTTTCATCCTCACATAGTTGAAGAACTTCTGAGGGTTTTCCCTCAGTTCAATGTAAAGTGTGGAAAAAACACCACGGGTCATGCGTTGGGCTTTGATGGGATGGATCCACAGCCTTCTCTTCCGCCGCTGCCGCAGGATCCGCAGGCTTTCCTCCTCCTTGTCCCGAACGATGACTGCCAACCGATTTGCCTCAAAAGTAAAATCCGCACAGATCTTCATAATGTTCGCCAGTACTCCTTCCATCTTTGCCACTTTCTCTACAACCTTTCAAAGATGTGGTGTAAATACACAGTATATATAGTTTTCCAGTAGTTTCCAGTAGCCAATCACATTGAGATCCTCCCTTTTTAAAAAATGGATCCGTCAAAAAACGGATCCAACGGATGCAAAAACGGTCGCAACGGTTCCAATGGATCCGTTTTTGTGACGGATCAGTGTAACTGATCCGTCACAAAAACGGATCCGTTGGTACCATTTTTTCAACAATTGTGACGGATCCGTCGATCCGTCACGATGTTGGACCTGACTGACGCCAAACAACTGAAGTGTGAAAGAAGCCTTAGACGGACAATGTCAGCTAATTTGGTTATTTGGATGCCTAAATAGGAAAAACCAAGAGGGGACCAGATGAAGGAGTAATTAGCCTGGATCTGTAATTGAAGAGGGACCGGGAGAAACAGGGGAAAGATCGTAGATTTAGTTAAATTGAGTTTATAGTAGGAAACCGAGGAGAATTGGTGAATAGTGTTGAGCGATACCTTCCGATATGCAAAGGTATCGGTATCGGATTGGATCGGCCGATATCCAAAAAATATCGGATATCGCCGATACCGATACCCGATACCAATGCATATCAATGGGACACAAAATATCGGAATGGTTCCCAGGGTCTGAAGGAGAGGAAACTCTCCTTCAGGCCCTGGGATCCATATTCATGTATAAAATAAAGAATAAAAATAAAAAATATTGATATACTCACCCCTCCGACGGCCCCGGTTCTCACCGGTCCAAGCGTCTGCATCCGTTCCTAAGAATGCAGAGTGAAGGACCTTCGATGACGTCGCGGCTTGTGATTGGTCGCGTGACCGCTCATGTGACCGCTCACACGACCAATCACAAGCCGTGACGTCATCGAAGGTCCTTCACTCCCTGCATTCTTAGGAACGGAGGCACCGCTAAGAGCCAGGGTCCGCCGGTGGGGTGAGTATATCAATATTTTTTATTTTTATTATTTATTTTTTACATGAATATGGATCCCAGAGCCTGAAGGAGAGCCTCCTCTCCTCCAGACCCTGGGAACCATACGCACCGCACACTTCCGATTCCGATTTCCGATATCGCAAAAATATCGGAACTCGGTATCGGAATTCCGATACAGCAAATATCGGCCGATACCCGATATTTGCAGTATCGGAATGCTCAACACTATTGGTGAAGGATCGAGGTAATTGCGTTCAAGGAGTCGAGGGGATTAGAACATGTCAAGACTACGTCATCAGCATATAAACCTCTCTTATGCTCGATACCCCCAACCGTCACACCACCCACATCCGAACACTGACGAATTATGGCAGCAAGAGGCTCCATGATCAGCGCAAAGATGAGAGGGGAGAGGGGGCAGCCCTGGCGAGTCCCGTTGGATATAGGGAATAATCGGGATTTAAAGCCAGCTGAGCATACAGAGGCGCACGGATTAGAATACAAAGCCATGATAGCTGAAGAAATCCGACCAGTCAGGCCGAACTTCCGCAGAGTCAGTTCAATATATCCCCAGTGCACCCTGTCAAATGCTTTTTCAGCGTCAAGTGACAGGAATACACTGGGAAGACTCCCCCTCTCCACCACATCCAGGAGATCAATCAGACGCCTCGTTCCATCCCTGGTTTGCCTACCCGGCACGAACCCAACTTGATCAGGATGTATGAGTGAAGGAAGTACAGTTTGTAGTCTATTAGCCCAGATTTTAGCGTTAATTTTTACGTCACAGTTCAAGAGAGCAATAGGGCGAAAGTTTCCCGGGATGGTCATAGGCTTCCCTGGCTTGGGGAGTGTTGCTATAGAAGCTTCCAGGCCTTCAGCTTTAATATTGCCAGCCATTAACCAATAGTTAAATAACCTCAGGAGGTAAGGGGAAAGGATAGGGAAAAATTGGGCGTAATAGGGAAAGGAAAAACCATCTGGACCCGGGGAAGTGCGCTTTTTAGCCTCTCTGACTATTTCCGAGATTTCGGCTTCTATAATTGGGGCATTAAGAAGAGACAATTGATCAGCGCTAACCACTGGGAGGTGGGCTTTCGCTAGAAAAGCAGATATTAGGTCCGAGGAGGGCTGGGGGGTATCTGGGTCTGATTTAAGGTTGTAGAGGGAGTAGTAGTATGAGGCGAACGCTTCAGCTATATGAATTGGGTTGTATACATGGGAACCATCAGGTTTAATCAGGAACGGGATTTTAGATTGAGCTTCTCTTTTTTTTACGCGCCTGGCCAACATAGCTCCCGCCCGATTGCCCATTGAGTAAAATTTGGCTTTGGTCTTCAAGCCATTCTCCGCTTTATGAAGAAGGACCTGACGGACCTGAAGACGAGCATTGTTAAGCTCAGAGAGAAGCTGTTGAGTATGAGATGCTTTATGGGCAGCTTCAAGGCGGGCTACTTCGTCTAAAGCCAATTGTAAGGCCAGATTGTACTTTCGTTTAGTTATTGCAGCCATCTTAATAAAAAGGCCACGAGCCACAGCCTTATGAGCAAACCACAACGTATCATCAGCAATGTCTGCAGAATCATTAGTGGCAAAGAACTCCTGTAGGGCACCCTCGATGAGCCGAGAACTAGATTGATCCGCCAAGAGATGATTGTTAAGGCGCCACTGCGAGGGAGGCCTGATGGCAAGAGGATCCCGTAAAGACAGTGAAACTGGGGCATGGTCCGACCAGGTAATATTGCCTATGGTTGCAGAAGTGCAATGGGGAAGGGCCACGTTGTCCACCAACACATAATTAATCCTGCTATAAGAGCCGTGTCGAGGAGACAAAAAAGTATAGTCTCTCTCATTACAGTGCAAATATCTCCAAATGTCATGAAGATGGTAAGAATTAATAAGTGGGCCCGCCTCACCCCTGTAGAGAGACGAGATCGAGCAGTCAAGATGCTTAGACATAGGGATATTGAAATCCCCTGCGACTAGTTTATGTTCATGTTGAATAGAACTGAGAATTTGAAAAAAATTGTTAAGAAATTTAAGCTGACCAAAGTTAGGGGCATATATAGAGGCAATAGTGTAAGGGGCATTGTTTATCAGACACAGAACTATAATATATCTACCCAGGGGGTCCGCCACAGAGCATATCAATTGAAAGGAATTAGCTTTACTAAAGAAGATAGCCACCCCAGCTTTTTTCGCGCTACTGTTAGCAAAGAATTGGTGAGGGTATAAACCCGAATACATTCTCAGATTGTCACGCTCTACCAGATGTGTTTCTTGCATACATATGATATCCTGGTGAACTTTAGCTAGTTGGCGCCAAACAACCGATCTTTTACCCAGAGAGTTGAGACCATTTACATGAATTGAATACAGTGAGATACTCATAGGAAAAAACAAAAGAAGATATGATAACAGTACGTTCTCCAGGAGACCGCCACCGCAGACAATGAGGCCGAGGACCTCCGAACTGTACAAACCTGTGGAAAGAGAAACATAGGGGAGAGGGGGTGTAGGGTAAGGGGAGACAGCACAAACAGATAATTAACAAACAGTAGAGAACCATTCAGGATAATCCTGAGTCCATAGGTGAAAAAAAAGAAAACAGTTCACCTGTGGGGCAATCTGCTGAAGCTAACCAAAAAAAGGAACAAAGGATAGCCAGCATGGGATCTGTTTTTCAAAAACAAGAAAAAAAACCCCACCCCACCTTCCCTAGTGTTTGGGCTTCCCCTCCCTCTCCCCGTTGTTGTGTTGTTGTGCACCTTGCTTCTCTCTCACCCAGCATGACATTCCTGTTCCCGCTCTACATCCAGTGATCACATGATCACTGGGTTCAGAGAAGGAAGCACAGTCAGTGTATCCTAATCTGTATACGCAGAGCTAGGACACACTATAAACCATGATTATCTTCTCTCTGGGAAATCTGGAAAGGTGACAGCCAGCTTCCCTCCCCCACAGCTGCAATATCTAGAGAGAACTACTTAAATTATGAACTGCAGATTCCAGAGCATAAAACGTAATATGTGAAGAATAAAAAAAATATACTTATACTCACCTCACCGTTCACTTCTCCGTTAATTGCTGATACTCTCATTGAATTCCAGAATTGAGGGAGGTTTCTGCAGGTTCATGCCATGTACTTTGACTTCACGTGCACATGAGCAGGACCCTCCTGGGTGTATTCAAGCCCGGACATAGCAGCCCAGCATAAGATCCTGGGAAATAAAAATGCAAGCGACAGCAATTTGAAGATACAATGAGTACTGAGGAGCGGAGGTGCAGGAGATGTGAGTGATAAGGAGAGTTTAATGGGTTTTTTTTTTAACATTTTGATGGTCTTTTACAGTTCAGAAAATTTGCAGCGGACAGACACATATAGTGTACTCAAAAACAGGAAAAAAAATTCCAAATGAAGTGAAATTGCAAAAAAAGTGAAATTCTACAATAGTTTTTTTTTTTTTTTTTACCATTTTCACTAAATGCTCAAACTGACCTGCCATTATTATTATTCTGCAGGTCATTACAAGTTTTTAGATACCAAACATGTGTAGGTCATTTTTTGGTGAAACAAAAAATGCAAAGTTTGTTAAAAAAAAAATAAATAAATAAATAAATAAAAAATGGCGCCATTTTCTGAGATGAACTGTGGCTGGTTGGGGGCTTACTAGGGATTTTTGCGCACCGAAGATGACGTTTTTATTTATACCATTTTGGTGTATATGCGCTCTTTTCGCCTATTATTACATTTTATTGCAATGTTGTGGCGACCCAAAAAATGTAATTCTGGCTTTATGATTTTTTTTCTCATTGCGCTGTCTACCAATCGCATTAATTTTTTTTATATTTTGATCCGGCGTTTCTGAATACAGTGGAACGATACGTGTATTTTTCTTTTTTATTGTTTTATTTTGAATGGGGCTAAAGGGGGTGATATGAACATACATATTTTTTTATTTTAATATTTTTAAAAACATTTTTTCCCACTTTTTAATTGCTTCAGTAGTCTCCATGGGAGATATTCCAATTGCCTGTGCTACACATAGCAGGACTTCAGCCCTACTATGTGTAGCAGAAATGGTCATCTGCTAGCAGAGCAGCACTGACAACCACAGGGTCTCCTGAAGACCACCAGGTTGTCATGACAACCTATCAGAGCTTAGCGATCATGTGACAGGGCCGTCAATGGACAGGACTCATGACGCGCTTCTGACGTGGCCTCGTTAAATGACGTTGTCAGGAAAGGGGTTATATCATGGTTGTGGACAGGGTTCCTTCCCTGTCCTCTCAGGGTTAATGTTGTATGGCCTCCTTTTGGTTTGGGGAGGGCTATATTTACCCACCTTTATCTGGGGAGCCTTGTCAGTGATACATCTGTTCTGGCTGTGTGTCTGACCCGCTGGTGTGCTTGCATACTGTGTAGTCCGTTTGCCTTCTCGTGTCTGATCCGGTCCGTGTTCTCGTTTTGTGCATTGCTTTGTGATTTCGTGCTTGCTGTCTGTTTCTGGCTCTGACCTTTGGTTTTATACTCTTACTAATCTCCTGTCTGCCCCGTTTGTACTGCACAGCTATCTCCGGCTACCTGACCTTTTGCTACATCCTGACCACTCTCAGCGTTTCATCCTTTAGTACTTCATCTACCTCCTGGCTTGACTTCGGCAGCGTTTAGACTACTCTCCGGTTTCACCGATCACTGCCACTACTCAGCGTCTGGATCGGCCTCCGGCCCCTCCCCCAGTGGTCACGTGTTTCAGGTCCTGCGCCCCGGCAGGTAAGCTCACTGCAGCACTCCCCTCTCACCCCCCTGTCCTTCTGTATCTTGTGCAGAGACTCCTGTTTTAAGTCTTCAGCAGGGTTCTTGATAGGTTAAAGGGAATCTGTCACCAGGTTTTTGCTATGTATTTTGAAAGCATCATAATGTAAGGGCCCAGACCCTCATTCCAGCAATGTATCACTTACTATGCTGCTTTCTGTGGTTTTCACACAATCAGTTTTTATGCTGCAGATCAACAAGTCCTTTGAATGTTGATCTCTGTATAGCCAATAATTGACAGATTTCTTTGTACATTGTGCAAAGAAAGAAAACTCCTAATCAGTGGTGGGTCGAGAATACACAGAGCAGGAGGTCTACATGATGACAAAATAACTAGTCCTGTAGTGATAATCTACTGCTGATAAAACACTGATTTTTATGGAAACTACAACAAGCAGCAAAAGTAGGTGACACATCGCTAAAATCAGGGTCTCTGCCCCTACATTCTGCTGCTCACATATTACATAAACAAAAACTGCTGACAGATTTCCTTTAAGTTTGTCACTTTCCAGGTTTTAATCCACAAAGCCCTCACTGACAATGTGCTATTATTACTAGTCAGCCACAGTGTGCACAGTTAATACTATCCTCTTAAAGGAGTTGAGACACATGGTGAGAAGTGAGAGAAGAGATACACTTGAGATAATGGCAGCCGTGATGTCCATCAAACGACGACTAACAAATAATAACAAAGCTGCATTCATTTTAAATACGTTTCTTTCCTACTGAGCAGGAAAACACCGAATCAGATATGGCAGGATTGCTATTATTCATTAGGATTTGTATTACAGGATTTGTTGCATGAATTATAGGATTTATGGAGATTTACAGGATTTAGAAGTCAGTATCATGGGATTTGAATAGAGAAGTACTAGACTTGCACCCCATCGACCCCACGTCTATTACAGTAGGGATGCAAAGGATGCTTATGTGAAAAGCACATTTGTTTTTAGGTAAACAAAATCTCTGAAGGTAATGGGAATGTCACATCAACGTTAGCATTTATTTTTCTTGTCATTCAATCACCCAATTTAAAAAAACTGGTAATTATTGTAATGAGTACCGTAAATAAAAAGTCTTTTTCAGCTCACCTGTCCACTCTGTGCATGGAAAATTCAACAAGTAGTAAAAAGCCTAAATCTGGTGCTGCATTTTTTTTACTAATTATTGTAATGCAAGCAGCTTTCAAAACAGTGCGGTAAAGAGGCAGCAACCCAGGATAGTCCAACTGTAACATCTTTATTTTGGCAACGTACAAAAATAACTCAAACTTTATCCTCCAGTTAGCAGCCGGATCGTTCATAACAGTCCGTATCAAATCCGTTGCCATGGGCGACTGCACCGCCGCATCACTCTTGGGAGCATCAATGGCTTTGCCTTCTCTAGCCTGTGTGTAGTCTCACAGGCACCGGTCTGCACAGAGCCTCCTGCACTGTTGCTTTCAAAACAAACACTGACAAACCCAAACCTTAACTGAAAGTTTAAATGTGAATCATGGACATGGGTCACTCCCACTTTTAGTTTGCATTGTAACCACCGCTGTGGCTGTAACTACAATGAACTCCAGCGGGTTTAGCATGCTTCTATGAGCATCCTGGAGAACAACTTTCATATGTGATTCCCCTCACTGCCTCACATACCCCCCCTCTGTTCAAACTTGGAGAATAAATATCTGTCACCATATGGGGGGCCGATGACATAGCATCCGTATTTAGTTGTGCCTTGCCAGCTCGATGTTCTATGGAGAAACTAAAGTTTTGCAGTGACAGAAATAATCTGGTGACTAGAACATTGGTCCGTTACCAAGCAAAACTGTCACCCGAGTAAATAATAATGTATAACTTTTTTCTCCCGGAGTATCTTTCCTACTCAAGTAGGTGATCGGATGTTCTTCTCTGTTCGCCTTCTGTGACAGAACCGCTCCTAGTCCTACCTCATGGACATCCGTTTGCATGATAAAGCCTGTCTTGAAGTTGGGGCTAGTGAGGACAGGCTGTCCGCTCAGCACAAACTCCATGGACTGGAATACTTCCTCCACCTGAGGGTTTCACTATGACGGTTTTTCTTCCTTTTAATAGATTGTCAAGGGTGCCGATCTCCCGGCAAAATTAGGTATAAATAGTCAGTAATGCCCAATAATGTTGAGGAGCGCTCTTACCTATTTTGTTTATTGTTTTGTTTATTTGGGGTTTGATAACCCTACGGCCAATCACGTACCCCAAGTACTTGGCTTCCTCAAGACCTATTACACATTTTTGGGGGTCGCCATCAAGCCCGTGGCCCGGAGTGAATCCACTACCACTTGCACCTGGGAGAAATGGTTGTGCCACGAGGTACAAAAAAAACAGATATCATCCAAATACGTCGACACATACTTCTGATGGGGCTCTAAAACTATTTTTGTCACCCTTTGGAACCTGGTTGGGCCCGCATGTAACCCAAAAGGCAACACAACATAGTGAGAGACCCTCAGGCGTTATGAAGGCGTTTTTTCTTTCGCCGACTGTCAGAGGCACCTGCCAGTAACCCTTGGTAAGATCGAGCATCGTGAAATAATGGTCCTGCCCCAGTCTCTCAATCAGCTCGTCCACTCAGGGCATTGGATAAAGGTAAAATTTTGACACTTTATTCAATTTTCGTAAATGGTTGCAAAATCGTAACGATCTGTCCGGCTTCGGAATCAGTACAATGTGCTAGCCTACTCACTACTAGACTCCTCAATAACTCATAGCAGGAGCATTTGTTTCACCTCAGCTGCATTGGCTTTCTTCTGGGCCTTCAGCACACGGTACAGTTTCATTCGTACCCTTACCTGAGGCTCGGTGACAATGTCATGTTGGATTACAGATGTTAGGCCGATAATACGTATTGTGGTGCACCAATTTCTGAGCCTTTCGTCGATGCTGTCTAGTGAGAGCGTCGCTTATCTTTACCTCTCTCCCTGCCTCCGACCGGGCCGATGTTGGCGGGTCCCCAAACAATAAGACAGGAGTCGCATCCATAATTATACATTATTGGTCTTTTCACGCCTTTAGCAGATTTACATGATATAATTGCTCAGGTTTCCTCTTCCCAGGCTGATATATCCTGTAATTCACTTGCTCAAACTTTTCTCGGACATATGGCCCTTGCCACTTGACCATGAGCTTTTGGTGGCCACCAAAACTAATACCCAATCCCCTTGTTTAAAGGACCTAACTGTGACCTTTCTATTATACGTTTGGCTCTGCCTGAGCATACAGAAAGTGTTCCTTTGCTATAGGCATTACCACCGCGATGCGGTCTGGCATACTCACCACGTGCTTTATTACACTTTTATGAGGAGTAGGCTCCTGTTCCACATCTCTTTGGCTATGTCCAGCAGGCCCCTGGGATGTCTACTGTATAATAGTTCAAAAGGAGAGAACTCGATGAGGACTGCGGTAGCTCTCAGACAGAAAACATTAAATAAGGCAGTAATATCCCAATCCTTCTCATCATTGATGACCACTTTCTTTAGCATAGATTTAAGGGTTTTGCTAAATCCTTCCACTAAACCATCAGTATGTGGATGGTACACCGACGTGTGCAGTTGTTTAATCTGGAGCAGCTTGGACAGTTCCATTGTCTCCTTGGACATAAAAGGAGTCCCCTGATCCATAAGAATCTCCTTAGGTAGCCCAAGTCGACAGAACATGGTAAACAGCTCCTTGGCAATAAGTGGCGAAGCGGAATTGCATCTGGGAAATGAGTAGCATAGTCTACGATCACTAACGTAGACATAGGCTGACTTTACTATGGGCCCTACAAGCTCCACAGCAATCTGCTCAAAAGGTACTTTTGCCCGGTGTCCACTGACACGCACCTGACATAGATGGACTTCACCTCGCCCTATGAAAGAAGCAGTGTGTTTCAGGTGTGCATTAAAATACATCTACAGGTGTGTCTCTTATTAACTCAGATGTTGCCAAACACATGACTGTTATGGTTTCCAATGGCAAGGAAACATCAGAAGCATAGAATAAACGGACAAGCTCTCGGGTGATGGAAACTAGAGCTGACCGCGATGCTAAACCTACACACCACACTAGAAGTAGCCAGGGGGCATTCCTGCGTTGTCTCTAGATTCCGCGCGCCAGCCGGAGAACTAACTACCCCTGGTAGAAGAAAACAGTCCTGGCTTGCCTCCAGAGAATGTCCCCACAGGAGATAGCAGCCCCCCACATATAATAACGGTGAGAGCAGATGAAAAGACACACGTAGTATGAAAGCAGATTTAGCACAGAGAGGCCCGCTAACTAAATAGCAGAAAGATACAACAGAGGACTTCGCGGTCAGCTGCAAAACCCTTCAAAACACCATCCTGAAATTACCTTAACTCATGTGACAACTCATGACACCGGAGTGGTAATTTCAGCCCAACAAGAGCTTCCAGCTGCAGAGATTCACATAAGTGCAAACTGGACAAAACATACAAAAATAGACTTAAGGACTAAAGTGTCCAACTTAGCTGAGCAGAAAACTGGGAGCAGGAACATGCAACAGAATCACTCTGGATACATTGATGGCCAGCATTAGAATGACTGAGGAGCAAGGTTAAATAGGATACTCCCACATCCTGATAGGAACAGGTGAACTGAGAAGGCAAAGCTTGCAGGACACCAGTACCACAAGAGACCACCGGGGGAGCCCACGAACCGAATCACAACAGTACCCCCCCCCTTAAGGAGGGGGCACCGAACCCTCACAAGAACCACCAGGGCGATCTGGATGAGCCCTATGAAAGGCACGGACCAAATCAGAAGCATGAACATCAGAAGCTGTAACCCAAGAATTATCCTCTTGACCGTAGCCCTTCCATTTCACCAGATATTGAAGTCTCCGTCTGGAAACACGGGAGTCCAAGATTTTCTCCACCACGTACTCCAATTCACCCTCAACCAGCACAGGAGCAGGAGGCTCAACAGAAGGCACAAGTGGTACCTCATACCTCCGCAATAATGACCGATGGAAGACATTATGGATAGCAAAGGATGCTGGGAGGTCCAAATGAAAAGACACAGGGTTAAGAATTTCCAAAATCTTATAAGGACCGATGAACCGAGGCTTAAACTTAGGAGAAGAGACCCTCATAGGGACAAAACGGGAGGACAACCACACCAAGTCCCCAACACGAAGACGAGGACCAACACGACGATGGCGATTAGCAAAACGTTGAGTCCTCTCCTGGGACAACTCCAAATTGTCCACCACCTGCCCCCAAATACGATGCAACCTATCCACCATGGTATCCACTCCAGGACAATCCGAAGACTCCACCTGACCAGATGAAAAACGAGGATGGAACCCTGAATTGCAAAAGAAAGGGGAGACCAAAGTGGCAGAACTGGCCCGATTATTAAGGGCAAACTCAGCCAACGGCAAAAAGGAGACCCAGTCATCCTGATCAGCAGACACGAAACACCTCAAATAAGTCTCCAAGGTCTGATTAGTACGTTCCGTCTGGCCATTTGTCTGGGGATGAAATGCAGACGAAAAAGACAAATCAATGCCCATCCTGGCACAAAACGCCCGCCAAAATCTGGACACAAACTGGGATCCCCTGTCGGAAACGATATTCTCCGGAATACCATGCAGCCGAACCACATTCTGAAAAAACAGGGGCACCAACTCAGATGAGGAAGGCAGCTTGGGCAAGGGCACCAAATGAACCATCTTAGAAAAGCGGTCACACACCACCCAAATGACGGACATCTTCTGAGAAACAGGGAGATCAGAAATAAAATCCATAGAGATGTGTGTCCAAGGCCTCTTAGGAACAGGCAAGGGCAACAACAACCCACTAGCCCGAGAACAACAAGGCTTGGCCCGAGCACAAACATCGCAAGACTGCACAAAAGTACGCACGTCCCGAGACAGGGAAGGCCACCAGAAGGACCTAGCCACCAAATCTGGTACCAAAAATTCCAGGATGACCTGCCAACGCAGAAGAATGAACCTCCGAGATGACTCTATTGGTCCACTCATCCGGCACAAACAATCTACCAGGCGGACAACGATCAGGCCGATCCGCCTGAAACTCTTGTAAAGCACGTCGCAGGTCTGGGAAGACAGCAGACAATATCACCCCATCCTTAAGTATACCCGTAGGTTTAGAATCACCAGGGGAATCAGGTTCAAAACTCCTAGAAAGGGCATCCGCCTTCACATTCTTAGTACCTGGCAGATATGAAACCACAAAATTAAACCGGGAGAAAAACAACGACCAGCGCGCCTGTCTAGGATTCAGACGTCTGGCCGACTCAAGATAAATCAAATTTTTGTGATCAGTCAAGACCACCACCTGATGTTTAGCACCCTCAAGCCAATGACGCCACTCCTCGAATGCCCACTTCATCGCCAAAAGCTCCCGATTACCGACATCATAATTTCGCTCGGCGGGCGAAAATTTTCGAGAAAAGAACGCACAAGGTCTCATCACTGACCAATCTGCAACATCAGCACCCTTTTTAGTCAAATCAGTCAAAGGCCTGACAACGCTAGAAAAACACCAAGGTTACTTACCGGTAGCCGGTTTTTCCGGAGCCCATGACAGCACACCTGAGAGAGGGATCCGCCCAGTCAGGACAGGAAACCTACTGAAATAAAAGGGCGGTACCTCTCCCTCGCTTCAGTTGGTTTTCAGAGCATGAGAGGCCCTTTTGGTTAGTACATGGTAATCCATCACCACATTATAAATTTAACAAAATACACCCAGCTAAAAAGTGCGCACCAAAGGGTGAAAAAGAGAAGGGAGGGAATATACAGGTGCTGTCATGGGCTCCGGAAAAACCGGCTACCAGTAAGTAACCTTGGTGTTTTCCCGTCTCCCATGACAGCACACCTGAGAGATTTTTGGAGAAAGAACCACCTTAGGGAGGGACCACCGCTTGTAGCACCCTTCTACCAAAGGTAAGGTCAGACGAGGAGGATAGATCTAGCCGGTAGTGTCTAAAGAAGGTAGACGGAGAGGACCAGGTAGCGGCTTTACAAATTTGATCTATCGATACCTCTGCTTTTTCAGCCCAGGAAGTAGACACGGCCCTGGTGGAGTGAGCCTTGATGCCATCAGGGATCGGGGCGCCACAGGAAGCATAGGATAATGAAATAGCCTCCCTAATCCACCTAGCAATAGTACCCTTGGATACCCCATATCCTTTCCTACTACCCTGGAAGGCTACGAAAAGGGATTGATCTTTTCTCCACTGATTAGTCAAGGATATGTACTGCACAATAGCCCTCCTCACATCCAGTGTATGAAATTTTGCCTCCCCTGGGTTTCTAGGATTATTACAAAAGGAGGGCAACACAATCTCTTGACTTCTATGAAATTTAAGTACAACTTTTGGAAGGTATGCCGGATCTGGTCTGAGTACTACCCTGTCATCAAAAATTTGCATGTAAGGAGGGGAGACGGACAGGGCCTGTAAGTCGCTCACCCTACGGGCTGATGTTAACGCAACCAGGAGGACCGTTTTAAGAGTGAGTATCTTTAATGATGATTCCTGCAGGGGTTCAAATGGACTATTGGTTAGAGCATTTAATACCAGATTTAAATCCCACGGGGGAAGTCTCTGAATTTTTATCGGTCTAGACCTACTACAGGATTTAATAAAGCGGGATACCCATCTATTGGAGGCAAGATTGCAATTATATAAAGCACCTAATGCCGACACCTGGACCTTGAGTGTATTGGTTGCCAACCCCAGTTGTAAACCCGCTTGTAAAAATTCTAAGATGGTACCCACAGGAGCCTTGTCCCCCAAAGGTTGCCCCGAAAAATCCAGAAACCTTTTCCACGTTCTACCATAAATTCTAGATGTTACTGGTTTTCTACTTTTTAATAAGGTGGAAACTAACCCCGGCGAAAACCCCCGCCTACTCAGTAATGCCCTCTCAAATTCCAGGCTGCAAGATGGAAGCCCTTCACCTGAGAGTGGCATATTGGGCCCTGGGTTAGTAGGTCCGGAATCTCTGGTAGGATCCACGGATCGGTTATAGACATTTGTCTCAGGAGGGAGAACCAAGGTCTTTTCGGCCAAAATGGAGCAATTAAGATTACTCTCGCTTGCTCCATTCTGATTTTCCTCACTACTGCTGGAATCATTGCTATTGGTGGAAACACATAAGCGAGACTGAAATCCCATTGAATCTGCAGGGCATCTACTGCGAAGGGATTCTCCCTCGGGTCTAGTGAACAGAACCTGTCTACCTTCCTGTTGGTTAGAGTGGCAAACAAATCTATCACAGGTAAGCCCCAGGCCTGCACTATCTTTTGAAAGACCTGGGGATTTAAAGACCACTCCCCTTGCCTTAGTGTCTTGCGACTTAGGTAGTCTGCTCTCGAATTCTCGATTCCCCTTATGTGAAGAGCAGAGAGGGATAGCAGGTGGTGCTCTGCTATTTGTAGGAGGACAGACGCTGACTTCATTAGGGAAGGGGACCTCGTCCCCCCTTGGTGGTTGATATATGCCACCACTGCGCGATTGTCCGACATGACCCTGGTATGGTGGCCCTGAATGATGGGAAGGAAGTGTTTCACAGCTCTTTCTACGGCCCATAATTCCCTTAAATTTGACGCCTGTTGTGACTCTATATGGGACCAAGATCTCTGAACTGAGAGAGTCCCTAAATGAGCTCCCCATCCTGTACCGCTTGCGTCTGTGGTGATGACCTGTTCTATCGGAGTTACCCACTGGACCCCAGATGTTAAATGATTTCTTATGGTCCACCATTTTAGGGAATCCGTTACCCCCAAAGAAAGACACAGCTTGCCCTCTAAACGCCCTTTTAACAGTTTTTGCGCCGACAGGACCTCCCACTGCAACAATCTTAGATGGAACTGAGCCCATCTTACTGCGGGTATACAGGACGTCAGAGAGCCCAGCAAGGACATTGCTTTTCTCAAAGTCATTACAGGGTGTTGAATTGCTGCTTCCACAAGATTTTGGATTTTGACCAGCTTGTTTTCTGGTAGGAGACAAAGCTGACGCCCGGAGTCCAGAACCAGGCCTAGAAAGGACTGAACCGGCTCCGGCGTCAACCTTGATTTGGCAAGATTTATTTTCCACCCCAGCAATTCTAGTGTCGTCATAACCTCTTCTATTTGTGACAGGCAGTGTGCCGCTGAGTTCCCTATTATCAGGAAGTCGTCCAGATATGGAACTATTACCACGTCCCGTGAGCGGAGGAAGGACATGACCTCTGACATCAGCTTGGTAAAAATTCTTGGCGCTATTGACAGGCCGAACGGGAGGGCAGCGTACTGATAGTGCCTGAGACAACCTTGGACATAAACCGCTACCCTTAGGAATTTTTGAAAATCTTGATGAATTGGGACGTGATAATAGGCGTCTTTTAAATCGATAGCTGCCATGAAGCACTGTGGGAATAAGAGTTTTATCGCTGTATTTACAGACTCCATTTTGAAGGAACAGTTTACCACCGATTGATTGAGGTTTTTTAGATTTTTAGTTCTTAGTGACCCGTCTGGTCTTTTTATCAAAAAAAGAGGGGAATAAAAACCTTTTCCCTGTTCCCTCCGCGGGACTTCTATCAAAACACGTTTTGAAACCAGCTCTAGTACCTCTGTTTCCAAGGCTAGCTGCTCTTCCAGGGTTTTCCTTTGGGGTGTTGAAATAAAAGTCCGTCGCGGTGGATAAACAAAATCTATTTTTAGGCCGTCTTTGACCACCATCAGAGCCCAATGAGAGGGGGAGATGTTTACCCAGGCTGGGAAAAAAGATGAAAGCCTCCCCCCTACTGGCCTGGCGTCATTGGGAGGGCTTTTTAGTTGAAGTTGAGGGACCTTTAAACATATATCCAGATCCCCTTTTGTCTCTGGAGTCCCAGCCCCTTCTGTCTCCCGGGGGGCGGCCCCTACTAAATTTGCCCCTCCGAAAATAAGGCCTTCTAAAGTCCACTGGAAAGCGAGGAAAACCCTTTTTCCTGTCACCGGCTTTTTCCAGAATGTCCTCCAACTTTTTACCGAAGAGGAAATGGCCATCACATGGTATAGAACAGAGTCTATTTTTTGAGGGCAGGTCTCCCGGGCACCCCTTTAACCAGAGAGCACGCCTAGCTGCATTGGATAAACCTGCAGCTCTGGCCGCCAGCCTTACGGAATCTGCTGATGAGTCTGCTATAAAGGCGGCCGCCCCTTTAGCCATAGTCACATTAGATAAAATTTCGTCTCTTGGAGCTTTAGATGTCAACTGCTCCTCTATTTGCTGTAACCAAACAATAAGGGAACGAGACACACAGGTTCCTGCAATTGCAGGTTTCAGAGCGCCTGCGGTTGCTTCCCAAGTGTGTCTTAAGAAACCGTCCGCCTTTTTATCTAAGGGGTCCCTTAATACCCCAGAGTCCTCTAAGGGAAGGGATAGCTTTTTAGAAGATTTTGCTACTGCGCCATCAATTTTAGGCACTTTATCCCAAGTCTCTGAATATTTTTCCTCAAAGGGGTACCGTCTTTTAGAAGCCGAGGGCAGATTACCCGATTTTTCCGGCTTTTTCCATTCTTTTTCAATAAGGGCCTTTATTTTGGAGTTAACGGGAAACGTACGTTTTCTTTTTTCCTCCAACCCCCCGAACATAATGTCCTCCAGGGATTTGGCTGTTTTCTCGTCTTTTAGGCCCATAGAAGCTCTAACGGCTTTAACTAGTTTGTCCATGTTCTCGGTGAGAAAGCATGGACGCCCCCCAATATCACTATCTGAAGAGGAGCCAGAGGACTTAGAGGCGGAGGAGCAGGGAGATAATGGATCCTCCTGATATTCCTCTTCAGAATGAGAAACCTCCGACGCGGAAACCGGTTCTGGGTCTCTACTACCCTTTTTCTTAAGGGCTGCTTTAACAGAGCCCTCTACTTCAGCTCTAATTATTGCCCTAAGACTAGAGGCAAAGTCAGGAGTTTCTTCCTGGATGGTTTTTTGAATACAATCTATGCAAAGACTTTTCTGCCACTGGACTGCCAACGGAGCTCTACAGAGGGCACATTCCTTATTCCTGGTCTTGGAGCTAGCCTTCCTCGGCGCCTGCCAAGCAAACAGAAAATGTAGCCCATTACCACCAGGGTGACATTCACGTAGATCACTCACCACCCGCTGACCACAAACGGTACCGGAATCTGAGGCGGACTAGGAGCACGCGGAACGATTCTCCTGGGGGTAGAATCCTGAGACGACCGACCAGGGCGTTTGCCACTCCTTGCACTCGAGCGGCTATCTTTTTTGGTACGCTGGTGAGCAGGCGTATCACTTAAAAGGGGCTCACGCTGCTGCTGCTGCTGTAAAGGCTGCTGCTGTAGTTCCATACGATCCTCCATGTCTGGAATAGCAGTATGGAAATGAGCGTTGTTCCAGCGTTATTTCTCCCTTAATAAAGGGTACTCGTGCTCTCCACCTCTTCCGGTGACCGTTGCGCTCTTTTTCCTCCCCCTGGATACCGCCGGGTAGCCTGTGGCGTTCTTTGCATGGGCGCCGCCATCTTGGATCCGGCGCGCTGGTCTGACGTCACGCGGGCACGCCCACTCCCAGCGTACCTTGCGCGCAACGTCAGCCGCGCACCCGGAAGTGGCCCAGCTGGGGGGGAGAGAGCGGCGTGGCGGACAGAGACCGGCCCCAGGAGTCCGGACTGTGCCGGACCGACGCCCGCACGTGCGCAAGAGCCCTATGGGATCTGCGAACGGCGCTACTGCTCCTGAAGGCCGACATACAGGCGCCCTGCCTGTGCTTCCAGTGCCGGGACAGGAGCGGGTAAGTGGATCTTCTATCAACAGAAATGAACCGCCGTTCTTCAGCACAAGGGGTTCCCATCAGGACAGGAAACCCAACTGAAGCGAGGGAGAGGTACCGCCCTTTTATTTCAGTAGGTTTCCTGTCCTGACTGGGCGGATCCCTCTCTCAGGTGTGCTGTCATGGGAGACGGGAAAACCAGTTATGAATCGACGATAAAAGTTAGCAAAGCCCAAAAACTTCTGAAGGCCCTTAAGAGAAGTCGGTTGCGTCCAGTCACAAATAGCCCGAACCTTCACAGGATCCATCTCAATAGAAGAGGGGGAAAAAAATGTACCCCAAAAAAGAAATCTTCTGAACCCCAAAAACACACTTTGAACCTTTAACAAACAGAGAATTGGTCCGCAAAACCTGAAAAACCCTCCTAACTTGTTGAACATGAGATTCCCAGTCATCCGAAAAAATCAAGATATCGTCCAAATACACAATCATAAATTTATCCAGATATTCACGGAAAATATTGTGCATAAAAGACTGAAAGACCGAAGGGGCATTTGACAGACCAAAAGGCATCACCAAATACTCAAAATGGCCCTCGGGCGTATTAAATGCGGTTTTCCACTCATCCCCCTGCTTAATTCGCACCAAATTATACGCACCGCGAAGATCAATCTTAGAGAACCACTTCGCCCCCTCAATGCGAGCAAATAAATCTGTCAGCAATGGCAAAGGATACTGATACTTGACTGTGATCTTATTCAAGAGTCTATAATCAATACAAGGTCTCAAAGAACCATCGCTTTTAGCTACGAAAAAGAACCCCGCTCCAAGAGGAGACGAAGAAGGACGAATATGTCCCCTTTTCCAAGGACTCCCTAATATACTCTCGCATGGCAGCATGTTCAGGTACAGACAGATTGAATAGACGACCCTTAGGAAATTTACTGCCAGGGATCAAATCTATGGCGCAATCGCAATCTCTGTGAGGAGGAAGAGAATTAAGAGTAGATTCCTCAAAAACCTCACGATAATCAGACAAAAACTCAGGAATTTCAGAGGGAATAGATGAAGCAATGGAGACCAAAGATGTGTCCCCATGATTTCCCTGACATCCCCAGCTTAGTACAGACGTTGTTTTCCAGTCAAGGACTGGGTTATGAGTTTGCAACCATGGCAATCCCAGCACCAACACATCATGTAGATTATACAGTACAAGGAAGCGAATCACCTCTTGATGGTCTGGAGTCATACGCATAGTCACTTGTGTCCAGTATTGTGGTTTATTACTAGCCAATGGTGTAGAATCAATACCCTTTAAAGGTATAGGAACTTCCAGAGGCTCTAGATCAAACCCACAGCGCCTGACAAAGGACCAATCCATAAGACTCAAAGCGGCGCCAGAATCCACATACGCATCCGCAACAATAGAAGATAACGAACAAATTAGAGTTACAGACAAAATAAACTTGGACTGCAAAGTGCCAATAGCAGAGGATTTATCAACTTTCTTTGTTCGTTTAGAGCATGCTGATATAACATGAGTAGAATTTCCACAATAGAAGCACAAATGATTTTTGCGCCTATAAATCTGTCGTTCGCTTCTGGACAGGAAGCTATCACATTGCATACTCTGTGGTGCCTCTTCAGAAGACACCGCCAACTGGTGCACAGGTTTGCGTTCCCGTAAACGCCGATCAATCTGAATTGCCATTGTCATGGACTCATTCAGACCAGTAGGCGCAGGAAACCCCACCATGACGTCTTTTACAGCATCAGAGAGACCTTCTCTGAAAATTACCGCCAGAGCGCACTCATTCCACTGAGTAAGCACAGACCATTTTCGAAATTTTTGGCAATATATTTCGGCTTCATCTTGCCCCTGAGAGAGGGCTATTAGGGCTTTCTCAGCCTGAATCTCCAAATTTGGTTCCTCATAAAGCAACCCCAAAGCCAGAAAAAACGCATCCACATTGAGCAATGCAGGATCCCCTGGTGCCAATGAAAATGCCCAATTTTGGGGGTCACCCCGCAGTAAAGAAATAACAATTTTTACTTGCTGGGCAGGATCTCCAGCAGAATGAGATCTCAGCGAAAGAAACAATTTACAATTGTATTTAAAATTTAGAAAACAAGATCGATCTCCAGAAAAAAACTCCGGTATAGGAATTTTAGGTTCAGACCGAGGAGCATGTAACAAAAAATCTTGTATATTCTGAACTTTAGAGGCAAGATTATTCAAATTGGTAGCCAGACTCTGGGGATCCATATTTCAACAGATAAAGTCCGAGCCATTCAGGGGTTAAGAGGAGAGGAAAACAGGAGACTGCAATTAGAGCTGGAGTGCAACTTCAGAGGAAGGAAAAAAAAAAAAAAAGGTTTCACACAGTTCCTTTTCTCTCCTGCTTCAGCCTATAGATTAAACATTTGGGCTGGCCATACTGTTATGGTTTCCAATGGCAAGGAAACATCAGAAGCATAGAATAAACGGACAAGCTCTCGGGTGATGGAAACTAGAGCTGACCGCGATGCTAAACCTACACACCACACTAGAAGTAGCCAGGGGGCATTCCTGCGTTGTCTCTAGATGCCGCGCGCCAGCCGGAGAACTAACTACCCCTGGTAGAAGAAAACAGTCCTGGCTTGCCTCCAGAGAATGTCCCCACAGGAGATAGCAGCCCCCCACATATAATAACGGTGAGAGCAGATGAAAAGACACACGTAGTATGAAAGCAGATTTAGCACAGAGAGGCCCGCTAACTAAATAGCAGAAAGATACAACAGAGGACTTCGCGGTCAGCTGCAAAACCCTTTAAAACACCATCCTGAAATTACCTTAACTCATGTGACAACTCATGACACCGGAGTGGTAATTTCAGCCCAACAAGAGCTTCCAGCTGCAGAGATTCACATAAGTGCAAACTGGACAAAACATACAAAAATAGACTTAAGGACTAAAGTGTCCAACTTAGCTGAGCAGAAAACTGGGAGCAGGAACATGCAACAGAATCACTCTGGATACATTGATGGCCAGCATTAGAATGACTGAGGAGCAAGGTTAAATAGGATACTCCCACATCCTGATAGGAACAGGTGAACTGAGAAGGCAAAGCTTGCAGGACACCAGTACCACAAGAGACCACCGGGGGAGCCCACGAACCGAATCACAACACATGACATCATCATATGGGTGGAGCGGCCCCCAAACGCAGGGCAGCGGGGTACTCGGTACCGGGTCTCTCGGTTCTGGGGATGTCACGGTGGCCTGACCCGGTCCGTGGCCCTGCTAAGAGGCGCCCAATTAAAGATGTAGGTGACGGTGTAGGTCGCAGTAAATAACGAGGACACAGGGTTGCAGTCTCTTTACCTTTTTACTGAAGGCTTCGGCATCCGCAATCCAGAGCACTGTTAACAGGGCTGGCTGAGACCGGCCGGTCCGAAGGCACATCCAGAGTTCCCTTTACAGGTGGAAATCAGTGGCCTTCCTACCAGCGCCTGTGTGTTGTAGTACCTCCCTGCTGAGCACCACGGGATAGTCCTCACAACTGTCGTGTATGTTTCTGTTCTTTCTCTCTCCGTCCCCCAGATGATATGGATAGGACGCACCCGTATGACGGGGTAGGCCTGGAGTTATTTTATAGGGACCCTAGAGACGCCCCTCTCCCACAATTGCCTCCGTTGTCTTCGTTAGGTGTAAAGGTGAGACAGTCAACCTAAAGTTAACTGCCCTGCCGTAGTTCAAAGTAATGCGTAGAGTCTATTACTTCCTCGGCGTTCCGGCCGCCGGCTACGCGCCTCAGAACGATGTTGCTGATCTTGAGGCACGACTCCTTCTGGTTCTATCTCCTTTGTGCTGTGATCCCGTTTCTCACTTCTCCACAATATGCTTCGCTTCGTGTCCTTTCTTAGGAGTCTGCCGCTATAAGGCACAGGCACGGCTCCGTAACGATCTGTCTGTGCTAGGCCGCTGTCAGGATCCCACCCCTGACAGGTCCTCTCTCGAACTCTCCCCAGCTACTTTCTTTTTTAACTTCCTATCCAACCCCCAGTTTTACCCATGTGTTTGGAGTGACCTAGTAGATAGGACCTTTTGCTCCCCCTGGCGGCCGGAGTGTGAAGTGTAATGTGTGTCTGTGATACCTGCAAGGTGAACTCTTTTAGTGCAATCAGACGTACCATCACTCCCCCTGGTGGAAGAGCGACGTTACTGCAACGACTAGACTCTGGGGCGCTGCATGGGCTGTCCATAATTATTTAAAGGCATAGTAATCTTAGTGTATGTAAACTTTTGACTTTCCAGTAAGTAATAAAAATGCCTTAAAACATTATCTCTCTCTCTATAATTATTCTGGCATTTGGCAAAAATACATAATTATGATAATCCTAATTGACCTAAACCTAGAAAGGTTTATTCTGATTTCATGACAGATATTAAGAAAAACATGCATATGTGTCTTTTTATATAGTGTATGTAGTTTCAACTGTATATACAGTGGGTAAGGAAAGTATTCATACCCCTTTAAATTTTTCACTCTGTTTCTTTGCAGTCATTTGGTAAATTCAAAGAAGTTCATTTTTTCACATTAATGTACATTCTGCACTCCATCTTGACTGAAAAAAAACAAATGTAGAAATGTTTGCAAATTTATTAAAAAAGAAAAACTGAAATATCACATGGTCATAAGTATTCAGACCCTTTGCTCAGACACTCATATTTAAGTCACAGAAATAAACACTTGAAATAGATCACTCTGTTTGTAATTACTCTATATGAGTTTCACTTTTTGTATTGAATTACTGAAATAAATTAACTTTTTGATGATATTTTAATTTTGTGAGAAGCACGTGTGTGTGTGTGTGTGTGTGTGTGTGTGTGTGTGTGTGTGTGTGTGTGTGTGTGTGTGTGTGTGTGTGTGTGTGTGTGTGTGTGTATACACACTCACCGGCCACTTTATTAGGTACACCATGCTAGTAACGGGTTGGACCCCCTTTTGCCTTCAGAACTGCCTCAATTCTTCGTGGCATAGATTCAACAAGGTGCTGGAAGCATTCCTCAGAGATTTTGGTCCATATTGACATGATGGCATCACACAGTTGCCGCAGATTTGTCGGCTGCACATCCCAAAGATGCTCCATACAAGGCAGGATGGATCCATGCTTTCATGTTGTTTACGCCAAATTCTGACCCTACCATCCGAATGTCGCAGCAGAAATCGAGACTCATCAGACCAAGCAACATTTTTCCAATCTTCTACTGTCCAATTTCGATGAGCTTGTACAAATTGTAGCCTCAGTTTCCTGTTCTTAGCTGAAAGGAGTGGTACCCGGTGTGGTCTTCTGCTGCTGTAGCCCATCTGCCTCAAAGTTCGACGCACTGTGCGTTCAGAGATGCTCTTAGGCCTACCTTGGTTGTAACGGGTGGCGATTTGAGTCACTGTTGCTTTCTATCAGCTCGAACCAGTCTGCCCATTCTCCTCTGACCTCTGGCATCAACAAGGCATTTCCGCCCACAGAACTGCCGCTCACTGGATTTTTTTTCTTTTTCGGACCATTCTCTG
This sequence comes from Ranitomeya variabilis, assembly GCF_051348905.1. Lineage (NCBI taxonomy): Eukaryota > Metazoa > Chordata > Amphibia > Anura > Dendrobatidae > Ranitomeya > Ranitomeya variabilis. The sequence continues at coordinate 427,335,176 of NC_135232.1, forward strand.
TAAACCCTAGAGATGGTTGTGCGTGAAAATCCCAGTAGATCAGCAGTTTCTGAAATACTCAGACCAGCCCTTCTGGCACCAACAACCATGCCACGTTCAAAGGCACTCAAATCACCTTTCTTCCCCATACTGATGCTCGGTTTGAACTGCAGGAGATTGTCTTGACCATGTCTACATGCCTAAATGCACTGAGTTGCCGCCATGTGATTGGTGATTAGAAATTAAGTGTTAACAAGAAGTTGGACAGGTGTACCTAATAAAGTGGCCGGTGAGTGTATATGTGTATATACACTACTATCGCTTAGAAATGTCCTTATTTTTGAAAAAAAGAACATTTTTTTCCAATGAAGCTAACATGAAATCATTCAGAAATACATTCTATACATTGTTAATGTGGTAAATGACTATTCTAGCTGCAAACATTTGGTTTGTAATGCAATATCTTCATAGGTGTATAGAGGCCCATTTCCAACAACCATCACTCCAGTGTTCTTATGGTACTTTGTGTTTGCTGTGTAAGAAAGCTAATGGATGGTTAGAATACCCTTGAAGACCCTTGTGCAAGTATTTTAGTAAAGCTGAAAACAGTTTGGCTGATTAGAGAACCTATAAACCTGACCTTCCTTTGAGCCAGTTGAGAATCTGGAGCATTACATTTGTTGGTTCCATTAAGCTCTCAAAATGGTCAGAAAAAAAAAGAACTTTCATGTGAAACTTGAAAATATATTCTTGTTCTTTGAAATGAAGGCTATTCCATGCGAAAAATTGCCAAGAAACTGAAGATTTCCTACAACGGTGTGTACTACTCCCTTCAGAGGAGAGCACAAACAGGCTCTAACCAGAGTAAAAAGAGAAGTGGGAGGCCCCACTGCACAACTGAGCAACAAGACAAGTACATTAGAGTCTGTAGTTCAAGAAATCAACGCCTCACAGGTCAACTGGCAGCTTCATTAAATAGTACACGCAAAACCCCAGTGTCAATGTCTACAGTGAAGAGGTGACTCCGGGATGCTGGCCTTCAGGGCAGAGTGGCAAAGAAAAAGCCATATCTGAGACTGGCTAATAAAAGGAAAAGATTCATATGGGCAAAGGAACACAGACATTGGACAGAGGAAGATTGGAAAAAAGTGTTATGGACAGACGAATCCAACTTTGAGGAGTTCGGATCACACAGAAGAACATTAGTGAGATGCAGAACAACTGAAAAGATGCTGGAAGGTGCCTAACTCCAGCTGTCAAGCATGGTGGAGGTAATGTGATGGTCTGGGGTTGCTTTGGTGCTGGTAAAGTGGGAGATTTGTACAAGGTAAAAGGGATTTTGAATAAGGAAGGCTATCACTCCATTTTGCAGCACCATGCCATACCCTGTGGACAGTGCTTGATTGGAGCCAATTTCATCCTACAACAGGACAATGACCGAAAGCACACCTCCAAATTATGCAAGAGCTATTTAGGGAAGAAGCAAGCAGCTGGTATTCTATCTGTAATGGAGTGGTCAGCGCAGTCACCAGATCTCAACGTCATTGAGCTGTTGTGGGAGCAGCTTGACCGTATGGTACGCAAAAAGTGCCCATCAAGCCAAACCAAATTGTGGTAGGGGCTTCTGGAAGCAAGGGGTGAAATTTCTCCAGATTACCTCAGCAAATTAACTGCTAGAATGCCAAATGTCTGCAATGCTGTAATTGCTGCAAAGGGAGCATTCTATGACGAAAGCAAAGTTTGAAGGAGAAAATTATTATTTGAAATAAAAATCTTTTTTTTGAACCTTGTCAATGTCTGGTCTAGATTTTCAATTCATTTGGCAACTCATTTGATTATTAAAAGTATTTAATGGAAAACACAAAATTGTCTGGGTGACCCTAAACTTTAGAATGGTAGTGTATATAGATACACAGAGTCCTATTAGACCCGCTGGAGTGCCTTATGGTCACAGCAGGACGCCTGTGAGCCACAAGGCAAGATAAAAGTAAGCATGGACCTGGTCAAGCTAGTTGGCCAGGGCATTGTTCAGGAAAACCCGTTATGGGCTTTTATTTTTTAAACGGACTACAGGAAGGTAGCAGGGCGGTCCGTTTCCTCCAGGTCAGGTCTTGCAAATGGCCCATGGCCACAGATTCTAGTTTAAAAAAAACAACAACCCTGTAGCAAGGGTGTGTCAGTTTGGAACTTGCGGAGCAGATAGCTCTGCAGACGCTCAGCATGTATGAGTTAACACAGAGCCAGCAGAGAAAACTCCTGGCGCCCCACAGAGTTATACAGTGGTGCAGTCTCCCTCAGCAACAGGTCTCCCATGGACTTTGCTTCCCGGCTGCGATCTGGAGGATACCGTGTGCTGTATATTGTGTGTGGACATTAAACACGTTTGCTGTGAACTTTTCCTGTGGTCACTGTGTGTCACACTGAACCAACCTACTGTTGGTGGAGAACGCGGGCAGTGTGAATTGAGGCATACCCCAACACCAGCTGCATGTCTGTCATTAGGCCTGCCACACTGCAACCCAGGCCTGCAGACAAAATGTAAGAAATCCTGAGGTAGCTGGTCCTCACACGGCAGCAACAGACCAATAACCTGTTGCTGCAGCAAATTGCAGCCCTGCTTGAGGCACCTCCAGCACCGACCCCGAAACATTGCGAGGCCTGAGATAAGGTCCACTCCACTTTGAGGAAACTGAGTCCAGAACACGACGTGGAAGCTTTCTTCACCCATGTCCCCTAAATCGGCCCCAAGGTCCAGTCGTACCGCAACTATCAAGTGTTGGCGATGCCAGGGTGTATCACCCCCAGACCGACGGGTTAGTCGAGTGCTTTAACAAAACCCTCAAATCCATGTTGAAGAAAGTAGTCTCTAAGGATGGAACGGATTGGGACATGTTGTTGCCCTACTTGATATTCACCATTCAGGAGGTACGCAGGCTTCCACGGGATTTTCACTCTTTGAGCTACTGTATGGCAGGCATCCTAAGGGTCTGTTGGATGTAACCAAAGAGACATGGGAGAAGGAACCTACTACACATAAGAGTTTCATTGAGCACATGGCTAACATGCAGGACCGAATTGCAGCGGTCATGCCTGTAGTAAAGAAGCATTTGGTGGATGCTTAGGCAGCAACGAGCCACGTATATAGCAAAAAGGCCACGGTCCGCACCTTTCACGTGGGAAACTGGGTGTTGGTTTTGGTGCCCACCACCGAAAGCAAGCTAATGGCCAGGTGGCAAGGGCCATATGAGGTTCGGGAAAAAGTGGGCAAAATAAACTAACAAGTTTACCAGCCCGGGAAAAGAAAACCTGAACTGTCCCCAAGGCAAGTTGGAATACCGGTGGGAGAAGACCTGTGTGATGTCAGAATCATGTGATCAGTCACATGATGGAGTCACAAGATCAGGGCTTAAATGGCTGACTGGCAGAGCTTCCAGTGGTCAGTGGTTCCTGGAGAGATAGGACTCCAGGGAGTTGTGTGCCCTAACTGAACCATGCACATTGCAGTCTGTTAGCGCTCTGATCCTGATTTTGTTTCTTTGTTTTGCCCGGAGGGCTGTGTTTACTTTTAAGCTTGGTTTATGCTGTGTGATGCAGCGGTATGACCATACACAATGAAACGGCAGTGACCCAAAGAAGTTCAAACAAAACGTTCTTTTATTGTGTTACTTCACACAGTCAATATAGTATACGGCTTCTTCATACAGTCCATAAATAATGCATGGCTATATGACGCAGTCAATACACAGGCCGAACTTCCCTCTGTCCAGTTTCCCTGGGTGACCGTACGCCGGTAACAAGTCTCTGTACTCACTCAGCCCACTGCACTCTTTATCCTCTGGAGTGCAGCCGGGTACACGTAAGACAGCCCAAGACGCAGGGTGTCAGTCTCTCTGGTTCCTTTAGCCTCTGTGTTGCTCCGCACAGAGAGAGCTCTGCAGACAACTGCCCTGTCTGCTTCCAAGAACACACTGACACACCTCCCCCACCACTACAGGGCTTTTTAATCAGTCACTGCTTCACTATTCTAATTACAGCCACCCCTGTGTCTGTAGTACGCCCTCATGGCCTCACTACGCTTCCATGCACATTCTGCAGAGCACATATGCAGCGCCCCAGAGTCCTGGTCGTTGCAGTACTGTGGCTCCGCCACTAAGGGGAGCTATGGTACGTCTGATGGCACTGAAGGAGTTCATCTGATCAGGTATCACAGACACCAATACATTTCACCGCCGGGCCTCCAGGGGGAGCTAAGGGTTCTATTCATTAGGCCACTCCTCACACACTGGTAAAACTGGGGGTCAGGCAGGAAGTTAGGGAGAAAGCGGACTGGGTTGGAACCAGGCAACACCTTGTGGCAGAGGGTGTTGCGGGAGAAGATTCGGTAGGGTCTCTGTCAGGGGTGGGATCCTGACAGAGACTTGGCAACTTGAGCGAACGTAACGGGACCGTGCCTGCTCAGTATAGCGGCGGTGCCCAAGAAGGGATTGGAAGCGAGATAGATTGTGCTGAGTGAGAAACGAGATCAAGGCAACAAGGAGACACCAGTAGGGGTCGTGCTGTAAGACCGAGGCAACATCCTACTGAGGCGCACAACCGGTGGCCGGAACGCCGAGGGAGTATTACAATATTCAGCTTCAAGCAATACTCTAAACAGCGGCAGGACAGTCAGTCTAAGGCGAGCTGTCTCACCTAAATCACCTATGCAGTCTTGGGGGGCAACTTGTGGAGAGGGGCGACTCTAGGGTCCCAGAAGAGCTCCGAGCCTACCCGTCAAACGGGTGCCGTTCTAACCGTAACATCAGGGAGGAACGGAGAATTAGCAGAACATCTAATCGAATTGTGAGGGAACTTAAGAAACGGACACAACAGTTGTGGGGACTTTCCGTAAGCACAGCAGGGAAGGACCGCAACACCTAGCGCTAGGGGGAAGGCACAGATTTCCACCTGTAAAGAGAACTCTGGAGGTGCCATTGGACCGGCTGGACTTGCGCAGCCTGGTTATCCGGATTCCGGACTGAGGACCCAGAGATCTTCAGTAAAGAGGTAAAGAGACTGCAACCTGGTGTCCTCGTTATTTACTGCACCGCACTACTACAGCCTCACCACCACCATCATCCACATCTATTATTTACTGTGCGCCCCTCGGCAGGGTCACGGACCGGGCCTAGCCACCGTGACAACCCCAGAGCAGAGACTCAGAGGCCCGGCACCGGGTACCCCTCGGCCCTGCGGCAGTGGGGGCGCTACAACGTGGCGTCACGAACAGGATCTACTTAAGCCTGAAGAATCAGGTCATGTGTGCCTTGGAACTGTGATTTACTGTGCTTGGACTGTACTTTATTGCAAAGACTGTGGATTGTCACTTGCCGCCAAAAGTTCGCGCCAAAACCGCCGCCATTACAGCGCTAAGGAGAGCGCAGGAGAAGAAGAAGGGCGTGGAAGTGGGCGTGAACAAGCTGAAGAGCGCGAAAGACAATGGCCGCCCAGTCTAAATATCTCAGCCCCTTGAGGACGTGTCCGTCAGCAGCCGAGATCCGCCTCCTGATCCTCAATGGTGGGCAGAGACAGGGAAAACGAAACCGCCCACGAAGGAGAGAGCGGGAAAAGGACCAGGAAGAAGAAGTCAACGACATGGAGGACGCCATGGCCAGCCGCCTGGAGCCGGAGCGTGGGGTCGGAGCCGAGGACTCCCCCAGCTACCCGGAGAGGCACCGCAGCCAGACCTCCGCAGCTGACGCTGACCTCCTGCAGATCGGAGCGGACGAGCTGACCCACCAACTCCTGCAGACGCAGCTGAGCACTGAGGCCGGGTGGAAGAAGACCATCATCGGGAGCCTCACCAGACGCCTGTCGGCAGCCTCGCTTGGTCCGAAGCTGGAAAGCAAGGCCCTGCCGGAAAGCGGTATGCTGCATGCAGAGATGACAACGCCGCAGCACAAGGCCCCGCAACCGGCGTTCCAGACCCCAGCGGAGACGGAGCAGACTGGCATCGGAGGGACCGCATCTGAAGCAGGTATGAAAGACGACCCTGCCCCGACGACCGACACCACTCCAGTGACTGCTAGTGCCACAGCGGCTGACTCCGTTCCAGTGACTGATCTTGCAGCAGCCGCTACCTCTGCTGCAGCAAATGCCCATAATCAAGCTGCGCAGACCTCCATCGCTGCGCATGATTTAACTGTACATGAAAGACGGATTAACGGCGTTTGTCCAGCACTGGGTGTAACCCTGGACCTCACCTTTCCCAGGCCAGGAAGGGTTTAGTGCCAGGTGCAGCCCTGGAAGCCGTTCAACTAAACCTCGGAAACCTGAAACTGTACATAGTTAACTGTTTGTTTTCTGCTATGTTGCTGCTAAAACCCGTCTAGGGTTACTCTTAAAGGGATCCCTTTGTGGACCCGGGATCCCTATTGCTTTTTGGTTATTTTTTCTACTTTTTGTTTCCTGTTGAAAAAAACTGCTGGAATCATGAACAGTGCATGATACAAACTGCTTGTAAATAGTTTGCACCTTCTTAAAGGTGCTCCCTACTGGTTTTACTTCAAGAAGGACTCTTTGTGAAGTTACCGCACCGGAGCCTTTGCTGAGTATGGACTGGTAGCTTGAGAAGATATACTACCTCATAGAGACTTGGTCCCCTCTTAAAGGGGATGTTCACTTGTTGCATTTAAAGAATGGTATTGCTTTAAGACAGAGATAGCGATAACGTCTTGACAAAAAGAAAGTGATGATAATGTTTGCATGAGAAAGTTATGTGTATTTAACAAGTTAATTGTGAAAAATGTTTGATAATGTTGATAGGAAAATGAGGACAGAGAGTGAACCCGTATGGGGTTAGTTAGTGAGTCCTCTTAGGAGCCTTGAAGAAATGGCTCATTGATCGTAAACTGAAAGTAATGTTATGTTCTATACTATGTATAGTAGTTGAAAAGACAGAAGGCTCGGGCTGAAAGGAGCGGTCCTGTAAGAAAGGAGAGGCAGTAGGTCTGGTGCCGTTAGGACAGGCGGTCCTGCAGATTTAAAGAAGGAGAATGTAAAAGTTAAATTGCCTTATAATGTGATTATAGGAAGGTCTTTAGCGGATTCAGAGTGTACGTCCTTAAAGGCGATGTTAAATTATTGTTCAAGAGTTTGTACTAAGTAGAATACCCGGTTGGGTAAGAAAAGTTATTTATAGCATGTTGCTATGATATTTAACCATGTTTGTAACGTTCAAGTGTCCTCACCTCCCATAAAGGGAAGCTCTGTTTAACCCCTTCCTGACATCCGACGTACTATCCCGTCGAGGTGGGGTGGGCCCGTATGACCGCCGACGGGATAGTACGTCATAGCCGATCGGCCGCGCTCACGGGGGGAGCGCGGCCGATCGCGGCCGGGTGTCGGCTGCATATCGCAGCTGACATCCGGCACTATGTGCCAGGAGCGGTCACGGACCGCTCCCGGCACATTAACCCCCGGCACACCGCGATCAAACATGATCGCGATGTGCCGGCGGTGCAGGGAAGCATCGCGCAGGGAGGGGGCTCCCTGCGGGCTTCCCGGAGCCCCCCGCAGCAACGCGATGTGATCGCGTTGCTGCGAGGGTCTTACCTCCCTCCCTGCCTGCTCCAGACCCGGATCCAAGATGGCCGCGGATCCGGGTCCTGCAGGGAGGGAGGTGGCTTCACAGACGCCTGCTCAGAGCAGGCACTGTGAAGCAGCCTGCACTTCTCCCAGATCGGTGATCTGTCAGAGTGCTATGCAAACTGGCAGATCACCGATCTGTATTGTCCCCCCCTGGGGCAAAGTAAAAAAAAAAATTTCCAAATGTGTAAAAAAAAATAAAAAAAAATATTCCAAAATAATGAAAAAAAAAAAAAATATTATTCCCATAAATACATTTCTTTATCTAAATAAAAAAAAAAACAATAAAAGTACACATATTTAGTATCGCCGCGTCCGTAACGACCCCACCTATAAAACTGCCCCACTAGTTAACCCCTTCAGTAAACACCGTAAGAAAAAAAAAAAAAAAACGAGGCAAAAAACAACGCTTTATTACCATACCGCCGAACAAAAAGTGGAATAACACGCGATCAAAAAGACTGATATAAATATCCATGGTACCGCTGAAAACGTCATCTTGTCCCGCAAAAAACAAGCCACCATACAGCATCATCAGCAAAAAAATAAAAAAGTTATAGTCCTGAGAAAAAAGCGATACCAAAATAATTATTTTTTCTATAAAATAGTTTTTATCGTATAAAAGCGCCAAAACATAAAAAAATGATATAAATGAGATATCGCTGTAATCGTACTGACCCGAAGAATAAAACTGCTTTATCAATTTTACCAAACGCGGAACGGTATAAACGCCTCTCCCAAAAGAAATTCAGGAATTGCTGGTTTTTGGTCATTCTGCCTCACAAAAATCGGAATAAAAAGCGATCAAAAACGGTCACGTGTCCGAAAATGTTACCAATAAAAACGTCAACTCGTCCCGCAAAAAACAAGACCTCACATGACTCTGTGGAGCAAAATGTGGAAAAATTATAGCTCTCAAAATGTGGAGACGCAAAAACTTTTTTGCTATAAAAAGCGTCGCTGGTTTCACACTTGCGTTTTTGTCTGCAGCGTTTTTTGCACAAAAAAACGCATGCGTTTTTTCCCTATATTTAACATTGAAAACGCATGCGTTTTTTTTGTACACGTTTGGTCGCGTTTTCAAACGCATGCGGTTTTTTTCTGCATGCGTTAATTTTCAGAAATACAACCTGCAGTATTTTCTTGGTGTTTTTAAGCACATGCGTTTGTTTGCGTTAAAAACGCATGCATTTTTAATCGAAAAAAAACAGAAAACACACTGAAAAGCCACCCACCACCATCAAGGTGATAAAGGGATCCAAACCCTAACCCTAACTCTACCCCTAACCGTTTAATGAACATTTTCTGACAGTCATAGTGCCACGTATTTCAGTGCCACGTATTTCAGTGCCACGTATTTCAGGGCAACGTATTTCAGGGCAACGTATCACGTATTTCAGTGCCACGTGTTTCAGTGCCACGTATTTCAGTGCCACGTATCACGTATTTCAGTGCCACGTATCACGTATTTCAGTGCCACATATTTTAGTACCACGTATTTCAGTTGCACGTGTTTCAGTGCCACGTATTTCAGTGCCACGTATTTCAGTGCCACGTATTTCAGTGCCACGTATTTCAGTGCCATGTATTTCAGTGCCACGTATTTCAGTGCCACGTATTTCAGTGCCACGTATTTAAGTGCCACGTATTTAAGTGCCACGTATCACATATTTCAGTGCCACGTATTTCAGTGCCACGTATTTCAGTGCCACGTATTTCAGTGCCACGTATCACGTATTTCAGTGCCACGTGTTTCAGTGCCACGTATTTAAGTGCCACGTATCACATATTTCAGTGCCACGTATTTAAGTGCCACGTATTTAAGTGCCACGTATTTAAGTGCCACGTATTTAAGTGCCACGTATTTAAGTGCCACGTATTTAAGTGCCACGTATTTCAGTGCCACGTATTTCAGTGCCACGTATTTCAGTGCCACGTATTTCAGTCACGTTTAGGGTTAGGGTTAGGGGTAGGGTTAGGGCTAGGGTTGGAGGTAAAGTTAGGGTTGGGGCTAAAGTTAGGGTTGGGGCTAAAGTTAGGGTTGGGATTACATTTACGTTTGGATTAGGGTTGGGATTAGAATTATGGGTGTGTCAGGGCTAGGGGTGTGGTTAGGGTTACCGTTGGGATTAGGGTTAGGGGTGTGTTTGGGTTAGGGTTTCAGGTAGAATTGGGGAGTTTCCACTGTCCAGGCACATCAGGGGCTCTCCAAGCGCGACATGGCGTCCAATCTCAATTCCAGCCAATTCTGCGTTGAAAAAGTAAAACAGTGCTCCTTCCCTTCCGAGCTCTGTCATGCACCCAAACAGTGGTTCCCCCCCACATATGGGGTATCAGCGTACTCAGGACAAATTGGACAACAACTTTTGGGGTCCAATTTATCCTGTTACCCTTGTGAAAATACAAAACTGGGGGCTAAAAAATCATTTTTGTGAAAAAAAAAAAGAATTTTTATTTTCACGGATTTGCGCTATAAACTTTAGTGAAACACTTGGGGGTTCAAAGTTCTCAAAACACATCTAGATAAGTTCCTTGGGAGGTCTAGTTTCCAATATGGGGTCACTTGTGGGGGGTTTGTACTGTTTGGGTACATCAGGGGCTCTGCAAATGCAACGTGACGGCTGCTGACCAATCCATTTAAGTCTGCATTCCAAATGGCGCTCCTTCCCTTCCGAGCTCTGTCATGCGCCCAAACAGTGGTTCCCTCCCACATATGGGGTATCAGCGTACTCAGGACAAATTGGACAACAACTTTTGGGGTCCAATTTATCCTGTTACCCTTGTGAAAATACAAAACTGGGGGCTAAAAAATCATTTTTGTGAAAAAAAAAAAGAATTTTTATTTTCACGGATTTGCGCTATAAACTTTAGTGAAACACTTGGGGGTTCAAAGTTCTCAAAACACATCTAGATAAGTTCCTTGGGAGGTCTAGTTTCCAATATGGGGTCACTTGTGGGGGGTTTGTACTGTTTGGGTACATCAGGGGCTCTGCAAATGCAACGTGACGGCTGCTGACCAATCCATTTAAGTCTGCATTCCAAATGGCGCTCCTTCCCTTCCGAGCTCTGTCATGCGCCCAAACAGTGGTTCCCTCCCACATATGGGGTATCAGCGTACTCAGGACAAATTGGAAAACAAATTTTGGGGTCCAATTTATTCTGTTACCCTTGTAAAAATACAAAGCTGGGGGCTAAAAAATCATTTTTGAGAAAAAAAAAAAATTATTTTCACGGCTCTGCGTTATAAACTTCTGTGAAGCACTTGGTGGGTCAAAGTGCTCACCACACATCTAGATAAGTTCCCTAGGGGGTCTACTTTCCAAAATGGTGTCACTTGTAGGGAGTTTCAATGTTTAGGCACATCAGGGGCTCTCCAAACGCAACATGGCGTCCCATCTCAATTCCAGTCAATTTTGCATTGAAAAGTCAAATGGCGCTCCTTTCCTTCCGAGCTCTGCCATACGCCCAAACAGTGGTTTACCCCCACATATGGGGTATCAGCGTACTCAGGACAAATTGTACAACAACTTTGGGGGTCCATTTTCTCCTGTTACCCTTGGTAAAATAAAACAAATTGGAGCTGAAATAAATTTTGTGTGAAAAAAAGTTAAATGTTCATTTTTATTTAAACATTCCAAAAATTCCTGTGAAACACCTGAAGGGTTAATAAACTTCTTGAATGTGGTTTTGAGCACCTTGAGGGGTGCAGTTTTTAGAATGGTGTCACACTTGGTTATTTTCTATCATATAGACCCCTCAAAATGACTTCAAATGAGATGTGGTCCCTAAAAAAAAATGGTGTTGTAAAAATGAGAAATTGCTGGTCAACTTTTAACCCTTATAACTCCGTCACAAAAAAAAAATTTTGGTTCCAAAATTGTACTGATGTAAAGTAGACATGTGGGAAATGTTACTTATTAAGTATTTTGCGTGACATATGTCTGTGATTTAAGGGCATAAAAATTCAAAGTTGGAAAATTGCAAAATTTTCAAAATTTTCGCCAAATTTCCATTTTTTTCACAAATAAACGCAAGTTATATCGAATAAATTTTACCACTAACATGAAGTACAATATGTCACGAGAAAACAATGTCAGAATCGCCAAGATCCGTCAAAGCGTTCCAGAGTTATAGCCTCATAAAGGGACAGTGGTCAGAATTGTAAAAATTGGCCCGGTCATTAACGTGCAAACCACCCTTGGGGGTGAAGGGGTTAAATATGCTTATTGTTATTGCACTCAACAAAATTGTATGTCTTTTTGCAAACTTGTATTGTTGTTTTCTTCCCAGTCCCGGAGTACTGGATTTAACCAGGGGGGAGTGCAGCGCCCCAGAGTCCTGGTCGTTGCAGTACTGTGGCTCCGCCACTAAGGGGAGCTATGGTACGTCTGATGGCACTGAAGGAGTTCATCTGATCAAGTATCACAGACACCAATACATTTCACCGCCGGGCCTCCAGGGGGAGCTAAGGGTTCTATTCATTAGGCCACTCCTCACACACTGGTAAAACTGGGGGTCAGGCAGGAAGTTAGGGAGAAAGCGGACTGGGTTGGAACCAGGCAACACCTTGTGGCAGAGGGTGTTGCGGGAGAAGATTCGGTAGGGTCTCTGTCAGGGGTGGGATCCTGACAGACACTTGGCAACTTGAGCGAACGTAACGGGACCGTGCCTGCTCAGTATAGCGGCGGTGCCCAAGAAGGGATTGGAAGTGAGATAGATTGTGCCGAGTGAGAAACGAAATGAAGGCAACAAGGAGACACCAGTAGGGGTCGTGCTGTAAGACCGAGGCAACATCCTACTGAGGCGCACAACCGGCGGCCGGAACGCCGAGGGAGTATTACAATATTCAGCTTCAAGCAATACTCTAAACAGCGGCAGGACAGTGAGTCTAAGGCGGGCTGTCTCACCTAAATCACCTATGCAGTCTTGGGGGGCAACTTGTGGAGAGGGGAGACTCTAGGGTCCCAGAAGAGCTCCGAGCCTACCCGTCAAACGGGTGCCGTTCTAACCGTAACATCAGGGAGGAACGGAGAATTAGCAGAACATCTAATCGAATTGTGAGGGAACTTAAGAAACGGACACAACAGTTGTGGGGACTTTCCGTAAGCACAGCAGGGAAGGACCGCAACACCTAGCGCTAGGGGGAAGGCACAGATTTCCACCTGTAAAGAGAACTCTGGAGGTGCCATTGGACCGGCTGGACTTGCGCAGCCTGGTTATCCGGATTCCGGACTGAGGACCCAGAGATCTTCAGTAAAGAGGTAAAGAGACTGCAACCTGGTGTCCTCGTTATTTACTGCACCGCACTACTACAGCCTCACCACCACCATCATCCACATCTATTATTTACTGTGCGCCCCTCGGCAGGGTCACGGACCGGGCCTAGCCACCGTGACAACCCCAGAGCAGAGACTCAGAGGCCCGGCACCGGGTACCCCTCGGCCCTGCGGCAGTGGGGGCGCTACACATACAGCGCCCCTTAGCTGTAACAGGGGTCACTGCCTCACATATCCTCCCCCCTGTTCATACCTGTGGGGTTGAACATTTGTTACCCCGTAAGGGCGAAAGACAGGGCATCGGTATGCCCCCCTGACATCCCCGCTCACTACATTAAGAAACCAAAGTAGGGACCGGAACCATCGATCGGCGCATGCATCCCTCCCCTTTGCGTTTCTCCTCCATATTTCATTACAGAACCACCCACCCCGATCACCATCGCAGAAGCCGAACCCTCTTTTCTGATTACCCACAGATTTGGGCCAGTTTTGGGTGGTCTTTACTTTGTTTACTTCAGGTTCACTAACCCCACGGGTCATCCTGTCACCTAAGTATCAGCTTTCGGGCCCCTGGTGCCGCTTCCTCTGTACCCTTACCCATGCCTCAGTGACTATATCACGCTGAAATGCCACGCACCGTGCTGGCAACTCTGAGCATATATCTGTACTATGCCGCACCCGAACCGGAGCTGTTATGATCCTACTGGCTAAGGATCACAAATCTAACCAGCTAAGTAGAAGGTAATAGGACGAGCTCTGGGGATGTGGTAACTGGACTAACCGCAAACCTGATCCTAACTGCACACACTATAGGCAGCCGTGGAACGTTTCCTGAAATCCTAGACGTCTCTTCACGGCCTGAGAAACTGACTACCCCTAAAGAGAAAGTAAAGACCTCACTTGCCTCAGAGAAATAACCCCAGAGATATAGAAGCCGCCCACAAATAATAACGGTGAGTTAAGAGGAAAAGACAAACGCAGAGATGAAACAGGTTAAGCAAATGAGGCCCGCAAACGCTAGATAGCAGAAAATAGCAAGGGATCTGTGCGGTCAGTAAAAAACCCTATGCAAAAATATCCACGCAGAGAATGCGAGAACCCCCACACCAACTAACGATGTGGGGGGAGCAACTCAGCACCCCAGAGCACCAGCAAGCAGGGAAATCACATATTAGCAAGCTGGATAAAACTCATCATATACTAGGAAACATCTTGAACACAGATGAGCAAAAATAAGCAAACCAAACTTAGCTTCTCTTGGAGAGACTGATAACGGATGTAGACAGGAGCAATCAGAATAGCACTGAATACAACGACAACAGGCAAGGAATGAAGGACCAGATGGATTAAATAGGAAACCTAACTAGCAGATGACGAGACAGCTGATCCTGCCAGAAACCTGCAAAATAACAAAAAGAGCCACCAGGGGGAGCCCAAAGAGAGAACTCACACAGTACCACTCACGACCACACGAGGGAGCCCGGAAACAGAGTTCACAACACGGAGCCTCCCGACACTGCTGTCTAGCGAGCGCTCTATCTAATTTACCCTGACTCTCGGCCCCATCCTTGACCGGTGCCAGAGGTGTTATGGACCTGGTGGTTAGGAGCACCCGGAATGACCTGATGAGTAAACTAGAAATCGGAACAAGCTCTGGGAAAGTGGGAACTCTGCTGACCGCAAACCCTACTCCTATCACACACACTAGAAATAGCCGTGGAGCATACCTAACTCTCCCTAGACGCCTCTTCACAGCCTAAGAGCTAACTACCCCTAAAGATAGAAATAGAAGCCTAACCTTGCCTCAGAAAATTTTCCCAAAGGTAAAGGCAGCCCCCCACATATATTGACTGTGAGTTAAGAGGAGAGTCACAAACACAGGAATGAAACAGGTTTTAGCAAAGGAGGCCAGACTTCACTAAATAGTCAGAGGATAGAAAAGGAAACTATGCGGTCAGCACAAAAAACTACAAAAACCATGCAGATACAAAAAAACCAGCAATATATCAATGAATACATATACTAAACTCAAATTAATCATAAATAGAGAGAATCAGAGTTTTTTTCATATATAAAAAATTGTAATTTTTATTGTTACATATAGTATTAACAATTAATCATTATATTACGTACAAAAGACAATCTGTCCATATGGAAAGGAAGATGATCCAACTAGGTGATAAATCCAGTGAAAAATGCTACAACACAGGACTGACTATATATGCGGCTTCTAGCTAATTACCAACAGCCCTATAGGCATAATCTAAACCAGTCTTTTCTGAATAAGAGCGATAGCACCTAATATGTGTCAATAATAATTGCGTTATAAAAATAATTGCACTAATTCAATGACTTATAGGTGTCGCATCATATTCAGAGTGAGATTACACATATAGATATGAAAAAAATAGGGGTTAATTACCCATAATATCACAATGTCAGATCTGGGAGCGTTTGATAAAAGCGCTACAACACAAAACTGACTATATGTTATCACTTCTAGCAAATTGCCAAAGAAGTCCTATCAACATATATAAGGTAATCCTAAATAGGATTACCTTATATATGTTGATAGGACTTCTTTGGCAATTTGCTAGAAGTGATAACATATAGTCAGTTTTGTGTTGTAGCGCTTTTATCAAACGCTCCCAGATCTGACATTGTGATATTATGGGTAATTAACCCCTATTTTTTTCATATCTATATGTGTAATCTCACTCTGAATATGATGCGACACCTATAAGTCATTGAATTAGTGCAATTATTTTTATAACGCAATTATTATTAACACATATCAGGTGCTATCGCTCTTATTCAGAAAAGACTGGTTTAGATTATGCCTATAGGGCTGTTGGTAATTAGCTAGAAGCCGCATATATAGTCAGTCCTGTGTTGTAGCATTTTTCACTGGATTTATCACCTAGTTGGATCATCTTCCTTTCCATATGGACAGATTGTCTTTTGTACGTAATATAATGATTAATTGTTAATACTATATGTAACAATAAAAATTACAATTTTTTATATATGAAAAAAACTCTGATTCTCTCAATTTATTTAAAAACCATGCAGAGTATGCAAAAAGACCCCCACACCGACTCACGGTGTGGAGGTGCAACACTGCACCCCCAGAGCTTCCAGCTAGCAAGGAAATATCATGATAGCAAGCTGGACTAGAATTTAGCAGTACTAAGAAATATATTCAGGCAGCAGTAACAACAAATGAACTAGCAGGGGCTTAGCTTCTGCTGGAGTAGACAGGTCCTCAGAGAAGTCCAAGAGAGATCTGAACCAATACTGAAACATTGACAGCTGGCATGAAGTAACGATCTGAGTAGAGTTAAATAGGGAAGCCAGAATAACAATAAACGAGGGCAGCTGATAAAGCAAACCTCAGAGACCAGCAGTTCCGCTCAAAACCACCAGAGGGAGTCCAAGAGCAGAACTAACCAAAGTACCATTCATGACCACAGGAGGGAGTTCGAGAAATAGAATTCACAACAGTACCCCCCCCTTGAGGAGGGGTCACCGAACCCTCACCAGGACCCCCAGGCCGAGCCAAATGAAAGGCACGAACCAAATCGGCAGCATGGACATCGGAGGCAACAACCCAGGAATTATCCTCCTGACCATAGCCCTTCCACTTAACCAGGTACTGGAGCTTCCATCTCGAAATCCAAAATTTTTTCCACCACATACTCCAACTCCCCCTCAACCAACACCGGAGCAGGAGGATCAATGGAGGGAACCATAGGCGCCACATACCTCCGCAACAACGACCTATGGAACACATTATGGATGGCAAAGGAAGCTGGAAGGACCAAACGAAATGACACAGGGTTGAGAATTTCAGAAATCTTATAGGGACCAATGAAACAAGGCTTAAACTTAGGAGAAGAAACCTTCATAGGAACATAACGAGAAGATAACCAAACCAAATCCCCAACACGAAGTCGACCAACACAACGACGGCGGTTAGCAAAACGCTGAGCCTTCTCCTGGGACAACGTCAGATTGTCCACTACGTGAGTCCAAATTTGCTGCAATCTGTCCACCACAGAATCCACACCAGGACAGTCAGAAGGCTCAACCTGCCCTGAAGAAAAACGAGGATGAAAACCAGAATTGCAAAAAAAAGGTGAAACCAAAGTAGCCGAACTAGCCCGATTATTAAGGGCGAACTCAGCCAATGGCAAAAAGGTCACCCAATCATCCTGATCAGCAGAAACAAAGCATCTCAGATAGGTTTCCAAAGTCTGGTTGGTTGGTTCGTTCGGTTTGGCCATTTGTCTGAGGATGGAAAGCCGAAGAGAAAGACAAATTAATGCCCATCTTAGCACAAAAGGACCGCCAAAACCTAGAGACAAACTGGGACCCTCTGTCCGACACAATGTTCTCCGGAATGCCATGCAAACGAACCACATGCTGAAAGAACAATGGCACCAAATCAGAGGAGGAAGGTAATTTAGGCAAGAGTACCAAATGGACCATCTTAGAAAAGCGATCACAAACCACCCAGATGACAGACATCCTTTGAGAGACAGGAAGATCTGAAATAAAATCCATGGAAACATGCGTCCAGGGCCTTTTCGGGACCGGCAAGGGCAAAAGCAACCCACTGGCATGAGAACAGCAGGGCTTGGCCCGAGCACAAATCCCACAAGACTGCACAAAAGAACGCACATCCCGTGACAAGGAAGGCCACCAAAAGGACCTAGCCACCAAATCCCTGGTACCAAAAATGCCAGGATGACCAGCCAACACCGAGCAATGAACCTCAGAAATAACTCTGCTAGTCCATCTATTAGGGACAAACAGTTTCTCCGCTGGACAACGGTCAGGTCTATCAGCCTGAAACTCCTGCAGCGCTCGCCGCAAATCAGGGGAGATGGCAGACAGAATTACCCCCTCTTTGAGAATACCAGCCGGCTCAGGGACTCCCGGAGAATCAGGCACAAAACTCCTAGAAAGGGCATCAGCCTTCACATTCTTAGAACCCGGAAGGTATGAGACCACAAAATCGAAACGGGAGAAAAACAGTGACCATCGAGCCTGTCTAGGATTCAATCGCTTGGCAGACTCGAGATAAGTCAAATTCTTGTGATCCGTCAAGACCACCACGTGGTGCTTGGCTCCCTCAAGCCAATGTCGCCACTCCTCGAATGCCCACTTCATAGCCAGCAGCTCCCGATTGCCAACATCATAATTACGTTCAGCAGGCGAAAACTTTCTAGAAAAGAAGGCACATGGCTTCATCACAGAGCCATCAGAACTTCTTTGAGACAAAACAGCCCCTGCTCCAATCTCAGAAGCATCAACCTCAACCTGAAAAGGGAGCGAAACATCTGGCTGACGCAACACAGGGGCCAAAGAAAAACGACGTTTCAGCTCCTGAAAAGCCTCCACGGCCGCAGAGGACCAATTCACCACATCAGCACCTTTCTTTGTCAAATCAGTCAAAGGTTTAACCACACTAGAAAAATTAGCGATGAAGCGACAGTAAAAATTAGCAAAGCCCAGGAATTTCTGAAGACTCTTCACAAATGTAGGTTGAGTCCAATCATAAATGGCCTGAACTTTAACAGGATCCATCTCGATAGTAGAAGGGGAAAAAATGAAGCCCAAAAAGGAAACCTTCTGAAATCCGAAGAGCCATTTAGACCCCTTCACAAACAAGGAATTAGCACGAAGGACCTGGAATACCATTCTGACCTGCTTCACATGAGACTCCCAATCATCTGAAAAGACCAAAATATCATCCAAATATACAATCATGAATCTATCCAGATACTTTCGGAAGATGTCATGCATAAAGGACTGAAATACAGATGGAGCGTTAGAAAGCCTGAATGACATCACCAGGTACTCAAAATGGCCTTCGGGCATATTAAATGCTGTTTTCCATTCATCGCCCTGTTTAATACGCACAAGGTTATACGCCCCTCGAAGATCTATCTTGGTGAACCAACTAGCCCCCTTAATCCGAGCAAACAAATCAGACAACAGAGGCAAAGGGTACTGAAATTTGACCGTGATTTTATTGAGAAGGCGGTAGTCTATACAGGGTCTCAGAGAACCATCCTTCTTGGCCACAAAAAAGAACCCTGCTCCCAATGGTGATGAAGACGGGCGAATATGCCCTTTCTCCAAGGACTCCTTTATATAACTCCGCATAGCGGCGTGTTCTGGCACGGATAAATTGAAAAGTCGGCCCTTAGGAAACTTACTACCAGGGATCAAATTTATAGCACAATCACAATCCCTATGAGGGGGTAGGATACTGGATTTGGGCTCATCAAATACATCCCGGTAATCCGACAGAAACTCAGGGACATCAGAAGGAGTGGATGAAGAAATTGACATCATCGGAACATCGCCATGTACCCCTTGACAACCCCAACTAGACACAGACATTGATTTCCAATCCAATACTGGATTATGAACCTGTAGCCATGGCAAACCCAAGACGACCACATCATGCAAATTATGCAACACCAAAAAGCGAATATCTTCCTGATGTGCAGGAGCCATGCACATGGTCAACTGAGTCCAGTACTGAGGTTTATTCCTGGCCAAAGGTGTAGCATCAATTCCCCTCAATGGAATAGGATACTGCAAAGGCTCCAGGAAAAAACAACAACGCCTGGCAAACTCCAAGTCCATCAAATTCAGGGCAGTGCCCGAATCCACAAATGCCATAACCGAGTAGGACGACAGAGAGCAAATCAAAGTAACAGACAAAAGAAATTTAGGCTGTACAATAGCAATGGTGACAGACCTAGCGAACCGCTTAGGACAATCAGAAATAACATGAGTAGGGTAACCACAGTAAAAACACAGCCGATTCTGACGTCTGTGTTCTTGCCGTTCAATTCTGGTCCAAGTTCTATCACATTGCAGAAGCTCAGGCCTCTGCTCAGAGGACACCGCCAAATGGTGCACAACTTTGCGCTCGCGCAAACGCCGATCAATTTGAATGGCCAAGGACATTGATTCATTCAGACCAGCAGGCGTGGGGAAGCCCACCATAACATCCTTAAGGCCCTCAGAGAGACCCTTTCTAAAAATTGCTGCCAGGGCACACTCATTCCATTGAGTAAGCACAGACCACTTTCTAAACTTCTGACAATATACCTCCGCTTCATCCTGACCCTGACACAAAGCCAGCAAGGTTTTCTCTGCCTGATCCACTGAATTCGGTTCGTCATAAAGCAATCCAAGCGCCAGAAAAAACGCATCTACATTAAGCAATGCAGGATCTCCTGGCGCAAGGGAGAATGCCCAGTCTTGAGGGTCGCCACGTAACAAAGAAATAATAATTTTTACTTGCTGAATGGGGTCACCAGAGGAGCGGGGTTTCAAAGCAAGAAACAGTCTACAATTATTTTTGAAATTCAGAAACTTAGATCTATCTCCAGAAAACAAATCAGGAATTGGAATTCTAGGCTCTAACATCGGATTCTGAACTACATAATCTTGAATGTTTTGGACCCTTGCAGTGAGTTGATCCACACAAGAGGACAGACCTTGAATATCCATATCTACACCTGAGTCCTGAACCACCCAGAGATTAAGGGGAAAAGAGAAACAAAACACACTGCAAAGAAAAAAAAATGGGTTCAGAACTTCTCTTATCCCTCTTTTGAGATGCATTAACACTTTGATGGCCAGCTGTACTGTTATGGACCTGGTGGTTAGGAGCACCCGGAATGACCTGATGAGTAAACTAGAAATCGGAACAAGCTCTGGGAAAGTGGGAACTCTGCTGACCGCAAACCCTACTCCTATCACACACACTAGAAATAGCCGTGGAGCGTACCTAACTCTCCCTAGACGCCTCTTCACAGCCTAAGAGCTAACTACCCCTAAAGATAGAAATAGAAGCCTAACCTTGCCTCAGAAAATTTTCCCAAAGGTAAAGGCAGCCCCCCACATATATTGACTGTGAGTTAAGAGGAGAGTCACAAACACAGGAATGAAACAGGTTTTAGCAAAGGAGGCCAGACTTCACTAAATAGTCAGAGGATAGAAAAGGAAACTATGCGGTCAGCACAAAAAAACACGCAGAGTATGCAAAAAGACCCCCACACCGACTCACGGTGTGGAGGTGCAACACTGCACCCCCAGAGCTTCCAGATAGCAAGGAAATATCATGATAGCAAGCTGGACTAGAATTTAGCAGTACTAAGAAATATATTCAGGCAGCAGTAACAACAAATGAACTAGCAGGGGCTTAGCTTCTGCTGGAGTAGACAGGTCCTCAGAGAAGTCCAAGAGAGATCTGAACCAATACTGAAACATTGACAGCTGGCATGAAGTAACGATCTGAGTAGAGTTAAATAGGGAAGCCAGGATAACAATAAACGAGGGCAGCTGAGAAAGCAAACCTCAGAGACCAGCAGTTCCGCTCAAAACCACCAGAGTGAGTCCAAGAGCAGAACTAACCAAAGTACCATTCATGACCACAGGAGGGAGTCCGAGAAATGGAATTCACAACACAGAGGGTTCCTCGTGCGCACGTATCCAGTCGCCTCTGCGATCATACACTCTCGGCTCTTCTCATACCTGCGTCTTTTATATCTGCGTCTCCGAAAGGGACCCTGGATCTGAGCTGTCCCAACCTTACCAGGGAACACCTTCAGCTCAGGGTTCAATGGGGTCCCCACAACCTCTACTACCACAACCTCTGGAGGGAGCCTATCGGGATTACACTCTAATCCTAAATTGGCGACCCCTGTGGCATACATCTTAGGATCTTCGGGTTCTACTCCCGAAATGACATCTTTAGCTTCTCCTGCCAGTACCTCTAGGGGGAACCTATCAGGATTACACTCTGTCCCTAGGTTGGCGACCCCTATGGCAGGTATTTCAATATCTTTGGGTTCTGCACCCGGTATAACTTTTTCCATGAGAAGGTTTACTCTGGTCTCCCACAGGGACCAAAACAGGGGAAAATCTCTTCCCAACACAGTCCCATAGGGAAGGGTCTTTGCCACTCCCACCAAATGTCTAAAGTCTCCACATGGTGTAGAAACATTGACCTCTGCGGTGGGTACTCCCGGATTTCCCCATGGATACCCATCACCTCCACTTTCTGTCCGTTGGTGTTGTCCCCAGCAACAAGGGAATGATGGACCAGAGTCACTTTACTCCCCATGCCCAGGAGAGCCTCTGTTCGGCACCCATTCACAAGTACCTGGCACAATTCTGGTTCGCCGCCAGCTGTGCTCGTATTGGTGATACAGACAGGCTGGGCACACATAGACGTTACCGAACAGTTACTAGCCCCATGCCCGGGCTCTGGTGCAACGTCCTGAGTGGACTTACATTAGGGGTCTCCACTTTATATCGTTGAAGCTCTGCTAGCTCCCTCTGCAGCATCTCCTGCTGCCGCTGCTGCAGCAAAATCTCTTGCTGGTAATGTTGAAACTGCAGCGTCTCTTGTTGAAGCCTTTGCTGACTGAGCACAACCTCCTCCAAAAGTTCCTCCATTTTTCCAGCAGACTTGCACAACAATCTGCAGCACTCTCTGGAGGTATGCCTTAGTTCACTGCCCACATTCTCCACCATATGTGATGCAGCGGTATGACCATACACAGTGAAACGGCAGTGACCCAAAGAAGTTCAAACAAAACGTTCTTTTATTGTGTTACTTCACACAGTTAATATAGTATACGGCTTCTTCATACAGTCCATTAATAATGCATGGCTATATGACGCAGTCAATACACAGGCCGAACTTCCCTCTGTCCAGTTTCCCTGGGTGACCGCACGCCGGTAAAAAGTCTCTGTACTCACTCAGTGCACTGCACTCTTTACCCTCTGGAGTGCAGCCGGGTACACGTAAGACAGCCCAAGACGCAGGGTGTCAGTCTCCCTGGTTCCTTTAGCCTCTGTGTTGCTCCACACAGAGAGAGCTCTGCAGACAACTGCCCTGTCTGCTTCCAAGAACACACTGACACACCTCCCCCACTACAGGGCTTTTTAATCAGTCACTGCTTCACTATTCTAATTACAGCCACACCTGTGTCTGTAGTACGCCCTCATGGCCTCACTACGCTTCCATGCACATTCTGCAGAGCACATACAGCGCCCCCTAGCTGTAACAGGGGTCTCTGCCTCACATCTGCTAAAATAAACCAAGCACTTTCTTAAAGGGAACCTGTCACCTGAATTTGGCGGGACCAGTTTTTGGTCATATGGGCGGGGTTTTCGGGTGTTTGATTCACCCTTTCGTTACCCGCTGGCTGCATGCTGGCCGCAATATTGGATTGAAGTTCATTCTCTGTCCTCCGGAGTACACGCCAGCGCAAGGCAATATTGCATATAGGCGTGTACTCCGGAGGACAGAGAATGAACTTCAATCCAATATTGTTGCCAGCATGCAGCCAGCGGGTAAGGAAAGGGTGAATCAAACACCCGAAAACCCCGCCCATATGACCCAAAACTGGTCCCGCCAAATTCAGGTGACAGGTTCCCTTTAAAGAGACTGTGTTCCAGAGATACCTCTGTGTCCAGCTGAGTGAGGCGCTCTATGATAATATATACACACATATGTATAGCAGATATCACCAAGGGTTTAATGAATAAGGTCAATTACCAAAATAGATACTGCATCACATTGGGGCAGGCTTGCAAAAGAAAGGAATTCTGGCCCTGATTGTGTAAAAAAAAAAGGCATGTGCACCCTGCAGCAGGTTTATTATGTCTTTGAGACTGGCATTATTACCCCCCACGGTTGGCATGCTTATACCCCATAGTTGGCATTATTAACCCCCACGGTTGGCATGCTTATCCCCCATAGTTGGCATTATTACCCCTCATGCCTGGCATTATTATCCCCAATGATTGAAATCATCATCCCCCATGTTTGGTATTATTATTCCCCATGCCTGGCATCATCCCCCATGATTTGCATCATCATTGACCATGGTTGGAATTATTATCCCACATGATTGGCACTATTTTCCTCCATGGTTGACATTATTATTCTCTATGGCAGACATTACTTTCCACCTAGTATTACTCTCTTCCATAGTTGGCATTATTACCCCCCACGGTGGGGCACTGCTGTAGTAGTGTAGTAACCGCAATAAGTGATGAATGATCACAGAACGCTCCTCCATTCCCATCACGCTTTCTCCTGCAGTCTCTAGCTAGCAACAACTGACGTCATCTATTGAACAGCACGCCAGAAGCCAATAGGAGCTCTTTTCTCACACCCATTTGACCACCGATCTTGCCACGCCGCTATTGGTGGAATGAGTTGCGCATTGTGATTGGTTGTGAGTAGAGAAGCGCTTGCAAATAACAACACGTGAGATAACTTCCGGCAGAGAGAGCGTCTGTGACCCTGACCAGGTGTCCCGGCCGGCGGCTGCTGTATGGGAGGTATGAGTGTGCGTTATATATACTGGTGCCGCGGTGCCCTGTGTGCGCTTTATATATATATATATATATATATATATATATATATATATATATATATATACACACATACACTGGTACTGTGGGTGTGCGTTATATATACTGGTGCTGCTGTGCCCTGTGTGCGTTACATATACTGGTACTGCGGTGCCCTGTGCGTTACATATACTGGTACTGCGGTGCCCTGTGCGTTACATATACTGGTACTGCGGTGCCCTGTGCGTTATATATACTGGTACTGCGGTGCCCTGTGCGTTATATATACTGGTGCTGCTGTGCCCTGTGTGCGTTATATATACTGGTGCTGCTGTGCCCTGTGTGCGTTATGTATACTGGTGCTGCGGTGCCCTGTGTGTTATATATACTGGTACTGCGGTGCCCTGTGCGTTATATATACTGGTGCTGCTGTGCCCTGTGTGCGTTATATATACTGGTGCTGCGGTGCCCTGTGTGCGTTATATATACTGGTGCTGCTGTGCCCTGTGTGCGTTATATATACTGGTACTGCGGTGCCCTGTGCGTTATATATACTGGTGCTGCTGTGCCCTGTGTGCGTTATATATACTGGTGCTGCTGTGCCCTGTGTGCGTTATGTATACTGGTGCTGCGGTGCCCTGTGTGTTATATATACTGGTACTGCGGTGCCGTGTGTGCGTTATATATACTGGTGCTGCGGTGCCCTGTGTGCGTTATATATACTGGTGCTGCTGTGCCCTGTGTGCGTTATATATACTGGTGCTGCTGTGCCCTGTGTGCGTTATATATACTGGTGCTGCTGTGTGCGTTATGTATACTGGTGCTGCGGTGCCCTGTGTGTTATATATACTGGTACTGCGGTGCCCTGTGCGTTATATATACTGGTGCTGCTGTGCCCTGTGTGCGTTATATATACTGGTGCTGCGGTGCCCTGTGTGCGTTATATATACTGGTGCTGCTGTGCCCTGTGTGCGTTATATATACTGGTGCTGCTGTGCCCTGTGTGCGTTATGTATACTGGTGCTGCGGTGCCCTGTGTGTTATATATACTGGTACTGCGGTGCTGTGTGTGCGTTATATATACTGGTGCTGCGGTGCCCTGTGTGCGTTATGTATACTGGTACTGCGGTGCCCTGTGTGTTATATATACTGGTACTGCGGTGCTGTGTGCGTTATATATACTGGTACTGCGGTGCCCTGTGCGTTATATATACTGGTACTGCGGTGCCCTGTGCGTTATATATACTGGTGCTGCTGTGCCCTGTGTGCGTTATATATACTGGTGCTGCTGTGCCCTGTGTGCGTTATGTATACTGGTGCTGCGGTGCCCTGTGTGTTATATATACTGGTACTGCGGTGCCCTGTGCGTTATATATACTGGTGCTGCTGTGCCCTGTGTGCGTTATATATACTGGTACTGCTGTGCCCTGTGTGCGTTATATATACTGGTGCTGCTGTGCCCTGTGTGCGTTATGTATACTGGTGCTGCGGTGCCCTGTGTGTTATATATACTGGTACTGCGGTGCCCTGTGTGCGTTATGTATACTGGTACTGCGGTGCCCTGTGTGTTATATATACTGGTACTGCGGTGCTGTGTGTGCGTTATATATACTGGTGCTGCGGTGCCCTGTGTGCGTTATGTATACTGGTACTGCGGTGCCCTGTGTGTTATATATACTGGTACTGCGGTGCTGTGTGTGCGTTATATATACTGGTGCTGCGGTGCCCTGTGTGCGTTATATATACTGGTGCTGCGGTGCCCTGTGTGCGTTATATATATACTGGTACTGCGGTGCTGTGTGTGCGTTATATATACTGGTGCTGCTGTGCCCTGTGTGCGTTATATATACTGGTACAGAGTGATCTGTGCGTAGCGGGCGCACTGCATTAGACGTGTGCAGCATTAGGCTGACGGGAGCTGGTGGCTAGACAGATCCTTATCGTGCTTGTGGTTTTCTGGCTTACCCTAATCGCTGTGATATCTGATTGCATCATGCACACACTGTATATTGTGGGGAAGCTGGACCAGTACAGTGATAAGTCTGTGAGGAGATATGAGAAGATGTCATACCATAAGCCGTGGCAAGACAACTGGGCCACCTACAGAGTGATGCTAAGTGTTATGGCGATACACTACCAAGAAAGTACCACCAGTTATTATGTACAGAATGCTTGCAGACAGTGCCAAATAGTACCTGTGTACCTTACATAAATAATGCAACCATGAAGTGCCAAAACGATACCCAACCCCCATAAATAATACCGCAACGCAATGACAGAATAATACCTGTCTACCTTACATAAATAATACAACCATACAGTTCCAAATAGTACCCCACATAAATTATACCACCATATTGTGCCAAGATAGTACTCCACATAAATACCACCGTACAGTGCCTACATAAATTATACTGCTATACAGTCCGAATAGTGTGTGTGTGTGTATATATATATATATATATATATATATATATATATATATATATATATATATATATATATATATATATATATATATATATAACCATACGTTACTAAAATAGTTCCCTGGATAAGTAATACCACCATATAGTGAAAGAATAGTGCCTACATAAATAATACCGCAAAACAGTACCAGAATAGTACCCCACATAAATACCACCATACAGTTCCAAAATTGTACCCCACCTCTAATTGTACCACCATACACTGCCAAGATAGTACCCCACATAATTCCACCATACATTATACTGCTATACAGTGCCAGAATAGTACCCCACAGAAATGGTACCATACAGTATTAAGATGGTACCCTGTATAAATATCGTACAGTGCCAGATTAGTACCCTGCATAAATACCACCATGCAGTACTAAAATAGTACCACCACACAGTGCCAAAATAGTACCCATTCAACTTACATAAATGCCACCATAGAATGCCAAAATGGTACCCCACATAAACTACATCACCATGCAGAACCAAAATAGTGGCCCACATAAATACCACCTTACTATGCCTGCGTAAACTATACCACCATACAGTACCAGTATAGTATCATGCATAAATAATACCATCATTCAGTAATGAAATGGTACCATATATACCACCACACAGTGGCAAAATAGTACACTGCATAAATACCACCATACAGTACAAAAGTAGCACCCTACATAATTACCATGACACAGTGCCAAAATAGTACCCATGTATCATCTCCCTCCTTGACTACTGCAACCTCCTACTCTCTGGCCTCCCCTCTAGCACTCTGGCACCACTCCAATCCATCCTACACTCTGCTGCCAGACTAATCCACCTGTCTCCCCAGCCTCTCCTCTATGCCAGGCCCTTCACTTGCTTCCTATCACCCAGAGACTCCAGTTCAAAACCCTAACCATGACATACAAAGTCATCCACAACCTGTCTCCTCCATACATCTGTGACATGGTCTCCCGCTACTTTCCTGCACGCAACCTCCGATCCTCACAAGATCTCCTCCTCTACTCCCCTCTCATCTCTTCCTCCCACAACCGCATACAAGACTTCTCCCGTGCTTCCCCTATACTCTGGACCTCTCTACCCCAACATATCAGACTCTCGCCTACCGTAGAAACCTTCAAAAAGAGCCTGAAGACCCACCTCTTCCGACAAGCCTACAACCTGCAGTGATCCTCAACCTACTGAACCGCCGCACGACCAGCTCTACCCTCTCCTGGTGTATCCTCACCCATCCCCTGTAGACTGTGAGCCCTCGCCGGCAGGGTCCTCTCTTCTCGTGTACTTGTGTGTGCCTTGTATTGCTCATGTTTATTGTGCTTGTCTATATTTGCCCCTTTTCACATGTAAAGCGCCATGGAATAAATGGCGCTATAAATATGTATAATAATAATAAAATACCCTACATAAATACCACCATAGTAGCAAAAACAGAAAAAACGGATGTAATAGCTTACTTGAGTATGTATGACTATTTACAAACACCAGCATCTGTACGTCCTTGAGAATGAATGGCTGACCATTTGGAGATACGACGAACCAAAAGAAGCCATTGAACATGGCCAACAGAAAAGAATCATGGGACGCATATATAAATAAAAATTTGCCTTTATTACAAAGTAAATGGCAGATAGATGTCACTATATGCAAGAGTGCCCACACTATCCTAAAAATAACAATAACAAGAATATAAATCCATATATAAACAACTGAGGACCACCAAAGAAAAAAAAGAAACATTCTAGACAAGTATGACAAGTCATGCTGGACCCTGAAATGCATGAAGGTTCTATGACCATTTTAAATAACTTCATCATAATGGAAAAAAAAAATGAAACCTTTTTTTTACATGATTCTGCACAAATTGCAACTGCCCAATAATGTACCAACTGAGCCAGGCTAAGGTAGCTCTTCAGTAATCCAGGTAGAACACGTATGGAATTCTCTGGTTGATATCAATGCATAATGAACATATTGCAAGATAAAGTGCAACTTGTATATCAGCAATTACCTGGTGGTGGTCTCCCGTTTTAGTGCGGCGCAATAGTTGCAATTTGTGCAGAATCATGTTAAAAAAAATGCATTTTTTTTTTCTCATTATAATGAGGTTATTTAAAATTTTCATAGAGCCTTCATGCATTTCAAGGTCCAGCATGACTTGTCATACTGGTCTATAACATTTCTTTTTTTTTTTTTTTACTTTGTAATAAAGTCAATTTTTTATTTATATATGCGTCCCATGACTCCTTCCAGTTGGCTATCCATGTACAGTGGTTTCTTTTGGTTAGTGATAAATACCACTAGGCAGTGCTAATACTACCCATGTACTCTATATAAATATCACTAAACAGCACCAGAACAGTACCCTACATAAATACCACAAACCAGTACCAACATAGTACCCTGTATAAATGACCAAACAGTACCAAACTAGCACCCCGCAAATACAATCTCACAAGAGCCAGAATAGTACCCTAAATACCACCATATTGTAGTAAAATAGTACACTGCATAAATAATGCCACTGTACTCTGCAAAATGAACACCATCATACTTTCCAAAATAGTATCCTATACATAGAATGCCAAAATAGTACCCATGTAGCCTAATGACATACCAGCATACAGTGCCAAAATAGTAGCCGTAATACATAAAAATACTACCATACAGTG
The DNA here is from genome assembly GCF_051348905.1 of Ranitomeya variabilis. Lineage (NCBI taxonomy): Eukaryota > Metazoa > Chordata > Amphibia > Anura > Dendrobatidae > Ranitomeya > Ranitomeya variabilis. The sequence goes on from NC_135232.1 coordinate 427,364,606, forward strand.
AAATAGCACATCTGCACGGTCCACAAGTAATTCACTATGTAACAAATGTTTATTTATTTTTTGTTCCTGGGTCCAATGTGTTTTCCTAACCTGTTATGCTTAACCCCTTAGTGACAGAGCTAATTTGGTACTTAATGACCGAGCCAATTTTTACAATTCTGACCACTGTCACTTTATGAGGTTATAACTCTGGAACGCTGTAACGGATCCTGCTGATTCTGAGTTTGTTTTTTCGTGACATGTTGTACTTCATGCTAGTGGTAACATTTCTTCGATATTACTTGCGATTATTTATGAAAAAAATGGAAATATGGTGAAAATTTTTAAAATTTTGCAATTTTCAAATTTTGTATTTTTATGCCCTTAAATCAGAGAGAGAGGTCACACAAAATAGTTAATAAATAACATTTCCGACATGTCTACTTTACATCAGCACAATTTTGGAAACAAAATGTTTTTTTTGTTAGGGAGTTATAAGGGTTAAAATTTGACCAGCAATTTCTCATTTTTACAACACCATTTTTTTTTTTAGGGACCACATCACATTTGAAGTCATTTTGAGGGGTCTATATGATAGAAAATAACCAAGTGTGACACCATTCTAAAAACTGCACCCCTCAAGGTACTTAAAACCACATTCAAGAAGTTTATTAACCCTTTACGTGCTTCACAGGAACTCAAACAATGTGGAAGGAAAAAATGAACATTTAACTTTTTTTGCAAACACTTTAATTCAGAACCATATTTTTTTATTTTCACAAGTGTAAAAACAGAAATTTAACCATACATTTTGTTGTGCAATTTCTCCTGAGTACGTTGATATCCCATATGTGGGGGTAAACCACTGTTTGGGCGCACTGCAGAGCTTGGAAGAGAAGGAGTGCCGTTTTACTTTTTCAATGTAGAATTGGCTGGAATTGAGATCGGATGCCATGTCGCGTTTGGAGAGCCCCTGATGTGCCTAAACAGTGGAAACCCCCCACAAATGACACCATTTTGGAAACTAGACCCCTTAAGGAACTTATCTAGATGTGTGGTGAGCACTTTAAACCCCCAGGTGCTTCACAGAAGTTTATAACGTAGAGCCATGAAAATAAAAAATCCTTTTTTTTCACTCAAATGATTTTTTAGCCTGCAATTTTTTATTTTATCAAGGGTAACAGGGGAGACATTGGACCACAAAATCTGTTGACCAGTTTGTCCTGAGTACGCTGATACCCCATATGTGGGGGGAGGGCACTGTTTGGGCACCCATCAGGGCTCGGAAGGGAAGGAGCGCCGCTTGGAATGCAGACTTTGATGGGATGGTCTGCAGGTGTCATGTTGCATTTGCAGAGATCCTGATGTACCTAAACAGTAGAAACCCCCCACAAGTGACTCCATTTTGGAAACTAGACCCCCCAAAGAGCTTATCTAGATGTGTGGTGAGCACTAGGAACCCCCAACTGCTTCACAGAAGTTTATAATGTAGAGCCATGAAAATAAAAAAAATGATCTTTTCACCTCAAAATTTTTACTTTCTCAAGGGTAACAGGAGAAATTGGACCCCAAAATTTATTGGGCAATTTATGCTGAGTAGGCTGATACCCCATATGTGGGGGATAAACCACTGTTTGGGCGCATGGCAGAGCTTGGAAGGGAAGGAGCGCCGTTTTGGAATGCAGACTTTGATAGAATGGTCTTCAGGCATTATGTTGCGTTTGCAGAGCCCCCGATGTACCTAAACAGTAGAGACCCCCCAGAAGTGACCCCATTTTGGAAACTAGACCCCCCAAGGAACTTATCTAGATGTGTGGTGAGAACTTTGAATGCCCAAGTGCTTCACAGAAGTTTATAATGCAGAGTCGTGAAAATAAAAAATATTTTTTTTTTCCACAAAAAAAGATTTTTTAGCCCCCAAGTTTTTATTTTCACAAGGGTATCAGGAGAAATTGGACCCCAAAAGTTGTTGTCCAATTTATCCCGAGTACGCTGATGCCCCATATGTGGGGGTAAACCACTGTTTAGGCGCACGGCAGAGCTCAGAAGGTAGGGAGCACCATTTTACTTTTTGAGCACAAAATTGGCTGTGGCGTTTAGAGACCCCCCTGATGTATCTAAACAGTGGCAACCCCCCAATTCTAACTCCAACCCTAACCCCAACACACCCCTAACCCTAATCCCAACCCGATCCATAATCCTAATCACAACCCTAACCCCCAAAACACCCCTAACCCTAATCCCAAAGCTAACCATAACCCTAAACCCAACACCCCCCTAATCCTAATCTCTACCCTAACCTCAAAACCTAACCTAATCCCAATACACCCCTATCCTTAATCCCAACCCTAGCCTTAACCCTAATCCCAAACCTAACCCTAATCCCAAATGTAACCCTAATCCAAATCCTAATCCCAACTCTAACCCTAACTTTAGCCCCAACCCTAGCCCTAACCCTAACTTTAGCCCAAACCCTAACTTTAGCCCTAAACCTAGCCCTAACCCTAGCTCTAACCCTAATCCTAGCTCTAACCCTAACCCAAGCCCTAACCCTAAGGCTATGTGCACATGTTGCGGATTTTGCTGCGGATCCGCAGTGTTTCCTCAGCTGTGGGTCCGCAGCAGTTTCCCATGAGTTTACAGTACAATGTAAACCTATGGGAAACATAAAACGCTGTGCCCATGCTGCGGAAAAAACCACACGGAAATGCAGCGGTTTACATTCCGCAGCATGTCAATTCTTTCTGCTGATTCCGCAGCGGTTTTACACCTGCTCCATAATAGAAAACCGCAGGTGTAAAACCGCAGTGGAATCCGCACAAAAACCGCGGTACATCCGCGATAAATCCGCAGGAAAAACGCAGCGTTTTGGTCCTGCGGATTTATCAAATCCGCTGCGGAAAAATCCGCAGAGAACCATTCTATGTGTGCACATACCCTAACCCTATTTGGAAAATAGAAATTCATACATTTTTTTTTAATTTTATTATTTTTTTCTTACTAAGGGGGTGATAAAGGGGGGGGGGGGGTTATTTACTATTTTTTTATTTTGATCACTGTGATAGGATCTCACAGTGACCAAAATAAAAAAAAGAGGAAGAATTTTCTTCTGCCGGCCGGCAGATCATGGCGGGCGCACTGCGCATGCGCCCGCCATTTTCTTACCGGAGCAAGAAGCCGGCGGCCAGCAGAAGAAGCAGGAGGACCCAGGGACACCGGTAAGTATAACAGGGTCCCCGAATCCCCCTATTTCTCTGCCCTCTGATGTGCGATCACATCAGAGGACAGAGAATGACATCGCTTTTTTTTTTTTTTTTTGCGGTCGCCAGTAAACAGTTAATTACCGGCGATCGCAAAACAGGGGTCGGTAAAAACCGACCCCGATCATGTTCTTTGGGGTCTCGGCTACCCCCGGCAGCCGAGACCCCAAAGAACATCCGGGTGCCGGGTGCACTGCGCATGCGCCCGCCATTATTTCCCCGGAAAAAGATGGCGGCGCCCATCGGGAGCCATGAGGAGCACCGGGGGAGGTAGGTGAGTATTGGGGGGCTATCGGGGACCACATTTCTCTGTTCTCCGATGTGCGATCACATCGGAGGACAGAGAAATAAAATGGCAAATCGAGTTTTTTGTTGTTGTTGTTGTTGCGACCGCCGGTAAACGGTTAATTACCGGCGATCGCAACTCGGGGGTCGGTAAAAAAACCCCGAATCATGTTCCGACTCTGGGGGGCGCTATTCACTTTTTCCACAGCGCCCGCCGTTAATTAACGGCGCTGTGGTTTAAGTACCCTTAGCGGCCGCCGTTAAAAGGCGTATCGGCGGTCGTTAAGGGGTTAAAGGGCCACTGTCACCCCCTCCAGCCGTTATAAACTAAAAGAGCCACCTTGTGCAGCAGTAATGCTGCATTCTAACAAGGTGGCTCTTTTAGTTTTAGGTTCAAGCATACCCCAAATAAAACGTTTTTATACTTAGCCAATCACATTAGGGCAATCACATGGCAGTGACGTCATCGCAGGTCCTACAGCTATTTGCTGTGCAGCAGATCCATCCTGGTGTTCTGTGGATGTCTTTTGTTCTCTGGTATCAGCCATTACATCAGACGGCCAGAGCTTACTGCGTCTGCGCAGGACACCAGTACACAGCGCAGGTGCCGGTTTTGAAACGATAACAGCGCTGAGGGGGCGGCGCCGAAAGCGCAGGAAGATGTGAGTGACGGCAGAGGAGCTGGCCAAGCTGGGGAGTGAGGACCCGCCTACCTGGCTAGAGACAGTAATTGTGGCTAAGTATAAAAACGTTTTATTTGGGGTATGCTTGAACCTAAAACTAAAAGAGCCACCTTGTTAGAATGCAGCATTACTGCTGCACAAGGTGGCTCTTTTAGTTTATAACGGCTGGAGGGGGGTGACAGTGGCCCTTTAAAACAAATAGAAAATAGTTGTTCCACAAAAACTTTGCTTCTGTCATCAGGACAATGAAGACTACTCAGTATTGAATACGAGTGGAGAATTTTCCCCAAAACAGACAAATTTCAAAATGTCATTGTCCTGATCACAGAAGCAAAGTTTTTGTGGAACATCAACTATTTTCTATTTGTTGTAGGTATAACGGGTTGGGAAAACGCACTTTCGATTCAGAAACAAAAAATAACTGAAAATTTGTTTTAGTGTAATTTCCTTTTTTCGACACAATACGAAATGTTTCTGGCTTGTGGTCATAAAATCAAAGTTTGTGCTGAATGCAGTTGTTTTTCCAGTCTTTAAACAGAAGCAGTTGTAATATTATACTTGGAATCCAGAAACAAAAATTCTCACATATTGAGCACCAAAATAATACTTCCACATGCTTAAAGGGAACCTGTCACCCCCCCCCCCCCCCCCCCCAGGGCCTATTAAAGTAAAAGAGCCACCTTCTGCAGCACTAAGGCTGCATTCTGTGAAGGTGGCTCTTATGTTTATTATCCCTAGGAACGCTGAAATAATCACTTTTATAAATTTCCTTCCATACCTCTATTGAGTCAGGGAAGTATGTTTTCTCCCACTGACTCAAGCTGTCCATCATCCCCATCTGGCCTCCGGCGCCACCTCCTCTCTTTGTTATGACATCACCGGCGCCTTCATGTAGCGGAGGCCCCAGATCCCGAACCGCAGTGTGTTGTGATGTATTCACACTGCGGGGCTGGGAATCTGGCGCCTGTGGAGTGGGTCACCGTGCACCATTGAAGATAGTGCCGAAGTCGAGACTATCTTCAATGGTGCACGGTGACCCAAGACTTCGGCACTGTCTTCAATGGAGTTTGGTGACCTGCTCCACTGCGCAGGCGCCAGATTCCCAGCCCCGCAGTGTGAATACATCATAACACACTGCGGGGTGGGATCTGGGACCTCTGCTACACGAAGGCGCCGGTGACGTCACAACAAAGAAAGGGGATGATGGACGGCTTGAGAAAAAGAGGTTAGATTATACTCACCCAGGGGCGGTTCCAGTCCGGTCCGATGGGCATCGCGGTCTGGGACCTCCTATCTTCATAGGATGACTTCCTCTTCTTGTCTTCACGCTGCGGCTCCGGCGCAGGTGTACTTTGTCTGCCCTGTTGAGGGCAGAGCAAAGTACTGCAGTGCGCAGTCGCCGGGCCTCTCTGACCTTTCCTGGTGCTTGCGCACTGCAGTACTTTGCTCTGCCGGAGCCGCAGCGTGAAGACAAGAAGAGGACGTCATCGTAAGAAGATGGGAGGCTCAGAACGCCCATCGTAGCGGGACCACCACTGGGTGAGTATAATCTAACCTCTTTTTCTCATCTGTCAGGATACATCGGGGGGCTTATCTACAGCATTCCAGAATGCTGTAGATAAGCCCCCGATGCTGGTGGGCTTAACTCATCTTCGATTTTGGGGTGACAGGTTCCCTTTAAAAACTTACTTTTAATTGTTTGATTAGTTCATACATATAGAACGAGGATTTTACTACTGTACTAGTCTTCTTAAACACTTAAAATGACATGTTTAGTGATACAATAGAAAAAAAAATTGTCACATGTATAAATAGGTGGTAAAAATACTGGTTCTTTTAGGGTATGTGCACACGTTCAGGATTTTTCACGGAAAAAACGCATAAATGCATACATATGCATCCTATCATTTAGAATTCATTCAGCAATTTTTGTGCACATGATGCCTTTTTTTTCCGCAAAAAAAATGCATTGCGGTAAAAAAGCAGCATGTTCATTAATTTTGCGGTTTTCCCGTTATTAAATGCATAGGGAAAGCTCTGGCAAAAAAAACACGCAAAAAAACGCATATGGATTTCTGACAGAAATGTCCAGGATTTCTTGCAGAAATTTCCTGACAAAAACCGAACATGTGCACATACCCTAAATCTTGTTTTTAACATATACCATATATCCTCGAGTATAAACCGACTAATTTTGCCACAAAAAACTGGGAAAACTTAATGACTCGAGTATAAGCCTAGGGTGGGAAATGAAGCAGCTACCAGTAAATTTCAAAAATAAAAATAGATACCAATAAAAGTAAAATTAATTGAGGCATCAGTAGGTTACGTGTTTTTTGAATATCCATATTGAATCAGGAGCCCCATATAATGCTCCATACAGTTTATGATGGGCTCCATATTAAAATATGCCCCATATAATGCTGCACAAATGTTGATTATGGCCCCATAAGATGCTCCATGCAGACATTTGCCCCATATAATGCTCCACAAATGTGAATTCTGGCCCCTTAAGATGCTCCATAGAGATATTTGCCCCATATAATGCTGCACATGGCCCCATACAGATATTTGCCCCATATAATACTGCACATGGCCCCATACAGATTTGCCCCATATAATGCTGCACATGGCCGCATAAGATGCTCCATAGAGATATTTGCCCCATATAATGCTGCACATGGCCACATACAGATATTTGCCCCATATTATGCTGCACATGGCCCCATGAGATGCTCTGTACAGATAATTGCCCCATATAATGCTGCACATGGCCCCATAAGATGCTCCGTACAGATATTTGCCCCATATGCTGCTGCGATTAAAAAAAAATAAAAATTCACATACCTCTCACTTGCTATATTCGTTTGCTGCACGTTCCACCGCCGAGCGCCGCTATGTCTTCCCCGTCCTCCGCACTGACGCTCAGGCAGAGGGCGGTGCGCGTTAATCGCGTCATCGCGCCCTCTGACCTGAGCGTCACTGCAGAGGACGGGGAACATGCACCGGCGCCGACTGTGGAATGTGCAGCAGGTGAATATCACACACAGCGTTATACTCATCTGCTCCTGGCGCGGTCCCTGCAAGTCTGTTCCCCGGCGCCGGCAGCTTCTTCCTGTACTGAGCGGTCACTGTTACCTCTCATTACAGTAATGAATATGCGGCTTCACCCCTATGGGAGTGGAGTCGGGTCCATATTCATTACTGTAATGAGCGGTACCATGTGACCGCTCAATACAGGAAGAAGCTGTCAGCGCCCAGAGAACCAGGGACCGTGCCAGGAGCAGGTGAGTATTATTAGACAGCTGCCGCTCCCCCTCCTCTGCCGACCCCTGGATATGACTCGAGTATAAGCCGAGAGGGGCAATTTCAGCCTTAAAAAATGGGCTGAAATTTTCGGCTTATACTCGAGTATATACGGTAATTAGGCTGAGACTGTATTTAGAAAACCCACACTTGGGATATGATCACCTTTTATCTTTTGGCTTGTTCAATGCATTGAGGTTGAAAATGCTGTGTTGTGTTATGATGGTTAAGGGTACCGTCTCACAGTGGCACTTTTCTCGCTACGACGGCACGATCCGTGACGTTCCAGCGATATCCATACGATATCGCTGTGTCTGACACGCAGCAGCGACGTAGCAGATCGTTTGGAACTTTATTTTGTCGCTGGATCTCCCGCTGTCATCGCTGGATCGGTGTGTGTGTGTGACACCGATCCAGCGATGCGTTCGTTTGTAACCAGGGTAAACATCGGGTTACTAAGCGCAGGGCCGCGCTTAGTAACCCGATGTTTACCCTGGTTACCATCGTAAAAGTAAAAAAAACCAAACCGTACATACTCACATTCCGGTGTCCCGTCAGGTCCCTAGCCGTCTGCTTCCCGCACTGACTGACTGCCGGCCGGAAAGTAAAAGCAGAGCACAGCGGTGACGTCACCGTTGTGCTCTGCTTTCACTTTACGGCCGGCACTCAGTCAGTGCGGGAAGCAGACGGCTAGGGACCTGACGGACACCGGAATGTGAGTATGTACGGTTTTTTTTACATTTACGATGGTAACCAGGGTAAACATCGGGTTACTAAGTGCGGCCCTGCGCTTAGCAACCCGATGTTTACCCTGGTTACCCGGGGACTTCGGCATCGTTGGTCGCTGGAGAGCTGTCTGTGTGACAGCTCCCCAGCGACCACACAACGACTTGCCAACGATCACGGCCAGGTCGTATCGCTGGTCGTGATCATTGGTAAATCGTTTTGTGTAACGGTACCCTAAGATGTATTTATTCTGGCACTTCGGTATTTGTTTTTGTGTTTCTTTATTGTTGCATATAAGTGTTGAATTCAATAAGTTGTCATTTGAAAAGAAAAAAGGAAGAAACTCACACAAACATAAAATCAGATGATTCAAGGCTTTAACCCCTTCACCCCCAAGTGTGGTTTGCACGTTAATGACCGGGCCAATTTTTACAATTCTGACCACTGTCCCTTTATGAGGTTATAACTCTGGAACGCTTCAACGGATCCTGGCGATTCTGACACTGTTTTCTCGTGACATATTGTACTTCATGATAGTGGTAAAATTTCTTCGATATAACTTGCGTTTATTTGTGAAAAAAAACGGAAATTTGGCGAAAAATTTGAACATTTCGCAATTTTTCAACTTTGAATTTTTATGCCCTTAAATCACAGATATGTCACACAAAGTACTTAATAGGTAACATTTCCCACATGTCTACTTTACATCAGCACAATTTAGGAACCAAAATTTGTTTTTGTTAAGGAGTTATAAGGGTTAAAAGTTGACCAGCAATTTCTCATTTTTACACCATTTTTTTTTTAGGGACCACATCTTATTTGAAGTCATTTTGAGGGGTCTATATGACAGAAAATACCCAAGTGTGACACCATTCTAAAAACTGCACCCCTCAAGGTGCTCAAAACCATTTAGTTTATTAACCCTTCAGGTGTTTCACAGGAATTTTTGGAATGTTTAAAAATGAACATTTAACTTTTTTTACACAAAATTTATTTCAGCTCCAATTTGTTTTTTTACCAAGGGTAACAGGAGAAAATGGACCCCAAAGTTGTTGTACAATTTGTGCTGAGTACGCTGATACCCCATATGTGGGGGTAAACCACTGTTTGGGCACACCGCAGAGCTCGGAAGGGAAGGAGCGCCATTTGACTTTTCAATGCAAAATTGACAGGAATTGAGATGGAACGCCATGTTGCGTTTGGAGAGCCCCTGATGTGCCTAAACATTGAAACCCCCCACAAGTGACACCATTTTGGAAAGTAGACCCCCTAGGGAACTCATCTAGATGTGTCGTGAGCACTTTGACCCACCAAGTGCTTCACAGAAGTTTATAATGCAGAGCCGTAACAATAAAAAACATATTTTTTCACAAAAATTATCTTTTTGCCCCAATTTTTTATTTTCCCAAGGGTAAGAGAAGAAATTAGACCACAAAAGTTGTTGTGCAATTTGTCCGGAGTACGCTGATACCCCATATGTGGGGGGAACCACTGTTTGGCCGCATGGCAGAGCTCGGGAGGGAAGGAGCGCCATTTGGAATGCAGACTTAGATGGATTGGTTTGCAGGCGTCACGTTGCATTTGCAGAGCCCCTTATGTACCCAAACAGTAGAAACCCCCAAACGTGACCCCATATTGGAAACTAGACCTCCCAAGGAACTTATCTAGATGTGTTGTGAGAACTTTTAACCCCCAAGTGTTTCACTACAGTTTACAACGCAGAGCCGTGAAAATAAAAAATCTTTTTTTTCCCCACAAAAATGATTTTTAGCCCCCCAAACTTATATTTTCCCAAGGGTAACAAGAGAACTTGGACCCCAAAAGTTGTTGTCCAATTTGTCCCGAGTACGCTGATGCCCCATATGTTGGGGTAAACCCCTGTTTGGGTGCACAGGAAAGCTTGGAAGGGAAGGAGCACTGTTTTACTTTTTCAATGCAGAATTGGCTGGAATTGAGATCGGACGCCATGTCGTGTTTGGAGAGCCCCTGATGTGCCTAAACAGTGGAAACTCCCCAATTCTAACTGAAACCCTAATCCAAACACACCCCTAGCCCTAATCCCAACGGTAACCCTAACCACACCCCTAACCCTGACACACCCTTAACTCTAATCCCAACCCTAATCCCAACTGTAAATGTAATCCAAACCCTAACCCTAGCCCTAACCCTAACGGGAAAATGGAAATAAATACATTTTTTTTAATTTTATTATTTTTCCCTAACTAAGGGGGTGATGAAGGGGGTTTGATTTACTTTTATAGCGTTTTTTATATCGGATTTTTATGATTGGCAGCCGTCACACACTAAAAGGCGCTTTTTATAGCAAAAAAGTTTTTGCGTCTCCACATTTTGAGACCTATAATTTTTCCATATTTTGGTCCACAGAGTCATGTGAGGTCTTGTTTTTTGCGGGACGAGTTGACGTTTTTAATGGTAACATTTTCGGACACGTGACAGTTTTTGATCGCTTTTTATCCGATTTTTGTGAGGCAGAATGACAAAAAAACAGCTATTCATGAACTTCTTTTGGGGGAGGCGTTTATACCGTTCCACGTTTGGTAAAATTGATAAAGCAGTTTTATTCTTCGGGTCAGTATAATTACAGCGATACCTCATTTATATCACTTTTTTATGTTTTGGCGCTTTTATACGATAAAAACTATTTTATAGAATAAATAATTTGGCATCGCTTTATTCTGAGGACTATAACTTTTTTATTTTTTCTTTGACGCTGTATGGCGGCTCTTTTTTTGCGGGACAAGATGACGTTTTCAGCGGTACCATGGTTATTTATATCCGTCTTTTTGTTCGGCGGTATGATAATAAAGCGTTGTTTTTTGCCTCGTTTTTTGTTTTTTTTTTCCCCCTACGGTGTTCACTGAAGGGGTTAACTAGTGAAATAGTTCTATAGGTGGGGTCGTTACGGACGTGGCGATACTAAATATGTGTACTTTTATTTTTTTTTTATTTAGATAAAGAAATGTATTTATGGGAATAATATATATATTTTTTTTTTCTTTATTTAGGAATTTTTTTATTTTTTTTTTACACATGTGGAAATTTTTTATTTTTTTACTTCTTTACTATGTCCCAGGGGGGGACATCATAGATCGGTGATCTGACAGTTTGCACAGCACTCTGTCAGATCACCGATCTGACTTAGAGCTCTGCAGGCTTACCAGCGCCTGCTCTGAGCTGGCACTCGGTAAGCCACATCCCTCCCTGCAGGACCCGGATGCCGCGGCCATCTTGGATCCGGGACCTGCAGCGAGGAAGGAGGTAGGAGACCCTCGGAGCAACGCGATCACATCCAGGGGTCTCAGGGAAGCCCGCAGGGATGCTTCCCTGTACCGCCGGTACACCGCGATCATGTTTGATCGCGGTGTGCCGGGGGTTAATGTGCCGGGGGCAGTGCGTGACCGCTCCTGGCACATAGTGCCGGATGTCAGCTGCGATAGTCAGCTGACACTCAGCCGCGCTCCCCCCGTGAGCGCCGCCGATCGCGCTGGACGTACTATCCGGTCGGTGGTCATACGGGCCCACCCCACCTCGACGGGATAGTACGTCCAATGTCAGAAAGGGGTTAAAAAAAATAGTTGAATCCCTGTGCAAATATAATCAAGGACACAAGTACGGTAACACACATGCATGTTTTCACAATTTTAAAACATACGTTTTTTTTCACAATTACGCATCCAAATTTTGAATTAAATTTCTCAAAACAAAATATAAAGAAACAGTCTTGTGACATATCAAATGAAAGCCGGTACCGTTCTGAGAAAAATGATGCCTCTCCCACCTCTTTATCTTAATTCTAGTCCGAGATATGATCAAAAATGTGAAGCCATACCAGGCCAAAATCTGCGCTTTTTCAAAACTTTAGAAGTCTGTAAAAAATTAACTGATGAAGAAAAAAATTCAAAACTTTCAACTTGTAATTAACTAAAGTTGTACTTCATAAAAACAAAAAATAAAAAAAATCTAAAGACGTCAGGTAAAAAAAATATTCATATTTGGATCACTTGATATGGAATGACCCGGATGATGGACGGCTGCAAGGCGCTTGAGTCAGGGGGAGAAAACATACCTCCCTGACTCGCTCAATAGAGGTATAGCGGGAAATTAATAAAAGTGATTATTTCAGCGTTCCTAGCGATAATAAACATAAGAGCCACCTTCACAGAATGCAGCCTTAGTGCTGCAGAAGGTGGCTCTTTTACTTTAATAGGCCCTGGGGGGGTTGACAGGTTCCCTTTAATGAGGAAAGTGACAATACAGAGCTCTGTCTATTGTCTATGGGATAATAAATAGTACAGTACTTGGGTCACTCCGGCAGTCTCATAGACAATGAATGGAGCATACATATGCAGCCACTACTCAATTGTTTGGTGGGCATTTTAAGGATTGGTGCGGGTCCCAGTTAGTGATTCCAGCAGTCAGTAAGCCATCACCAATCCCATGGATAGGGATAAATGCCTCTGTGTGGTGTCTTGTGGTTTAATAATTGTGTGTGTGCCCATGTTATGTAGTGTGAGTAATTATCACACAACCTCAGGTAATGACATGAGGAAAAGACTGTTAAATTGCAAGTTTTGATTTAAAAAAAATCTTTATTATAACCTTATACAATTTTTAAAAATTGAAGCTGCAGACCAAAGTGCTCTGGCACTGGAATAAATTTGAGATAATGATTATATGCACAATTTGCACTCTAATGCTACTCAGAGCAAGTGATACATGGAAGGATAATGGTGGTAAAAAAAAGTCACTTTTTTTAAAAGTGCATTGTGTCGTTGCTATGTCATTACGTGTGTGTGTGTGTGTGTGTGTACGTACGTACGTACGTACGTACGTACGTACGTACGTACGTACGTACGTACGTACGTACATACATACGTACATACATACATACATACATACATACATACATACATACATACATACATACATACATACATACATACATACATACATACATACATACATACATACATACATACATACATACATACATACATACGTGTATATATTATATATATTACACTTTTCTCTGGGTGCAAAGCCTCCAGGTAACCTGTCCACTGGTTATCCAAAGTCCATAAATTCAAAAAAGAAGGCAGCACTCCATTTTTCTTAATAAATGTGCAGGATTTAATCAGACCCACATGTCTGTGCAACGTTTCGGCTCAAATGAGCCTTTCTCAAGCAGTGGATACAACATCTTAGTGCATATATATATAGGTTTTAAAACCATCCTTAATCCTGCACATTTATTAAGAAAAATGGAGTGCTGCCTTCTTTTCTGAAATATATATAATATATATAATTAGTGATCCACGATATTTAAAGTGCATGTCCAATACTGTAGATCCCTGTAGTAAAGGATATCTGTATTCCGTTCAACAATGCCCCCTTTGGAAGAAGCTCATATGCGAAATGGCGCTATCTGGGTCGGAGCGCACAGCACATAGGAACCATGAACATGTCACTTTGTAAGTACCTCTTTTGATTTTTGAAGAAATCCCATCCTTGCTTCTCCTTTAAACTCTGCTTTCTTTGCTAAACATTTACCTAACAATTTATATTAGCTACTCTAAATAATAAGACTTTGTGTCCTTGCTAGGGAATACGGATAACCCCTGACGAAGCCACCGATGGTGGCGACACACGTTGGGTAATAGCTCCGCCTTGGCTCTACTTCTCATGGGTCCCTCTATCCCATGTTATTGGCTATGGGTGGTCCTTTTTGTGTGAGCTTGTAATTTTACTGTGCTCATTTAGGGTCGGACTATCTGCTCTTTTATTGTGCTAGTCCTATACTTTGTGGCTATAATCTTCTAGCAACAACTTTTGTGGGGGTATTGTTCAACATCTTTCTCATCATACAATGGATGACAATCTACCATAGTGCCTTTATGGGTGTCCAGCACACAGGGTTGCAAGGGGGCCCCCTGCATCTGCATCTGCAACCCCTGTACGAAGTGCCCAGAGGGTTTTCAGCAGTGAATAATGCTGTGCATTGCTCTGTAGTCTCAGAACGTGTCTCCCAAACCCCCCTTGAGACCCCCTCAGTGCAGTGATTTACTCACTGTGGTCCTGGAGCTCTGTGCTGATTGCTGTAGGATCAGGTTTCACAGTCACATACAGCAGCCATCAGCATCGGCTCTGACCACAGTCACTGAATCATTGCTTGTAATCTGACAGGGCGACCTGCTGTCACTACTATCAGGGCATTTATTATATAGAAATAAATGAATTCCCACATGAAATAATAAGGGTAAATCATACACATATATAGTACAGATGTGCATAGTAATCAGCGTTTTTGGTGCATGTTTTTTCAAAGCACCCATTTTTTAGGGTATGTGCAGAGGATCCGGAAATGGCATCCCTTTGGATGCAGTGGACATGTGCTGCCATGTTTTGAACACATGTGATTCCGCGTGTGTTCATTGATCTGTGCGGAATCCCCGCGTCCTATACATTGCACGGGTGAGATTTCTCTTGTGGAGATTCACGTCTACGCCAGATAAATTGGCATGCTGCAGCCTGGACAGACGCGCCCCATGTCCGTCTCCGCAGGTGAGGTGCGGGTGTCAGTGCACGCATAGTAGAGATGGAATTTCTTGAAATCCCATCCACTATAATGTAACATCTGGCCGCTGCGGGTTGGACGCTGCACAAGTACACAGCAGCCGACCCGCAGCGTTTACTGATTGTGGACACACACCCTTAGTGCTTTTGCTGTTTGTTTCTAAGGGTATGTGCACACGTCAGGATTTCTTGCAGAAATTTCCTGAAGAAAACCGGAAATTTTCTGCAAGAAATCCGCTTTTTTTTTTTTTTTTTTTTTAACGTTTTTTTTTTTTACGTTTTTTTCGCTTTTTTTTTTTTTTTTAGCATTTTGCAAACGTAATTAGCTTGCAGAATGCTAAAGTTTTCCAAGTCATCTGTAGCATCGCTTGGAAAACTGATTGACAGGTTGGTCACACTTGTCAAACATAGTGTTTGACAAGTGTGACCAACTTTTTACTATAGATGCAGCCTATGCAGCATCAATAGTAAAAGATAGAATGTTTAAAAATAATAAAAAAAAATGGTTATACTCCCCTGCAGACAGCCGATCTCCTCGGCGGCTTCCGTTCCTATAGAAGGTGTGTGTGTGTGTGTGTGTGTGTGTGTGCAGGACCTTCGATGACGTCGCGGTCATGTGACCGCGACGTCATCGCAGGTCCTTCACACACACCAGCTATAGGAACGGAAGCAGCAGTATGCACCGCTGAGAGGCGGGAAGACTGCGGGGCCATCAGAGGGTGAGTATATGACTATTTTTTATTTTAATTCTTTTTTTTTTTTTTTAACCAATTATATGGTGCCCAGTCCGTGGAGGAGAGTCTCCTCTCCTCCACCCTGGGTACCAACCGCACATAATCTGCTTACTTCCCGCATGGTGGGCATAGCCACATGCGGAAAGTAAGCAAATCAATGCATTCCTAGGTGTGCAGAATCCCCGCAATTCTGCAAATTTAATGAACATGTTGCTTTTTTTTCCGCGATGCGATTTTTTTCGCTGAAAAAAATGCAACATTTGCACAAGATATGCGGAATACACTGGAAATAATGGGAGGCATATGTAAGCTTTTTTTTCGGGTTTTTATAGCGAAAAAACGCGAAAAATACTGAACGTGTGCACATGGCCTTACAGTATGCATTTTGTCTACAGTACATGTTTAATAAAGTTAGTGTTATTCACAAACGTAGCGAAAAACAACGTTGCAACATTTGCAGCATTTTTTTAACTTTTTCATTGCTTTCTACGAGTGAAAAAAAATTGCTGAAAGAAGCGACATGCTGCAGATTTAAAAAAAGGCTGCAGTTGTGAAATCCAGTCAGGGGAAAATAAAAGGGTGTGCAGGAGATTTCTGAAAATCTCAGTTTTAGCTTGTGCTGTAAAATGCTGTAAACTTCTTATTTGCAGTAGAAAAAGCTGTAAAAATTCTGCATATGAACATGGCGAAAAGCTGCTTTTCAAAGTGCCAGCAAAACATAGGAGATTTCCGACATCTCCTGCAGGCGCTTGTTTGTTTTCTGACTGGATTTCAGAACTGTAGCGCTTTTTAAATCTGCAGTGTGTCAGTTCTTCCAGTGTGTTTTCACCCATAGAAAGCAATGAAAGAATAAAAAAGCTGCAGATATTGCAACGGCATTTTTCACTGCAATTTTTGGCGTTGTTTTGGTGAATTAAACTATTAGGTCTCGTTCACGTGTTCAGTATTTCACATCAGTATTTGTAATGCAGAAACCGCAGTGGAACAATGAGGCTATGTGCACACGTTGCGGAATCTGCCGTGGATTTTTCTATGCAGATTCCTAAAAATCTGCAGGTAAGATGCCCTGCGTTTTATCTGCAGATTTACGGCGGTATTACCGTGCTTTTTGTGCGGTTTTCAACAGCGTTTTTACACCTGCGGATTCCTATTATGGAGCAGGTGTAAAACGCTGCGCAATCTGCACAAAGAATTGACATGCTGCAGAAAATACAACTTGGCGTTTCCGCGCGGTATTTTCCGCAGCATGTGTACGGCGGATTTTGTTTTACATACGTTTACATGGTGCTGTACAACGCATGGAAAACTGCTGCAGATTCGCAGCGTGTGCACATACCCTGAGAAACACGTCACCACTTCTGTATTTATCACCCTCCTGGTTTTGGCTTATACATACTAATGTGAAATACTGACCAAATACTGATCGTATGAATGTGGTCTTAAACATTCTGTAGACAAAGCAAACATCCTCACTCCAAAAAAAGCTGAAAAAAGTGTGAAGAACACCACAATACAAGCTGAAAAACAGGTGTTTTGAACGCAACATTTTTACTGCTAATAGAAAAGGTTTTGGCTACTGAAAAAAATGCTGCATGTGAACATAGACATAGCGTTTCAGAGTAAGACTATCTGTGGTGTTACATAGGACTGCATGTGATAATTTAGTATATATCTGTACTCAGAGAGTTATCACTGTATTATCTGTGGTGTTAAAAAATTAAGAGGGGGTTGGGGGCAACTCTTTGTCTTGGGCCCCCAATCTTTTCTGACCCTAGAATCGCCCCTGCATACAGCTAATAGTGGCAGACCTGTTGGCCAATATTAGGCCCCTAAATATGGGGGCCACACTGGCCCAGGCTCCTCCACCAACTGTATCCGCATCCTGCTCATGTAATGTAACCTAAATGTTTGTGTGATTTTACAATTTTAGCATTTGGGGCCCCACTTTAAATTTTTGCCTAGGGCCCCACTTTGTCTAAAACCGGCCCTGCCAGCTCATTGCACAACATTTTGTGTATTTACACCTGTGTATTATATTATTGATACGGTAGTTGCCTCATTAAGTTTTAGGTGGGCACAGATTGCTGGTTATGTTTTGAGTGATTTGTTCATACCTTCAATACTGTGCACATTGACAATTGTTGTGTATAAGGACCCCTGATATGCTGTTTATATAGACAGTATACTCTCATATATATATATTATTACGATTTTTGGAGTCTTTGGCGGTTGGCTCTATTTTGAACCTTTGATCCAGGCCTTTCCTTCCTGCTGCAGACACCACACAGCCGTCACTCACATCTTCTTGGCGCCGGGCGCCGCCTCTTCAGCGCTGTTTTGAATTGTGCCGGCGCCTGCACTCTTTTCTCCTGCCTTGGGCAGGCGCAGTGAGCGCTGCCCGTCCTCTGTCCTCATATGCAGCCCAGCTGACACTGCGGCCGCCCTGCCTGTGAATCCCAGCTCCGCAGTGTCGTCTTATTTATTCACACGTAATATATATACGTAAAGACATAGCAATGACACAATGCACTTTAACCCCTTCCCGACCCATGACGCCACGTAGGCGTCATGAAAACCCGTGCCTTCCCGACCCATGACGCCTATGTGGCGTCATGGAATGATCGCGTCCCTGCAGATCGGGTGAAGGGGTTAACTCCGATTTCACCCGATCTGCAGAGACAGGGGGAGTGGTACTTCAGCCCAGGGGGGGTGGCTTCACCCCCCCGTGGCTACGATCGCTCTGATTGGCAGTTTCACTTTCAACAGCCAATCAGAGCGATTTGTAATATTTCACCCAAAAAAACGGTGAAATATTACAATCCAGCCATGGCCGATGCTGCAATAACATCGGCCATGGCTGGAAAACCTAATCTGCCCCCACCCCATCCCACCGATCGCCCCCCCAGTGCTCCGGTGCGTGGTCCGCCCCCCTAAGTGGTCCTGTCCGCTCCTCCGTCCTCCTGTCCGCTCCCCCTGTGCTCCGGTGCCCCCTCCCTGTGCTCCGGTCCCCCCCCCCCCCCCGTGATCCGATCACCCCCCCCTACATACTTACCGGCCTCCCGGTGTCCGTCCGGCTTCTCCATGGGCGCCGCCATCTTCCAATATGGCGGGCGCATGCGCACTGCGCCCGCAGAGTCTGCCGGCTGTCAGATTCATTTCAGAAGTATTTTGATCACTGCGATATAGCCTATCGCAGTGATCAAAATGAAAAAAAGTAAATGACCCCCCTTTATCACCCCCATAGGGACAATAATAAAAATAAATAAAATATTTTTTATTTTTTTTCTGCTAGGGTTAGGGTTAGAACTAGGGTTAGAATTAGGGTTAGAATTAGGGGTAGGGTTAGGGTTAGGGGTAGGGTTAGGGCATGTGCACACAGTGCAGATTTGGCTGCGAATCCGCAGCGGATTGCCGCGGATCCGCAGCGGATCGGCCGCGGATCCGCAGCGGATTGGTCGCGGATCCGCAGCGGATTGGCCTCTGCGAATTCGTAGCAGTTTTCCATCAGGTTTACAGTACCATGTACACCTATGGAAAACCAAATCTGCTGTGCCCATGGTGCGGAAAATACCGTGCGGAAACGCTGTGTATTTTCCGCAGCATGTCAATTTTGTGCGGATTCCGCAGCGTTTTACACCTGTTCCTCAATAGGAATCCGCAGGTGAAATCCGCACAAAAAAACACTGGAAATCCGCTGTAAATCCGTAGGTAAAACGCAGTGCCTTTTACCTGCGGATTTTTCAAAAATGGTGCGGAAAAATCTCACACGAGTCCGCAAAGTGGGCACATAGCCATAGCCTTGTCTCACAGTGGCACTTTGATCGCTACGACGGTACGATCTGTGACGTTCCAGCGATATCCATACGATATCGCTGTGTCTGACATGCAGCAGCGATCAGGGACCCTGCTGAGAATCGTACGTCGTAGCAGATCGTTTGGAACTTTCTTTCGTCGCTTGATCTCCCGCTGTCATCGCTGGATCGTTGTGTGTAACAGCTATCCAGCGATGCGTTCACTTGTAACCAGGGTAAACATCGGGTTACTAAGTGCAGGGCCGCGCTTAGTAACCCGATGTTTACCGTGGTTACCAGCGTAAAAGTAAAAAAAAAAAAAAAAAACGTACATACTCACATTTCGGTGTCCTTCAGGTCCCTTGCCGTCTGCTTCCCGCTCTGACTGTCTGCCGGCCGGAAAGTGAGAGCACAGCACAGCAGTGACGTCACCGCTGCGCTCTGCTCTCACTGTACGGTGGCACTCAGTCAGAGCGGGAAGCAGACGGCAAGGGACCTGAAGGACACCAAAATGTGAGTATGTACGTTTTTTTTTTTTACTTTTACGCTGGTAACCACGGTAAACATCGGGTTACTAAGCGCGGCCCTGCGCTTAGTAACCCGATGTTTACCCTGGTTACCCGGGACCTTGGCATCGTTGGTCGCTGGAGAGCGGTCTGTGTGACAGCTCCCCAGCGACCACACAATGACTTTCCAACGATCACTGCCAGGTCGTATCGCTGGTCGTGATCGTTGGTAAATCGTTATGTGAGACAGTACCCTTAGGGTTGAAATTAGGGCTAGGGTTGGAAATAGGGTTAAGATTAGGCTTGTGGTTAGGGTTAAGGATAGGGTTAGGGTTGTGTTGGGGTTACAGTTGTGGGTAGGGTTGGGATTAGGGTTAGGATTAGGGTTGGATTTAGGGTTACGGGTGTGTTGGGGTTAGGGTTGTGGTTAGGGGTGTGTTGGGGTTAGGGTTGTGATTAGGGTTATGGCTACAGTTGGGATTAGGGTTAGGGGTGTGTTGGGGTTAGTGTTGAAGTTAGAATTGAGGGGTTTCCACTGTTTAGGCACATCAGGGGTCTCCATCGCAACATGGCGCCACCAATGATTCCAGCCAATCTTGCGTTCAAAAAGTCAAATGGTGCGCCCTCCCTTCCAAGCCCCGACGTGCGCCCAAACAGTGGTTTACCCCCACATATGGGATACCA
The DNA here is from genome assembly GCF_051348905.1 of Ranitomeya variabilis. Taxonomy (NCBI): domain Eukaryota; kingdom Metazoa; phylum Chordata; class Amphibia; order Anura; family Dendrobatidae; genus Ranitomeya; species Ranitomeya variabilis. Next base: position 427,385,154 of record NC_135232.1, read on the forward strand.
GCGTACTCAGGACAAACTGGGCAACAACTATTGGGGTCCAATTTCTCCTGTTACCCTTGCAAAAATAAAAAATTACTTGCTAAAACATAATTTTGAGGAAAGAACAATTATTTTTTATTTTCACGGCTCTACGTTATAAACTTATGTGAAACACTTGGGGGTTGAAAGTGCTCACCACACATCTAGATAAGATCCTTTTGGGGTCTAGTTTCCAAAATGGGGTCACTTGTGGGGTGTTTCTACTGTTTAGGCACATCAGGGGCTCTGCAAATGCAACGTGACGCTCGCAGACCATTCCATCAAAGTCTGCATTTCAAATGTCACTACTTCCCTTCCGAGCCCTGACGTGCGCCCAAACAGTGGTTTACCCCCACATATGGGGTACCAGCGTACTCACAACAAACTGGGCAACAAATATTGGGGTCCAATTTCTCCTGTTACCCTTGTGAAAATAAACAATTGCTTGCTAAAACATCTTTTTTGAGGAAAGAAAAATTATTTTTTATTTTCACGGCTCTGCGTTGTAAACTTCTGTGAAGCACTTGGGGGTTGAACATGCTCACCACACATCTAGATAAGTTCCTTAGGGGGTCTAGTTTCCAAAATGGGGTCACTTGTGGGGGGTTTCTACTGTTTAGGCACATCAGGGGCTCTGCAAACATAACATGATTCCCGCAGACCATTCCATCAAAGTCTGCATTCCAAATCGTCACTACTTCCCTTCCGAGCCCCGCCATGTGCCCAAACAGTGGTTTACCCCCACATATGGGGTATCAGCGTACTCAGGAGAAACTGGACAACAACTTTTGGGGTCAAATTTTTCCTGTTACCCTTGGGAAAATTAAAAAATTCTGGGCTAAAAAAATATTTTTGAGGAAAGAAAACACATGTTTTATTTTCACGTCTCTGCGTTATAAACTTCTGTGAAGCACTTGGGGGTTCAAAGTGCTCACCACACATTTAGATAAGTTCCCTTGGGGGTCTAGTTTCCAAAGTGGGGTCAATTGTGGGGAGTTCCTACTGTTTAGGCACATCAGGGGCTCTGCAAACGCAACGTGACGCCCGCAGAGCATTCCATTAAAGTCTGCATTTCAAAACGTCACTACTTCCCTTCCGCTCCCCGACGTGTGCCAAAACAGTGGTTTACCCCCACATATGGGGTATCAGCGTACTCAGGAGAAACTGCACAACAACTTTTGGGGTCCAATTTCTCCTGTTACCCTTGGGAAAATAAAAAATTGTGGGTTAAAAAATCATTTTTGAGGAAAGAAAAATAATTTTTTATTTTCATGGCTCTGCGTTATAAACTTCTGTGAAGCACTTGGGGGTTAAAAGTGCTCACCACACATCTAGATTAGTTCCTTGGGAGGTCTAGTTTCCAAAATGGGGTCACTTGTGTGGGAGCTCCAATGTTTAGGCACACAGGGGCTCTCCAAACGCGACATGGTGTCCGCTAATGATTGGAGCTAATTTTCCATTCAAAAAGCCAAATGGCGTGCCTTCCCTTCCGAGCCCTGCCGTGCGCCCAAACAGTGGTTTACCCCCACATATGGGGTATCATCGTACTCAGGACAAACTGGACAACAACATTTGGGATCCAATTTCTCCTATTATCCTTGGGAAAATAAAAAACTCCGGGCTAAAAATCATTTTTGAGGAAAGAAAAATATTTTTTTTTTTTCATGGCTCTGCGTTATAAACTTCTGTGAAGCACCTGGGGGTTTTAAGTGCTCACTATACATCTAGATCAGTTCCTTGGGGGGTCTAGTTTCCAAAATGGGGTCACTTGTAGGGGAGCTCCAATGTTTAGGCACACAGGGGCTCTCCGAACGCAACATGGTGTCCACTAACGATTGGAGCTAATTTTCCATTGAAAAAGTCAAATGGCGCGCCTTCCCTTCCAAGCCTTGCCGTGCACCCAAACAGTGGTTTACCCCCACATATGTGGTATCGGCGTACTCAGGAGAAATTGCCCAACAAATTTTAGGATCCATTTTATCCTGTTGCCCATGTGAAAATGAAAAAATTGAGGCTAAAAAAAATTTTTTGTGAAAAAAAAGTACCTTTTCATTTTTTACGGATCAATTTGTGAAGCACCTGAGAGTTTAAAGTGCTCACTATGCATCTAGATAAGTTCCTTGGGGGGTCTAGTTTCCAAAATGGGGTCAAATGTGGGGGAGCTTCAATGTTTAGGCACACAGGGTCTCCAAACGCGACATGGTGTCCGCTAAAGATTGGAGCCAATTTTTCATTGAAAAAGTCAAATGGCGCTCCTTCGCTTCCGAGCCCTGCCGTGCCCACAAACAGTGGTTTACCCCCACATATGAGGTATCAACGTACTCAGGACAAATTGGACAACAACTTTTGTGGTCCAGTTTCTCCTTTTACCCTTGGGAAAATAAAAAAATTGTTGCTAAAAGATCATTTTTGTGACTAAAAAGTTAAATGTTCACTTTTTCCTTCCATGTTGCTTCTGCTGTTGTGAAACACCTGAAGGGTTAATAAACTTCTTGAATGTGGTTTTGAGCACCTTGAGGGGTGCAGTTTTTAGAATGGTGTCACTTTTGGGTATTTTCAGCCATATAGAACCCTCAAACTGATTTCAAATGTGAGGTGGTCCCTAAAAAAAATGGTTTTGTAAATTTTGTTGTAAAAAATGAGAAATCACTGGTCAAATTTTAACCCTTAACTTCCTAGCAAAAAAAAAATTTCTTTCCAAAATTGTGCTGATGTAAAGTAGACATGTGGGAAATGTTATTTATTAACTATTTTGTGTCACATAACTCTCTGGTTTAACAGAATAAAAATTCAAAATGTGAAAATTGCGAAATTTTCAAAATTTTCGCCAAATTTCCGTTTTTTTTACAAATAAACTCAGAAATTATCGACCTAAATTTACCACTAACATGAAGCCCAATATGTCACGAAAAAACAATCTCAGAACCGCAAGGATCCGTTGAAGCGTTCCTGAGTTATTACCTCATAAAGGGACACTGGTCAGAATTGCAAAAAATGGCAAGGTCATTAAGGCCAAAATAGGCTGGGTCATGAAGGGGTTAAAAAAACCCCCAACTTTTTACTTATTTTTTTTACTACCATTATCCTCCCATGTATCACTTGTTCTAAATAGCATTAGAGTGCAAATTGTGCATATAATCCATTATCTCTAAAATTTATTCCAGTGCCAGTGTTCTGCAGCTTGAATTTTTTAAATTTTTATAAGGTTATAATAGATTATTATTTTTATTTTTTATAAAAACTTGGAATTTAGCCGTCTCTTCCTCCTGTCATTACCTGAGGTTGTGTGATAATTAGTATATTGAATGATGGAATCTTTTGCCTCATGAAATTTGAGACTGTTAATATATGTAGTGTGAGTGTATTAATATACTCGCCTACTGCCGCGCTCTCCGGTGTCCAGCACTGTTCTCAGTGACGTCACCACAAATGAGAATAGTTGGCTCACTGTCTGTGTGAGCTAGAAGTCGCTGTTATAATGAAAGCCTATGGAGCCTAGTTCTCACTGTACAAAGGCTTACATTGTAAAAGTCACTTCTGGGTCACACAGAGTGCAGCATGAACCAGAGAGTCCGCAGAGCTGTGGCGTCATTCAGAAGAGCTGAAGACTGGCGGAGGATCCCAGAGAGAGTGGCGGTAGTGGAGTATATTAATATTAAGACAGTCGCACTACATTACATGCACAACACATTTAAACCCTAAAATGTTAGTGGGAGTGCTACTTTAAAGGGAACCTGTCACCCCCAAAATCGAGGGTGAGCTAAGCCCACCGGCAGCAGGGGCTTATCTACAGCATTCTGGAATGCAGTAGATAAGCCCCTGATGTATCCTGAAAGATGAGAAAACAAGGTTAGATTATTCTCACTCAGGGGCGATCCCGCTGCGGTCCGATCCGATGGGTGTCGTGGTCCGGTCCGGAGCCTCCCATCTTCTTACGATGACATCCTCTTCTTGTCTTCTTGCCGCGGCTCTGGCGCAGGCGTACTGTGTCTGCCCTGTTGAGGGCAGAGCAAAGTACTGCAGTGCGCAGGCGCCGGGAAAGGTCAGAGAGGCCCAGCGCCTGCGCACTGTAGTACTTTGCAAAGTACGCCTGCGCTAGAGCCGCAGCGTGAAGACAAGAAGAGGACGTCCTCATAAGAAGATGGGAGGCGCTGGACCGGACCTCAACGCTCAGCGGACAGGACCGCCCCTGGGTGAGTATAATCTAACCTCCTTTTCTCATCTTTCAGGATACATCGGGGGCTTATCTACAGCATTCCAGAATGCTGTAGATAAGCCCCTGATGCCGGTGGGCTTAGTTCACTGTCGATTTTGGGGGCGACAGGTTCCCTTTAAGTATAATACAGTGCTGAAAAAATTGGGTTATGGTGCACATGTATTGCTATAATACCAGTACTATAAATGTGGTAAACTGTACACAATGATAACAAGGCCTCCATACGCCTTAAACTAAAGTGGTCCGATATCAACAGGATACTCCCATAGGCTAATGTATATGGGGACCTCCCGACTCTCCGGGAGTGGATCTCTCCTAGAGAATACAGGAGGCGATCACTGATCATTTGGTTGACTACTATCTAAAGTGTGTGGGGGCTTAACGTACTACACATATTTACAAACATAGGCCATAAATGCACACTGATGGCATTTCACCATGCACATTTATGGCATTTCCACTTGTTGAATGCAGCTCGCACACTTGGGACTTGCCGTGTTTGGAGAACAGGGTCGGTACTGCACATGGCAGCTTTAGGCGTTTTTCAAACCTGCACTGGTTAGTTTTGTTATAAAAATAGAATTATGGAAATAACGGCACTGCTGGTACATGCACATGATGAAGACCAAGAGTGACACCATTGGTGGCGGTCTCCTCAACTTACAGGACTGCTTTATTCTGCGTTTTTGGCAAAATCTACAGTGGAGCTTCCAATGAGAATTGTGGTAAAGACTTTTCCTAGCATATCCTACATAATGCCTCACCCCTCTGTCACCAGAAGATAGAGAAACTCTTGTTAAACATATTTAGAGTTAAAAAGATTTAAAAATTTAGAGGTATGGCTCATTCTGGGGTTCCTAGGTGCGATTCCTCAATATTTCATGTTGCTTAAACCACAGGCAGCATCTATTTGAACTTGGGCTGCTTAATTGCAGTCAAGTATGTTTGTTTTTTTTCCCCTGAAACACTAACATCCTTCTATATTAATTCTAAACTCTCTTTTTCGGTGATTCCTTTGTGTCTCCGTTCATACTGCACCCACACACAAACGATACCCCATTTGAAAGGTAAACTTGCCCCCTTCAGCAAGAAAATAGCCAAACAACCCACACATCCACGATGTTATCACAAAATACATTTTAAACATTAATTTTCATAAAACTGCAGTAAGGAAAAATGACCTGCAGGTGGCACCACACTACCCCAAAGCATACTACCACAAAGCTGAAACCACTCCTAACCCTTGCCTTGGGGGACTTACCAGCAGGCACATATAAAATATTTGCGCATATAAATACGCTCAGTTATGGAGGTTGCACTTCCCTACACTGCAGATAGATGGCAGTTATGCTGTGGAGGGGAAACAAATGCTGCTGCCCCTGTTCATTTGCAAGGTCCTGACAATCAGACCCCTTATGATCAGTAAGTAAAATACCATTATGTTTAATGTGACACACATACCTCTTTGTTCATCATCTCATTAAATACATTTACATTTGACCAGCTTAATTTTCCTGACATTGCCTGCGCCCCGACAATCAGTGTGCAAAACAAGACTAATCTGATGCGTTCCTGGCCATCTTATCGTCACACAGTTCACAGTAATAAGCAAGCCTCTTCTACAGAACCACTGTCGGTACGCGAATGCAGAGCCAGGTCCGCCGTCGGTACGCGAATGCAGAGCCAGGGCCGCCTTCGATAAAATACAGCACCAAGATCTGTACAGTGATCAATTGGTATGTCAGTTCAGCCCCATATACAGTTGTATTGCATGAATGTACAAACCCAAGTATGTCCTTAACAATAGTAAGGCAGTACTGGGAGTTGTAGTTACCAGCAATCATCAGACTTCAGAGCATATAGGAACCACAGTACTGATGAGGCGCAGGTAATATCACTAATAAACATTTACATCTAGGTACCTTTATAGACTACATCTTTGGTTGGAGTCCTTCTCATCGTTTTTTGTCTCCATGTAGTACAGCCATCATGATAAGATTTCATGCCCGGAGCTAGTCTCTGCAGACTTTTCAGTCTTAAAAATATTGGCATGGTGCACTTAAAAATAAAAGTATAATTATGCTGCCTCACATTATCTCCCATGCCTCACCCTTGAATTGCTCCTCGCTATACTTCCTGCACAAAATCTCCCCACCCACACTGTCCTTGTTGATATTATGCCCCTCTCCGTAATGTCCCCGTAACACTACCTCTGTCCACCGTAATGTCCCCGTGACACTACCTCTGTCCACCGTAATTTTCCCTGTGACACTACCTCTCTCCACCGTAATGTCCCCGTGACACTGCCCCTCTCCACCGTAATGTCCCAACCACACCGCCCCTCTCCACCATAATGTCCTCACCACACTGCCCCTCTCACCACAATGTCCCCCACACTGTTCTTCTACATGATCTTCCCCTCCCAAACTGCCCCTTTCTGTAATATTCCGCCACACTGCTCCACCCTATACTATGCCCCCTTTCATAATGCCTTCCTCCATTGCTCTATGATGTGCACTCACAGTAACCTCAACTCACCCCCTCTGCCCCCCTCTCATCTAGAGTACTAGGGTATTCAATGTTCTGCTCCTCTATGGAGCACTTACCGTTACCTTGCCCACTGTCTCCACGGCACTGTGGTGACACCAGTACTGTCTGATATATATTGGGACGGGGGCTGGCGAACACTCCTGTGCCCCAGACCCGACACTCGATTACGCATTTATGTACATGGGAAGAAAGAAGCCATCATCTCCCAGTTCTTGCACGCTGCATGGTGTGCTGGAGTGAACTGGACTGGGCATTACTTTAGAGTCTTCTTTGGGGGGGGGGTCACCACTAACTCCCAGTCACTGTGATCAGCTGATGAGCTGTGATTGGCAGCATCTAGGAGGGAGAGATGAATACTCGCACCCCCAGAGATGACTAGCAGTTGAAGTAGAGGTAGAGATTTCACAAAGTACGCTCAGAAGAGAAAAAATTTGACTATCTCTGTATTTGGAGCAATGCGGCGGAAAACTGAGAAGAGCAGTAGAATCGGGACCTTTGAGGGAATTTTACAAGGTCACTTTTTTGAGCAAGTGATAGGTCTTCTTTAATACTTCATAAAATGATTTAGTTTTGGATTTCTCAAAGTTTCTTTCATTATTTATAAAAAAAAAGTTGTGATCCTATGTTGGGGTTACTACGCACCTTGAATATAATTCCTGTGGATTTATTTTGGGTTGTGGATTTCGCACTTGGGGTCAATGGCTATAAACACATTCAAATGTTCTATATTCCTCAGGAAAAGTCCTTTCACTGGAGTGAAGAATGGCAGCTCTGTGTCCTCCACCTTCTCCAGCTGTAGCCAAGACTCTGATCACGATTGATGGTTACTCGCCACTTTTAGCTGCTACCTTTGCATACTGGGACAACATTCTGGGACCTCGAGTGAGACACATCTGGGCCCCAAAGACTGATGAAGTGGTGCTGAGCGATGGAGAGATTACCTTCCTGGCAAATCACACGTTGAATGGTGAGATCTTGAGGAATGCAGAAAGTGGGGCCATCGATGTGAAGTTTTTTGTACTCGCAGAGAAGGGAGTGATAATTGTATCTCTGATATTTGATGGAAACTGGAACGGGGATCGGAGTACATATGGCCTCTCTATCATTCTGCCCCAAACTGAACTGTGCTTCTACCTGCCTCTGCACAGGGTCTGCGTGGCCCGCCTCACACACATCATCAGGAAGGGACGGATATGGATGCACAAAGTAAGTGTACACTGCTGATAGCAGGATTTGTCAGAAATATTTGCTATTAAACAGAAAATGAGGTGCTAATGAAAACTTGGCTCAGATTTGTAGGTGGTCATATAGCAAGCAGAAGGAGACCAAAAGTGTGTTCTGCTGGCCTCTGTCTGGCAGGGATGTGCTTGTAAAGTGCATTAGTCTGCTCTCTTCTAGACAGTCAATGCAAAAAATGTATAGCTCGCAGTATAAGGCTACGTTCCCACGATGAGCTTTAAAAACTCAACAAAAACTCATTGTGGGAACTTAGTCTTAAGGTTTTTTTGCACTGATTCCATGGATGAAAGCCATCTTGACTGTGGCCACTGTTGGGTGCATGCCTACTTGAGTGTATGAGCCTCACAAGTAGTCATAAACAAAGTGTATCCCTGGCCAATTATAGCCAACAGCAAAAAGAAACTTTCAAAGCTAATATAGGGAATCTGTCACAAAATCTCACAATAAAAGCCGCACAAATACTGCTCTTACACAGTGCAAGGCTGGTGTACTTATTCTGAAAATCCAGTTCATTATGGTTATATAATCCTTAGGGTATATGTGCAAGGTGGTTGTGTTCCTGACGTGGCCTAGCCAGTGGCCTTGTCCTCCGCCACTGCTGGCTTTCTTTCACTTTGTACCGTTAAGTATAGAGAGTGGGCGGCTTCCCAGCAGATGTGAACTGAAGAATTAGCGTTTTGCTTCTTTTAACCGCTTCATGGTTTCTGAGCCTTGAAGCAGTTATTAGAAGTGTTTTGATGTTGAAGTGCACTATGTTTAGTTGAGGGGCGCTTTTGTGGTGCCTTTTTGGGCTGAACGTGCCTACAAAACACGGTGTTTACAACCCTTAGTAAAAGGACACGTAGCGGCTTGGTGGTCACTGCAGGTTGTAGGCTGGTTGGAAGAGGTAGGTCTTCAGGTTCCTTTTGAAGGTTTCCATGGTAGGCGAGAGTCTGATATGTTGGGATAGAGCACCAGAGTAGGGGGGATGCACATGAGATATCTTGTGTGTGATTGTGGGAAGAGGATATAAGAGGGGAGTAGAGAAGGAGATCTTGTGAGGATCGGAGGTTGCGTGCAGGTAAGTACCGGGAGACGAGGTCACAGATGTATGGAGGAGACAGGTTGTGGATGATTTTATATGCCAGAGTTTTGAACTGAAGTCTCTGAGTATTGGGGAGCCAGTGGAGGGATTGGCAGAGAGTAGATGTGGGGAATAGCGGGGGGACAGGTGAATTAGTCAGACTGCAGAGTTCAGGATAGATTGGAGGGATGAGAGGGTGTTAGAGGGGAGGCCACAGAGCAGGAGGTTGCAGTAGTCAAGGCAGGAGAAGACTGCATGCGCTAGTGTTTTTGCAGATTCTTGATTAAGGAATGTAGAGATCCGGGAAATATTAATGAGACTATTTTATGTGTGCCAGTCACTTCATGGTGGAAATCTTGCGTTCCGCTGTGGATTATCTAAAACTCCACAGGTTTTCCTATGCTTGATCTATACTATGTGAAAATAGGGGAACGAGCCTTTTATGGCTCCAGGCGAATATATATATATATATATAGCATTTGAGCTATATAAATTATAATTAGCAATTTTACATTTGTTAATCCATCTGTATTGTTGGAATACTTTGCCACTAATAGTCCATGTGAAGGCTGCAAGATATCCTCCATTCTAAGCATCCAGTTGGATATATTGCCTATGCCGGCCCTTAGAGAGGGATAACGGAGCTGGAGAAGTAGGATGAGGAGGAGCACTATTCATGGGCGCAGAGGGCTCAGTGGGAAACCTTATGGGCCCGGCACAGCTGAGAACTTCGGCATCGTCCAGTTACACTCAGAAGAAATGTGGCACCACGGTCCTGGCGGACACGCAAACTGCAGAAGAGCTAGATGTGAATTGGATCTTATGTAGCGCATGTGGTTGCGTTTGCGTTTCTTTTGATTGTACGCTATGTCGTCAAAACAGCATATACAGAGATACAGAAATCCGATCTTTCAGTAAAGATAAAGTATTCAGCGGTTTCCACTTTCATATTCTATTCTGTGGTTATAAAATAGTATCACTCCCAACCTTTCCCTCTGTCTTTGTACAGGGCCAGAGCATCATTTCCATGTTGACTGGAGAAGTCATCCCCATTATGGAGCTGCTGTCATCTATGAAGTCGCATGGCGTTCCTGAAGACATAGATGTAAGCCCTTAAACCCGGCTGTTTGAAGAGAGAGTCTGCAAATCCATCTGTCAGCTCCGTGATTAATGTATTCTGGTGTCACCTCGTGCATTTGTCATTCCTTAGGAAGCGCCCGACAATATGGCTCTTTGCCGCCCTCTGCTTTGTCTGCTGTGATGTAGAAAATCTGCAGTAAAATCCTTGCCGCTTGCTCTGGGGAATAGAATATTCATGCATTTCTGCTTTGTAAAGGCTAGTTTGTATTGTGATCAGAAATGTTACCTATTTAATATGGGGTAAAATCTGCACAAAACTATAGTAGCCAGTTCACTGTATGTTAAGGTGTGTGACTTTCTAGAGATGAGCCAACACATTCTCTGATTATATTATGACGCAGTAGATAATTATGGACGACTGCACATCAGCCCAGTGTGTATGGGGTAATGCAGCTGCACATGTTGGGGAAACTGGGATTTATTATGCTTGGTTTTGGCCTTAAGGGACAATTGTGCAGTCACACAGAATGACTGCAGACTTGTGAATCCTCGCATTGCCTGCATAGCACGCTTTGAGGATTCTCTGGGAGTGGATGGTCATGTGACTGTAAGTATGCGATTTCCATACTTCTGGCCGTGTTCCAACTGTATCCGGGCCTCTCTCAATACATTTGCATTGAGTGGCGCTGTGCCAATCTAGTCGGCATGTAACCGCCTGTATGAAAATCTTATACTTGTGGTCATGCACCTAGCACAGGAACCGGAGAAACCTCACAGATTTCGGCGTGCACATGATGTGAGAATTCACAGAATGACTGCAGACTTGTAGTTTAAGACTAGACAGCCTCTTTAAGGAGAAATATGCTCGCAGAAGACCCTGACCATCCCTTCTTCCTGGCAGAGGTCTACCTAGCTCAATAAACTCTATATAGCTAAGTGCTCTGCTGGCACAGAATCTTGTTCTACAATGTTCGCCTCTGTCTGAAGTGCAGGTATGGTACGGTTTGTGAGCCCCCCATAGACCTTAGATGGTTGTCAGCCACTTTCTCGGCTCTCCTTCCCACATACAGGAGCGCTCGCTTTGCCAAACGCTCATAGGTTCTCAATTAAAGAGCTGTTGCCAAACTACAGAATGATGGGATCTGTAGTCCATAATTTCCCTGACAACCATCGGTCAAGTGCCCAGACTGTCCGCTATATCCGTTGGTGAGGCCAATGTGTATAGGTAGCTTCTAGCTGTATAGACGTGAATAATGCCGTTACGTGGCTGACGGTAGTGCTGTAGGATAAACTGCTACCAGCAAGGGAGGCACATGCATGGGGGCCAAAAGCCCCTCTGCTTTAAGGGCCGCTATACTAGTTTATTCATGTCTTGTCCACAAAGGAGTCTTTACTTTGTCTTCATTTATCTCATGCGTGATCAGTTATCTGTTATACAGCTGGGAAATCATGTTTTACTAACTTAACTACAAGACCTGTTATCTGCTGCAGGGAAGAGAAAGGGAGAAGGAAAGACGGCGATATAGTGCGGATGAGTGCAGCCGTCCTTTCTGCTACAGGGTCTGGGATATTGCAGACAAGGTCCACAGGGACAAAAGTGAATAATGGTGCCGTCCGTCAATCACGGTGTCATCTCGGTAAACAGTTCCAAGTGCCTGCTACTTCTGTAATGTGTTTATTGTTCCTTTATTAAAGACCCCAATAGGCTTTCCACAATTACTTATAATATTCTGCTGTTTATAGGGAAATTCAACCCCAAAGTGATAATTAGAAGATAACATTGATGGGATCGGGGATCTCGGCTGAATTTGCTATGATCACGGAGATAGGTCAGCCCCTTAATTTTGTTAATTGGTTGTGGTCTGACCTCACAGACTCGAACAATGTGATCTTCAGATGTCCTTGGTCTTAAATCTAGAGAAAGTGGAGGTCTGGGACTAGTGGAGGCTGGTTTCTTTGTGACAAATCTTCACGCTGGTCAGTTTCCAGTAGAGGGTGTATATATTACAGTGTAAATGTGCTGTTCTAGGTTATCACAGTAACTTATTCCTCCTGCTAATTTGTTTTCTAGATTGCCACTACTGTTCTTAACGATGACGATATTGGTGACAGCTGCCATGAAGGTTTCCTAAGCAAGTACGTAATAGTAAGCGTATTGTTCTAGCCTTTTCTCATCTTTTCATGTGATGTGACTTGCTCCGTAATGATTGCACACCGATATTGTTTTGATGTAAGTGCATCTCCCTGAAGTTACCTGCTTACTTTACATGTCTTGTAAAGGCTCATGTAGATGTCCATTGATCAGAATGGACGCGGCTCTCTCGACCCAAGCGTGACAGCCTCATGGAATATATGACGCTGTCACGCTTTGGGTGGGAGACCTGCTGCTTGCCATGCTCAGACCGATCTGCAAAGACGTCTGAATGAGCCCTAAAGGTACCTTCACATTAAGCGACGCTGCAGCGATAGCGACAACGATGCAGATCGCTGCAGCGTCCCTGTTTGATCGCTGGAGAGCTGTCACACAGACCGCTCTCCAGCGACCAACGATGCTGAGGTCCCCGGGTAACCAAGGTAAACATCGGGTTACTAAGCGCAGGGCCGCGCTTAGTAACCCGATGTTTACCCTGGTTACCAGCGTAAAATGTAAAAAAAACAAACACTACATACTTACATTCGCGTCCCCCGGCGTCCGCTTCCTGCACTGACTGAGCGCCGGCCCTAACAGCAGAGCGGTGACGTCACCGCTGTGCTGTACTTTCACTTTCACTTTACGACGCTCAGTCAGTGTGGGAAGCGGACGCCAGGGGATGCGAAGGTGAGTATGTAGTTTGTTTTTTTTACATTTTACACTGGTAACCAGGGTAAACATCGGGTTACTAAGCGCGGCCCTGCGCTTAGTAACCCGATGTTTACCCTGGTTACCAGTGTAAAACATCGCTGGTATCGTTGCTTTTGGTGTCAAACACGACGATACACGCCGGTCTGACGACCAAATAAAGTTCTGAACTTTGTTCAACGACCAGCGATATCACAGCAGGATCCTGATCGCTGCTGCGTGTCAAACTAAACGATATCGCTAGCCAGGACGCTGCAACGTCACGGATCGCTAGCGATATCGTTTAGTGTGAAGGTACCTTTAGTCTAAAGGGTCATTCCTAACATTTCACGTGATAACCTATCCACTTGACCCCTACTAATCCTAAGAAGAAAGCATTGAAATGCTCCATCAGAATGCGCGTGTGCTACTACAGTATTCATTGACAATGTGAATTCCCCTGAGACCTGAGCAATGTACTCAGATTCTGGCAGTGTCGTAGCTGATGAATGGAGAGTAGGCTGATCATGCATGGACACCGATTTAATTCCCACAACTGTGCATTTCACAGTCCTGTTTTAGGAATCGGTGAGATTCCAGCAGCTGGCCCCTATAGCTCACCAATTTATTACTTCTCCTATAATGTTGGGGACCGCCATATAACTTTCTTCTTTGAAATCCTTCCCGCAGCAGGAAGTACAGTATATACTCGAGTATAAGCCGACCCCGAGTATAAGCAGAGACCCCTAATTTTGCCACAAAAAACTGGGAAAACTTAGACTCGAGTATAAGCCTAGGGTGGAAAATGCAGCAGCTACCGGTAAATGTCAAAAATAAAAGTAAATTAATTGAGACATCAGTAGGTTACGTGTTTTTGAATATCCATATTGAATCAGGAGCCCCATATAATGCTCCATACAGTTTATGATGGGCGCCATAAGATGCTCCATATTAAAATATGCCCCATATAATGCTGCACAAATGTTGATTATGGCCTCATAAGATGCTCCATAGAGACATTTGCTCCATATAATTCTACACATATGCTGATTATGGCCCCATAAGATGCTCCATAGAGATATTTGCCCCCATATAATACTGCACATGGCCCCATAAGATACTCCATAGAAATATTTGCCCCATAAGATGCTCCATAGAGATATTTGCCCCCATATAACGCTGCACATGGCCCCATAATATGCTCCATAGAGATATTTGCCCCCATAAAACGCTGCACATGGCCCCATAAGATGCTCCATAGAAATATTGGCCCCATAATATGCTCCATTGAAATATTTGCCCCATATAACGCTGCACATGGCCCCATAAGATGCTCCATAGAGATATTTGCCCCATATGCTGTTGCTGTGATTAAAAAAAAAAAAAATCACATACTCGCCTCTCGTTGCTCAGGACCCCAACACTTGCTATATTCACCTGTCCGCGTTCCACCGTCGCCGCCGCTGTTTCTTCCGCGTCCTCTGTACTGACTGTTCAGGCAGGGCGGCGCGCACACTAATCGCGTCATTGCGCCCTCTGTCCTGAGCTTCACTGCAGAGGACGTGGCAGACGGAGCCCGGCAGTTGAACGCGGACAGGTGAATATCGCGCAATGCCCCGTTATACTCACCTGCTCTGGTGCGGTCCCTGCCGTCCCTGGGCGCTGACAGCTTCTTCCTGTATTGAGTGGTCACATGGTACCACTCATTACAGTAATGAATATGCGGCTCCACCCCTATGGGAGTGGAATCGGGTCCATATTCATTACTGTAATGAGCGGTACCATGTGACCGCTCAATACAGGAAGAAGCTGTCAGCGCCTGGAGAACCAGGGACGGCAGGGACCGTGCCAGGAGCAGGTGAGTATTATTAGACAGCTGCCGCTCCCCCTCCCCTGCCGACTCCTGGGAATGACTCGAGTATAAGCAGAGAGGGGCAATTTCAGCCTAAAAAATGGGCTGAAATTCTCGGCTTACACTCGAGTATATACGGTACTTATTTTACTTTCTGCAAAATCTGTCCGGTTTTCATCTTTTGCAGTATAAATTGTGAAATACTGTGCCATTGTTTTGTTTTTTTTAATCAATTGTTCCTGGATTTTCAGGGTACCGCAGAACAGGAGGTGTCCGATTCTAGTGTAGGATGACTGAATGAGCACAGTATGTGTTGTCATGATGTGGGATCTAACTGCTGTGCTACAAATGCTATCAGTAGCTATGTACTGTAGATAAAGCTTCAGATTAACGAGGCTCTAGGAAAAGTGTATGTATTTTCCGAGGAGTCTATTGTAGTGTAGAAAAGCATGTTTTTTCTAGAGTGCTTCCCGCTGCTACTCTTACATTCCCTCCAGACTCTTGCTACTAATTGTGCCGTAGTGACTGCTTGATAAAGGTAAGAAGGCATTATGTATTTTATCTGTTTATCTGAGAACAGTGCTGAAATAACACTTCAATAACTACCCAGCATTAGGTCTAGCGGGTTTCATTATTTTTGCCAGGGGAAACAGTCTATTAAGGGTTATGGCTGCTCCCGTGAAGCCCTTGTCAAGGTTACTGCTCTACAACTGTTAATGACAGAGTACCTGTGGCGTTGTAACTATTTTTATATCACCATCACTTTGTATACTATATGCTGCCTTCATAACAATCCGATGTATTAGGTATATTGTCTGGTATCCTGGCTATTAGCTCAGTAATCCTTCCCCCGAGTGGACTGTCCACAGTCCTAAACAAGTTCATAAACCTGCTCAAGTGCCGTGTCGCCTCTCCCTTGTTTACCCTGACATTCTTTCTGGCATGCTTTGTGCTCCGGTAGTGATGGTCGTCTGTATATTCAGAAGGCTCGCTCAGCATGGGCAATGGTGCTTGAAAGGTTCCCGGCACAGCTTCACTTATTTGCTGAAAGTACAACCTTTGATCGCTTAATCAAAATAACAAGGGGCTACTTTACTGCTGCTGGGTATACTAGAGCCAAATGTTTAGCTTACCATTGCTTATAGCTGCTGCCATATTTAAAGATATTTTACTTTACCATTATTTTAACCCCTTTCTGACATCTGACGTAATAATCCATCTATTTGCCCTGGGCCTATTTGACCAGTAACAAATTATTACATCATTTTGATCGTCTGCGCACGGGTGGTGTGCAGGCGAAGGCTGCCAGATATCATCTGATTCCAGTATTCAGTGGTTCCTGTAGAGATAGGACTCCAGGGAGTTGTGTGCCCTTTTCTTTCTTTTGTTTCTGTGTTCTGCTGTTTTTTTGCCCAGAGGGCTGTGTTTACTGTACATTTAAGCTTGGTTTATACTGCTACAATAAAGCAAGCACCTTTTTAAAGAGATGATGTTCCAGAGATAGCTCTGTGTCCTACTGAGTAAGGCGCTCTACCACACGTCAAAATGCTGCAATCGAACACTATCGTAGCATTCCAAGAGCCAGCAGAGAGATGACAACTCCTTTGTCTTTGGATCGGACATCGTGGGCGTGACGCGGGGTCCCAATCGTTGCCATAGTGACCCGATGTCATCATGACGACATCCGGGTCACCAGAGCTAGGAAACTTGCTGATCATGCACAGTGCATGATCAGCAACTTTCTCTGTCAGTGTAGAGCAGACAGTTTCTACCGCATGGGGATGCTGCTGCATCCCCATGGTGTACAAACGGTCAGCCTGCAGAAAATTATAGTCCCATAGTGGACAAAGTGAAAAAAAAAAAAGTGTAAAATAATTGTAAACATTTTAAAAAATCCAAAACTATATCTTTACATTTTTTTTAATTATATTTATAAATAAATTTGTATAAAAAAAAAAAAATCTATTTGGTATCACCGTCCGCAACGACCCAACCTATAAAACTGTCCCACTAGTTAACCCCTTTAGTGAACACCATAAAAAATTTAAAAAAAAAGGAAGAAACAATGCTTTATCATACCGCTGAACAAAAACTGGAATAAAACACGATCAAAAAGATGGATGTAAATAAACAAGGTACCCCTGAAAACGTCATCTTGTCCCGCAAAACACAAGCCGCCATCAGCGGAAAAATAAGTTATAGCTCTCAGAATAAAAGATGCAAAAATAATTTTGTCTATAAAAGTTTTTGTGTGAAAGCACTAATACATAAAAAATGATATAAATTAGGTATCACTGTAATTGTACTGATCCGAAGAATAAAACTTCCTTATCAGTTTTGCCACGCATGGAACGGCATAAGCCCCCCCCCCCCCCACACACACACACACACACACACACACACACACACACACACACACACACACACACACACACACACACACACACACACACACACACACACACACACCCCGGAAAAAAAAAAACAAAAAAACCCTGAATTGCTGGTTTTTGTTCCCTCTGCCTCCCAAAAAATCAAAATAGCAAGCGGTGAAAAAATGTCATGTGACCAAAAATGGCACCAATAAAAACTTCAACTCGTCGCTCTAAAGACAAGCCCTCACATGACTCTGTGAACAAAATCTAGAAAAAAATTATAGCTCTCAGAATATGGTGATGGAAAAACTATTTTTTACAATAAGTGTCTTTTAGTGTGTGACAGCAGCCAAACATAAAAACCCAATATAAATCTGATATCACTGTAATCACACTGACCTGAAAAATAAAGTTGCCTAATCACTTAAACAGCACTAGGAACGTCATAAAAATAAATAGAACCAATTCTTCACATGCTGTGGATTTGTTCATTTTGCCTCCCAAAGATAACAGCAAGGCTCGGCACTCATTTATCCATCGCTCTGCGCTAAGTGCTTTCACTAGGGTTTGCGTGTAAACCTCTGAAATATGTGATTCAGACGGAACCTCTGGTGGAAGATTCCCCATAATGAGGCAGATGGAGGCACTGTGGACGCCGTCTGACCTTTGATGCGATGGTGTCCGGATTGCATAAAAGTGCCATCAGCCACAATTTTGTGCACTTCTGAAAAGGACACCACTAAACAGAGGCCAGATGGAGTCCTTAGTAACTCTGCTGCCTCATTATAGTGAGTGGATCCCTCGGGGGTTTCAGCTGAATCGCGTCACTCAGATTTAGATGGAAATCCCAAAGTAAATGGTCAGCGTAGAGCGCCGGATAAATGTGATCATAAACATTATGTAAAATGTTTCCAATAAAAGCTTCAACTCAAACCACAAACAAGTCCCCACTCAGGTCTGTCATCTGTTAACAGAAATATTGGGATCTCCCATGTTACTGGTAGCACAAAGGCTCTAGAAAAGCAAAATGGCTCCTCACCAAAAGAAATTCCGTAAATTCTCCGCTCTCAAATCCAAATGCTCCCTTGTGAGCCTCACAGTGTACCTAAACCACATATTGCATCCACGTTTGGCATTTCTGAAGCAATGAGAACCCGCCTAACTTATGGGTGCATGCCTGCAGAAGCACGGGCTGGGCATAACATACTGGTGACATCATGCTGGTCACAACAGCGCAGTTTGCAATTTTCACTCTGCCACATTCATTGCTGCTTGTTTCTAGAAAATACCCATGGAGTCAAAAGCGTCACTACACATGTAGATAAATTCAACTAGGAGTATAGTTTCCAAAATGGGGTCTCTTGAGGGGGGATTCTGCTCTTAGGGACTCTATATATGGAGTCCGCTGACTGTTCTAGGAAAACCTGTGCTCCAGGAGGCAAATAGCACTCCATTCCTCCCGAGTCTCTCTGTATGGCTAAGTAATACTTTACAGCCACATATGGGGTATTGCCACGTTCATTCAGTAGAAATTGTGGGACAAATTTTGTTGCCATTTTTACCCACTTCTTGTGTGAAAATATAAAATCTGGGCTAAAACTAAATTTTGTTGGTAAAAACTTAGTTATTTTTTCTTTCACTGCCCAATGGTATAAAATTCTGTGACATACCCGTGGTGTCAATATGATCACTGCACCCCTAGATTAATTCATTAAGAGGTTTAGTTTGTAAAATGGGGTCACTTATTGGGGTTATGTTGTTCTGGCACTTTATGGGCTCTCCCAGTGCTTCATGGCGCCTGCAAACCATAACAGTAAAATATGACTCTCCTTGCCTTCTGAGCTTTGCACTGTGCCTGAAAAATATTTCCCGATTTACAGGTAGGGTATGGGCACATTCTGGAAGAAATTAACCTCAGTAAAAAAAAATATTTCTGTGAAATCAACCTGTCCAGTTATGAAGCAACACAGATTGTGGATCAATTTCTCCTGCTGTTGTGCGAATGAAACAGACAAGTAGAAATTATAGGCAATCAGCAACACAACCCCTATAAAGAAGTGGTTCTGCAGGTGGCAACCACAGACCATTTCTCTGTTCTCATTCATTTTGGCTGTTGTTTTGGTACTTTTGCATTTTGTCATTACTCTCACCCCCTATGATGGCAAGAGGCCATGTCTGCAACCAACAGAAGTTGCTAAGGAAGTGCAGCTCATCCAGAATGGCACATCATTGCGAGCTGTGGCAAGAAGAGTAGCTGTGTCTGTCAGCACAGTGTCCAGAACAAGGAGCACATACAAGGAGGCAGGTCAGTACACTAGGAGACGTGGAGGGGCTATAACCCAGCAGCAGGATCGTTGCCTCTTCCTTTTGTACAAGGAGGAACAGGAGGCTCAGTGCCGGAGCCCTGCAAAATGACCTCCAGCAGGCCACTAACATCCATGTGTCTGCTCAAGCTGTCAGAAACTGACTCCATGAGGGTGGTATGAGTGCCCGACGTCCACAAGTGGGTGTTGAGCTTACAGCCCAAAACCGTGCGGGGCGGTTGGCATTTTCCAGAGAACACCATGATTGGCAGATTCGACATTGGCACCCTGTGCTCTTCACAGATGAGTTCAGGTGAACTCACACTGAGCACAGGTGACAGACGTGATAGAGTCTGGAGACGCCATGGAGAATATTCTGCTGCATGCAACGTCCTCCAGCATGACCTGTTTGGCAGTGGGTCAGTAATTGTGTGGGGAAGCATGTGCTAGCCAGAGGTACCCTGACTGCCATTAGGTACCAGGATGAGATCCTCAGACCCATCGTGAGACCATATGCAGGTGCCCTGAGTTCCTTCTGATGCATGACAATGCTAGGCCTCGTGCGGCTGACGAGTCAGCAGTTCCTGCATGGTGAAGGCATTGATGCTATGAACTGGCCTTCCCGTTCCCCAGACCTGAATCCAATAGACCACATCTGGGACATCAGGTCTAGTTCCATCAACCAACGCCACATTACACCACAAACTGTCCAGGAGTTGGCTGATGCTTTTATACAGGTCTGGGAGGAGATTCCTCAGGAGAACATCCACCGCCTAATAGGGAGCATGTCCAGACATTTTAAGGAGGTCATACAGGCACATGGAGGCCACACACACCACTCAGCATCCTTTACTAGTCTTCAGGCAGCATAACGTTCTCCACGGCAGCTCCAGACTCGGTCACATGTGCTCAGCGTGAACCAGCTTACATCCATGAAGAGCATGGCACCAATGTTGAATCTGCCAGTCTTGGTGTTCTCTGAAAAATGACAAATCGCCCTGCACAGTGTTGGGCTGTAATCACAACACCCATTTATGGATGTTGGACCCTCATACCACCCACATGGGGTCTGTTTCTAACAGTCTGAGCAGATACATGTATGTTAGTGGCCTGTTGGAGGCCTTTTTGCAGGGCTCTGGCACTGCTCCGCCTTGCACAAAGGAGGAGATAGCAGTCCTGCTGCTGGGTTGTTGCCCTCCTACAGCCCCTTCCACATCTTTCTCCTGGAATCTGCTCCATGCTCTGGACACAGCTACCCTTCTTGCCACAGCTGGCAATGATGTGCCATCCTGGATGAGCTGCACTACCTGAGCAACTTCTGTGGGTTGTAGACACCGCCTCATGCGACTGGGGGGTGTGAGAGCAATGATAAAATGCAAAGGTGACCAAAACAGCCAGAGAAATGGTCTGTGGTCCTCACTTGCAGAACCACTCCTTTATATGGGTGGTCTAGCTAATTGCCTATATTTTCTTCCTGTTGTCTGTTCCATTTGCACAACCGCTGGAGAAATTGATTCATAATCTGTTTTGCTCCATAACTGGACAGGTTGATTTCACAGAAGTGTGATTGACTTGGAGTTACGTTGTGTTGTTTAAGTGTTTCCTGTATTGTTTTGAGCAGTATATTTTTAAAAGAACAACTTATAATCAGATGGAGGATACAATGATGGAAAGATGTTCTGCTTTAATTTAAATCGTTTGAGCCTTTCTTACTCGTTTTCAGACCTCATACATATGGAAAGCCATACCACTCCCAAGTGCTGTCATATAAGTTCTATCTTTCTCCATATGTACAGGTCTATCTTTCTCCATATGTACAGGTCTATCCTTCTGTAGAACGAAAGCTTTGAAGCAATAATACTGCCAAACATACAGCTGGCGAAGAGGCATGCCTCCAATGCATTGCTAGTTGTAATGTACTTTCTGCTTATTATTTAATGTTTTTTTTTATTAACCCTGGCACACCATACATAGATTTTAAATGTCCTAGAGGTTCACTTATTACTCTGCAGTGATGTTCTTGTCCATCATGGAAACCTTTCAAATCATTTTATTCTGGGATTTGTCTTCATTCCTGTTAAATAACAGTGGCTTCCAGAACCTGCTTTTCTCCAGTTTTTTTGCCTGGCTTCAGTTGCATTGGTATCGGAACGTACTGAGCACCTGCCGCCTCTTGTGAGTGTTATGCTTATCCCAACAATTTCCTGCGGCTAGTTATTCCTAGAGTTAGGGCTCGTTCACATGATGGTATTTTCTGTCCAAGTGGTGTCTATGGGGGGGAAAAAAACTGACACTCGGACCAATTGTATTCAATAGGGCAGTACAGATACAGATTTATTTATTTATTTATTTTATTTTATTTTTTTTTTTCACTGACTGGGTGTGGAAAAATCGGATGAGACTTGGACTTGAATAGGTATGGGGGAAAAAAAAATAATGGCTGCCATATGGAGCCACAGTATGGCATCTGATTTCTTTTTTTTAAACAATAATTTTTATTGATTTTTAACATATATGGAAATGTACATTCAAACGCATTTTCTGAGCTTACAAATTCGTAATTTCAGTTTTTTTGTTTGTGAGTTCATTGGCTGTGAACTCGCAGGACTTGTCTGACGGCACCACGAGCAGGAGAACTTTCTCACACTCACGGTGCCCTCAGACAGGGAATAGGAATTCACAGAAAGACACTGAGCACACAGTGCTCAGTGTCTGCTGGATGACAGGCTGTATGGTCGCATCATGCATACATGCAGCCTCACATCTAGATGTAGCAGAGCTAGACCTGTCGTGTGACAAATGGATTAAAAGCATCTCTCTGGAGAGGTGAGGAATATTGTTGTTTGTTTTGCCTTTTTTGCAGATGACGAGGGCATCGGGGAATGGGTGAAGGTCGTAAGCGTGGTTTAATTAAGAATATTAAAGGAGTCAGTGTCATTCTTTCATTTAAAGGACTTTTTTCTGGGTGTCCATGTTTTCTTACAACGTGACTGTGGGGCTAGTAACGGGGGCATCTTATTGATGCTTCTCCATTACTATTGTTGGGGCTTGATGTCACCTGACAATACAAAGGTGACATCAACCGCCCCAACTATCACCCCACTTGCCACCGCTACAGGGCAGGTGGAAGAGTGAGGCCAAGTGCCAGAATTGGCGCATCTTAGAGATGCGCCTTTTCTGGGGTGGCTGAGAGCTGATGTTTGTAGCCTGGGGAGGGGCTACTATTCTGAGGCTGTTCCTTCGGTGGATGTTCCATGGCCTAATCTTTGACAGGTCTTTCCATATGCAACCTATGTACCCTGCAACATTGTGCATTACAGTCTTCATTTACAGATCTGCTCTACTATGGAATTCCATTTGCACAGATGTATAAAGATATTTATAAATTACTTGTACGCAACCAGATTAGAACTAATGTTGGTTAGTGTGTACTATAAGGTCGAGCAACTTTTCCTGTTAAATAGCTATCTAACATATGTTGTACTTTTTTTCATTGACAGTGCCATTAGCTCCCATCTGCAGACATGCGGCTGTTCGGTGGTAGTGGGTAGCAGTGCGGAAAAAGTAAATAAGGTATATAATTCAATCTAATCTTTTGTCATAATCATTGTTTCACTTGTGTTTGATCAAGTAAAATCAGGCAGCTATATATTTGCATTTCGTTCGGAGAAGGTTCTTCCAGATACTTCAATAGCCTTCAGCCTCACAGAGTGACAGATGACACTAGTTAGCGCTGTGTTTCGTGATAGTATTCTGTTTTGTTTTTTTTTGTTTTTGTTTTTGTTTTTTTTGTGAACAAGCTTTCAGCTTTTGCGGAGAAACAAAAATATCTTAAATTGATGGCAAGTAGATATTTTGTACACTTTAAAGGGGTGCTTTAAACAATTGTCCTCACTATATAATTGGCACTTCCAGAACGCATACTAACAAAACTTCGATCCGCCACTAGGCAGCCGAAAAATACGAAGAGATCCAAATCGTAATAAAACAAGGCTTTATTAGTGGAAAAACATATCCATTGCCATAGTGCACAGGCACCTAAACAAGAGGTGGGGAACCACCATATATATCATGCCAAATAGCACATCCTGCAGTATAGAACAGTAGCGCTGTATATATCTAAAGTGCATAGCACTAACTATTGCCTAAGCATATATAGTGCAACTAATAATATAAATATCAGTCTTATTCAGCAGTCACCATATCTACCTGTAGCAGGTTCGGCGTCCCACCTCACCCCAACGCGCGTTTCGCAAATAGCTTCTTCCGGGGGCGTGTCTGGGGAAGGGGAGTGCAGGGTTTTTATCGTGCATAGGCTCCAATAAGCTCCGAAATACAGGAACATGTGATCTAAAACGTCACCAGGTAACTGTAGGCATTTACCGGCGCATGCGTCTCTTCTTCCCTAGTCCCAGGCAAATGTCACTTCCGGACTTGCGCTCAGTGGAACGCAAGCTATCCAGTATAGAACGCATTCTGAAGTGAGTGGGACAGTGAGAGGCGCATGCGCACTGCCCGGCACCACCAGTGCTGTCAGAATAGATGGTACGGTTCAGGGAAGTATAAAAGGGGAAGGGGGAATGGAGATTGCCACACTGAGGGGCCGTTATTCGCAGAAGCAGTGCATGACCATCATATGGGGATGTGTGATATCTTAACCCCATAAACAACACAGAAAAGTGCTATGTGCCATTGTAGGTGCAAGTGCAACAATATTAAGGGACTAAAGTGCTACAATAAGAAACTGACCACATAAAGTGTACTGTTCAAAGAAATAAAGATGAAATGGGAATTGCCGCATTAAGGGGCCTGTTATTCACAAAAGCAGTGTGTGACCCTCATATACAAATGTGTAATATCTTAAACCCATAATTACACAGAAAAAGTGCTATGTGCTTTTTCTGTGTTGTTTATGGGGTTAAGATATCACACATCCCCATATGATGGTCATGCACTGCTTCTGCGAATAACGGCCCCTCAGTGTGGCAATCTCCATTCCCCCTTCCCCTTTTATACTTCCCTGAACCGTACCATCTATTCTGACAGCACTGGTGGTGCCGGGCAGTGCGCATGCGCCTCTCACTGTCCCACTCACTTCAGAATGCGTTCTATACTGGATAGCTTGCGTTCCAGCAGGCGTTCCACTGAGCGCAAGTCCGGAAGTGACATTTGCCTGGGACTAGGGAAGAAGAGACGCATGCGCCGGTAAATGCCTACAGTTACCTGGTGACGTTTTAGATCACATGTTCCTGTATTTCGGAGCTTATTGGAGCCTATGCACGATAAAAACCCTGCACTCCCCTTCCCCAGACACGCCCCCGGAAGAAGCTATTTGCGAAACGCGCGTTGGGGTGAGGTGGGACGCCGAACCTGCTACAGGTAGATATGGTGACTGCTGAATAAGACTGATATTTATATTATTAGTTGCACTATATATGCTTAGGCAATAGTTAGTGCTATGCACTTTAGATATATACAGCGCTACTGTTCTATACTGCAGGATGTGCTATTTGGCATGATATATATGGTGGTTCCCCACCTCTTGTTTAGGTGCCTGTGCACTATGGCAATGGATATGTTTTTCCACTAATAAAGCCTTGTTTTATTATGATTTGGATCTCTTCGTATTTTTCGGCTGCCTAGTGGCGGATCGAAGTTTTGTTAGTATACTTTAAAGGGGTGGTCTGAAACCAACACTGATGTAATCCTTAATGTCTGTCTATTAAAGGTAAAATAATCTAATTGCTTTTCTCATACTTGAATTAAAAATTCTCTACAGCTCCCACACTACTTTTTCCAACTGCTTTATTATTATTTTATTTTTATTTATTTTTTTACCAACTTCCTGTTGGATGAAATTTTGTTAGAGATTCCCCAGTGCATGTTAAGATGTCATCAGGGGGCAGAGGCTGCAGTTACTGCTGCAACCACTTGTCCCCAACCTGAAATAAAGTGTTATCAGTGACGTTTGTTTCAGGGGTTTGGCTAGCCTTGGCTCCACTGAACAAGTATATGTTGTCAATTCCAGCATAAGCTCAGTGGAATCTTGTCGCTGTGCAATATTCATTTTTATTGTATTTTTAAAAAAAATTTGATAATATTCATTTTAATGCACAGTGACCATGTGCTCTTTCACCGGCACTGATGGGAAGTGAAGAGCTGGCAAGAGAGCGCACTGTCAATGTGCATTGTAAGGAGAGAACCCAGCAAGCAGGTAAAGCAGAGCATACTCTAAATCCCATTTTCCCCAGCATAATCTATGTACATAGGTGCCAATTATAGCTTCTATTAACGTGAATAAACCATGTGGCTCATCACTCCTTTGAAAGTTGCATTGCCAGGCTTCAGACTGTGACAAACTGTGTTTTTAGAATGACAATGAATTTCATTGCATAATTACTGGATTGTCTAGTTTCTCCAGCTTGTAAGGGGAATGATTATTATTTTAGAGTAGGGAACTGCATGCTAAGCAACTGTCCAGCCTGAAATACAACTTTAAATTTAGTTTGGCCAATTATGAAGCACTAGGTGCTTTTATCTTGCCTATAGTCTGCATGGAATACACAGCCAAACTGCCTTTTATCGGGTATTTCACATGTACTATGATTCCAGCTCCATGAAGCCTTTCACGCTATAAAAAAAAAAAAAAAACTGAAATGCAATTGCTCAGCTATAATCCCCTTACTCCCTCTAAAGCCTTTCAGTCCTATTCAAGTGTGATAATCTTCTTGCAATATAGAATAGTGTCAGTCGTCTTACAGCATGGGGCAGACCTGACATTAGGAGTGTATCAAGGTCAGAAGAACTTGAAATACTGTATAGTCTGAGTAACTGTATATATCTGAACCGCTTCTGTGTGTAGGTAGCATGGGGGATACCTTTATTTGGGAAAAAATAAGAAAACCATTAGTTTATAGTTAATATCATCAATATCAAATATAATTTTTGCAACCTTTTATTATACAAAACATGCATTCAGATATATTGTTTGTTTTTATAGTCATTGAGATTTCTATGTATTTCGTTTTTGGTTTTTTTTATACACTTTAAAGTAAATCATTTTATGTGCATGTACTATGGACGTACTGATGCATTAAACATTTTCTTTTTTCCCCTGTGGTAAAGATGGTGAGGACGCTGTGCCTCTTTCTTTCTCCCGCAGAGCGTAAATGCTCCCGACTTTGTAGAGCCGACTCATCCTTCAAGTATGAATCTGGTCTGTTTGTTCAAGGGCTGCTTAAGGTCAGTCTGTGTAGACCCGAGGTCATCAACCCAGACCTCTCAAAAAAAATTAAAGTCCATTGTTATTTATTTGATGATCAGTGGAGTTATCAAAAGTAGCATGAATGCTACGGGCAAATTATAATCTACGAAGGGCTGTTTCATTAGCACACTACATGCCTGTATCGTGTTGCTCGTTTTACCCCTAATGCTGGGTGCTAGTGGCACTAACAAGGCCTCAATTCCTGTTGGGCTTTTCCAGGGACATGTCACACTAGCCCACTTGAATGCTGTCCTTCTGTGTATGTACCGGTAAATTAATTACAGTGGGAAAAATAAGTATTTGATACACTGCAACTGTGAGAGACAGATTCAACAAAAAATCCAGAAAATCGCATTGTGTGATTTTTAAATAATTAAATTGCATGGAATAAGTATTTGATACAATTTAAAAATGGAACTTAATATTTGGTACAGAAACCTTTGTTTGCAATTACAGAGGTCAGAAGTTTACTGTAGTTCTTGACCAAGTTTGCACACACTGCAGCAGGGATTGTGGCCCATTCCTCCATAAAGATCCTCTCCAGATCTTTCAGGTTTCGGGGCTGTCGCTGGGCAACATTGAGTTACAACTCCCTCCAAAGATTTTCTATTGGGTTCAGGCCTGGAGACTGGCTAGGCCACTCGAAGACCTTGAAATGCTTCTTATTTAGCCAATCCTTACTTGCCCTGGCTGTGTGTTTCGGGTCATGGTCATGCTGGAAGAGCTAGCCATGATCCATCTTCAATGGTTTTACTTAGGGAAGGAGGTTGTTGGCAAAAATGTTGTGATGCATGGCCCCATCCAGCCTCACTTTAATATGGTGCAGTTATCCTGTCCCCTTTGCAGAAAAGCATCCCCAAAGTATGATGTTTCTCCCCCACCATGCTTCACGGTTGGGACTGTGTACTTGTCGTGTTTGGAGGAAGAAGGATTAGTACAACTCCAAGTGGCATTGATACCAAAAAGTTCTATTTTGCTCTCATCTGACCACATGACCTTCTCCCATGTCTCCTTTGGATCATCCAGATGGTCACTGGAGAACTTCAAACAGGCCTGAACATGTGCCGGTGTGAGCAGGGGGACCTTGTATGCCTTGTAGGCTTTTAATACATGACAACGTAGTGTGTTTTGGAAATGTTTGAGACTGTAGTCCCAGCTCTCTTCAGCTCATTGACCAGGTCCTCATGTGTAGTACTGGGCTGATTCCTGACCTTTCCCAGTATCATCCTTACCCCACAAGGTGAGATCTTGCATGGAGCCCCAGACGAGGAAGATTGACAGTCATCTTGTGTTTCTAATAATTGTGCCAACAGTTCTTGCCTTCTCACCAAGCTGCTTGCCTGTTGTCCTGTAGCACATCCCAGCCTTCTGCAGGTCTACAATTTTGTCCCCGGGATTCTTAGACAGCTCTTTGGTCTTGGCCATGGTGGAGAGGATGGAGTGTGATTGATTGTGTGTGGACAGGTGTCATTTATACCATTAACAAGATGTAATTAATACAGGTAATGAGTTCAGAGTTAGGAGGCTTCTTAAAGAAAAACTAACAGGTCTGTGAGAGCCAGAATTCTTGCTGGTTGGTAGGTGATCAAATACTTATTTTGTGCAATAAAATGCAATTTAATTATGTAAAAATCATACAATGTGACTTTTCTTTTTTTCTTTTTTTTTTTTTGGGGGGGGGTTATTTTTAGATTTAGTATCTCACAGTCGAAGTGTACCTACACTAAAAATAAGACCTCTCCATTCTTTGTAGGTGGGAAAACTTGCACAATCGGCAGTGTATCAAATACTTATTTTCCCCACTGTAACTATTGCTGCCATAAGGTCCCCTAATAGGATATAAGTTATTTTTGCATTTCGTTACTGTGGTCATGAGAATGAATGATGGGATTGGAGCCCCCATTGTAGTGATTATTGTGGCCTTACGGGTAGGTGATAAATATAATTCCTGAACCCTGTAAACCGATCACATGCCTCATTATTAGGGAGTAGACAGACATTTGGTCTCACTTACACAAAGAAAAGGACTCCGTTTTGTGTAAATCATAACTGGCATCTAATTGATTTTAGGATACAACTGGAAGCTTTGTGCTGCCATTTCGCCAAGTGATGTATGCTCCATACCCTGCTACCCATATTGATGTGGATGTCAACACCGTAAAGCAGATGCCCCCTTGTCATGAACACACCTACAACCAGCGTCGGTACATGAGGGCAGAACTGGCAGCCTTGTGGAAGGCCACTTCAGATGAAGACATGGCAGGAGATTCCGTCATCCACACAGATGAGAGCTTCACCCCTAACTTGTAAGCGGAGTCTGTGTTACCATCAATTTTCCTATTAGCAGTTCCCTTTTTCAGTATTTCCCTTAATAGCCAGGCCCCCGCTGTGCAGACTTGCCTCTTCAAAAGCCGACGTTTTTCTGATGTCTAGGACGCATCAGATGAGTGACGTCTTAAGTGTATGAAAGCTAATTTAAAAGTCTTGGCAAATATTGATGGAGAATAGTGTTAATAGAGAGATGAAGACTGCAGTTAGCTGCTCAGCTGAGCAGATGAACGGATGGGTACAGCAGGGTGGCCGCAGTGAGCCCGTGTCTAGTGACATGGTAATTTCATTATCTCCAGAGCATCCAATTCCTTTCTACGAAAGCAGTCCATTTCCCAGCTCTACCTTGTTCACCGCCAAATGGGTTGGATAATTTCTCCACACTTCTGATGTTTTCCCTAATATATCTAAATATCTCCATTCTGACCAAAAAAAACCTGTTGTAGCTGTAAAGTAATGGCTTTCAGGTTCCTCCATAATGTAAAGCTGTCCCTGATAACGCTGCATTACTTTAATCCATTTTTCTATTACTTTCTTGCAATGTTTTATTCCAGGAACATCTTCCAAGATATTCTACACCGAGACACATTTGTCAATAACTTTTTGGAACAGGTAGCGTATACACTTTAACATAGGTGACTTATTGTACTCGGTTCCCTTGATGTTTTTTTGTTCTTTTTTTTTCTGAAGCGCCTTTGTGCTTCCTCACTCTCGCCTGTCCCTGTGCAGTGAGGAGTTATGTTTATCTCCTAACCCCTTAATCATTTCAGAGATCCTCGTAAGGTGGATGATGTTGAAATCCATTATGTTATCATGGTATATGAAGTGTCATGTGCAGCAGTGGGGGAAGCGGGGGGGACATGACTATATGATATTAGACATTCTTCTATGCTGCTTATCATTCGTTCATAGAGATGACCAGATTTTCATTGCCCTGGTCTGGCCTTCAGACCGATCCTGTGTGGCAGTCTGTCTTCACTTCTGCACCCATGATCCTCAGTCCGTCTGGCATTCTGGATGCCTCTCACGCTTTCTAAGCCCTGGGATGTCATGACATCGCGACTCACGTCTTGGGGCCTAGTGCGCACCAGTGGAACCCAAGATGCCAGGTGCAAAAGGGAAGACTAGCTGCCATGGTGGGACGGACAATATGCCAGACTAGGGCAGCCCAAATTGAATTGCTCATCTTTATCAAATTATCATCCGATTTGTATGACAGATGCCCCCTCTCAGCCTGGCCACCAGGCGACAAATACTTGTGTTAACCTGGCCAGCTCTGCTGTTTTGTTTTGCAAGCACCAAAGATTTTCGAAATACTGCATAATAGTTAATGGAGGAGGACAGATTTCAGACTCAGAAAGACATCTTTGTTCTACACGGCTCAGGATTTATACTTTTTTTATAATTCGATTTTCAAAAGATTCTTTTTTTCCCTCAGGGCGCTTAGCCATCAGTCTTTAGAATATAATATTACATTGTTGCAGTCCTTTCACTCAGTTTCACATTTGTAGATTTCACTTCACCAGTCCAAATAGTGACCACATCAGTGTTTCAATAAGTGAGGCCAAATCATAGAGAACCATTATATATGAGACCCTTTGTTGGCTTCTATGATTGGTGAAAGGACGAAGAAATTGACCACGGTTGCTATTTTGTCATGCAGCAGCCGCAACTCAGGAATTACAGTGTAAATTGGCATATTCAAATAAACAAATGTCCATACGAAACATGGGCTTAGAGTCCAGCAGAATGTTATGCGCTCTGGTTCTTAAGGAAAACATCTGTGGGAAGAAGACATGCCTGCAGTACATACAGGTACAGGTATATTAGGTTGCAAAGGTCTTGAGATAGCACTGGTTTTAACCATCATGAGATGTTTCTTTTGTGGCGATTTGATAATGAAACACCTTTTTTATAGGCCATCAGTTGATACTCCATACAGACATTTGCCTCATATAATGCTGCACAAACGTTATGGCCCCATAAGATACTCCATACAGACACTTGCCCCATATAATGCTGCACAAACATTATGGCCCCATACAGACTCTTGCCCCATATAGTGCTGCACAAACGTTATGGCCCCATACAGACACTTGCCCCATATAGTGCTGCACAAATGTTATGGCCCCATACAGACACTTGCCTCATATAGTGCTGCACAAACGTTATGGCCCCATAAGATGCTCCATACAGATACTTGCCCCATTTGCTGTTGCTGCGATAAAAAAAAAAAAATCACATACTCACCTCTGTCGCTCAGGCCCCCGGCACTTTCAATATTCACCTGCTCCTCGTTCCGGCGCCGCTCCATCTTCAGCGTCTTCTGCACTGACGTTCAGGCATAGGGCGCGCACTAACCACGTCATTGCGCCCTCTGACCTGAACGTCACTGCAGAAGACGCTGAAGATGGAGCGGCGCCGGAACGAGGAGCAGGTGAATATCGTGCAGCGCTCCCCGTTATACTCACCTGCTCCTGGCGCAGTGCAGTCCCTGCTTCCCCGGCGCCGCAGCTTCTTCCTGTACTGAGCGGTCACCGTTACCGCTCATTACAGTAATGAATATGCGGCTCCACCCCTATGGGAGGTGGAGCCGCATATTCATTACTGTAATGAGCGGTACCATGTGACCGCTCAGTACAGGAAGAAGGCGCCGAGAGAACCAGGGACCTGCAGGGACCGAGCCAGGAGCAGGTGAGTATAATTGGACCGCTGCCGCTCCCCCTCCCCTGCCGACACTTGGGTATGACTCGAGTATTAGCCGAGAGGGGGACTTTCATCCCAAAAAAATGGGCTGAAAATCTCAGTTTATACTCAAGTATATACGGTAGCTGATATTGAAAAATAGTGACAGAAATTCCTTTCTAATTACTGATGGATTTCAACTGGTGTCGTGACTTTTTGCACCTCTCATTCTTCATGTGTTTAATACTTTTCCCCTGTGTCACTTTCCAGTATTACATACAACTTTAATTTATGGACATCTATGGCTTGACTTCCTTGCCTGTGTGAATTGGATGGATGGACCCACTGTGTGAATGGATCGAATAGACCCATTGAGTTCGTGAAAAAAGTGTATATATGATATATTGTGTATGTATATGTATGCTAATCGCTCCATATGAGCCAAGAAAGGCATGTTGATTCCGATTGTGGCGCATCCGCTGATTAGTCCTGTCTAATGACACTCATGCAATATTCATGAATATTCATGCTACTCATTTTTGTTTCCAGATATTCCAGTTGAAGCCTAACCTCTCTCTAAGAAGTTCTTTTTTGGCACAGTTTATGCTGATACTTCATCGTAAGGCACTGACACTGATAAAATACATTGAAGATGACACGTAAGTTCGAAAATTGCGAAATTTGTATTTCAGTTATACCATTATCTCTATGTTGCATCTAATTCCTTAGGGCAGTGTTCCCTAACTCCAGTCCTCAAGAGCCACCAACACTCATGTTTTCAGGATTTTTTTTGTATGGCCCAGATGATGGAATTATTCCCTGTAATTATCACCTGGGCAATACCAAGGAAATCCTGAAAACATGCCCTCGGAAGGTGAGTATATGTTTATTTTTTATTTTTTAACCTCTGACATACGTGGTTGGGCAATATATGAATATACTATGTGGCTCTGTGCTGTATACTACGTAACTGGGCAATATACTACGTAACTGGGCAATATACTACGTGGCTCTGTGCTGTATACTACGTGGCTGGGCAATATACTACGTAACTGGGCAATATACTACGTGGCTGGGCAATATACTACGTGGCTGGGCAATATACTACGTGGCTGGGCAATATACTACGTGGCTGGGCAATATACTACGAGGCTGGGCAATATACTACGTCGACATGCATATTCTAGAATACCCGATGCGTTAGAATCGGGCCACCATCTAGTTAACCATAAACAGTCCTGCTTACTAGGATCATAGAATGGTAGAGTTGGAAGGGACCTCCTGGGTCATCTGGTCCAACCCTTCTCAATGCAGGATTCACTAAACCTTCTCAGACAGGTGTCTGTCCAGCCTCTGTTTTGAAAGCTTCCATGAAGGAGAACTCACCACCTCTCATGGCAGCCTGTTCCACTCATTGATCACCCTCACTGTCAAAAATTACTGTACTATTAGGAATGGCTATGGCCATATGGATCAGCTGTGGCATTGCTGGCCTTAGAAGAACATGATAGCCGCTTAGCTGGCACTGGTGTTGGATTTGTATTTGTTGAAATAGTCGTTAACTTTGGTTCATTACCAAAAGCAACCTTGTTGATCTGTAATGATGTGTAGGAATAGATTTGCCTTTACCTCTCTTGTTACCTGTAATCTGATGGCCTTGGTGTTTGCATTTACTAGTACGTCTGATTAATGCCATGGCACCACGCAGTTCACTGATTCACTCTATGGGTCTTTTTTTTGTTTCCTTATAGACAAAAGGGTAAGAAAGTTTTCAAGTCCCTGCGTAGCCTGAAGACAGATCTGGATCTGACAGCAGAGGGCGATCTCAACATTGTGATGTCTTTAGCTGAAAAGATCAAACCGGGACTTCACTCGTTTATTTTCGGGAAGCCTTTTCACACCAGTGTACAAGAGCGGGATGTGCTAATGACTTTTTAGCTGCGGATCACTGAGCACCTGGAACTGTCAGAATCTTTCATGTGGGTGCATTGGCTCACGATTCTAGGGATCGCTGGGAAATCTGGGGCAGTGCCGAAAGTTATGATGTCTATTTTTAAGCTGCACTTTGAAGAACACCTCATGTCTGCCTTACAAGCACATTGCATTGGGTCATATGGCAGCATATGAGGTATTTGTCTTACACTGGTATAGTAATGTCTTCCCATAATCTTGTGTATTTTGGAGAAAAAAAAGTTTCCTATGCTTCTTTGTGTTCGACTTCTTCTTGTTTAATAAGATACAGTATGCATTAATGATTGATGGAATATGCTGAGACTCTCCATGCTGGGAAATGTCATATTTCAGGCAAAGGCGGCACGTATACCTGTTACAGGTATAAAGGCATCTTGAGACTTTTTCTATGGTAAGACACTTCTGACAAAAATGTTTTAAAGGAAAACTTTACCTTTGGCGCTCCATTTTACAGTTACAGTACATCAAAGTGATGTACCTTCATACGATGTGTGACACGTTCTTCACAATTTACACTTATAGTAAAATGTCCCTGGCTTTATTTGTCACAGTGTAACTGCAGACCTGTGTGTGTTACCTGGCAGCGTGGGTATAACGTACTGTCACCTGCCCACTGGTGACCAGAGCCCAGGGGGTTTATAGATTTCAAGAGTTCTCCACAATTCCTAAAAAATAAACCTTCCTAGAAATGGCACCACTCTTGTCCTCATACTGTTGCAGGTTTGTTTCTCTTACAAGACATTGACCTTTTCGGAAGCATTTTTTGTGTTTCCTTTAAATGCATTTATCTTTGGCTAGAAATAATTTAAGCAGTTGGGTTTCATATAAATGTTACTTTGTGTGACTTGTATAGCCTCTGTTGTACTGTCTATTTCTGGGTTAACCGTGGATCCACCAGTAAGCTTATGCAGAGAGCGGAGTTGGGTATCGCTTCTATTAGCTGATTCGTGAACACAATCTCCATATGATGATAAATCACCTGAGAGGAGCTCGGAAGAAGGAAGATAAGGGTTCTAAACTCTCCCATCAGTACTGATTACTGCTGGATTCTCCTGTGTCACCTCATTCTGCAGCCAGCAACACAGAGGCTAGAGAAGGCAAACCGTGCAAAGTGTTTCATGGACTCCAATAGCAAAAATTCTTTCTATATGCATGTCGCTAAAATACATTGCTTCTTAAGGGGGCTGAATGGAACACAGCAGCATTATCCAGACACAACGCATATTAATGAGGGCGCTTTTTCTGCACCTAGAAAACTCCTTTAAAGGGAATGTCAGCAGGTTTTGCTGCCTCATCTGAG
Organism: Ranitomeya variabilis; assembly: GCF_051348905.1. Lineage (NCBI taxonomy): Eukaryota > Metazoa > Chordata > Amphibia > Anura > Dendrobatidae > Ranitomeya > Ranitomeya variabilis. The sequence continues at coordinate 427,420,216 of NC_135232.1, forward strand.
AGCAGCGTAATGTAGGAAAAGAGACCCTGATTCTAACAATGTATCACTTGGTGTTACAACTGCTGCACCTAGTAAACTGTCAGGTTTTTAGATGTAGCAGAGCTAAGAAAGATAACTCCACCCATATCGCACAATCCATGTACGTTGTATATTGACAGTGAGCTGCTTATCAGAGGAGGGGGCATGGATGGACCAGTGATAATCTCCTGCTGAGAAAACATTTATTGTATGGAAACTTGTAGATTGTGAGCCTTCACAGGCAGGGTCCTCTCTCCTCCTGTACCAGCTGTGAATTTGTATTGTTTAAGATTATTGTACTTGTTTTTATTATGTATACCCCTCCTCACATGTAAAGCGCCATGGAATAAATGGCGCTATAACAATAAATAATAATAATAAACTACTGCACTCATCCCTGAAATATGTGCTTCAGCTGCTACATTATGCTGTCCTCAGATTACATAGCAAAAACCTGTTGACATATTCCTTTTAAAGGGATTCTGTCAGCAACATTTGACCGCCAAAACTGTTCATATGTGTTTGTAGCTCTTACAAAGACATGTCAAAGCCCTGCCTAAGCCTCGGTCTCCTCAGCTCTATCCCTCACCCAGCGCTGGATGATCCTGATTGACTGATGGTCTCTGCTCTGTTACCTCAAGCAGCATGGATGCAATTGCTGCACATGCTCAGATGACTCGTCTCCTTTCTGTGGGCACTGGCTTCATGGTGCATCTGTGCATGCACCACTCCTCATTAAGGCCATGTTCCCACGGTCAGGAATGGCTCAGGATTCGCTCAGGATTTGACGCAGGTAAAATCTGCATCAGTGGTCACTGCGTTCATTCATTGCCAGTTTTTTTGTTCTTTTTTTTTTTTTTTGACGCTTAAAATACAGCTAATTGAAAGTTTGCTTCTGGGAAGGAAAAAAAAAAGTGATTTTCTGTTTGCCGATACATTTTTTGCTGCAATGCCTCCAACTTTGCTGTCAATCCAAAGGAAGAGAATTATGTTACACTTGATAATTCTTATAAGGATGAATATGCTACAAACAGTAAGTATATATTCATTTTATCTGTCTTTGATTTTTACATTTTATTCTGAACAGAATATATGTATGTATGTATGTATATATATGTGTGTGTGTATATATATATATATATATATATATATATATATATATATATATATATATATATATATATATATATATATATATATATATATATATATATATATATATATATATATACACACACACATATATATACACATATATATACACTCACCGGCCACTTTATTAGGTACACCATGCTAGTAACGGGTTGGACCCCCTTTTGCCTTCAGAACTGCCTCAATTCTTCGTGGCATAGATTCAACAAGGTGCTGGAAGCATTCCTCAGAGATTTTGGTCCATATTGACATGATGGCATCACACAGTTGCCGCAGATTTGTCGGCTGCACATCCCAAAGATGCTCCATACAAGGCAGGATGGATCCATGCTTTCATGTTGTTTACGCCAAATTCTGACCCTACCATCCGAATGTCGCAGCAGAAATCGAGACTCATCAGACCAAGCAACGTTTTTCCAATCTTCTACTGTCCAATTTCGATGAGCTTGTGCAAATTGTAGCCTCAGTTTCCTGTTCTTAGCTGAAAGGAGTGGTACCCGGTGTGGTCTTCTGCTGCTGTAGCCCATCTGCCTCAAAGTTCGACGCACTGTGCGTTCAGAGATGCTCTTAGGCCTACCTTGGTTGTAACGGGTGGCGATTTGAGTCACTGTTGCCTTTCTATCAGCTCGAACCAGTCTGCCCATTCTCCTCTGACCTCTGGCATCAACAAGGCATTTCCGCCCACAGAACTGCCGCTCACTGGATTTTTTTTCTTTTTCGGACCATTCTCTGTAAACCCTAGAGATGGTTGTGCGTGAAAATCCCAGTAGATCAGCAGTTTCTGAAATACTCAGACCAGCCCTTCTGGCACCAACAACCATGCCACGTTCAAAGGCACTCAAATCACCTTTCTTCCCCATACTGATGCTCGGTTTGAACTGCAGGAGATTGTCTTGACCATGTCTACATGCCTAAATGCACTGAGTTGCCGCCATGTGATTGGCTGATTAGAAATTAAGTGTTAACAAGAAGTTGGACAGGTGTACCTAATAAAGTGGCCGGTGAGTGTGTGTATGTGTATATATATATATATATATATATATATATATATATATATATATATATTATAATATGAATTGGAACAGCACAATGCTCACCGGTGGGTGCTTGAAAAAGGCTGTGTGAGCCGAAACGTTGCACAGAGATGTGGGCTAAATAAACCCTACTTTTTTTCACCTTGAAAAGTGTTTGGAGTGCCTCCTTTTGCTCTTTTTGTGTATATATACAGTGCCTACAAGTAGAATTCAACCCCCTGCAGATTTAGCAGGTTTACACATTTGTAATTAAATTGGCATTGTGACATTTGGACTGTAGATCAGCCTGGAAGTGTGAAATGCACTGCAGCAAAAAAGAATGTTATTTCTTTGTTTATTTTTTTAAATTGGGAAATGTCTTTTCAGAGGGTCATTTATTATTCAACCCCTCAACCCACCAGAATTCTGTTTGGTTCCCCTAAAGTATTAAGAAGTAGTTCAGGCACAAAGAACAATGAGCTTCACATGTTTGGCTTAATTATCTCTTTTTCCAGCCTTTTCTGACTATTTAAGACCCTCCCCAAACTTGTGAACAGCACTCATACATGGTCAACATGGGAAAGACAAAGGAGCATTCCAAGGCCATCAGAGACAAGATCGTGGAGGGTCACAAGGCTGGCAAGGGGTACAAAACCCTTTCCAAGGAGTTGGGCCTACCTGTCTCCACTGTTGGGAGCATCATCCGGAAGTGGAAGGCTTATGGAACTACTGTTAGCCTTCCACGGCCTGGACAGCCTTTGAAAGTTTCCTCCCGTGCCGAGGCCAGGCTTGTCCGAAGAGTCAAGGCTAACCCAAGGACAACAAGGAAGGAGCTCCGGGAAGATCTCATGGCAGTGGGGACATTGGTTTCAGTCAATACCATAAGTAACGTACTCCACCGCAATGGTCTCCGTTCCAGACGAGCCCGTAAGGTACCTTTACTTTCAAAGCGTCATGTCAAGGCTCGTCTACAGTTTGCTCATGATCACTTGGAGGACTCTGAGACTGACTGGTTCAAGGTTCTCTGGTCTGATGAGACCAAGATCGAGATCTTTGGTGCCAACCACACACGTGACGATTGGAGACTGGATGGCACTGCATACGACCCCAAGAATACCATCCCTACAGTCAAGCATGGTGGTGGCAGCATCATGCTGTGGGGCTGTTTCTCAGCCAAGGGGCCTGGCCATCTGGTCCGCATCCATGGGAAGATGGATAGCACGGCCTACCTGGAGATTTTGGCCAAGAACCTCCGCTCCTCCATCAAGGATCTTAAGATGGGTCGTCATTTCATCTTCCAACAAGACAACGACCCAAAGCACACAGCCAAGAAAACCAAGGCCTTGTTCAAGAGGCAAAAAATCAAGGTGTTGCAGTGGCCTAGTCAGTCTCATGACCTTAACCCAATTGAAAACTTGTGGAAGGAGCTCAACATTAAAGTCCACATGAGACACCCAAAGAACCTAGATAACTTGGAGAAGATCTGCATGGAGGAGTGGGCCAAGATAACTCCAGAGACCTGTGCCGGCCTGATCCGGTCTTAAAAAAGACAATTATTAGCTGTAATTGCAAACAAAGGTTATTCCACAAAATATTAAACCTAGGGGTTGAATAATAATTGACCCACACTTTTATGTTTAAAATTTATAAAAATTTAACTGAGCAACAAAACTTTTTGCTTTGTAAGATTTATGCATCTGTTAATAAATCCTTGTTTGAAGTTTGAAGGCTCTAACTTATTTGCATCTTATTAAACCTGCTAAATCTGCAGGGGGTTGAATACTACTTTTAGGCAAAATATATATATATATATATATATATATATATATATATATATATATATATATATATATATATATATATATATATATATTTTTATGGAGCAACAAGCACAACGCGGGCACCGCTTTTCGGTTCACCCCCTCCTTGAGGAGCGTGCCGAAAAGGGTCACTTTATGAATCTGTACCCTGATTTGCGCAGGTTTGTTTTTTGTTTTGTTTTTTCTTTTTTCACAATGATTTTTTCATTTGTTATTATACATATTTTTATGCAGATATCCAGAGAAGTTTTTGTCATTTTGCCGGCTTCCGATTTTAATACCTTCGTCCACATTTAACCATGGAAGATACGTGATGAGGCAGGCTATCTGTGCTGAGGAAAGGCTGCTGATCACCTTGTGGTAAAATATCTTTTGTTTTTTCCAAGAAATGTTGTTTCACAATTGCAGTTCAATGCACCCATTGATTGCCTGCAGCGGTCAGGTGATAAAATGATAAGCCGTACTAATACCACCTTGCCGCTGCTAACAATCACATTTCCTATATATTTTTTTTTTTTACTAATTTTTTTTTTTTTTTTTGTCATTGCAGATTTTTGGCCACAGGAGAGAGAGCTTTGCATCACTGCATTTTCAATTGGGAAAGGCAACCATTTCTAACATTGTTAGATGTACATGTTATCTGGCAGAATTTGCAGCCCATAGTGATGCTTTCCCCAGCCGAGGAGACTTGGCGTCATGTCGCAGCAAGCTTTCAGATTGTTGCCAACTTCCCGAAGTGCATAGGTGCTTTGATGGAAAGCATGTAAGAGTGATTCAGCCCTCGTGGTCAGGATCTGTCTTCTACAATTATAAGAAATATTTCTCGATGATCCTGATGGCGGTGGCTGACGCACATTACAAGTTTGTGGCCTTCAATGTTGGTGCCTATGGCAGAACGGGGGACTCCCGGGTGTTGAGAACTTCTCAGATTGGAATGCAAATTCTCCAAGATGGCATTACGCTCCTAGCTCCTCAGCCTCTTCCGGGGACCCACATATCCAGTCCCTTTGGTGATGGTATCGGATGAGGCTTTTCCCCTTATGACAATCCTGCTGCGCCCATATCCACGAAGGGGACTGAATGCCCAGAAGAGGATTTTTAACTTTAGGCTGAGCTGGGCACGAAGAGTTGTGGAATGCACCTTCGGAATCCTGGTTAGTCAGTAGAGGATCTTAAACACCGCCGGACAGTTGGATATTAGTACAGTTGATTCTGTTGTAAAAGCTTGCTGTGTTCTTCACAATTATGGTAGGGACTACAGTCCTGAAATAGATGTGGAGACACTGTATCAACCTTTTGATGCAGCAATCAACTGGTCCTGGACGTCCCAACATGATCGGTTTGTGTGTTCGAGAAACCTTTGCTGATTATTATGAGTACTGAAGGTGCCGTGCCCTGGCAATACTCCTGTGTTGGTGGTGCACAGCCTGTACAGCAAACATCCACTTGACAGGAGACATCACCAGGGCCCTGGAGTCAGTCGGAGTCGTGTATTCGGTCGGTGACCATTTTGGTGGAGTTGGAGTTGTAGTCGAAGTATGTCTCATGCTAATTGAGGACTTAAGGTACCTTCACACTAAGCGACGCTGCAGCGATAGCGACAACGATGCCGATCGCTGCAGCGTCGCTGGAGAGCTGTCACACAGACAGCTCTCCAGCGACCAACGATGCCGAGGTCCCCGGGTAACCAGGGTAAACATCGAGTTACTAAGCGCAGGGCCGCGCTTAGTAACCCGATATTTACCCTGGTTACCACTGTAAAACATCGCTGGCATCGTTGCTTTGGCTGTCAAACACGACGATACACGCCGATCTGACGACCAAATAAAGTTCTGAACTTTCAGCAACGACCATCGATATCACAGCGGGATCCTGATCGCTGCTGCGTGTCAAACACAACGATATCGCTAGCCAGGACGCTGCAACGTCACGGATCGCTATCGTTATCGTTTAGTGTGAAGGTACCTTTAGAGTTGGAGGCTTACCAACTCCACAGCCATGGACATCACGGATATTATTCTTCAGGACCAGAATTAATAATGTTCCATTTCCTTGTTTGTTTATACAGTATATTGTAATGTAATGTTATGTAAAAATAAATCTTTTAAACAGCAAATGTGTTTTTCAGCACAATATAATGTGTGTGTGTATATAATATATATGTGTGTGTGTGTACAGTAGATATGGATAGATGTGTACATATTTAGATATAGGTGTGTGTGTGTGTGTATAGATAGAGATACATAGATATTTATAGATATATATATATATATATATATATATATTCTTGCTTGGATGAGGGTGGGTGGTAAGAGTCAGATATATAATAAATAGTTACCCCTTTTTTCCTGTAAATTAATTATACTCGATGATCTATATTGGTACATAAATGTTTAGCATACAAAAACATGTAGGCAGCAAATAATGAAGCTACAGTAATAGTGCTTGATCTTTGAACAAGTTTTTTTCCTTTGAACCTTTCAATCTAGAATTTTTTGGGGTACTTAATATGCATAAACTACATGTTGGTGTGGTTTATTTATTTATTTTTTTCTACAACTATTGTCACAAATTTTTAAACCACTTCCTAGCAATCTCCCAGCATTATCTGACAAACATTACTTTTGTCAGGTAATACCAAATATAACTGATATAATGCACTGGTGAGGCTCATTGTTATCCTTTTAGCAGATACTAAATTGCTATTACTATTACTATTTTGTACCATAATGTGTTGAATTAAAAAAATACACATTGAAACAAATTAATTACTTTCCTCTTAGTAACCAAAATAAAACTAAAAGTGATCCAAAAAAGTAGCTTTATATTTTAGAAATTACCAAAAAATATATTACAACACATGTATATCGGTGACTGTATCAAAAGTGTTATATGTATACAATAACCTGGTTAAAAATATTTGTTTTGAAAAATAGTATAGAGGAAATGAATGCAGATAGTCCGTTAACATTGTTAATAGCCTAACCACTTAATGGGTGATGTTGATAGGTATGTGAGGAATTTTATTGTAGGCTCACACAGGGTTATCCAACATTGAGCCGTGGCGCAACAACGCTTCCCCCTAGGGTAAAAAAACTACGCTGACAGGTATGAAAACGTGGTATCAGCATTCTGTTACCCTAGGCTATTTTTGCAAAATTACTATATTGTACACAGTTATTATATACATAATACCTATGATTGATGCAATCACCAGTATACATGTGGTGTTAATTATTTTTTGACCCTTAAAACAATAAGAATTGTTTTAGTTTGTGATATAAATTGTAGAACAGACAAAAATGTTGGGTTTTTTTTTTTCACATAAATTATTACCGTGAACCAAAACGCAAACAATGTAAAGATTAATACAACAATTATTATTTTTTTTTAGTTTTTGCATAATTTAGTTTAAATTATGGAATGTGGGAGGTGAGAGTTACAGAAATGTTACAAATAGGGGTCATGGATGTGGGGTAATCTGAAGGACTAGAATTGTTAGCAAGAAAGTCGGGTTGGGAAATGGAGGCAGTGGACAACAGGGAGTGAATGAAGAATCATGTGGAGCGTGGATAGAGGAAGAATGGGGTGCAGGGAAAAAGGAAGAATGGGGAGCAAGCAAAGAGTAAGCATGGGGTGCAGGGAAAGAGGAAGAATGGGGAGCACTGAAAGAGGGAGCATGGGGTGAAGAAAAAGAGAAAGACTGGGGAGCAAGCAAAGAGTAAGCATGGGGTGAAGGGAAAGAGGGAGCATGTGGTGAAGGAAAATAGGAAGACTGGTGAGCAGGCAAAGGAAGAATGTTGAGCTTGATAATTAAAAGTGGTTTGTAGATGTTGGCTAGTGGTCATTTGTGAGTTCTGTTGTCTTAGTGCTATTGCTTCTATTCCATTAGTAATTTCACTTGCGTTGATTGCATGTGTGTACTTTTGGACTAGAGCCAAGATACTACAAACATCAGAGGCACATGACCACTGGTTTGCTGGTGGGACTTTGCGAATACCATCAGCAATAGAAGCGAGTAAAAACAGGCCTCACTTTGATGTCCTGTGTATCTTGTGATTGTGCCAGGACATTTGAAGAACTGTCCATTCCAGGTTGCCTGACACTTGAAGATTCTTGGGTGTCTCTGCACGATGTAAGTATTGCGCCTTCTGACACTGACCCCTGTTCTTGGGTGTCTTCGCCATGATACTGTGGTGCAGGAATATTTCTTTGTGTTCTGCACAAATAAAAATGTTGAAACATCAGTATGTTGATATTAAACAGACAATCGGACAAACATTTTGGACATCGCTTTCAATATAAACAAGTTAACTATTTAAAAAAAATAAAAATAAGTGGAAGATTACACTACACACCAAAAAAATACAAATTGGACATAGCAGAAGGTGTTTTTTGATATTTCATGTAAATGACATGTCTAGTATCAGATTTTCAATTCCCACAAATGTTTCAAGCATCAATGTGCCTTTCGAAATTGTGTGTATATGTGTGTGTGTGTATATGTATGTGTATATATATATATATATATATATATATATATATATATATATGTGTATGTATATATATATATATATATATATATATATAATATTTATATTTTTTGGCCTTCCCAAATAGAAAAACAAAAGGTACCGTATTTTCTAGCGTATAAGACGACTGGGCATAGAAGACGACCCCCAACGTTTCCATTTAAAATGGTTTGGGATATACTCGCCGTATAAGTTGGAGGTCATCTTATGCGCCGGGTGTTGTCTTATATGGCGTGTGCGGAGCTCTGAGGTCGCCGCATATGGGGCAGGGAGCGGTCCCGGATGGTACCCAGGGTCTGGAGGGAGAGGAGACTCTCCTCCAGGCCCTGGGTACCATATTCCTGTAAAAAAAAAAATAGGGATATACTTACCTTCTGATGGCCCCCGGAGTCCTCCCGGCTCACAGCGGTTCACGCGGCGTCTTCCCAGGGATGCATTGCACGAATCACCTGAGATGTCGCGGTCATGCGATCGTGTCATCACAAAGGTCCTTCGTTCAAAGCATCCCTGGGAACGGAAGCCGCCGCGTGCACAGCTGAGAGGTGGGAGGACTCCGGGAGCCATCAGAAGGTAAGTATATACCTATTTTTTTTTTTTTTTTTACAGGAATATGGTACCCAGGGCCTGGAGGTGAGTCTCCTCTCCTCCAGACTCTGGGTACCAGTCAGGACCGCAGAGCTCTGCACACGCCGCATAAGACGACACCCGACTTTTGAGAAGATTTTCAGGGGTTAAAAAGTCGTCTTATACGCCGGAAAATATGGTATACTGTTTAACAAACTTACTGTCGGAGCTCCCGTGTGTGTAGCAGAAATTGAAGGTCCTCATAATAGGGACACTTTCTTGCTTTCGGAGAAGACCCACTTTTTTGTTGGTCTTGGGCATTTTTTTTTAAAGGATCCCTCACAGATCTTCACCATGTTTTCACATCTTTCACTGAAATGTTATAATTCAAAACAATGGTTAATTGCTTTTCCTTTATATGTTTAACTTTGTGTATGCATCACAATTTACGTACATATGTTCTTTTTTGTTCTGGAACCATTCCTGGACTTTCGGGGTATAATTCCTCCACAACTTTGTTCCAGGCATCTTCTCTTTTGATTCTGTTATGATAATCCTCACATGCTTGGTCCCATAAGATGGGTCTGTTATGAACCTAGAGTGATCCAAATTAAACAGTTATTTCATTGTTTATTATGACAAATGAAAGTTTGATTTATTGTTAAAATTAGCATAAAAAGTTAAATAATTTTAAATAAATTGGATAATAAAAAATGTTATTAAAAATACATCCAATAGATTGAGATGAGAAAATTTACCAGCAATATCAATCGTTGCACATTTATGTTCATCCTCTCGTATGATGCCATCCTTTGTTTTGCTCACCAAGCTTTTGGGATATTTTTCGTGTTAATTTATTTTTTAATGCATTCCACTTATTGTCATGTGTTTTTTTGTTTTTTTTAAATTGACTTTAGGGATATGCAAACGCATTACACGAAAGTATGTGTAATATTTTATTAAAACGTTGCAAAGGGGTGGTAAACATTTTTTTTTTTTTTTTTTTTTTTTTTTTTTTTTTTTTAGTTCAGAATAGGTTGATAACCCATTTTGTGTCCCTCATACTTTGTAAACCAACCCAGGAAAAATCAGACAGCTGTGGCCTGGTATTTCAGGCTGGTAAGGATGAAATATCCATTAACGTTACCAGCCTAATAACATCAGGCTGCAGCAGTCTGCTTACCTTGGATGGTTATCAAAAATAGTGGGAACCCCTCCAAAAAAAATAGGGTGGGGTTCCCCCTATTTTTGTAAACCAGCCAAGGAAAAAGTAGACTGCTGCGGCCTGGTGTTATTAGGCTGCTGCAGGCTGTTATTTTTAGGCTGGTGAGTGCCAAAGTCCATGGGCCTTGCCAGCCTGAGAATATCAGGCCGCAGCAGTCTGCTTTTTTACTTGGCTGGTTAACAAAAATAGGGGGACCCCAATCAATTTTTTTAAGAGGATCCCACTATTTTTGCTAACCAAGGTAAGCAGACTGCTGCGGCCTGGTATTATCAGGCTGGTAAGGTTCATGGATATTGGATCCTTACCTGCCTAAAATACCAGCCCCAGTAGTCTGCTTTACTCTGGCTGATTTGCAAAAATAGGGGGGTCCCCATGCCATTTTTTTTTTTTTTATAGAAGTTACTTATAATATAAAAAAAAGGAAAAGACATTACATATATAACTGACCTCTCTCTGCTTTCATGAACTTCCTGTGTCACGTAGTTCCAGATGTGACACATATATGTAAATTAGTACACATGCGTAGTAAGCTGCGTTCACGCAGTTAGTACGCATGTGACTAATCATTAGATGCGGTTTTACCGCATGTAATGATATCTATAGGCAATTTACGCTGCGGTGACTGAGCATCTCGGTATCGTAGATAGACATGCTGCGGTCTGGAAACACCCACCGCATGTCCGTTTGCACAGGTGTGCCGCCTGCGTCTTTAAACGCATAGTGGAGATGGGGTTTCATAAAATCCCCCTCCACTATGCTATAACATCAGGACGCTGTGGATTGGACACTGCGGCTATACGCAGTGTCCAATCCCCAGCGTTTCCTGACCGTGGAAACACACCCTAAAATGCACTTAGAAGACTCGCATCAGAGGAAGCATGAGCAGACATGCCATGCAGGGAATAGAACTGAGCAGACTGAGGCATGGGAAGTGCTTTATGCCCACAGCACCTTACACTCATGGTGATTTCTCTGTGACAGGAGAACAGAATGGCAAGCTATATAGGTAGGGATGGAATTGTCTCACCTACGTGCACATATGAACAACTTGTGGGGTCAAATCCTGGGGACAGATTCCATTGAGAGAAACTCGCACCGTATGCTCCGATCTGTCCAGCTGAGTATTCTGTGTGGAATGTGGGCGAAGCAGCAAGCAGTTTCCTAGAATGTTAAAGATTTTACAAGATTATTGTTGTGACTCTGTTTTCCTTTGTCAGTAATTATTTGCAGACTGTGATGCTCTCCAGTGTACAGTTGCATGGATTCTGTAAATTCTTTCGGTTAGCTTGTTACTTCTGAGACACCAGGTTTTCTCTCCAAAGTCCTGAAATCTGTTAACTTCTGACATTGACTTCAGCTTGTGTAGGTCTTTTTTTTACAAAATTCTGTATCAACTAATGTGGATGAATATTTTCCTGCTACAACTGTGACTATTATTTATATGCTGACAATAAAAATAAAATGTTAAAACGATATGTAGAAAGCCTTGTCTCGCTTGACTGCCATAGGCCGACTTTCTCCATGTATACGATATGTTAGGCCTCTAACTATATAAAACGTTCCTGGTATGTTTACCCTCTATTACTCTCTTCATGTGTTGTGATATTACAGTATTGAAAAAGAATAGCAAAAGTAAATGTCTGCAACTACCTCACCAGCTTCTCAGAAGTCCTAGAGACATCGGGGCTTGAACAAGCCGGGGCTCAGGAAAGTGAGAGCTGTGATTAAGAGATCTGCTCTGAAAACTTCCAAGTTATTGTGATTATTCAGAACTGATAAAAGCCCTGTCTGGTTTAGAAATCAATGGGCTGAAGAGAGCTGACTAGGATGTTAGGGGTTAATTCCTCCTGGAATTTAACTTCTGCATGTACTAGGCTAGGCTCTAATGGCCAAGCTTTATGGAGATAAACTACGCTATGAAAGGTAAAAGTGCTGATAGCAGAATGACAACAGAAAAAGCAAGTCAATTGCAAACTTTATTTTCATACTGTCTTATCAAATGCAATTTCTCAACATGAGAATACCCCTTTAACTGTTAATAATGCCCACTTACTCTCGTAACACTAGTGGCCATTGTTACGTGAAGCACCTTTTCAGGTTTTGCTTAGGGGCCCATGGTTATGTGCTTACCTTTTAACTGGCACCACTTCTTTTGGTTTTATACAGATGTCTGTTTTTTTTTATACTCATTTATGTTTTTCAGGTACCATATTGTGTATGTAAGTGAGGGAAAATAAAATCTAAGTTGCTCGATTTTAGTTAGTATGAATCGCATAACATTTGACGTTTATGTGATGGTGGAAGTGACATTATGGCAAGATATTGGGGGTGGAAGTGACATTATGGCAAGATATTGGGGGTGATTTATTAGGCTAAATGTGATTTGCGCCTCCCATAAATGTCTTTCATGACTTTCACTATGCTTATGTGTGTTATACACTTACTAGGCCTTGGCCCACATGAGGGCATGTCCAAGCTGAAAAGGCGTGGTGTAGCATGACATAATGTGCAGCGCTGTGTACCAGAAATGTACACAATTTTGATCCAAAGTTACGGACTACTATAGCTAACCTATAAATAAAGCAGATTTATCAAGAAGTATGAGCCACAAAGATACATTTGGGGCATTTTAAAACTGTGTAGTCTAAGCCTGCACTATCTAGGAATTTCAGAGTATTGATATATAGTATTGATATATGTGCCACATTGAGTGGTGTCATAGTTTATTTGCACATAAGTAGTGACGGGCAAACCTGAACAGTAAAGTTTGGGGTCCGTACCGAACGCCTATTGTCCGGGCATGGATCCCGAACACTGACTTCTCCATGAAGTCCCTGTTACTGTTCAGGTTTGCAGGACAGCGTGAGAAGCACTGGTGACTATGATCGCTGGTCAGAGAGCTGCTCCCCACACTTCCACTTCCGGTCACAGGTGTCGGCTGAGGAGTACTACTCCCATCAGTCTATGCCTGCTGTCTCTGATAACAGCGAGAGCAGGTGCTGTTGATGGGAGTATTCATTAGCTGGCGCTGTAAATAAAAAATTTTTTACGTGGGGTCTGTTCTATTTTTTATAATAAGCATGGCAAAACTGAGAGCTGTGGGTTACAGCCCTCAGCTGTTAGTTTCATCATGGCTGGTTATCAAGAATAGAGGGGTCCTCACGCTGCTTTTTTAAAATTTTAAATAATTAAAAACTGCATGGAGTTCCCACCCCCCTTATTTTTTGACAACCAGCCAAGCTAAAGCAGACCCTTGAGTGCTGGTATGTTCAGGCTGGTAAGGGGCTATGGATTTTGGTGGGCCCCCAGCCTAAAAATAGCAGCCAGCAGCTGTACAAAGTGAAGATGTCCCACTCCGTAATCGATGTCTGCGATATGTGGTTTACAATCTGGACAGTGCGATGATGCAACCGTTGAGGCTGAAAAACATGGGAGAATGAGCTGCTGCGAGCTCAGCCTCAGTGACTAGCTGCGACGTCATCAAAGTTAATTCAAGTAACTGAGGCTGCGTTCCCACTTTTCACTGTGAGCCGAGACAAAGAACTGCGATTTATTTAAATAAAAAAAAAAAAAATAAATGGTGTGTGGACCCCCTCTGTTCTTGATAACCAGCCATAATAAAGCTGACAGCTGATGGTTGCAGCCCGCAATTGTCAGTTGTGCGGCCCGCAGCTGTCAGTTGTGCCATGCTGTTTATCAAAACTATAGGGGAACCCACTCAGTTTTTTTAAAATTATTTAAATAATTTGTTAATAATTTGACCCCCGGAAGAAGCTTTCCATAGCAAAACGCGCGTCGGGTGTGGTGGGTCCCTGGCTGCTGGCTTGCACACAGTAATATAATTGCATGTGTTTTATGGGCTTATATATTATCAATGCTGTATATGTCTGCCCTGCTCGCAGTAGCGCTCTGGCACCTTATTCAGTTTTGTATGCACAATATATATACGATTAAGATTATGCACTTTATATTATATGGTGCTTGGTCCCTATTACTTGCTGATTGAGCTGACGGATTGTACTCAGATAACATGTGTGTATACCTATTTAGGTTGGATATATATGTATATATCTTTTTGTACGTTGATTGCCATAGCCCCTTTTGTGCTTGATATACATTATGCTACTTTAACTCTTCACGCCGCGGCCCTTTTTCGTTTTTGCGTTTTCGTTTCTCGCTCCTCTCCTTCCCAGAGCCATAACTTTTTTATTTTTCCGTCAATATGGTCTTGTGAGGGCTTATTTTTTTGCAGGATGAGTTGTACTTTTGAATGACACCATTGGTTTTACCATGTCTTGTACTAGAAAACGGGAAAAAAATTCCAAGTGTGGTGAAATTGCAAAAAGAGTGCAATCCCACATTTGTTTTTTGTTTGGCTTTTTTGCTGTTCACTAAATGCTAAAACTGACCTGATGATATGCTTTTCCAGGTCATTACGAGTTCATAGACACCAAACATGTCTAGGTTTTTTTTTATCTATGTGGTGAAAAAAAATTAAAAACTTTGCTATTAAAAAAAAAAAAAGAAAATTCGCCATTTACGATACCCGTAACGTCTCCATTTTTCGTGATCTGGGGTCGGGTGAAGGCTTATTTTTTGCGTGCCGAGGTGTCGTTTTTAATGATACCACTTTGTGCAGATACGTTCTTTTGATCGCCCGTTATTGCATTTTAATGCAATGTCGCGGTGACCAAAAAAACTTAATTCTGGCGTCTCAAATTTTTTCTCGCTACGCTGTTTAGCTATCAGGTTAATGCTTTTTTTATTGATAGAACGGGCGATTCTGAATGCGGCGATAACAAATGTGTAGGGTTTTTTTTTATTATTATTTTGTTTTGGATGGGGCGAAAGGGGGGTGATTTAAACTTTTTTATATTTAATTTTTTTCATATTTTTAAACATTTTTTTTTTTTACTTTTTCCATGCTTCAATAGCCTCCATGGGAGGCTAGAAGCTGGCACCACTCAATCAGCTCTGCTACATGGGAGCGATCATCAGATCGCTGCTATGTAGCTGAAATGCAGGCTTGCTATGAGCGCCGTCCACAGGGTGGCGCTGATAGCAGGCCGGCATCAGTAACCATAGAGGTCTCCATCCTGACGTATCGCCGACCCCCGATCATGTGACGGGGGTCGGCGATGCGCTCATTTCCGGCCGCGCGTCCGGAAGCGGTAGTTAAATGCCGCTGTAAGCGTTTGACAGCGGCATTTAACATGTTAATAGCGATGGGTGAATCGCGATTTCACCCGCCTATTTCTGGCACATGTCAGCTGTACAAAACAGCTTTGATGTGGGCAAAGATGATTGCAGCGTTCTGGCGGCATAGGGAAGCATCGCGCAGGGAGGGGCTCCCTGCGTGCTTCCCTGAGACCCTCGGAGCAACGCGATGTGATTGTGTTGCTCCGAGGGTCTCCTACCTCTTTCTCCCTACAGGCCCCGGATCCAAAATGGCCGCGGGGCTGCTGCCGGGTCCTGCAGGGAGGTGGCTTCCAAGCACCTGCTCAGAGCAGGCGCTGGTAAGCCAGGGGCACTGCCTGTCAGATCGCTGATCTGACACAGTGCTGTGCAAGGTGTCAGATCAGCGATCAGACACTATAGTGTGATGCCTCATCCCCCCCACCCCCACCTTGGGCAATGTAAAAAAATATATATATTTACACGTGTAAAAAAATTTAAAAAAAAACCTAAATAAAGAAAAAATATATATATATATTGTTCCAATAAATACATTTCTTTAATAAAAATAAAAAAACAATAAAAGTACACATATTTAGTATCGCCGCGTCCGTATCGACCCGACCTATAAAACTGTCCCACTAGGTAGCCCCTTCAGTGAACACCGTCACAAAAAAAACCCGAGGTAAAAAACAATGCTTTATTATCATACCGCCGAACAAAAAGTGGAATAACACGCGATCATGGCTATAAATATCCATGGTACCGCTGAAAATGTCATCTTCTGCAAAAAAGGAGCCGGCATACAGTGTCATCTGCGAAAAAATAAAAAAGTTTGTGCTCAGAATAAAGCGATGTAAAAATAATAATTTTTTTATATAAAATAGTTTTATCGTATAAAAGCGCCAAAACACAAAAAAAAGATAAAAATGAGGTATCACTGTAATCGTACTGATCCGAAGAATAAAACTGCTTTATCAATTTTACCAAACGCGGAACGGCATAAACGCCACCCCCCCCCCCCCCCCCCAATAAAATAAATAAATTTAAAAAAAAAATTCATGAATAGCTGTTTTTTGGTCATACTGCCTCACAAAAATCGGAATAACAAGCGATTAGAAAATGTCACGTACCCGAAAATGGTTCCAATAAAAATGTCAACTCATCCCGCAAAAAACAAGACCTCACATAGCTCTGTGGAACAGAATATGGAAAAATTATAGCTCTCAAAATGTGGAGACGCAAAAACTATTTTTTGCAATAAAAAGTGTCTTTTAGTGTGTGACAGCTGCCAATCATAAAAATCCTCTAAAAAAAAAAAAAAAAAACCCTATAAAAGTTAATCAAACCCCCCTTCATCACCTCCTTAGTTAGGGAAAAATAAAATTTAAAAAATGTATTTATTTTCATTTTCCCATTAGGGTTAGGGCTGGGGCTAAAGTTAGGTTTGTGGCTAGGGTTAGGGCTATAGTTAGGGTTGGGGCTGAAGTTAGGGTTTGGGTTGGGGCTAAAGTTAGGGTTTGGATTATATTTACGGTTGGGATTAGGGTTATGGGTGTATCAGTGTTAGGTTTGTGGTTACGGTTAGCCGTGGGATTAGGGTTGGGGGGGTGTTTGGAATAGGGTTTCAGTTATAATTGGGGGGGGTTTCCACTGTTTAGGCACATCAGGGGCTCTCCAAACACGACATGGCGTCCGATCTCAATTCCAGCCAATTCTGCGTTGAAAAAGTAAAACAGTGCTCCTTCCCTTCCGAGCTCTCCCGTGCGCCCAAACAGGGGTTTACCCCAACATATGGGGTATCAGCGTACTCGGGACAAATTGGGCAACAACTTTTGGGGTCCAATTTCTCCTGTTACCCTTGGTAAAATAAAACAAATTGGAGCTGAAGTAAATTTTTTGTGAAAAAAAAATTAAACGTTCATTTTTATTTTTTTTTAAACATTCCAAAAATTCCTGTGAAACACCTGAAGAGATTAATAATCTTCTTGAATGTGGTTTTGAGCACCTTGAGGGGTGCAGTTTTTAGAATGGTGTCTGTTGTGAATTAGACCTTTTGGCTCCCTCTTGTGGTTACTAGTGATATGACTCTGGGATTGTCTTTCCTCAGTTTGGCACCCACCTGGGTCGTTAGCCCAGGGGTGTTGCTATATAAACTTCCTGGATCCTTAGTCCAGTGCCTGGCATCGTTGTAATCAGATCCTTTCTGTTTGCTCCTGTCTGCTGTCCTGGTTCGTGCAAAATTAAGCTAAGTCCTGCTTCTTTGTTTTTTGGTTATTGCTTTGCTCTCATTTTTGTCCAGCTTGTACTAAATGTGATTCCTGACTTTGCTGGAAGCTCTAGGGGGGCTGGTGTTCTCCCCCCGGGCCGTTAGACGGTTCGGGGGTTCTTGAATATCCAGCGTGGATATTTTGATAGGGTTTTTGCTGACCATATAAGTCATCTTACTATATTCTGCTATTAGCTAGTGGGCCTCTCTTTGCTAAATACCTAGCTCATTCTTACGTTTGTCTTTTCCTCTTACCTCACCGTTATTATTTGTTGGGGGCTTGTATCCAACTTTTGGGGTCTTTTCTCTGGAGGCAAGAAAGGTCTTTCTTTTCCCTTCTAGGGTTAGTTAGTTTTCCGGCTGGCGCGAGACGTCTAGAACCAACGTAGGCACGTTCCCCGGCTGCTGCTATTTGTGGTGCTAGGATTAGATATATGGTCAGCTCAGTTACCACTGCCCTATGAGCTGGTTTTTTGTGTTTGCAGACTTAGTAATTATTTCTGAGACCCTCTGCCATTGGGGTCATAACAGGTGTCACACTTGGTTATTTTCTATCATATAGACCCCTTAAAGTGACTTCAAATGTGATGTGGTCCCTAAAAATAAATGGTGTTGTAAAAATGAGAAATTGTTGGTCAACTTTTAACCCTTATAACTCCCTAACAAAAAAAAATTTTGTTCCAAAATTGTGCTGATGTAAAGTAGACATGTGGGAAATGTTACTTATTAAGTATTTTGTGTGACATATCTGTGATTTTTTCTTTTTTTTTAATTTGTTTATTAAACATAAGAAAAAAGAGACATACATTTTTTGCTTGCAATCAAGCCAATATAAATGTAAACCATAAATCTTATCAATACACATCTTGGTACATAGGCCTTTTCTTATAAAACTTAAAATAGTGTAATATGTCTAGGGAAAAAAAAAAAAAAGAAAACCTGTAGTAAAATTCTAACACTGAGTTACTGCCAAAACCAATTCCACTGCAATAACATTTCAAAGTAGCGACAACAAGGTGTGAATAGATGCAAATTAACGTTTATCTTCCATTATAGTGGAGCTAGGCTCTGTCTCTTGGCGACATGGTGGAGTATGATGAATTCTATATATCCCAAATCTTACCAAATTTCCCTGGGCAACATCTATTTTGGTATAACGTGCGCTCATAAGGTATTATTGAGATCACCAAATCGATCCAAGCCCTAAGAGATGGGTGGCTGTTTCCCATCCAACGGAGTGCTATCAGTTTCCTTGCCAGAAAAAGTTTCTCTCAAAAGAATTTGAGTATGGTGTCCCCATGTCTCTTCCTCCAGTATCCCAAACAAGCTAATGTAGTCAAAGGGACAGAAATATTTACCAGAGAGGTAAGTAGTAAGGTCACCTCACTCCAAAGGACTGAACAACCGGAAAGCCCCAAATCATATGTATAAAGTCTGCTTCTTCCATATAGCATCTCAGACACTCTGAGGAACTATTCCATCCCATTTTGAATAAACATGAAGGGGTTAAATATGCTTGGTGTATTATGTATAGTTGAGTCATTTTATTGTTAGCCGAAGGGGACACCTTTGTTGGGGATTCAAGAATCATTTCCCAATCCTCAGTTTGCAAATCAGGAATTAGAGATTTCCATTTTTCTTTAACCGTCAATGCAGCCCCCACAGATAACATACGTGTACAGAGTGGATACAAGTCCCCAGGGTCCCTGCGATTTAAGGATCCCTATGAATGGGAAGGATGATAATGTTAGTGTGGTATTTACTCTACGTAAGTGCGATTGTATTGCTGATCTGAGCTGCAAATAGCAAAAAAATTGAGATCTCGGAATATGTTTAATCTGTACCTGCTCAAAAGACATTAGATTGCCCTGCTCATATAAATCATTAATGGAAACGACACCATGTGAAGTCCAGAATTGGGCAGATGGGTGGTTTAGCAGCTCCGAGAAGTATACATTGTCCCATAGTGGCATTTCGGCTATAATACCATCAAAACGAATAACCTTCGCCTGCCTCCAAACCAATCTTGCCAATCAGAGAAGTGGTAATAGCCTGGGGGTGCTAGGTCTATCATTTTCAAAGAAGCCTAGTGGGCAGTCAATCTTCGCAGCTTGGGCCAAGTGACTCTCCTAGTTTGGTAAATAGCCCCCAGGCATCCAACTCCCCAGGGCCCTAAGTTGTCCAGCTAAGTAGTACAAGAAGTCGTCAGGTAACGCCACACCTCCCATTTGCTTTGACCTGTGTAAAGTAGATAATTTAATTTTAGGCCTAGTTTTCCCCCATATAAAGGATGAAATTGAGGAATTTAGATTTGCGAAAAAGGATCTGGGGACAGGAACTGCACTGTGTTGAAGAGAATAATTAAGCTTTGGAAGTAATATCATTTTAATCAGATTTATACGACCAGAGACAGACAATGGTAGTTTACTCCATATTGCAAACTTGTGTTTGATAAGATCTAGTAATGGAAGAATATTACATTGTAAATCAAGTCTGCTACATCTGGGTATAACTATTCCTAGATATCTAAATTGGGACACCACTGGCAACGATAACTCCTTAAGGTGATCTGTTGAAGCGTGAGAAAGGGGCATTAAAGCGGACTTATCCCAATTTATATACAATCCCGAGTGTTCACTAAATCTATAGTAGTAATCACATGTGGCAGTGTCTCCTCCACAGTATCCATAAATATTACCATATCGTCCGCATACAGGCCTATAACTTCCACTCGGTCCACTATTTTGATACCTTTAATGATTGGGGTGGATCTCATGCGAATTGCTAATGCTTCAATCGCGAGAGCAAAGAGGGCCGGTGAAAGAGGACAACCCTGACGGGTTCCTCTTGTCAGAGAAAATGTCTCCGACACAGAACTATTAATAATTATTCGGGTTTTAGGTTTCATATAAATTGCGCCGATCCATTTTTGGAATTCAGGGCCGAATCGGTATTTCTGCAAACATGCGGATAAAAAGGACCACTCAAGAGATTCAAATGCCTTAGCCGAGTCCAGTGAGGCCATAGCCCACCTATTCTCCAGTATCAATGAACTATATTGGGCCGCTGATTGGACTCTCCTACAGGGCTGGTTTTAGGCAAAGTGGGGCCCTAGGCAAAGTTTAAAATGGGGCCCCAAATGCTAACATATTGCACATCATACAGAAGCATTTCTGCTGTATTTCCATGCGCTGATCTCAGGCCGCTAAACGAGTGTGATTGACAATACAGAAGTCGTTGGATGCTTGTTTCCCGACCTATTTCCACCATCTGAGAAAGAATGATGGGACAGAACGATCACTAATAGATCACTAACAGATCACCATACAGTATCATGTTATCAGCAGCACATCTACTGTTTACACCGGCGATGTGCTGCTGAGAACAATGATTTTTATTCCAGCATAATCAATCCAATCACCCAATGAATATGCAGCATTTTGCTTGTTTAGTATAATACACCCCATAGTCCTCCATATAATATAATGTGCCCCATAGTCCTCCATATAGTATAATACACTCCTCAGTCCTCCATATAGTATTATACACTTCCCATAGTCCTCCATATAGTATAATACACTCCTCATAGTCCTCCATATATTAAAATATACTCCTCAGTCCTCCATATAGCATAATACACTCCTCATAGTGCTCCATATAGTATAATGCACCGCCATAGTCATCCATGTAGTACAATTCACTTCCCATAGTATAATGCACCCCATAGTTCTTCATATAGTATAATGTATTCCCCATAGTCCTCGATAGAGTATAAGTCAGCCCACATATAGTATAATGCAGCCACCACCCACAGAGTATAATGTAACCTCCCCATAGAATATAATGCAGCCCCCCATATAGTATAATGTAGCCCCCTCATAGAGTATGATGCAATCACCCCTCATAGAATATAAATATAATACAGCCCCCCCCCATAGAATATAATGTAGCCCGAACAGGATATAATACAGCCCCCCTCCCCATAGAATATAATGTAGCCCCATCAAAGGGTATGATGCAATCATCCCTCATAAAATCTAATAAAGCCCCACACAGAATATAATGCAGCCCCCTCCATAGAATATAATGTACCCCCAAATATATAACACAGCCACATAGTATATAACACAGCCTCCCCAGTAGAATATAATATACCCCCATAGTATATAGCACAGCCCACAGTAGTATATAGCACAGCCACGTAGTATATAGCGCAGCCCACACAGTAGTATATAGTGCAGCCCACACTAGTATACAGCACTGCCCACAGTAGTATACAGCACTGCCCACAGTAGTGTACAGCAGAGCCCACAGTAGTGTACAGCACTGCCCACAGTAGTGTACAGCAGAGCCCACAGTAGTGTACAGCAGAGCCCACAGTAGTGTACAGCATTGCCCACAGTAGTATACACCACAGCCCACAGTAGTATACAGCACTGCCCACAGTAGTATACAGCACTGCCGACAGTAGTATAAAGCAGAGCCCACAGTAGTATACAGCACAGCCCACAGTAGTATACAGCAGAGCACACAGGAGTATACAGCACAGCTCACATCCCCCCTTCCCTCCCTGCCTCTCTCCCGAGAATGGCCGCACAGTCCAGTACAAAAAAAACAAGCTCCTTACCTCTCCCCGAGTCCACGCTGCTCCCTGCTCCTGTGTCGGCGGCTGCCGCCGCACTGCCTGGCGCACAGTGAGTGCGCGATGACGCGCACCCGCTGTGTCAGAGGCAGAGTGGTGAATGATGGGAGAGGGAGCGTCAGGTGACGCTCTCTCCTCCATCATTGCTTTGAACTGTACCGGCAGACGCCGGTATAGTTCAATGCGGCGGGGGAGTCGGCGCTGGCGGCAGGCGGCCCCCCCTGCCTCAGAAGGGCCCCATAGCGGCTGCGTGACTTGCCGCTAGCTGGGGGCCCCTGAGGGAGCGGTCTGGTCTGCCTGCTTCTAATGCCGGCCCTGCTCTCCTAATATTTATGGACGTACTTTTACCTGGCATAAATCCGGTCTGGTCCGGGTGTATTATGTCCAATATCACTGTATTTAACCTAGTGGCTAATATTTTAGTGAAGATTTTATAATCAACATTTACTAATGAGATTGGGCGATATGATTCACATTCTAAGGGGTCCTTTCCCTCCTTTTTTAAAACTATATTTGCTTCATAATAGGAGTCTGGCAGGGAGCTCCCCTCCCCAATTCTCTGAAACACTTTCAAAAGACTCGGCGCTAGAATGTCTCGATATTGTCTATACATTTCTATGGGGAACCCGTCTGGGCCTGGTGCCTTACCAGAGGCCATATCCGCTATGGCTGTATTAATCTCTTCCAGAGTAAAATCTGCATCCAGAAAGGCCTGTTGTGTAGGACTCCGTGTAGGAAACTCAATATCAGATAGGTAATCCAAGCAGCCTGAAATATCAAATTCCCCTCTAGAGCAATACAACTCTTTATAATAATTATGAAAACACTGAAGTATATCGTTTGTAGAGGTCACTATTGCGCCATCTGATTTTCGGATTTTAAGTATAGTGTTGGAGGCATTATGTTGTCATACCATAAATGCTAGGAGTTTGCTAGATTGATTCCCTAGTTCAAAGTAGGCCTGTCTAGTAAAGAAGAGTTTACGCTTAGACGTAGTATCCACATATTGAGTGTATAGCCTGTGAGAATGTAACCACTCGGCCCTATTCTCACTTGTCTGGCTAGCTATATAGGCCGCTTCCGATTCTCTCAATCGCTTCTCCATCTCATCATCTTCCCGTGAGGTTATACGTTTAGGCCATGTGCACACGTTCAGGATTTTTCGCGTTTTTTTCGCTATAAAAACGTGATAAAAACGCGAAAAAAACGCTTACATATGCCTCCTATTATTTACAGGGTATTCCGCATTTTTTGTGCAAATGTTGCGATTTTTTTCCGCGAAAAAATCACATTGCTGAAAAAAAAGCAACATGTTCATTAAAAATGCGGAATTGCGGGGATTTCACACACCTAGGAGCCCATTGAGCTGCTTACTTCCCGTGCGGGGCTGTGCACACCATGCGGGAAGTAAGCAGATTATATGCGGTTGGTACCCAGGGTGGAGGAGAGGAGACTGTCCTCCACGGACTGGGCACCATATAATTGGTAAAAAAAAAAAAGAATTAAAATAAATAGTCCTATACTCACCCTCTGATGCCCCCTGAAGTGTTCCCGCCTCTCCGGTGCATGCTTTCTCTTCCGTTTCTATAGGTGTTGTGGTTCAGGACCTGTGATGACGTCGCTGTCTTGTGATTGGTCGCGTGACCGCTCATGTGACTCACGCGACCAATCACAAGCCGCGATGTCATCGAAGGTCCTGAACCACACCGGCATCTATAGGAACGGACGCCGCTGAGGACATCGGCTGTGTGCAGAGGGTGAGTATAACCATTTTTTTATTTTTTTTATTATTTTTAAACATTCTATCTTTTACTATAGATGCTGCATAAGCTGCATCTATAGTAAAAAGTTGGTCACACTTGTCAAACACTATGTTTGACAAGTGTGACCAACTTGTCAGTCAGTTTTCCAAGCGATGCTACAGATCGCTTGGAAAACTTTAGCATTCTGCAAGCTAATTACGCTTGCAAAACGCTAAAAAAAAAGCGAAAAAAACGGAAAAAAAACGCAAAAAAAAAATGCGGATTTCTTGCAGAAAATTTCCGGTTTTCTTCAGGAAATTTCTGCAAGAAATCCGGACGTGTGCACATACCCTTAATGTTAGAGATTGTAGAGGATAAACATCCTCTCAAGTATGCCTTGAGTGCGTCCCAAAACATATTTACATTTTGTGGTGCCGGGTCAGATGCTATGAAACAGTGTAATTGATCTATGGTTCTGTCATTTGGGCCGATCAGCTTCAGCCAGAATGGATTCAATTTCCAGACTGCACTGTGTCACCTACCGAATTGAAGCTTAAGTATTACCGGGCTATGATCTGGTATGCCCCTGCTCCCATGTCTTATCTCCCCCACCCACGTTGCCAAACTACTGGAACCAAATATATAGTCCAAACGAGATAGAGTGCGTCTAACGGATGAGTGGCAAGTGTATTCTTTTACATCTGGGTGACGCATTCTCCATAGATCCAGCCACCCACTACCTTCATTGAATATTGACAAACGAGATGGGGGGAGTCATCCCCCAGGGCTCCACCATCCCACCTAAGCCTATTGAGGCACTCATCCATGACTAGATTAAAGTCTCCCATACATATAATATGCGTCTGGATAATTCAAAGCGAAGCTCAACGCCTTTTTTTATAATGGACATGTTGGCAGGGGGTGGATTGTATATACATATGATAAGTCTTTCAGATTAACCCACGCATGTACAAAAATAAAGCGTCCTTCAGGGTCTCTCCGTACCTCCCCAACCTCCCATCTCTATGTATTAATAAAGAGACCCCTCTAGAGTAGCTGGTATGAAACGTATGTACAGACCATTGCACCCAGGGCTTTTGCACATAACGGGCCAAATCTCTAGTCAAGTGTGTTTCGACTAAGGCTACAATGTGAGGGCGATAGCATCTTATTTGAAAGAATACCTTAACCCTCTTTTGAGGTGACCCGAGACCTCTCACATTCCATACCATACATGTGAGGTCAGATGCCATATCCTTTTATCCATATATAGTATACCTCAACACACGAATTACATTTCAGATGTACAATGGAAAAAAATGTGGCAGCAACTCCTATATATCTAATACCTAATAATAACAAAACCAAATAAAGCCAAACCTGCTTCAAAAAGGGACAGAGCTTCATGCTCCTATCACAATCCAAAAAAGGGGGTACCATCTCTGATCACAGAGTCCAGTATAGTTGTATTCTTGGACTTTGACGGAAAGAGCTCCCAAAATAAACCCCCCAGTAAGAGAGTTCCATTTCCAGTGTAATCACGTATAAAGACGGCAGGCAAACTAGGATTTTTCTTCTCCATTCGCTCCCATATGAGATCGCAACCAGTCTTCGGCTTCCGCTGGATTTGTGAAGAAAGAGGTAGAGCCTTTATAAACAATTCTGAGACGGGCAGGATAAATCATTGAATATAGAATGTTTTTTTCCCTGAGTTGCTTTTTTACCTCCATGAATTGGGCATGTTGTTTCTGTAGTTCCATAGAGAAATCCGGGAATATTTAAATAGTAGTGTTATTAAATTTGATGGGGCTTTTTTGTCTTGCCTTGCGAAGCACTGCATCTCTATCTCGGCAGTTCAAAAAGCTCGCCAAAAATGGTCTCGGCGGGGTGCCCGGAGGGAGTGGTTTGGTTGGAACTCTGTGGGCCCTTTCTACCGAGAATGTAGAGGAGAATTCATCCCCCAGAGTTTCCTTGAGCCATTTCTCCAAGAATTGTTCCGGTTGTTGACCCTCTGAGCGCTCAGGTAGTCCGATGATACGAATATTATTTCGGCGTAGTTTGTTCTCCAAGTCATCCGCCTTTTGTTTCCAGGCATTTATAGAGCCAGCTACTTTTGTCAGTTTAGTTTCCATGGGCACAGAGTTATCTTCCAGACGAGATACCCGCGATTCCACTTCCGTGATGCGACCCCTCATGGACTGCATGTCCTGTCTGAGGTGACCCACCTCAGAATATACCTCCTCTATTTTCCCGGTTAAGGATGTCCTGGTCAGGGAAATAGCTTGCATTAACTGCTCAGATGCTTGTTTTAAAGTGAGAGTCTCCTGATCCCCATCTTCCTCACTATCAGAAATACAATTTTTTGACTGATTTGCGGTCTTAGCCCCCAATGAGGTGTCTTTATTTGACCGTGGAGTGTCAGGGGGATCAGTGCGTGCATATTTCCTGAGTTTTTCAGTTGCACCTTAAGTTTTTGGACGATGCATAATTAATAATGAAATCCAATCGCTACAGCACAATAGCAGGATACTGTCACTGTTTGATTAATGCACCAGTATGTTGCGGTCCTGTGCTAAATAACCATACAATATGTGAGATGCCCCTGCAGAGGGGATATCTTGTAGCACCAGGAGTTTGCTGCAGCTGTTGTGTATCACCGTGGAGGGGCAGGGTAGAGAAGCGGAGTCAAAGCAAACAGGGCTCAATGTCTGTCAAGAGTTGCAGGCTTTTCTCTCAAACAGTGTTAGAATACCAGAAAAAAGTATTGTTTAACAGACACCATATGGCGTTCAGCTAATCAGCTGTCAGATATGGCAGGGTCTGCAAACACACTCCAGGTGGGGGGGAGGCGGCTGCTCCGCGACAAGCGCTGGGTCCAGCAGGCGTTTTAGTGTTTGAGTGAGGGGGAGCTCGGGGCCTGTCTCTCAGGGCACACACCAAGCGGTCCCCCTGTCGTACCTTCTCGGAGCTTTACTGGCGTTCAGCCAGCTCCTCCGGAGCCAAGTGCCGCCGCTCCTTATCCCTCACCGCCAGCACACATGGCAGTAAAGATGGCCACCGTCTTCTGCAGGGACCATCTCCCACCTCAACTTCCCTGGTGCTTACCCGGCCGGAGCTGCGCTCAGCCTCTCCTCAGGGACCGGGTGCCTCCAGGTGTCCAGGGGAATACAGTCGCCGATCAAAGGAGTCCTCCTGGGTGAGTATGGTGCAGGATTATTATCAGGATCGCAGGAGCTCCGTCCAAACAAGTCCTCTTCGCTCAGCTACATAGCCATGCCCCATATCTCTGTGATTTAAGGGCATAAAAATTCACAGTTGGAAAAATGCAACATTTTCGCCAAATTTCCGTTTTTTTTTTCACAAATAAACGCAGGTAATATCAAAGAAATTTTACCACTATCATGAAGTACAATATACAATGTGCAAACCACCCTCGGGGGTAAAGGAGTTAAACTAGGCTCCCTTCCATGGTGCGAATATACTGTGGATTTTTCACCGCACATATAATCCACAAGGTTTTATAGTGCATGAGATTTCAGAAGATGAGATCTACAGCGTGTGAACTTTATCCTACAGATGTACTTGTGATTTTCACCTTTTGCGATGCAAAGTATAAAAGTTGGGACTCCCCTTTGCCACCTTTGCAATAATAGCCACAGCATTAAATGCCATTGCAGTTAGCACTGCTCAAATTCCGCAGTGGAGATGCTACTATAATGAGTAATGTAACTCCATTTTTTATTTTTTTTTTATTTTTACTGGTGCACTCAAAAGTTGAAACTTGAAACCTCCTGTTTCTGAATAAATGTAGAGGCCTGCACAGGTATAATATGGCTAAATAAGTGCTGTAGTATCACCATGCACTGATCTAAACCGCATTTGTGAGACCTTATGGCCCCCATATACATTAGGCTAAAGTCAGGCAAAACTCTTAAATTGACTTACCCATTTAGATTAGCAGTAAGACATTTTGTAAGCAATACTGGAATCAGAATTGCTGTTCTTGTAAACAGGACAAATGTGATAACTCAAATTGGCTACTTTGGATGTAGCATAGCAAGCTATAAAATACAAATAAGGCAGGTGCCTTTTTTCATCAGACTCTTGTCTGTCAATAAATTGCGAAGATGTTATGCACTGATGAGTAGTTTCAGAACAGCCCCACATGTATAGTAATTACCGTATATACTCGAGTATAAACTGACCCGAGTATAAGCCGACCCCCCCCCTAATTTTGCCACAAAAAAACTGGGAAAACTTAATGACTCGAGCATAAGCCTAGGGTGGAAAATGCAGCAGCTACTGGTAAATTTCAAACATAAAAATAGATACCAATAGAAGTAAAATTAATTGAGACATCAGTAGGTTAAGTGTTTTTGAATATCCATATTGAATCTTGAGCCCCATATAATGCTCCATACAGTTCATGATGGCCCCATAAGATGCTCCATACAAAATACGCCCCATATAATGCACCATACAGTTTGATGGGCTCCATAAGATGCTCCATATTAAAATATGCCCCATACAATGCTGAACAAATGCTGATTATGACCCCATAAGATGCTCCATAGACACATTTGCCCCGTATAATGCTCCACAAATGTGGATTATGGTCCCATAAGATGCTCCATACAGATATTTGCCCCATATAATGCTGCACATGGCCCCATACAGATATTTGCCCCATATAATGCTGCACATGGCCCCATAAGATGCCCCATACAGATATTTGCCCCATATGCTGTTGCTGCGATTAAAAAAAATAAAAAATTGCTCTCCTCTCAGGCCCCCGGCACTTGCTGTATTCACCTGCTCCCCGTTCCACCACCGACTGCCGCTGTGTCTTCCACGTCCTCCGCACTGACGCTCAGGCAGAGGGCGGCGTGCAACTATTCGCGTCATCGTGCCCTCTGACCGGAGCGTCACAGCAGAGGACGCGGAAGACGCAGCGGCGCCGACGGTGGAACGGGGAGCAGGTGAATATCCGCACTGAGTTATACTCGCCTGCTCCTGGCGCGGTCCCTGCACATCTGTTCCCCGGCGCCGGCAGCTTCCTGTAGTGAGCGGTCACATGGTACCGCTCATTACAGTAATGAATATGCCGCTCCACCCCTATGGGAGTGGAGTCGGGTCCATATTCATTACTGTAATGAGCGGTACCATGTGACCATTCAATACAGGAAGAAGCTGCCGGGGAACCAGGGACGTGCAGGGACCACGCCAGGAGCAGGTGAGTATTATTACACAGCTCCGCTCCCAGTAGGTATAATAACATGAATAAAATTACTAGCTATTCAATGTACTAATATTTATTTGTCTCAAGTCCTGGGCTTCAACCCCTTTCACCCCTAAGCCTGTTTCACCTTCCTGACCAGGTCAAATGTTATAATTCTGACCATTGTTACTTTGATGTAATAACTTTGAAATGCTTCAACATGTCTCAGTGATTCTGAGACTGATTTTTTGTGACATATTGTACTTTGTGTTAGCGTTAAAATTTGGTCGATATGATTGCGTTTATTTATTAAAAAAATCACAAAATTTGACAAATTGGAAAATTTGTATGCCCTTTTATACCACAAATGGATAATAAATAACATTTCTCACATGCCTACTTTACATCATCAGCATTTTTTAAACTTTATTTTTTTTTGTTAGGAAATTAAAAAGGTTAAAAGATTGTCAGCAATATTTCATTTTTCCAAGAAAATGTTCAAAACCATTTTTTTTAGGGACGACATCATATTTGAAGTCATTGTAATGGGCCTATGTGCTAGAAAATGCCCAAAAGTTACACTATTTTAAAAACTGCACCCCTCAAAGTGCTCAAAACTACATTCAATAAGTTTGTTCTTCACAGGAATTAAGGCAATGTGCAAAGAATAAATATTTAAATTTTCCCACAACAATGTTGCTTCTGCCCCAAATTTTTCATTTTCGCAAAGGTAACACGAGAAAATGGACAATACAATTTGTTGTGTGATTTCTCCGGAGTAAACAGATACCCCACATGTGGGGGGAAAACTACTGTTTGGGCGCAGAGCTCGGTAAGCAAAGAGCACTATTTGACTTTGAGCACAAGATTGGCTGGAATAGATTGCAGATGCCATGTCACATTTGAAGAGCCTCTGACATGCCAAAGACAAGAGAAACCACAAGTGACCCCATTTTGGAAGTTACACCTCTTGATGAATTCATCTAGTGAGGTTTACTAACCCTGAGGCGATTAACAGAATTGATATCATTGGGCCGAGTAAATGGAAAATTACCATTTTTTTTTTTCTCACTAAAATGTTGCTTTGGCCCAAAGTTTTTAGTTTTCAAAAGAAATAGGAGAAAATGAACGATACAATTTGTTACACAATTTATCCTGTGTATGCCAATACCCCGTACAGTATGTGGTGGAAAACTACTTTTGATGCACAGTGCTATGCTCAGAAGTGAAGGGGCGTAATACTGGAGTGCAGATTTTGCTGGAATGGCAGCATTGGCAGAGACCCTGCTTGGCAGAAAAGCAGACCCTCCATACTGGACCCCACATTACAAACTGCATCCCTAAATGAATTCATCTAAGGGTGCAGTGAGCATGTTGACAACACGTGCTTCACAGAATTTTAGCAGAATTTTATGCCATTGGGCGATGAAGAAATAATAATTACATTTTTACCACTAAAATGTTGTTTTAGCCCCGTTTTTGAGGGCTAATAGGAAAAAATGGACCTCACTGCTTGTTGTGTAATTTCTCCTGAGTATGCCAATATGCTACATGTAATTGAGAAATACTTTTCAGGCACAGTGGAAATCTCAAGAGGGAAGGAGTATTTGGTAGAATGGTTTGCGGCTGTCATTTTAACCCCTTCCCGACCTCCACCGTACTATTACAGCGGAGTTCCGGTCCCCTGCTTTGAAGTGGGCTCCGGCGCTGAGCCCACCTCAAAGCCAAGACATGTCAGCTGTTTTGAACAGCTGACATGTGCCCGCAATAGTGGCGGGTGAAATTGCGATTCACACACCACTATTAACCAGTTAAATGCCGCTGACAAACGCTGACAGCGGCATTTAACCGGCGCTTCCGGCCGCGCGGCCGGAAATTATCGCATCGCCGACCCCCATCACATGATCGGGGGTCAGCGATGCGTCAGGATGGCAACCATAGAGGTCCTTGAGACCTCTATGGTTACTGATGCCGGCCTGCTGTGAGCGCCACCCTGTGGTCGGCGCTCATAGCAAGCCTGCATTTCAGCTACATAGCAGCAATCTGATGATCGCTGCTATGTAGCTGAGCCGATCCAGTTGTGCCAGCTTCTAGCCTCCCATGGAGGCTGTTGAAGCATGGCAAAAGTTTAAAAAAAAAAAAAAAAAGTTTTAAAAAAATATGAAAAAAATAAGTTTAAATCGCCCCCCTTTTGCCCCATTCAAAATAAAACCATAAGAAAAAAATCAAACCTACACATATTTGGTATCGCCGTGTTCAGAATCGCCCGATCTATCAATAAAAAAAAGCATTAACCTGATCGCTAAACAGCGTAGCGAGAAAAAATTCAAAACGCCAGAATTACGTTTTTTTGGTCGCCATGACATTGCATTAAAATGCAATAACGGACGATCAAAAGAACGTATCTGCACCGAAATGGTATCATTAAAAACACCAGCTCGGCACACAAAAAATAAGCCCTCAACCGACCCCAGATCATGAACAATAGAGACGCTACGGGTAACGGAAAATGGCGCAATTTCTTTTTTTGGGGGGGGGATTTTTTTTCACCACTTAGACACCTAACATGACTAGGTTATTTTTTATCTATGAACTCGTAATGACCTGGAGAATTATAATGGCAGGTCAGTTTTAGCATTTAGTAAACATAGCAAAAAAGCCAAACAAAAAACAAGTGTGGGATTGCACTTTTTTTGCAGTTTCACTGCACTTAGAATTTTTTTCCCGTTTTCTAGTACACGATATGCTACAACCAATGATGTCGTTCAAAACTACAACTTGTTTTGCAAAAAATAAGCCCTCACATAGCCATATTGACGGAAAAATAAAAAAGTTATGGCTCTGGGAAGGAGGGGAGTGAAAAACGAACACGGAAAAACGGAAAATCCCAAGGTCATGAAGGGGTTAAAATTGCTGTTGGTAAAAGGCACCCTTAGAATATGAGAGACCTGGGGCAGTTTGTAATTACTTCCTATAACCATCAGGTTTCTTACACCCCTCAACTGGAATTTTGGACCAATCTTATTTTGCAGTTATTTATTCCAAAGCGTGTGCAACCAAATATTAACCTGAGGGTCCCAACAATTTTGTCAGACAATTTTCGAAATTTTATGTGAAATTATGGCCAATTTGCTGCTTTATTTTCTGTGTTTTTTTTTTTTTTTTGCATTATTCCAATAAATACAAAGGAAAGAAACGTGTATAACAAAACGTGTAATTGCAATAGCTTTTGGTTGGATTTCAATATAGGAACCTGATACTGGAAACCCACATTGCTAACCTCTCAGCCAGTGGGTATCAGTAATATTTTATTTTTGCATTGTATTTTTAATAAAACCTACAAGAAACAAAATGAGCAAACACCTGCTGTAACTAAATAAGTAAAAAAGCAAAAGTGCCTTTAAATAACACAGGGTTCTTAGTAATACTGTTTTGTCAAAAATAGCATAAAAGCCATCCCACCGCCAACAAGGTGACCCTGATCAGGACTGTCATTTTGTTTGTTGTAGGTTTTGTATGCTTTATGGCCAATGTGAACATGTGTTTATGTGCTGCATATATACCAACTTAAACCAAGTTCAAGGTTTGTGCTTTTTCTCTGTATTTTTGCATTCTGTGCAAGTCGGCGTGTGGCCTCCCTCTCCTGAGCTGGAAATTACATATAAAGGCTTCCCCAGACTGGTGTCCACAGGTCATTACCCAATCCTTTTGTCTGCCCTTATTCACACACTGTGTTCAACACATGGTAAGATTTTTAATATTAGACAGCGTAGGACCGTCCCGATCAGGGTCACTTGTCGACGGTAGGATGGCTTTTATGCTATTTTTTGATCCAAAACAGTATTAAAAAGAACCCTGTGTTATTTAAATGGACTTTTGCTTTTTACTTATTTAGTTTCAGCAGGCTTTTTGCTCATTTTGTTTCTTGTAAGTTTAGTATGCTTTATGGCCAATGTGAACATGTTTATGTGCTGCATATATACCAACTTAAACCAAGCTTAATTTTTGTGTATTTTCGTTGTATTTTTTAATGCAGAAATGCTATTTGGGTTATATACAAAGATAAAAGCTGATTGTTCATACTATCAAATCTTTCCATTTTCCTAAATGCATACAAGCACTGAAATGATCTCATGTTCTTTCTTCATAGATCCTTACACACTACCCTCTGAATTGAATAAAATCACGCTCACAAAAAACGTTTCCAATTGTGTGTTTACAAGCATATTTTATAGCACCATAAGGATAGCTAAAAATCATCAAGGTTCGCTGTAGAAAACAAGAAATGGAACAATCATTGCTACACAGTTTGTGTTTTAGCTTTAAATAACATTTTGTAATATACAGAAAGAACTAACAAGACTGTAACATGAGTTATAGGCAACAAAGCAGAAATGGAGGGCACCACCAATATTAAAAGGATCACACACAGCATCTAAAAAAAGCCACAAAGAGTAAAGAAGATAGGAGACATGCATCAACACAGGGATCACAATGGATTAATCACAAAAAATATTCCTTATATTCTTTCCTTATTTTTTCTCTATATTTTTTATATTCTTTATCACTCTTATGATTGCTTCTATTTTTATTTTCATTTATTTCTATCTGTATTCTTATATGTATTTTCATTCTTATATTTGTTTTTTAACAATTTTTTTCTTTATTTCTTTTTATATTTTATTTTTGCCACCTCATCAAATGGATAATCATTATTTATTTTACATATATTTTGTCATTTTTCCTCAGATAACAATGTTTTTGAATTTTTTCAAAATCAACACTTTCTCTCATTTTCCTAATCAACATTTCATTATGTACAAACCAGCAGATGAACTGGGTTCTATCTGCAATAGACCATGGTCTCCTTCATGTATTACACAATTACGAGTCCCAGGTTTCTCTTGTAAAAACATTACTTCCATCTCTCTACATTTTAACTCTGGTCAGGGGTCTTTGGGATTGGACAATCTGTGCAAACGCTTTTCTGGTTTGTCTAATTACTGCTTAGCTATGCTACCTGCTTGTGCTGCATACCGCTCTGGTCTTTGGGCATGCGCAACACTGATGCTGCCTTGGTAACTGATACACATAGTGGCATTACATCACATCCAGTCCGACGTGTGCGGCGCATCCGGCATGACCGTGGCTCAAAGTAAGTCACCCAGCTGTGCCTAATTGAAAGCTATTACAAACGGTTTTTATATTGAACTCACTCCACCGCATCTCCAGCCCCTGAAGAAGCCAACAGTGTCTGGCGACACGCGTTGGGCAGATTCTGTCCTGCCCTGCCCTGTTCCTTTCTCCACCACTCTGATATTATGGATCTTCCAGCATACAGGTCTCCCTTTCTACTAACAGGCTTGTCTCATATTCCACAAGTTGCATTATTACTTGCATTCCTTAGTTGGGCGCTTCTTATCCTTGGAATCTTTTTACCCTGTGACATATGCTTACATTGCTTCACTGCCTGCTATCTGTTTAAGCATCCCTTGGGTTAATGATATGCAACTACATTCATACCAGAGTTGTTGTGCATTAGCACCTGAATAAGTATTATGCTGAGTCATCCTGTATTGAAAATGTTTTGTGAGGCTATATCTCAAATATAGATAGTATCCTTAGAGGAAGGAGGGGCAGGTCCTTGCCTTATCATGGGCTTACTGCATCTGGCCATTAAAAAAAAAAATGTAATATTTGTAGTGTTGTGTGTTCAAATATAATGAGTTATAGGTGTAACCCCAGACTTAAAAAGGCCATTTTTGGAGAGATAAACCACTGCTAGAGGTGTCATGCTGATGGGTACACCTAGGTGCTGGTGGGATGGCTTTTATGGGGTTTTCTTATATATAAGTAAAAAAATTGTATTTACTAGGTACCTTATGTTTTTATATGCTTTTTACATATATACAGCAGGGTATATATTAATTTTGTTTCGATCTTAGGTTTTGTCTGTTAAATGGCAAAATTGATCATTCTCCTATATATTGCATGTATACCAGATTATACTCCAGTCCATTTTAAGGGTTTTTGCTTTAGGTTCATGCACTCAGTGCAAGCAAAGGCGTGGCCTCCCATTCTTTGAGCTTGGTATTACATTTATATAGCTTCTAGAGATGAGTGAGCAATAAAATGCTCGGATGCTCGTTACTCAAATCAAGCAATTCCTAATGCTTGGATGCTCATGTCATGATATGTACTTTTGCCCTGTCCTGTATTTGAATAATATGCCATTTGATGTATGTAACTGTTCTCTGGTTTCTATTAGCTGTAATTTATGTATTTTCTTGTGCTGGGAGTTCACCTGTAACAATATGTCTCCTTCCCCCAATACTTGCAGCCCTAAGCTATAATGTAATTAAGCTTTGTCAACACCACTAGTGAAAGAATAGCCATTCTTCCTCACAGCAGGTGGCTAGTCAAATATACATACTAGATAGACTAAGCGGAGCCGACCAGTCTAGAATCTTCTGGTGGA
Source organism: Ranitomeya variabilis (assembly GCF_051348905.1). Lineage (NCBI taxonomy): Eukaryota > Metazoa > Chordata > Amphibia > Anura > Dendrobatidae > Ranitomeya > Ranitomeya variabilis. The sequence goes on from NC_135232.1 coordinate 427,456,064, forward strand.
CCCAACCATTGAATAGAAGGTGTGACCCCTACCCACCTTCATGGGTGGATCCCAAGAGCTCAGACAATCCATTCTTATTTTTGAGATCAGATGTGAGTTGACCCCTGAAGGAGAAGGAGTGGGGATTCTTAGCTGAGGCAAGACCCCACATCCATCTGTGACTGCGGAAGCGAACGGGGCGAGACTTGAGCTGAGGACATATCTCGTCGTTCGTGTGATTGTTATGGGATCCCTTGGACTCGTGTGGACTATTGATTTGTTAGCTGGCACAAGGATTATCGGGAGGTGCCCCCGAACCTGTTCCGTTGGACTAATTGTGGACTCTAAGCATATAAAGAAACCAGCAAAATAAATATACTTAACTCAAAATTATCAAAAAGGAGATCAAGAGTTTTTACGTATAAAAAAATATATTTTATTGTATATAAAACTTGAATTTAGACAAATATTTATTATTACAATGATATAAAGACAATGTGTCAAATTGTATGGAAATAAACGTGATCCAACCAGGTGACAGCGCAGCGTGATCACTTAAACCAGGGCTGAAAATGTGACAAGTTTCCAAGCAGTTACCGCCAAATAGGCATGTACAAAATAGCACTAAATGCTCTTATTTAAACAAGTGCGACTAGAGTGAGGATATAATAATCCCAACAGCGTTTGTCTAGCAACGGTAAGTATCGCACATATAATCAAATGAGAAACTGCACATATAAAATACTAAAGTATAAGAGTTAATTGCCCATGCTTTCAGAATGTCAGACCTGGGAGCGATCACTCTCCCGACGCGCGTTTCGCGAGAAAGATTCTCGCTTCCTCAAGGGGGCGTGATTGGTCGCGTGGCCGCTCACGTGACCAATCAGAAGCCGCGACGTCATCGAAGGCCCTTCACGCACTCATTCTTAGGAACGGAGGCTGCCGGTTACATCGGTAAGGTCCAGGGGCCGCCAGAGAGGTGAGTATATCCATATTTTTTATTTTAATTCTTTATTTTTTACATGAAGATGGGTCCGATTCCGATATCACAAAAGTATCAGAACTCGGTATCAGAATTCCGATACCGCAACTATCGGCCGATACCCGATACTTGCGGTATCGGAATGCTCAACACTAGTCATCACTGGCTGGAGGCAGAGGAGGCCTTAACCTGGGAGACCTTCCTCCAGGTTATCCTAAAAGAGCAGTTTTACTTCAAGTGCCCTGCTGAGATCCGGGAATGGGTGCGTGAGAGGAGACCAGCGACAGTGGAAGAAGCTGCATCTCTCGCTGATGAGGCTCTCACCATCAAGCCTCAGTGGAGGGTTCTGTTGGAGGATGGAGAGAGGCTTACCAGCTCCACAACATCGGTGGCCCCCAGTTCTTCTGTCCCCATTGTTCCCCGTTCCTCTAAGCCACCACCTCATGCTGATACCCGTGTAAATGTGCCTCCAGTTGCTTCTACTGCATTTTCTGGAATACGATGAGAGGAAGTAGCAGAGCGCAGGTGTTGTGGTTGTGGGCATCCGGGGCATCTGCAGGCCTCATGCCCAGCCAGCCCATGGAGGAGTCATCCTCAAACCCCTACAGCACCTTCAGGTGGGAGCCGGCCTCCAGGTTCCCTTACCCCTCGCCCAAGAGGACGCCTTGGATGGAGTGAGACCCAGCACAGATGCTATCGATGTGGGCAGCCGGGGCATCTGCAAGCCTCCTGCCCAGCTGTTCAAATGAGGATTGATCCTGTACCCAGTCGTATTATTAATTATGTACAGCCAAGTGCCATGGAGGAAGACGTGTCACCACTACGTGAGGACTGGCCTAGTGCCTCACCCACCCATGTTGCACCACTAGGAGTTTATGGTGTGCGACCTGCAGCTATGACGACTTCTGCTCATCGAGGTAAGCACTTGCAGGAGGTCGTGCTGGATGGACAGAGACGTATTGGATTTTGTGACTTGGGCTTTCCTCACACTGGCTGATCCCCGAGTGGTTCGGCCTGAGGCAATTCATAGAGGACCTGGGATTGTCATTAAACTGGCTGGTGGACAATGGAGGACTATTCCCACAGCCACGGTGGATCTGAACTTTGGTTTTGAGGTCAGGTGATGTGTGGTTGGGGTGATGGGTGGTCTGCCTGCAGATGTTCTCCTGGGCAATGATGTGGGAGAGCTACGATGCCAATTTGTGGCTGCATGAAGCCACATGTAAGTTACGCTCTGCCTGTGTGTACTTAACCAGCGACCTGTAGAGGTCCCTAGTACGTACACAAATTGGGAGGGGAAGGGATTGTCATGATATGTACTTTTGCCCTGTCCTGTATTTGAATAATATGATATTTGATGTATGTAACTGTTCTCTGGTTTCTATTAGCTGTAATTTATGTATTTTCTTGTGCTGGGAGTTCACCTGTAACAATATGTCTTCTTCCCCCAATACTTGCAGCCCTAAGCTATAATGTAATTAAGCTTTGTCAACACCACTAGTGAAAGAATAGTCATTCTTCCTCACAGCAGGTGGCTAGTCAAATATACATACTAGATAGACTAAGCGGAGCCGACCAGTCTAGAATCTTCTGGTGGACCCAACCATTGAATAGAAGGTGTGACCACTACCCCCCTTCATGGGCGGATCCCAGGAGCTCAGACAATCCATTCTTATTTTTGAGATCAGATGTGAGTTGACCCTTGAAGGAGTGGGGATTCTTAGCTGTGACTGCGGAAGCGAACGGGGGGAGACTTGAGCTGAGGACATATCTCGTCGTTCGTGGATTGTTTTGGGATCCCTTGGACTCGTGTGGAATATTGCTTTGTTAGCTGGCACAAGGATTATCGGGAGGTGCCCCCGAACCTGTTCCATTGGACTAATTGTGGACTCTGTAGATCTACCTGCATGTGTTGTTCCAGCGTTCTTGATAATAATCTGTGGAATCATCCCTTGGCCTGTTGTCCCTTCTTGCTCTGCCGTACACCCCGTCACAGCTCATTTCGGGTAACAAGTATAATGGGAGTCAATTGGAAATCAGAGCATTTTTCCAGCAGACTCTACAGGGAGGTCTGAGGGCAGTGAAAATATTGAAATGGATGGGAAAAATGCTGAATGGAAGGTGAACAGCATGGGGAAGACTCTTGGGAACATCATTGACTCAGAGATAGCTGCTGAGAACAATGGTGTCACACTTTTACTCTACTTTAAGGATTGGCATTAAAACATTTAAAATCAAGGAAAAATTGGAGTTTATATTTAAAAAAAAAGTTAATAAACATTTTTCCTGTATAATGACTTGTATATAAAGAAAAATTTAAAAATGGATTTAAAAAATAATATTTTAAGTAAGCCAAAATTAGGGGGGGGAAATTAAGGAATATTTTAAAATTAATGCTGGGTCGGCTTCGGTATTGACTGTATGGGAGTAGGGTTGAGCGAAACGGGTCGATCATTTTCAAAAGTCGCCGACTTTTGGCTAAGTCGGCGTCTCATGAAACCCGATCCGACCCCTGTGCTTGTCGGCCATGCGGTACGCGACTTTCGCGCCAAAGTCGCGTTTCAATGACGCGAAAAGCGCCATTTCTCAGCCAATGAAGGTGAACGCAGAGTGTGGGCAGCGTGATGACATAGATCCTGGTCCCCACCATCTTAGAGAAGGGCATTGCAGTGATTGGCTTGCTGTCTGCGGCGTCACAGGGGCTATAAAGGGGCGTTCCCGCCGACCGCCATCTTACTGCTGCTGATCTGAGCTTAGGGAGAGGTTGCTGCCGCTTCGTCAGAAGCAGGGAGAGCGTTAGGCAGGGTCCACTAACCACCAAACCGCTTGTGCTGTAGCGATTTCCACTGTCCAACACCACCTTCGGTGTGCAGGAACAGTGGAAGCTATTTTTTTTTTTTTTTCCTCAGCGCTGTAGCTCATTGGGCTGCCCTAGAAGGCTCCGTGATAGCTGTATTGCTGTGTGTACGCCACTGTGGAAACCAACGCTTTTTTCAAAGCACATATCCTCTTGTTCCTTCCTTTCTGCACAGCTATCTTTTTTGTTTGTCCACACTTTTTATTTAATTTGTGCATCAGTCCACTCCTATTGCTGCCTGCCATACCTGGCTTAGATTACTGCAGGGAGATAGTAATTGTAGGACAGTCCCTGTTTTGTTTTGTTTTTTTTTTTTTTGTGGGAGATTAAGATTGGCATTTCTGCTACAGTGCCATCCCTGTGTGTGCCATCTCTCACTGAGTGGGCCATAGAAAGCCTATTTATTTTTTCCGTGATTTGTGTTCTAAATTCTACCTCAACACAAAAACACTACATCAATCAGTGGTAGAAAAATATTGGCCTCAGTCAGGGCTTGTGTGCCACTGCTGTGTGTGCTATCTCTTATTCAGTGGGCTATAGAAAGCCTATTTATTTATTTATTTTTTTTCTTATTATTTGGTTTCTAAAGTCTCCCTGAAAAAAAAATAAATAAATAAAAAAACATTGGGAGAGTAATATTGCCCTTTCAGCTTGTGTGCCAGTCTTGACTCCTGGGTGTGCCACCTCTCTCTAATTGTGGGCCATAGAAAGCCTATTTATTTTTTTTTTTTAATATTATTGGGTTTCTAAAGTCTCCCTTAAAAAACAAAAAATACATAAAAAAACAGTGGGAGAGTAATATTGCCCTTTCAGCTTGTGTGCCAGTCTTGACTCCTGGGTGTGCCACCTCTCTCTCTCATTCAGTGGGCCATAGAAAGCCTTTTTTTTTTTTTTTTTTTTAAATATTATTGGGTTTCTAAAGTCTCCCTTAAAAAACAAAAAATACATAAAAAAACAGTGGGAGAGTAATATTGCCCTTTCAGCTTGTGTGCCAGTCTTGACTCCTGGGTGTGCCACCTCTCTCTCTCATTCAGTGGGCCATAGAAAGGCTATTTATTTTTTTGGTTTTTTTAATATTATTTGGTTTCTAAAGTCTCCCTGAAAATAAAAAAAAAAAAACTTAAAAAAACAGTGGGAGAGTAATATTGCCCTTTCAGCTTGTGCGCCAGTCTTGACTCCTGGGTGTGCCACCTCTCTCTCTCTAATTGTGGGCCATAGAAAGCCTTTTTTTGTTTGTTTTTTTTTTAATATTATTTGGTTTCTAAAGTCTCCCTTAAAAAACAAAAAATACATAAAAAAAACAGTGGGAGAGTAATATTGCCCTTTCAGCTTGTGTGCCAGTCTTGACTCCTGGGTGTGCCACCTCTCTCTCTCATTCAGTGGGCCATAGAAAGGCTATTTATTTTTTTGTTTTTTTTAATATTATTTGGTTTCTAAAGTCTCCCTTAAAAAACAAAAAATACATAAAAAAACAGTGGGAGAGTAATATTGCCCTTTCAGCTTGTGTGCCAGTCTTGACTCCTGGGTGTGCCACCTCTCTCTCTCATTCAGTGGGCCATAGAAAGCCTTTTTTTTTTTTTTTTTAAATATTATTGGGTTTCTAAAGTCTCCCTTAAAAAACAAAAAATACATAAAAAAAACAGTGGGAGAGTAATATTGCCCTTTCAGCTTGTGTGCCAGTCTTGACTCCTGGGTGTGCCACCTCTCTCTCTCATTCAGTGGGCCATAGAAAGGCTATTTATTTTTTTGGTTTTTTTAATATTATTTGGTTTCTAAAGTCTCCCTTAAAAAACAAAAAATACATAAAAAAACAGTGGGAGAGTAATATTGCCCTTTCAGCTTGTGTGCCAGTCTTGACTCCTGGGTGTGCCACCTCTCTCTCTCATTCAGTGGGCCATAGAAAGCCTTTTTTTTTTTTTTTTTTTAAATATTATTGGGTTTCTAAAGTCTCCCTTAAAAAACAAAAAATACATAAAAAAACAGTGGGAGAGTAATATTGCCCTTTCAGCTTGTGTGCCAGTCTTGACTCCTGGGTGTGCCACCTCTCTCTCTCATTCAGTGGGCCATAGAAAGGCTATTTATTTTTTTGGTTTTTTTAATATTATTTGGTTTCTAAAGTCTCCCTTAAAAAACAAAAAATACATAAAAAAACAGTGGGAGAGTAATATTGCCCTTTCAGCTTGTGTGCCAGTCTTGACTCCTGGGTGTGCCACCTCTCTCTCTCATTCAGTGGGCCATAGAAAGGCTATTTATTTTTTGGGTTTTTTTAATATTATTTGGTTTCTAAAGTCTCCCTTAAAAAACAAAAAATACATAAAAAAACAGTGGGAGAGTAATATTGCCCTTTCAGCTTGTGTGCCAGTCTTGACTCCTGGGTGTGCCACCTCTCTCTCTCATTCAGTGGGCCATAGAAAGCCTTTTTTTTTTTTTTTTTTTAATATTATTGGGTTTCTAAAGTCTCCCTTAAAAAACAAAAAATACATAAAAAAACAGTGGGAGAGTAATATTGCCCTTTCAGCTTGTGTGCCAGTCTTGACTCCTGGGTGTGCCACCTCTCTCTCTCATTCAGTGGGCCATAGAAAGGCTATTTATTTTTTTGGTTTTTTTAATATTATTTGGTTTCTAAAGTCTCCCTTAAAAAACAAAAAATACATAAAAAAACAGTGGGAGAGTAATATTGCCCTTTCAGCTTGTGTGCCAGTCTTGACTCCTGGGTGTGCCACCTCTCTCTCTCATTCAGTGGGCCATAGAAAGCCTTTTTTTTTTTTTTTTTTTAAATATTATTGGGTTTCTAAAGTCTCCCTTAAAAAACAAAAAATACATAAAAAAACAGTGGGAGAGTAATATTGCCCTTTCAGCTTGTGTGCCAGTCTTGACTCCTGGGTGTGCCACCTCTCTCTCTCATTCAGTGGGCCATAGAAAGGCTATTTATTTTTTTGGTTTTTTTAATATTATTTGGTTTCTAAAGTCTCCCTGAAAAAAAAAAAAAAAAAACTTAAAAAAACAGTGGGAGAGTAATATTGCCCTTTCAGCTTGTGCGCCAGTCTTGACTCCTGGGTGTGCCACCTCTCTCTCTCTAATTGTGGGCCATAGGAAGCCTTTTTTTTTTTGTTTTTTTTTTAATATTATTTGGTTTCTAAAGTCTCCCTGAGAAAAATAAATAAATAAATTAGGTGGGAGATTAATATTGACATTAGTGCTTGAGTGACAGTCCTGCGTGTGTGTCATCTCTGTGATTTTGTGCCACAGAAAACAGAGTGTGTAACATTGTGCCTGATTTTCCTTGTGGTCTCACCAACCTGTTAAGGGATATTGAAATCATACTGAAGTTATAGCTCACCGTGTAAGTTGTTTGACAGCAACAAATAAAGTTACTTTGGTTAAGATTTTAAAACAATGAGGAAGTCTGGTGCAAGAGGTCGTCGTGGGCGTTCATTGTCAGCTGGTAATGATGGTAGTGGTAGTGGAGCATCAGGTGGTCGTGGGGATAAAAATATTCCACCTAAGTCTGGAGCTGTGGAGCCAGTTTCGTCGTCAGGCTACACAAGGCCTCGAACGCTCTCTTTTCTGGGAGTAGGAAAACCGCTTTTAAAGGCGGAGCAGCAACAGCAAGTTTTGGCTTACATTGCAGACTCAGCCTCTAGCTCTTTTGCCTCCTCTTCCGAAACTGGTAAATGTAAAAGCAGCGCGTCGCTTGTGGATGTTCACGGTCAGGGACAAGTCGCTTCCTTGTCCTCCTCATCAAAAACTACAACAAGAGAGAAGGATGCAGCAGGCGACACAACGGGTCACTCCATGGAGCTCTTTACACATACCGTCCCTGGCTTAGAAAGTGAAACATTTAACAGGCCATGCCCATTACAAGTAGATTCTGACATGGAGTGCACTGATGCACAGCCACAGCCAGAGTACTATGCTGCTCCTTTGACTCAGACCACCACATTGCCCTCTCAGGGTACAGATCCACAATCAGACCCTGATGAGACTATGTTGCCCCGCCACGAACGCTATACCACCGACCGACACAGTGACACAGACGAAGTTGCACACGAGCTCGAAGAGGAGGTAATAGATGACCCAGTTATTGACCCCGATTGGCAGCCATTGGGGGAACAGGGTGCAGGCGGCAGTAGTTCAGAAGCGGAGGTGGAGGAGGGGCTGCAGCAGGCATCAACATCGCAACAGGTTCCATCTGCCGGGCCCGTATCTGGCCCAAAACGCGTGTCAAAGCCAAAACCTGTTGGAGGACAGCGTGGCCATCCGGTTAAAGCTCAGTCTGCAATCCCTGAAAAGGGATCCGAGTCTAGGAAGAGTGCAGTCTGGCATTTTTTTAAACAACATCCAACTGATCAGCGCAAAGTCATCTGTCAAAAATGTTCAACTAGCTTAAGCAGAGGTCAGAATCTGAAAAGTCTAAATACTAGTTGCATGCATAGACACTTAACCACCATGCATTTTCAAGCCTGGACTAACTACCAAACGTCCCTTAAGGTTGTAGCACCCTCGGCCAATGAAGCTAGTCAGCAACGCAACATCCCTTCCGTCACTGTAAGGCCACCATTTTCCGCACCACCGGCAGTATCTGTGCAGGTTTCTTTGCCAGCCAAAAGCAGTCAGGGTCAGGGAACCACCAGTTTTGTAGGAGGAAATATTGCATCTAGGGCACCGGCGGAAACAATACCGTCTCCAACCGTCTCTCAGTCTGCCATGTACACCGGCACACCCGAAAGTTCCACGATCTCCAGCTCTCCAGTCCAGCTCACCCTACATGAGACTCTGGTTAGAAAAAGGAAGTACTTATCCTCGCATCCGCGTACACAGGGTTTTAACGCCCACATAGCTAGACTAATCTCGTTAGAGATGATGCCCTACCGGTTAGTTGAAAGCGAAGCTTTCAAAGCCCTGATGGAGTACGCTGAACCACGATACGAGCTACCCAGTCGACACTTTTTTTCCAGAAAAGCCATCCCAGCCCTGCACCAGCATGTTAAACAGCGCATCGTCCATGCACTCAGGCAATCTGTGAGTACAAAGGTGCACCTGACTATAGATGCATGGACCAGTAGGCATGGCCAGGGACGTTATGTGTCCATCACGGCACACTGGGTGAATGTGGTGGATGCAGGGTCCACAGGCGACATCAATTTAGGGACAGTTGTGCCTAGCCCACGGTCTAGGAAACAGTTGGCTGTAGGCGTTCGCACCCCCTCCTCCTCCTCGTCCTCCTGCAGAAGCTACAGCTCTTCCACAGAACGCAGTCTGCCAACCACTCCATCGGCAGATGACACTGTTGCACACCAGTTGTCCCATTATGGGCCAGCTACTGCCAAGCGTCAGCAGGCTGTATTGGCTATGAAGTGTTTGGGCGACAACAGACACACCGCGGAAGTTCTGTCCGAGTTCTTGCAACAAGAAACGCAGTCGTGGCTGGGCACAGTAGATCTTGAGGCAGGCAAGGTAGTGAGTGATAACGGAAGGAATTTCATGGCTGCCATCTCCCTTTCCCAACTGAAACACATTCCTTGCCTGGCTCACACCTTAAACCTGGTGGTGCAGTGCTTATTGAAAACTTATCCTGGGTTCTCCGACCTGCTCCTCAAAGTGCGTGCACTTTGCTCACATATCCGACGTTCGCCTGTACACGCCAGCCGTATGCAGACCTATCAGCGGTCTTTGAACCTTCCCCAGCATCGCCTCATCATAGACGTTGCAACAAGGTGGAACTCAACACTGCACATGCTTCAGAGACTGTGCGAACAGAGGCGTGCTGTTATTTATTTGTGGGAGGATACACGGGCAGGCAGTAGGATGGCAGACATGGAGTTGTCAGGTGTGCAGTGGTCTAAGATACAAGACATGTGTCAAGTCCTTCAGTGTTTTGAGGAATGCACACGGCTGGTTAGTGCAGACAACGCCGTAATAAGCATGAGCATCCCCCTAATGCGTCTGCTGATGCAAAGTTTGACGCACATAAAGGAGCAGGCGTCTGCACCAGAGGAAGAGGAAAGCCTTGATGACAGTCAGCCATTGTCTGGTCAGGGCAGTGTACAGGACGAGGTAGCGGGCGAAGAGGAGGTGGAGGACGAGGAGGATGATGGGGATGAGTATATTTTTAATGCCGAACCTTTCCCGGGGGCACAGGAAATTGGTTGCGTGTCACGGCCGGGTTCTGGTTTTTTGAGGGACACAAGTGACGTAGATTTGCCTGCAACTGCCCCTCAACCAATCACAACCGGAGATTTGACAACTGGAACTTTGGCCCACATGGCGGATTATGCCTTACGTATCCTAAAAAGGGACACACGCATTACGAAAATGATGAACGATGACGATTACTGGTTGGCCTGCCTCCTTGATCCACGCTATAAAGGCAAATTGCAAAATATTATGCCACATGAGAACTTGGAACTAATATTAGCAACCAAACAATCAACTCTTGTTGACCGTTTGCTTCAGGCATTCCCAGCACACAGCACACGTGATCGTTCTCACACGAGCTCCATGGGGCAGCAGACTAGGAGTGTTAGGGGTGCACACATCAGAAGTGGCGTTGGACAGAGGGGTTTTCTGACCAGGTTGTGGAGTGATTTTGCTATGACCGCAGACAGGACAGGTACTGCTGCATCAATTGAAAGTGACAGGAGACAACATTTGTCCAGTATGGTTACTAACTATTTTTCATCCCTTATCGATGTTCTCCCTCAACCGTCATTCCCATTTGATTACTGGGCCTCCAAATTAGACACCTGGCCAGAATTGGCAGAATATGCATTGCAGGAGCTTGCTTGCCCGGCAGCAAGTGTCCTATCAGAAAGAGTATTCAGTGCTGCAGGTTCAATATTAACCGAAAAAAGGACTCGTCTGGCTACCCAAAATGTCGACGATCTAACATTCATTAAAATGAACCACAACTGGATTTCGAAATCTTTTGCCCCACCTTGCCCGGCCGACACCTAGCTTTCCTATAAAAAGCTCTTGCCTGTGAATTACTTTTCTAATGTCTAATTTGCTGCAGCTGATTGTACAGCATACGACATGTTTACACCTCCCTAAATGGCAAAACTCCCCACACGGGGCCGTGGTATCGCGACTTGGCGCAAGCACCCGTGAGACTGCTGTTTGTCTGAAGAGGTGGGTGTGCTCGCTTTTGGTTGACGGCATTGCTACTGGGTCCCTCATAGTACAATGTACTGTCTCTGGCGGTGGCGGTGCGCACCCAACGTCAGACACACCGTTGTAACATGAGGGGCCCTGGGGCGGTCCCGCCGGCCTCAAGAGAGTTCCCCCCTACCCCAGCTCAAAATGTGCTCTACCACGTGCAAAATTATGTCGCACAGCTCCACCAATCTTTAGTCTATTCGCTGACATCATTCAATGTCTGGCACTGACAATACAAATTTGTAGACATCTATGATGCAACTTAAAGTAGTCTGTGTCTGTGTCCTATATTGGCACCATTAAATAGTTACTGCCAAATTACTATGTCAGAAACTCAGTAGATGAGCCCACCCCTGTACCTAAGTATGCCACCTTTTTTTTTGTTTTGGTTGTTTTGCGAGACATTAACATCTATTTATATTTTGGGAGTACTGGGACAGACACTCCTTGCACTACTCCTCCACTCACCACCAAGCTGCCTGTGTATCCATGTAACCGCTGTAAAGCTGCCATGAGCCTATTGTTTGTTATTTTAGGCCTTTGATAGCCTGTCTGCGGTCCCTACTTTAAATACTCCTCCACTCATCACCAGCTGCCTGCCCGTGTATCCATGTAACCGCTGTAAAACTGCCATGAGCCTATTGTGTGTTATTTTAGGCCTTTGATAGCCTGTCTGCGGTCCCTACTTTATATACTCCTCCACTCATCACCAGCTGCCTGCCCGTGTATCCATGTAACCGCTGTAAAACTGCCATGAGCCTATTGTTTGTTATTTTAGGCCTTTGATAGCCTGTCTGCGGTCCCTACTTTAAATACTCCTCCACTCACCACTGTGATAGAAATATATATATCATGTAGATCTCACTTGCATGTATACTCCTCTATAATCAAATATGTACTTATATGCTCACAGCTAATATATACATTATAATCAATGGTTTAAAATGGCTGACAAACTGATATAAGCCAGACAGATTGTATGGGGTCTTTCCATCTTAAAAACAGGAACTCGGGTCAGATGTCTGAAATAATGCCTGGAATATAGCTGAGTCTTGCTGAAACGGCAGACCAACAGTGTCAGATGTTTGGTGACTGCTAGTCACATGTCTCCACTTTGTCCTAGACACAGAACTCAAGTTTACTTGCTTGGTCAGCGGTCATATGAGCATTAATCACAATATTCCATATATGTTTAGATAACCAATGACAGACGAGCTAGACAATATGGTAATTAACTAACCACCCCTGACAACCCCTAACCACTCCTTTCTATGTGAAAATATAAAACTATGTATGTACAATAAAGTTTCAGTATTGATGGAATGTTATACTGTCACTTTGTGTCAGAGTTTCATTCCTTGAGCGCTCAAAATACTCAGTCTAATTGGGAGCGGCCGCAGCACACACAGGGATATATTTATCCAACCCTAATATTTCCATAACAAATGGCGCCCAACGGCATGGATGAAACGCACGGGATCCTTCTGACCGGATATATGGAGGCTTTAGCCGTGGCCTTGGCACAGGGGCAGGAGACTGCGCAGCTCCATAAGTAAGGTAAGAAAATATTGTCATCTTACCTGAAAGTCCCCTGTGCCCAGTCCTTGTCTATGCCTCTTGCCGGTCAGGTGTGGTCATCAATTCCCAGGTATGTGTAAAAAATCCGTAGCCACGAATCCAAACCCTGGAAGGTGTCTGCTGTGGGCCGTGTATGTGTTGTATCTGTTCTGTGTTTGTGAAAAATCCGAGAGAGGAAGGAAAAAGTGACTTGTTTTTGGTGGCTGGGTGACGGACAGCAGGAGGTCAAATCGCTCGATAAGTTATTGCAGGATTCCCGTGCATAGGAGGAACACGTAGAGTTCCGGAGCAGGTGGCTCCAGGTTCCAGGCACGGGTAGTGATAACTTAAGAGGGCTACTGCAGATTCCCGTAGTGCCGGCGATCCAGTCAGGACGTCCGGACCGGGGTGGTAGATTTCCCGCTTGTTGTGGTTCCCACGCAGGCGGCCCGGATGCAGGTGCATCCAGTGCGATTGGCAGTAGTCTGTTCCCAGCGCAACCTGCACGTGTCACAGAATTAAAAAGGGCATCTCTCGGATTGTCTATCTGTTTCTGTCTGTCAAGTATTGCCGCTTTAAGAAGCAGAAATAGTTCTCTTCTCCGAACTTCCTCTTTCTCCGTGCTGTTTAGCAGAGGGATATGCATTGTAAATCAAACTGTCACACACATCTGGTTTTTTTTCAGACTGTTTTCAGCTGCAATGCTGGCTATTTGTGGTTCTTTTTGTGAAAAGGTGAAATCAAATAGTACCTATCATTTTTGATGTGACATACGTGTATCAGATATGGGATTTTAGTGACATTGCATATTATATTACAGTATCAGAAAGGGGAAGTGTCTCTGACTGCATTGAGCGCAGAGATTCTAGGAAAAAAAAAAAAAGAAAGAGAAAAGCCGTTTTAATTTTTAATTTTTTGTACTCTCTTAAAGGGTCTTTTTCTTTTTGCGGCATTTTAAAGTTTTTAATTAAGTTTTCCTCAATTTTCAATCTCTTTACCTTTTTATTTTTTATTTATTTATTTATTTTTGAAAAAAGTTTTTTTTCCTCTTGTATCAAAGTTTTGAGTTTTTGGTTGTGAACTAAGTTTTTGACGGTTTTTCTTATCGTTTTGGGTTTTTCTTAGAGTTTTATATACTCATTTTTAGAAGTTTTTTTTAGTACTGTTTTCTTTTTTCATTTTTGTGTGTTTTTCATTTTTTTTTTTACTCTTGCCATGGGGAATAAAGTGGCCGAGCAACAGGAAAGTCTTTTTACTTCCTGATGAGAAAACAGCCCCTAGATAGTGGCAGAGCACGAAGGTGTTAAGTATGTGAAGATTTTTGGAAGGTATAAAGTACGTGAAATTCATTAGAATGGCAGACTTCAAGCTGCGGAGTGGCATGACGTAGAAGGGAAAATAAAGGAAGTTAGCTGATGTTAGATTGCTGAATACTAATACATGGTATGAAGTGGCAGCAGAGCTTACATCGTTTAGGTGGTACAGAAAGTTATGTGAGCAAACCAGGAAGTGATTTTTGTGGGTATAAGACAGGAGAATCTGCGCAGTCTGCTTTTAGCAGAATCCATGGTATAGGTAGTTATTTTTGCACAGTATGTGGTGCGCCCCGTCTCTCCCTACAGGGAGAAGGCATAATTGCTCCTCTCTATTATTCTTGTTGTTCTCATCTATCCTCTTTTTCCTCTGTCAGTCTTTTCTCTCCGCATTCTCTCTCTCCTTTCCTATCCTCTTCCTCCACATTTTTTTTTCTCTTCTCTCTCTTCCCCTCTCTATCTCTCTCCTCCACACCTCTCTCTCTCTCTCTCTCCTCCTTCTCCACTCCTCCACACCCATCTCTCCTCCTTCTTCTCCCCTCCCTCTCTCTCCTCTCTTCTCCTCCCTTTCTCTCCACATTCTCTCTCCCCTCCTACTATTCCTTTGTCTCACTCCTCAACCCCTCCTCCTTCTTCTCCCCTCCCTCTCTCTCCTCTCTTCTCCTCCCTTTCTCTCCACATTCTCTCTCCCCTCCTACTATTCCGTTGTCTCACTCCTCAACCCCCCCCTCCTTCTTCTTCCTCTTTTTCCCGCCTTGTTGCCGGCTGGGCCAACGCCCAATTCAAGCAATATGGTGCTTAAAGCACAAGGTTTCACAATATGCCCCTGGCACAGTCCAGCCATTGCCAGTTGTGATATCGGGGAAAGAAATTGAAAATCCCCCTACACGCAATGCAGTGGGTAGCCCCCAGACGTATCAGGCAGCAGACAGCTCAGCCCTGGGTGCAGAGGGGGGAGGAATGATATCAGAACGAGCTCACTGACAGATCCTCCGTTACCTCATTTCACAGTCAACAATATTGTAACCCTTAAGGTTTTACATGAACTTTGATATCACCATGTATTGATAATGTACAACTTCAGCACCAGTCAGAGCTGCCTACATTCACACCAACATAGAACTATAATCCTAATCCAACATAGCTTCAGCAAGGGGGGAGACATCCTCACAAAAAAAGCAACTTCTAAGTCCAAAATCAGTCAGTGTACGACCCCAGTACAAGCTATCACAACTATTCCTCTGATGAAGATGAAGAGGGAACATCATACATGCTGTCCAGTACTAGAAAAGAAACCCACAGGCACCAAGAATGCAGGGGCAGATAGAGGCACCACCATTACACTATGTGCACTGCACTTCAAGTCAGATGACAATCTTCCAGACCCAGGGATGCATCCCATGCCATTTTATCAAAGAATGTAGCAGAAGCAGCAAACATGCAGCCAGCTGGAATGATCTCTGGGCCATGAATGAAAATAGAAGCAGGTGATGCATTCTGGCCAATCATGAAGGAACAATTCAAACTTTCAGCAGAATCAGACATACACGCTTGGGAGTCAGGGCCACAGCTAATTGAACAACTCAGAGAGTGGGCCAAAAGCAGGCTGGCCGGACAGACCCTCAGCTTACATGACATGAGCCAAGATAAGACAGAGTCTGTAAAGAAGTTTCATGGCAGAGTAATGCAAGTATCCCAAGACTTGGGCTTTACCATTCATGACCAGATACACAGGCAAATGTTGGCACAGGCCTTTGTGCATGGACTGAGACAGCCAATCAGGAAACCACTGATAGTGGCTAGGCCTGAGAACAGGTCAATAGCAGTGGACTGACCCAGCAAAATGTTTTATGTGCGCCTAGGAGACTATTTATTGCTAATTGTTGCCAAAACTGCCGCCATTATAGCACCACAAAGAGCGCGAAGAAGGAAACGGGTGCCGTGCTGCTGAGAACGCCAGAAGGGAAGCCAGAGGTGAAGACGCTGCAAAGTGCCGACCAACACACCAGAAGAACCGCTGCAGACTCCAGAGAGGAGACACCGACCTCAATAAGGTTAGCAAAGGGGAGAAGCTATGTCGGAGCAGGGGGAAGAAGTGATGGCAGATGCAGCCACAGCCCCTGTAATGCCCCAAGACCTTGGGTTGGATGCAGCCGCCGGTCTCATGGCACCCCCGGGCCTCGCCACGAATGCACCTGCAGGCCCCGTCTTACCACCGCAGCTTCAATCAGCAGGCCGGACCCCGCTGCCGCTACGGTACCCATCATGCCGTTGTCCACAGTAGCCAAAGGGATTGAGTCCCAACCAGGGGTGCAGAAGACAGCCCCTCTCATGGTGACCACTGACCTGGAAGCGCAACCACCCTACAAAGACAGAAGAAGTGTCAAGTATCAAGTGTTACACCTGTGGCAAGTTTGGCCATTACCAGAATCAGTACAAAGCACCCACGCCCCCGAAGAGACTGGACCCATGCAATCCAAGAGTTGGTCCAGAGAAACCGGTCAAGGAAGAAGTGCAGAAAGCAGTGAAGTACCCCGTCCATAGGACAGAGGCAAGCAAGCCAGGCCCGTTAGACACTACGCTCCTGACATGTAAAACTTCATCTGCAGGACCAATACCTCAAATTACCCTTAAAAGTGGATGGCGCTGTCAGATCCCAAGTGGTGCAGCCAGAAGTGTGATGACACCTGTGGAACTCGCTGATCCCACCTGTCTATCAGAATCCTCTGTGTCTCGCATGGGCATTGATGGTCAAGTCAGACATTCTCAGCTTACAAAGCCACTGAGCGTGTGCACTCAGCCAGGACACTCTATCCTGTCCCAGTTTGTGGTGTAAAGGACCTGCCACTCAACCTGCTGGGAGCGAACCTACTGCAGAAGCTGAAGGCAACCACAGTGTTCCACGAAGATGGGACAGTGACACTTTCTTCATCCCTGACCCAAGAAGAGTTATGCTGGCGGCCCTACAAGAACATTAAGCAACCAATGAGGCCTACTCAAGGAGGTACTGGACGTAGTACCAGAAAGTCTATGGTCTAAGGGACCCCAGCACGTGAGAAAACCTCAAGTTGCCCCAGTACGGGTGTCACTCAAGCCATGTACCCCGTACCCTCGTAAGGCCCAGGCCAGGCCTAGAGTCAAGCTGCCTCTGACCAACTGAAGGTCTACCTGGAAATAGGAATCATTGTTCCTCGCACATCGCCTTGCAATACCCTGCTTTTCCCCGTCAAGAAAAAGACTGTAAAAGGAGAGCCAGCCAAGTTCAGAATGGTATATGACCTGAGAGCTGTGAATGACGCCACGGTGTTTGAAACTGCAATTATGCCGAATCCGCACACTCTGCTCTCAAATGTGCCTGCCACAGCAAAAGTGTTCACAGTGAACAACCTGGCTAATGTTTTATTCAGTGTTCCCCTTCATCCGGAAGACCAGTTCCTGTTTGCCTTAATGCACCAGGGGGGACAACACACATGGACAGTGATGCCACAGTGGGCCCAGAACAGCCCTTCACGGTTCACCAAAGCAATGTCCACAGTCCTCACCAACTGGGTCACAGAACATGCAGAAGTAACCCTGCTACAATACATGGACAATCTACTCCTTTGTGCAGTTGACTTTGACACGTGTAAAGCCTTTTCCTTGTATCTCCTACTCTACCTGGCGGAGAAGCACTGCAAGATCTCAAAGAACAAAGTCCAGTGGTGTCTGAAGCAAGTTATGTTCCAGAGACACTGTATTGATCACCAGGCGAAACACCTGACAGATGACCGGAAGACCACAGTGGAGAAGATGGTCCCTCCGACAACTCCAAAGGTGCTACAGGCCTTCCTTGGTCTAGTTTCATATTGCAGAGCCTGGATCCCTGATGCTTCCGTCCTAATGCAGCCTCTGTGTGAATACGTCAGTGTGACCCCGTTCCTCCAGACAGATGTGGCCTTCAGTTCGTTCAAGAAGTTAAAAGGCTCTGTAGTCTCAGCGCCAGCACTAGGCCTATCTGACTACGAGAAGCCATTCCGTCTCTACTTGATGAGAAGAGAAGGCCTCGCTACTGGAGCCCTGACATAGCTTCAGGGGGGAAAGCAGAGACTTTCGGACTACTTTTCAGCTTGCCTGGATCCAGTTGCAAGGGAAGCCTCTTCCTCCCGCATGAGAGCAGCAGTTGCAGCACACGCCCTCCTGGACAGGACTACTGACATCAGTGGAAAAACCATTGGAAATCCTGGCTCTGCATGACATCTCAGCAATCCTCAACCAAACCCAGCTAAAACATCTTCGCCTCCAGTGCTCTCTACTCCTGACCAACAATGTCACCATCTCCAGATGCACAGTCCTCAACCCGTCCACTCTACTCCCACTCCCAAGGGGGGATGCAGATATGGACCCTCAGATAAAAAGTCTGCATGATACCTTCTGCAGGGATCTGAATTTGCTCCGGACGGATGACCATGATTGCTTCAGCATCATGCAACAGGAAACAGCAGGACTACCCAAGGTGGCAGAAGAGCCACTGACCAACCCAGAGTTGATCCTCTCTGTGGATGGCTCCAGATTTGCAGATGATGAAGGAAGATTCCACACGGGATGTGCAGTGACCAGCAATCAAGAGATCCTGTGGTCCAGAAGTCTGCTGCCCAGTCTGTCAGCCCAGGAAGCAGAACTGATAGCGCTGATGAAGGCCTACCAGATGGCAGAAGACAAGACTGAGAAAAGGTATACCGATTCAAGGTACTTGCATGGCATAGCACACGACTTCGGACCCATCTGGGCTGCAAGGGACTTCATCACAGCAAGCGGAACAACCGTGAAGCATCAATGGAGCCATTAAGGACCTGCTGAACACACTTCAACTTCCAAAAGTGGTGACAATGCTAAAAGTCAAAGCGCATGGAAAACTGAACACAGTAGGGGCACGAGGCAACAACATGGCGGATATGGCAGCCAAAGAAACAGTCAAGGGAAGACAATATGGACAAGTGGAAGAGGTCGTAGAGCCGGACGGCTACTACAGGACGGCTGAAGACAGAAAGCCTGACAAGATGACATCCTGGGATCTGCTAAAAAAAAAGTTGCAAGAGCAAGCCCCAAAGGACAAGAAGGAATGCTGGATGCAGAAGTGAGCAACACATGAAGAAGGAAGGGTATACTCAATGGACTACAAACCCTGTTTACCCCGAAGCATGTACTCTATGGTGGTCCAGTGGGCACATGGGCCCACACACAGATTAAAGGCACAGATGAATGTTCCGATTGGTGCTTACTGGTTCACTCCAGAAATCTCCACCCTAACAGCCAAGTTCATAAACAGCTGTCTGACCTGTGGTAAATGCAACCCTGGAAGAATGAAGAAAGTTCCCACACATCGTCTTGCCAGACCACTGTACCCCTTCCAGAGGATCCAGATAGACCACATCCAGATGCCGCCAAGTGGAGGTTTCACATATGCCCTTGTGGTCGTGGACATGTTCTCAGGATGACAGCCAGAAGCTTTCCCAGTGAAGAACCAGTCAGCAAAGACTACTGCAAAGAAGCTACTCTCAGAGACGAGATATGCAGCTATGGGGCCCCAGAAGTGATAGAGAGTGACCAGGGACCCGCACTCACAGCAAATCTCACACGAGAGATCTAGTCAGCAGTAGGGTCAGACTTAGGCCTACACATTCCCAATCACACTACTCAGTGTTAGGCACACTCCCAGAGGCCCAGAAAAGCTGCCATTATATGAAATTTTGTTTGTGTCTAGTCCCAGGTTAGGGGTATCCTTTCCCTTAGCAGCTGATTATGCAATATGATACTTTGTCTGCTTATGTAATTGAAATCACCAAGAAACTTGCTAACATCCATTCTCGAGTTTTTTTCTTCATTGCCAGATCCAGATTCAGTGTCCGGTACGCACTCCTGGAAGCCAGGAGACTGGGTGTTGGTGAAAAAGTTTGAAAGGAGAACACCACTCGATCCCAGATTTGATGGTCCTGCTCAAGTGCTGCTGATGACACCAAACTCTGTGAAACTGGAGGGAAGACCCACTTGGATCCACTCATCGCATTGCAAGAAAGCTCCCCTACCAGAAGATGACATCCAAGCCAGAATGATGTTGCGGCCTGACCGAATAGATGGCCTACCTGATAAAGACTACACATCGCTCACGACACATGCTATTGACTAAGAGACTGATTGCAACGAACCCCCGTTAGGGACAGATCTCCTGACCGCCCATTTGCGAAAAGTCTGTACGGAGTGGGGCACAGGCATTAGGCTTGTGTCAGTTCGCCGACAGCACAAAAGAGTTGCAGCGCTTTGGGACAGGAGGCTAGGATTAGGGCAAGTGATATCTAAGGGGGGCTTGTGATAGAAATATATATATCATGTAGATCTCACTTGCATGTATACTCCTCTATAATCAAATATGTACTTATATGCTCACAGCTAATATATACATTATAATCAATGGTTTAAAATGGCTGACAAACTGATATAAGCCAGACAGATTGTATGGGGTCTTTCCATCTTAAAAACAGGAACTCGGGTCAGATGTCTGAAATAATGCCTGGAATATAGCTGAGTCTTGCTGAAACGGCAGACCAACAGTGTCAGATGTTTGGTGACTGCTAGTCACATGTCTCCACTTTGTCCTAGACACAGAACTCAAGTTTACTTGCTTGGTCAGCGGTCATATGAGCATTAATCACAATATTCCATATATGTTTAGATAACCAATGACAGACGAGCTAGACAATATGGTAATTAACTAACCACCCCTGACAACCCCTAACCACTCCTTTCTATGTGAAAATATAAAACTATGTATGTACAATAAAGTTTCAGTATTGATGGAATGTTATACTGTCACTTTGTGTCAGAGTTTCATTCCTTGAGCGCTCAAAATACTCAGTCTAATTGGGAGCGGCCGCAGCACACACAGGGATATATTTATCCAACCCTAATATTTCCATAACACCACCAAGCTGCCTGTGTATCCATGTAACCGCTGTAAAGCTGCCATGAGCCTATTGTTTGTTATTTTAGGCCTTTGATAGCCTGTCTGCGGTCCCTACTTTAAATACTCCTCCACTCACCACCAAGCTGCCTGTGTATCCATGTAACAGCTGTAAAACTGCCATGAGCCTATTGTTTGTTATTTTAGGCCTTTGATAGCCTGTCTGCGGTCCCTACTTTAAATACTCCTCCACTCATCACCAGCTGCCTGCCCGTGTATCCATGTAACCGCTGTAAAACTGCCATGAGCCTATTGTTTGTTATTTTAGGCCTTTGATAGCCTGTCTGCGGTCCCTACTTTAAATACTCCTCCACTCATCACCAGCTGCCTGCCCGTGTATCCATGTAACCGCTGTAAAACTGCCATGAGCCTATTGTTTGTTATTTTAGGCCTTTGATAGCCTGTCTGCGGTCCCTACTTTAAATACTCCTCCACTCACCACCAAGCTGCCTGCCCGTGTATCCATGTAACCGCTGTAAAACTGCCATGAGCCTATTGTTTGTTATTTTAGGCCTTTGATAGCCTGTCTTCGGTCCCTCCTTCCAATAGGCCTACACTGACAAAGGTACACCTGACAACAGACACATGGACCTGTAGGCATGGCCACGGAAGGTTACGTGTCCTTTGTGGCTCAATGGGTTAATGTATTGGATGCATGGTCCACACAGGGGACAGCCTGCTAAGTCTGTATGCAGTCCCTAATTCAAGTTGTCCTCAACTGAATAAAGCTGAGCTTCTACCTTCTGGCTCTCATTAAGTGTTTTTTAAAAAACAAAATGGTGGTTAGGGCCTACTAACGGCTTCTGCCCCTCCCTGGTGTTGCCCTCAACTGAATAAAGCTGAGCTTCTACCTTCCGGCTCTGATTAACTGCTGTTTTTAAACACATTGCTGGTTCCGGCCTACTAACGGTGTCTGCCCCTGCCTGGTGTTGCCCTCAACTGAATAAAGCTGAGCTTCAACCTTCTGGCTCTCATTAAGTGTTTTTTAAAAAACAAAATGGTGGTTAGGGCCTACTAACGGCTTCTGCCCCTCCCTGGTGTTGCCCTCAACTGAATAAAGCTGAGCTTCTACCTTCCGGCTCTGATTAACTGCTGTTTTTAAACACATTGCTGGTTCCGGCCTACTAACGGTGTCTGCCCCTGCCTGGTGTTGCCCTCAACTGAATAAAGCTGAGCTTCAACCTTCTGGCTCTCATTAAGTGTTTTTTAAAAAACAAAATGGTGGTTCCGGCCTACTAACGGTGTCTGCCCCTGCCTGGTGTTGCCCTCAACTGAATAAAGCTGAGCTTCAACCTTCTGGCTCTCATTAAGTGTTTTTTAAAAAACAAAATGGTGGTTAGGGCCTACTAACGGCTTCTGCCCCTCCCTGGTGTTGCCCTCAACTGAATAAAGCTGAGCTTCTACCTTCCGGCTCTGATTAACTGCTGTTTTTAAACACATTGCTGGTTCCGGCCTACTAACGGTGTCTGCCCCTGCCTGGTGTTGCCCTCAACTGAATAAAGCTGAGCTTCAACCTTCTGGCTCTCATTAAGTGTTTTTTAAAAAACAAAATGGTGGTTCCGGCCTACTAACGGTGTCTGCCCCTGCCTGGTGTTGCCCTCAACTGAATAAAGCTGAGCTTCAACCTTCTGGCTCTCATTAAGTGTTTTTTAAAAAACAAAATGGTGGTTAGGGCCTACTAACGGCTTCTGCCCCTCCCTGGTGTTGCCCTCAACTGAATAAAGCTGAGCTTCTACCTTCCGGCTCTGATTAACTGCTGTTTTTAAACACATTGCTGGTTCCGGCCTACTAACGGTGTCTGCCCCTGCCTGGTGTTGCCCTCAACTGAATAAAGCTGAGCTTCAACCTTCTGGCTCTCATTAAGTGTTTTTTAAAAAACAAAATGGTGGTTCCGGCCTACTAACGGTGTCTGCCCCTGCCTGGTGTTGCCCTCAACTGAATAAAGCTGAGCTTCAACCTTCTGGCTCTCATTAAGTGTTTTTTAAAAAACAAAATGGTGGTTAGGGCCTACTAACGGCTTCTGCCCCTCCCTGGTGTTGCCCTCAACTGAATAAAGCTGAGCTTCTACCTTCCGGCTCTGATTAACTGCTGTTTTTAAACACATTGCTGGTTCCGGCCTACTAACGGTGTCTGCCCCTGCCTGGTGTTGCCCTCAACTGAATAAAGCTGAGCTTCAACCTTCTGGCTCTCATTAAGTGTTTTTTAAAAAACAAAATGGTGGTTCCGGCCTACTAACGGTGTCTGCCCCTGCCTGGTGTTGCCCTCAACTGAATAAAGCTGAGCTTCAACCTTCTGGCTCTCATTAAGTGTTTTTTAAAAAACAAAATGGTGTTTAGGGCCTACTAACGGTGTCTGCCCCTCCCTGGTGTTGCCCTCAACTGAATAAAGCTGAGCTTCAACCTTCTGGCTCTCATTAAGTGTTTTTTAAAAAACAAAATGGTGGTTAGGGCCTACTAACGGTGTCTGCCCCTCCCTGGTGTTGTCCTCAACTGAACAAAGCTGAGCTTCCACATTCTGGCTTTCGGCCTATACTATCAGATATTAAACTGCATTTGGCCTACTAGTGTGGTTAGGCCCTTGAAACAGTGTCTGCTGCTCTTGGGTTTGCTACTCCACTGAACAAAGCAATGCCGCCTGTTTAGTCCTGTTACCAATTTTGATCTGCATTTAGCCTACTTTATTCTTTGGCCCTATATCTGTTTCCTCATCATCCTGCCCATTGCCCAGCCACTGCTAGATGAGTCTGCTGGTACATTGACCTAGACCACTACATTCCCCTTGTACTCTACACAGCCAGAATCTGACCCTGCTGAAAGTAAGGTTCCCCTTCCCGCATATTATACCACCTTACACAGGGACAAAGAGGAAGGTGCAGATGAAAGTGCAGGTTCCTTCATCAGGTGGGGGGGCATACTCGTTGGCGACGTCACTGGCACAGGGCCACTCAGAGTACGCAAAAGTGTCGCTGCTGGTGGGAGGCGCCCCCGCCATGCAAACACACCGCCGTACTTTGAGGGGCCCTGTGCCAGTGCCAATGCGAACGAGTGGGCCCCCCCTGCTTGCTCAGGATCACAGCACTTGCAACGTTGAAATACTTACCTCTCCCTGCTCCACCGCCATGACGTAGTCCATGTTTCCTGGGCCCACTAAAACCTTGAACCAGCCCTACCCCCACAACTTTTGCCAAATGACCCCCAATTTCCAGTGCCCAACTATTATTATAAAGTTAATTAAGATTGACAAGCTTCAGAAAACAAGAATGGATGTTTTTGGCAGTAAAATGTGCACTGTAGGAGTTTTCCTGGCCTCCACTCACTGCCGGCTATGCTTCCCCATTGACTTGCATTGGGTTTCGTGTTTCGGTCGATCCCCGACTTTTAGCGATAATCGGCCGACTTCACTCGACTTGACTCTGGACTAAATCGGGTTTCACAAAACCAGACTCGATCTTAAAAAAATGAAAGTCGCTCAACCCTATATGGGAGGCCATGAAGGCCTATTTCAGAGGGCTCTGTATTAAGGGGATATCCCGAATCAAGGCAGAAACAGGCAGGAAGGATCAGATGTTGATAAAAGAGTTGGAGGAGGCATTAATTAACGATCAATCCCCAGAGGCACAGGGAAGGTTAAAGGTGGCGCAGAAAAGAGTATGTCAGATGGCAATGAGAACAGCGGAACGTAGAATAATGTTTCAAACTGCCAAATACTTTGAAGAGGGGGACAGGGCGGACCATCTCCTTTCCAGAATAGTGACGGCGCAGAGAGATTCCACACATATAGTCGCTTTGAAGGGAAGGGATGGGAAGGAGCACACTGGTTGCAAAGCAATTTTGGAGGTGATGACGGAGTATTACTCGGATCTTTATAAATCACGGGTACAGCCAACGATGGAGGAGGTGGATGGTTTCTTGACAGGGGTACAACTTCCCAGACTCTCAGTGGCCGATCGGGGACTTCTCGAGGAGCCGTTTAATTTGGAGGAGCTTGACGCCGCATTGGCCTCTATGCCCAATGATAAAGCCCCGGGGGTAGATGGGATCCCGGGGGAGGTGTATAAAAAATATAGAGATACTGCCTCCTGCCTTATTGGAGGTGTATGCTGCTGGTCTGGTGGAGGGGGAGCTGCCGAGGTCCATGCGGGAGGCAATAATTGTTGTACTGCCAAAACAGGGTAAGGATCCGAGGGATCCAGCTTCTTATCGCCCAATCTCGTTATTAACGATAGCCAACATCTTGGCCAAGATTTTGATATCTAACCGTCTTAACAAGGTGATAACAACACTAATACACCGGGACCAGTCCGGATTTATGCCCAATAGTTCTACAGCGTGTAATCTTCGATGACTGTTTCTCAATATGCAGGTAAAGGCGGATAATATGGGTCGGAGGGTTGTGGTGTCTTTAGACGCCGCTAAGGCGTTTGATAGTGTGGAGTGGTGGTATTTGTGGGCGGTCATGAAGGCTATGGGTTTTGGTTAGAGGTTCATACGTTGGGTGCAGCTGATGTATGCGTTTCCAAGAGCCAGGATACGGGTGAATGGAGTCTTGTAGGGGATTTCCCTTTATATAGGGGAACGCGGCAGGGGTGCCCCTTGTCTCCTCTGCTGTTTGCAATTGCTGTTGAACCCTTGGCAGCAGCAATATGGAGGGACAGGGACGTAAAGGGGTTTCGGTATGGAAACTATGAAGAAAAAATAGCCCTGTACGCTGACGACGTGTTATTGTTCTTGGAAGATGCACAGGAGTCTCTGGGGGCTGCTATGAACAGTATTTTTAAATTTGGGGCTCTTTCCAGATTATCTATTAATTGGGAGAAGTCTGTGTTCTTGCCCATGAACGTGGCGGCTCCTCTGACTCTTGACCCTGGGGTTCCCTTAAGCGTAGTACAAGAGTTTAAGTATCTGGACATTGTGGTTTCAGACAAAATAGAGGACCATGTGCGGCTCAACCTGACTCCTTTGCTTGGGAAGTTCCAGCAGAAGATTGGTGCCTGGAAGAAGCTATTTCTGTCAGTCGCAGGCAGAGCCAATTTGATCAAAATGATACTTATGCCTCAGCTCCTCTACATCTATATATATAATTGTCTAAGGGTTTTTCTGTCTGTCCTGGAAATCCCGCGTCTGACTGGTCGAGGCCTGGAGGCCTCGACGAATCAGCGACGGGCACAGTATCGACGTACATGTCATAATGGTTGCCATGGCGATGATTATGTCATAAAGGTTGCCTCGACCAATCAGCGACGGGCACAGTATCGACGTAGATGTCATAATGGTTGCCATGGCGATGATTATGTCATAAAGGTTGCCTCGACCAATCCGCGACGGGCACAGTATCGACGTAGATGTCATAATGGTTGCCATGGCGATGATTATGTCATAAAGGTTGCCTCGACCAATCAGCGACGGGCACAGTATCGACAGATGTCATAATGGTTGCCATGGCGATTATGTCATAAAGGTTGCCTCGACCAATCAGCGACGGGCATAGTCTGCCGCGAATTCTGGAATCATCATTGTCCATATACTACGGGGACATGCATATTCTAGAATACCCGATGCTTTAGAATCGGGCCACAATCTAGTATTGCATAATGCTCCAGTGTGGCTGCCTCAGAGTAAATTTTATAGGATCAATACTCTATTTAGGGATTTAATTTGGAAGGGTGGACGGGCGCGCATCAAATTGGAACATCTGCAAAGGGCAAAGGATGGGGGTGGTCTGGTGGTCCCCAATCCATGGAATTACTATATAGCATCTCAATGCCAGCACATGGTAGGTTGGGGAGAGCCAGAACAAAGCTCTTCAGCGGGGATAATCATTGAACGCGCGGTAGGGAAGGGCCCATTGTTGGCCAGTCTTGAAGCAGGTAGATTCAGAATTAACCCAAAAAAATTCCCAACAATAGCTATGATGGGGAAAGTATGGCAGAAAATTAAGCAATGGAGGGGAGTAACAGAATTTACGAGATATACACCAATTTGGTTTGAACCTAGGTTGGCAGAGCTCATGAGATTGCGGGGGTTCAGTCAGTTTAGGCGCATTGGCATTTGGTTCGTGTCTCAGTTGCTTGATGGAGATGTTATTAAAACATTCGAGACACTTAGGATTGAGTTTCCTTTAACCCAGAAGTCATTCTTTCAGTACCTGCAGTTGAGACATGCCCTAAACTGTCAAAATGAGGTGTCGCGCGTGAATCTGCAGTCAGATAGCTTGTTGAATCTTATTGAGCCTCGGAGGAGTATGAGGGGGTTCATTACCTTGATCCATCAGGGGTCTGATGGATACCTTTTTATTGAAGCATCCGTTAAGGATTAAGGAGAAATGGGTGGCGGATGTGGGCCCCTTGTCGGAGTCTCAGTGGGAGTCCATACTTCAATATATCCCCAGGGCTTCCCTGAGTGAGGCTAAGAGGGTGTCACAGTTATACCTGGTGTATAAGGTGTACAGGACCCCGGCATGGATGAGGAAGGCAGGACTGAGAGGTGACTCAGAATGTCCCAGGTGTGGTGAGGAAGGCGCTGATCTGCTACATATGTGGTCGTGTGCTCGCCTCCAACCCTTTTGGGTGAAGGTGCTTAACTTGATCCAGGAGGTGACAGGAGTAGATGTGGTGCGTAACCCGCTGACTTGCCTTTTGGGCTGTATGGATGATATTGCTACAGATGAATGTGGAAGGCTGACTATCGCAAGATTGTTGTATGCTGCGAGAAAGCTTATCGCAATGCATTGGTTGGATGAAAAACCGCCAGGGAAAAAGGAATTTATCAACAAGATAAATTTTATTGTCTATATGGAAAGAAATATATACAGTAAGAGAGGTCAGAATACAAAATTTGAAAATGTGTGGGGTGGATGGATGGATTACCCAGGTGTGGCATCTGCTGAGTTACTGCAAAGTAGAATGGGTGACATGTAGTTGATTCTGGGGGGACTCCTACATGTACAGACGTGTTTTTGTAAAGCTTGTTATCTTTTCTCAAGAGGTGATGCTGTCAGATGGTTGTATTGGATAATGGGCAAGAGATTGGGGGGAGGGAGAGGGAGGTTGGTTAGGTGGTAAGGGTGTTGTTTAGTAAAATGAAAATATATTATCAGGTCATGTATCTAATGTACGGTATTTGTCTGGAAATTGTATGGGACTGTGTTAATGGCGTGTCATATGCTTTAATAAAAAATACATACTTTTTTTTTTAAATCAAGCCAAAATTGATATTTGTAATAAAGCATTGCAAATTTCAGTGTAATTTATAAAGGAAGCAAGAATATGATAGAAGGACTCTCATACACCCTGTATTAGAGAAAAAGGAAAATCTCATATACATTCTGTTTAAATTGTCATGTATTGTACTCCTAGACTCAAAAAGGCTATGCACGAAGTGGAAAGACTGCCAAAAATTAAAAGCAGGGTCATCTATACACCCCTGAAGGCACCAACTGTAGAACCTCATTCAAATAGTATGAACAAACTGTAGTTGTGGTACTTCAACACTCATAAAAGCTCTGCACACAGTACAAAGCATGCCAATAATTACAAGCAAGGTCATCCATAGACCCTTGAAAGCACCAACTGGAGTATCTCATAAAGAAAAAAGAAAGTGTAGTTGTGGCCCTTCTACACTCATAAAGGCTCTGCACAGAGTGCAAAGCCAAGAAAAATTATAAGTAGAGAAATACAGTCATCCATAGACTCTTGAAGGCAACAACTTGCGGTCCTTATTACGATATTTTGAAAATGTAGTTGATGTACTCCTACACTCATAAAGGCTTTGCACAGCCAGGAAAAAAATTATAACTAGGGTCATCCATAGACCCTTGAAGGCAACAATTGGCATGCCTCATTCAAATATTGAAGACTAAAAACACTATGTACTACTGTAATCTAGTGGTGTGAATAGGTTGCGCCTCATTCAAGCTTTGTTCATTTTTATCACAGTGAACCTGTCAGCACTTTCTTATGACAGGCGAAAGCACCTATCTGTTTTGAACCCTCCAGTGACATTAAAAACCCACTCAAAAAAGACTACTGGCAGGGCAGCCTAACACCTCCAAGGGACAGCTCATGCCAGGTATCAAGCTTTGAGACCCAATAGCTAAAGGTCACAGAAGAATTAGGGAGTACACTGGTTTTGTCAGCCAGGTATTGCTTGACCAACTTTAAAAACTTTTACCTCCTTGTCAAAAATACCCGATCATCAGGGCCTGTTCGCTGGGAGGGTGTCATATAATTGGCCCAGTCCTTTGACAGTGTACCCCTGCCTCTGCTGTATCTGGTGTGTGTCTTCCTTGCCTCGACTCCTTTTTTGTGCAAAGAAGTTTGTCTCCTGCTGCTAGCGTTGTCTAATGGGAATTTTTTTTAACATATTTTCCACAATGGCCTACTGCTATAGTACCATTTTGTAGACCTCTCCACGTCAAGAAGGAGACATGCAATGTTCTCCTTGTAACGTGGGTCTAGCAGGGTGACTAACCTGTACTCTTTTTTTGGGGGGCGCCAAGTTGAATATAATGCGAGAGTCATGGGAAAGGCATAAAATCGGCCATATGTGCTAAGGTCCCTACACTTCCCTGTCTCCACTGTGATGACTATTCTCCATCTCCTCCATCTCTTCCTTCTCATTTCCCTACACCCATCCACATAGCAGAGACTGGACAAAGCTTGTGTGGGTATTGGCCTCTGTTGCAATATCAGCCAGTTCCTGTTCCTCCTCAGCCTCCACCTCATTGTTACAATATCTGCACTGAGCAGATAAGATGAGGCTGGGTAGTATCTCCCTGTCTCATGTCTTCCTCCATCTCTACCTGGTCCACATTCAAAGCTTCATGCTTAATTGTCAACAGCTACTGTTTAATAAGGCACAGAATCGGGATTGTTGCACTGATTATGGCATCATCGCCACTCACCATCTTTGTGGAGTCCTCAATCTTGGAGAACTGCACAAGTGTCAGACATCCATTCCCACTCTTCAGTTATGTGTGGAGGCTGACCAGAATACCAACGGGCATGTTGGAGCTGGTGTTCCACAACTGGTCTCTGCTGCCTTGCCAGTATGTGAAGTGTGGAGTTCCAGTGCTTGGTGACATCTCACAACAGTCGGTGAGCTGGCAGTTGCATGAGCTGCTGCAGTACTGTCAGAGTGGTGGCAGCTGTAGCTCACTTGTGGAAATGGGCTCTGATGCAGCATACCTTGACCAGTAGCTCTGGCAAATCTGGGTAGGTTTTCATAAATAGCTCAACTACCAAGTTGAGCACATGGGCCAAGCATGATAGTTGTGTGAGCAGCCACCACCAATTTACGGCTATAATCACACATGACCATGCCTGGTTGGAGGTTCAGCAGCCAGAGCCACAGATCTGTCTAGTGTATTATTTCTTGCAATAACTCTGCTGCGGTGTGCGGTTTGTCTCCTAGACAAATTAGCTTTATGAGAGCCTGTTGCCGCTTCGCTGAGGCAGTGCTGCAGAGCTTCCGGCTAACGTGGATTACATTTTTTTTTGGAGTGTTGAATACCACCCAAATGTAACAGAAAGCATGTAATACTGTATGAATGCCTAATTGAATCCATAAATATTTTTCAATGCTTTTTTGGAGTGTTCTATACCACCACAATGTAAAAGAAAGCACGGAATAGTCTATGGATAACTAATTCAACCCATTAATATTTTTCACCTTTTTTTGGATTATTATATACCACCTAAATGTAATACAACGCAGATAATACTCCTATGAGTGAGTAATTGAATCCAGGAAAATTTTTCAATGCTTTTTTGGAGTGCTATATAACACCAAAATGTTCCACAAAGCACATAATACGCTATGAATGACAATATAGTCAATTTTTTCACAAAAAGAATGCGATCAATGGCCGCAGCTATATATTTTTCAACGGACTGCAAAGCCCTAAGCCCGGTTTGAAGACTGTTTTCAGCCACTCCCCGTGCTCCTGCAACTGTCCCTCCTTAGGCTAAATGCAGAATGTGTTATTAAAACAGCAAAGCACAAGATTAGCCTTTAGAAGGACTGTTAGTACGATGGTTCAGCACCAGTATTAACACTAAAAGACTCATTAAACTGTGCACATACAGGCCTAGACAAGCACTCTCTCCCTCCAGAACTGCCAGTGGGCTGCGCAATAGCGTCAGTGAGCGGACTGTGGCAGCGCTAGTTCTTTTATAATCTCTTATATAGCAATGTGGCCAGCCAATCACAGTAAAGCCACTGACACTGTGTAACAGGCACCTAACATGCTGGGTGGGGATTTGAGTTTCAAATTCAAGCACCAGTCAATGCTTGCCGAGTGCCGAGCACATCCCAGCACCCAGGATTCTCGAGTGATATCCAAGTATCACCGAGCACGTTTGCTCATCCCTAATAGCTTCACATGGCTGGGTGTCCATAGTCTGGCAGTATGGCAAGCAGAAAGGTAATGTTCTTCAAAAAGAACATTGCTTCCTGTCTGCAGTTTGCTAAAGATCACCTGGACAAGCCAGAAGACTATTGGAACAATATTTGGGGAAGAATGCGACCAAAATATGGCTTTCTGCATTATATTTAAAAAATAAAAAACTGAAAAAAACACCACTACATTACAGCATGAAGTGGTAGACATGGAACATATGTAGGGCTCTGCAGCTCTGGGTTAGAAGATCTTTTTGGGTGAGTGTCATTAATTTATGCTGAAACTAGTAGCGCAGCTACCGGAGGGGGTAGTCACCCCGGGCCCCGCGGTCTGAGGGGGCCCACCTGGAGCTATGCTATGTAACTATCAGTGAGCACATTGCGCCAATACAGTTACATTTTGCGGCAGAGCAGGGAGAATCCATCTCCAGGCCACTATGGCACCTGAGGAGGCATGGGGGGCCCTGTGCCAGCAGTAGGCCCCCCACTCATCATTGCAGGGTCAACTGTATTGGCTGGATGCAGTGTGGCATGGAGTTGATCAGTCTGTGGCACTGCTGAGGTGTTATTTAAGACCAGGTTGCTTTGATAGCAGCCTTCAGCTCGTCTGCATTGTTGGGTCTGGTGTCTCTCATCTTCCTCTTGACAATACCCCATAGATTCTTTATGGGGTTAAGGTCAGACGAGTTTGCTGGCCAATCAAGCACAGTGATACTGTTGTTTTTAAACCAAGAATTAATACTTTTGGCAGTATGGACAGGTGCCAAGTCCTGCTGGAGAATTAAATTTCCATTTCCAAAAAGCTTGTCGGCAGAGGGAAGCATGAAGTGCTCTAAAATTTCCTGGTAGATAGCTGCGCTGACTTTGGTCTTAATAAAACACAGTGGACCTACACCAGCAGATGACATGGCTCCCGAAACCATCATTGATTGTGGATACTTCATACTAGACCTTAGAAATCAAGATCCCAGAGTATGGAGGAAGAATGTAGACACAAAATCCAAGCTGCTTGAGGTCTAGTGTGTAGTATCTGAAGAACACTGTCCCTACTGTGAAACATGGAGGAGGCTGTTATGTTCTGGTGCTGTATAGCTGCATCTGGCACAGGGTGTCTAGAATCTGTGCAGAGTACAATAAAATCTCGAGACTATCAAGGGAAAAGGCAACCTTCAAATACAAGACAACTGGAGCAGTTTGTTCTTGAGGTGTGGACCAAAATAAATGTCGAGAGGTGCAGAAGTCTCATTGACAGCTACAGAAATCGTTTGATTGCAGTGATTGCCTCAAAAGGTTATGCAACAAAATATTAAGTTAATATTTCTGTTCAGGCCTATTTCATGAGGTTTTTTTTTCAATTCTGTGGAAGCATGGTTGAAAAGCAATGTCTGACTTTCATTTGTTCATTTTCGTAGATCTTTATTTATTACTGCTTTTGTCAGGTTCAAGTTATTTATGTGACCATTGTGGGTTTTTTCTGTCATTAAACGAGGGGTACTAACAATTTTGACCACATGTGTGTTTCCTCACATTCTCTCTGATTATAGTGTGGATTCTTTTATTCCTTCGATTGCACAGTGAATGTCAGTTGATGATGCATTTGCTTTCTCAGAGAGCACTGATGCAAAATATGAATTTAAAAGTTTGTCCTTCTCAACATCATTTTGACCACTTTACTCTTTACACCCCATTTCTTCCTCTCACTAAACTCTCTACAATCTATCCTACATGCAACAGCAAGGCTCATATTTCTGTCTAATTACTACTGAAGCTTGTGCCAGGCATTGCCTTGGTTGCCCATCCGCTAAAGGTTTCAGCCAGAGGCATAGCTAGAGTTTTCGTTCAGTGGGGCGAAGCTTCTGAGTGGGCCCCTATCCAGGTAACCTTGATTACAACTGTGTGACGCACGCTAAGGGCTCATATTCACTTGCGTGAAATATGGCCAAGTCTCGCATGTTAAAACCCGGCTCTGCCGTCGGCACTCCAGAGCGGAGCGTGCGGCCGCATAACAATACATGGAGCTGCACGCTCCGCTCCCAAGTGCCGGCGGCAGAGCCGGGTGTTACCATGCGAGACTCAGCCATATTTCACGCAAGTAAGTATGAGCACCGCATGCCACACTTTTTCCTTCCACTCAACTTTCCATTATTGTGCTTGGATACAGCACTCTGTGAACAGTCAGCTTCTTTAGCAATGACCTTTTGTGGCTTACAAAAACACTCCTTGCGGAGTGTGTCAATGACTGCCTTCTGGACATGTCAGGTCAGCAGTCTACCTATTAATGTGAAGCCTACTGAAACAGACTAAGGGACTTTTTTAAACGCTTAGGAAGCCTTTACAGGTGTTTTTTGATAATTATTTTAATTTACTGAGATAATTACTTATGGGTTTTCATTGGCTGTAAGCCATAATTATCAACATTAACATAAATAAACACTTGAAATAGATAACTCTGTTTGTAATGACTCTATATAAAATATGAGTTTCACTTTTTGTATTGAAGAACTGAAATAAATTAAGTTTTTTATGATATTCTAATTTTGTGAGAAACATAGAGTTGGCCAATTTCTGGCACCTGTCAACTGTTATCCTAGACTAAGATGGTTGACTACATCCCATATTTTGGGGCATTTGTTGGCTTTGCCTCAGAAACTGCATTTTTAATGTCACCCTGCAAGTGTTCTATTTGATTAAGGTCCAGGGATTGGGTTGGCCACTCCATAACCTCAATTTTGTTGGACTGGAACCAAGATTTTGCTTGTTTACTGGTGTGTTTAGTGTTCTTGCCTTGTTGAAACACCCATTTCTAGGTCATAGCCTCTTCAGTGTAAGGCAACATGACCTCCTCACTGCATACCAGGGATCATGGACCAGTAAAATACTTGAATAGGTCCGGCACCATAGTGAGAGAAATATGCCCATATTATGATACTTGCACCAGCTTCAGAGTGTACCCCAAGTGCAATGACTCCCATTCCTCCCTGCATCTCCCCTGGCTCACTCTCTACATTCGATCCCATCACAGAAGAAGAAGTCTACAAGCTCCTCTCCTCGTCCGACTACATGCACCACCGACCCCATTCCCTCACACCTCCTCCAGTCTCTCTCTCCAGTCGTCACAACTCACCTAACTACAATTTTTAATCTCTCCCTCTCCTCTGGCATTTTCCCCTCCTCCTTCAAACACTCTATCATTACTCCATTACTAAAAAAAAAACACCCTTGACCCATCATGCACAAACAACTACAGACCGGTCTCCAATCTCCCCTTCATCTCAAAACTCCTGGAGCACCTGATCTACTCCCGCCTTACCCGTTACCTCTCCACTAGTGTTGAGCATTCCGATACTGCAAGTATCGGGTATCGGCCGATACTTGCTGTATCGGAATTCCGATACCGAGATCCGATATTTTTGTGATATCGGGTATCGGTATCGAAACAACATTAATGTAAAAATGTGTAAAAGAGAGAATTAAAATAAAAAATATTGCTATACTCACCTCTCCGACGCAGCCTGCACCTTACCGAGGGAAGCGGCAGCGTTCTTTGTTTAAAATTCGCGCTTTTCTTTCCTTTACGTGAGTCCCGGCTTGTGATTGGTTGCGTGCCGCCCATGTGACCGGGACGCAACCAATCACAGCAAGCCGTGACGTAATTTCAGGTCC
This sequence comes from Ranitomeya variabilis, assembly GCF_051348905.1. Classification (NCBI taxonomy): domain Eukaryota; kingdom Metazoa; phylum Chordata; class Amphibia; order Anura; family Dendrobatidae; genus Ranitomeya; species Ranitomeya variabilis. The sequence continues at coordinate 427,490,964 of NC_135232.1, forward strand.
TTCAGGATTTTAAAATTACGTTCCGGCGTTGTGATTGGTTGCGTCGCAGTCACATGGGCGACGCAACCAATCACAGCAAGCCGTGACGTAATTTCAGGTCCTTAAGGATTTTAAAATTACGTCCCGGCTTTGTGATTGGTTGCGTCGCAGTCACATGGGAGACGCAACCAATCACAAGCCGTGACGTCACGAGAGGCTGGACACGCGCGCATTTTAAAATGGGCGCGTGTCCAGCCTCCCGTGACGTCCCGGCTTGTGATTGGTTGCGCCGCGATCAACCAATCACAAGCCGGGAGGCTGGACACGCGCGCATTTTAAAATTTTAAAATGCGCGCGTGTCCAGCCTCCCGGCTTGTGATTGGTTGACCGCGGCGCAACCAATCACAAGCCGGGACGTCACGGGAGGCTGGACACGCGCCCATTTTAAAATTTTAAAATGCGTGCGTGTCCAGCCTCCCGGCTTGTGATTGGTTGACCGCGGCGCACAAAATGAGTGAGGATGAACTAAACCAAACAAGGGGAAACTGCCAATGTTGTCAAAACATCAATTATTGCATAATAAGTTTGGTCGAATTTGCAGGATGTGTCTGACATTCCCATGTATCACCTCTCAGCTGATGTATTATACAAGCCTCCCGGCTTGTGATTGGTTGACCGCGGCGCAACCAATCACAAGCCGGGACGTCACGGGAGGCTGGACACGCGCCCATTTTAAAAAGCGCGCGTGTCCAGCCTCCCGTGACGTCACGGCTTGTGATTGGTTAATGGCGGCCATGTTGCCGGGACGCGGACCAATCACAGCAAGCCGTGACGTAATTTCGTCACGGCTTGCTGTGATTGGTCCGCGTCCCGGCAACATGGCGCCGTGACCAATCATAAGCCGGGACGTCACTGGAGGCTGGACACGCGCGCTTTTTAAAAAGCGCGCGTGTCCAGCCTCCCGTGACGTCACGGCTTGTGATTGGTTAATGGCGGCCATGTTGCCGGGACGCGGACCAATCACAGCAAGCCGTGACGTAATTTCGTCACGGCTTGCTGTGATTGGTCCGCGTCCCGGCAACATGGCCGCCCTGACCAATCACAAGCCGGGACTTCACGTAACCAAGTAAAAGCGCGAATTTTAAACAAACAACGCTGCCGGTTCCCTCGCTGAGGTCCAGGCTGCGTCGGACAGGTGAGTATAGCGATATTTTTTATTTTAATTCTTTCTTTTACACATTTATATGGATCCCAGGGCCTGAAGGAGAGTTTCCTCTCCTTCAGACCCTGGGAACCATCAGGAATACCGTCCGATACTTGAGTCCCATTGACTTGTATTGGTATCGGGTATCGGTATCGGATTGGATCCGATACTTTGCCGGTATCGGCCGATACTTTCCGATACCGATACTTTCAAGTATCGGACGGTATCGCTCAACACTACTCTCCACTCATTCCCTCCTAGACCCTTCACAGTCTGGTTTCCGCCCCCTACATTCGACAGAAACTGCACTCATCAAGGTGACCAATGACCTTCTGACAGCAAAATGTAATGGTGACCACTCTCTGCTCATTCTCCTCAACCTCTCTGCAGCTTTCGACACTGTTGACCACCCTCTCCTACTCTCTAGGCTCCAGTCACTAGGCATTAAGGACACTGCTCTCTCCTGGTTCTCTTCCTACCTTTCTGAATGCTCCTTCAGTGTTCTGTTATCTGGCTCCACTTCATCTCTTCCTCTCACTGTTGGGGTACCTCAGGGCTCAGTCTTTGGCCCCCTTCTCTTCTCCCTCTACACAGCCCCAATTGGACAGACCATCAGCAGATTTGGCTTTGAGTACCATCTTTACGCTGATGACACACAACTATACACGTCATCCCCTGACCTTACCCCCGCTGTACTACAGAACGCCACTGACTGTCTGCAGTCTCCAACATCATGTCCGCTCTCTATCTGAAACTCAACCTCTCCAAAACTGAACTTCTGCTCCCGCCTTCTACTAACCTCCCTAAATCTGACATTTCCCTCTCCGTGGGTGGCACCATAATACCACCCCGGCAGCAGGCGCGCTGTCTGGGTGTTATGTTTGACTCCGATCTCTCCTTCACCTCCCACATACAATCTCTTGCCCGCTCGAGCCGCTTACACCTAAAGAACATCTCCAGAATCCGCCCTTTTCTCACCATGGAGACAACAAAAACTCTCACTGTCGCCCTAATCCACTCCCGCCTGGACTACTGTAACGCTCTACTAATTGGCCTCCCTGTTACTCGACTTTCCCCTCCAGTCTATCCTTAATGCGGCAGCTAGGGTCGTCCATCTGGCTAATCGTTACTCGGACGTGTCTGCTCTTCGCCAGTCGTTACACTGGCTGCTAGTGTTGAGCATTCCGATGCTGCAAGTATCGGGTATCGGCCGATACTTGCTGTATCGGAATTCCGATACCGGGATTCCGATACTCTTGTGGTATCGGGTATCGGGTATCGGAACAACATTAATGTTAAAATGTGTAAAATAGAGAATTAAAATAAAAAATATCGCTATACTCACCTGTCCGTCGCAGCCGGGACCTCAGCGCAGGAACCGGCAGCGTTGTTTGTTTAAAATTCCCGCTTTTACATGGTTACGCGAAGTCCCGGCTTGTGATTGGTCAGGGCGGCCATGTTGCCGGGCCGCGGACCAATCACAGCAAGCCGTGACGAAAATACGTCACGGCTTGCTGTGATTGGTCCGCGTCCCGGCAACATGGCCGCCATTAACCAATCACAAGCCGTGACGTCACGGGAGGCTGGAAACGCGCTCATTTTAAAAAGGGCGCGTGTCCAGCCTCCCGTGACGTCACGGCTTGTGATTGGTTGCGTCGCGGTCAACCAATCACAAGCCGGGAGGCTGGACACGCGCCCATTTCAAAATGAGCGCGTCCAGCCTCCCGGCTTGTGATTGGTTGATCGCGGCGCAACCAATCACAAGCCGTGACGTCACGGGAGGCTGGACACGCGCCCATTTCAAAATGAGCGCGTCCAGCCTCCCGGCTTGTGATTGGTTGATCGCGGCGCAACCAATCACAAGCCGTGACGTCACGGGAGGCTGGACACGCGCCCATTTTAAAATGAGCGCGTGTCCAGCCTCCCGTGACGTCCCGGCTTGTGATTGGTCAGGGCGGCCATATTGCCGGGACGCGGACCAATCACAGCAAGCCGTGACGTAATTTCGTCACGGCTTGCTGTGATTGGTCCGCGTCCCGGCAACATGGCCGACCTGACCAATCACAAGCCGGGAATTCACGTAACCAAGTAATAGCGCGATTTTTAAACAAACAACGCTGCCGGTTCCCTCGCTGAAGTCCCGGCTGCGTCGGACAGGTGAGTATAGCGATATTTTTTATTTTAATTCTTTCTTTTACACATTTATATGGTTCCCAGGGCCTGAAGGAGAGTTTCCTCTCCTTCAGACCCTGGGAACCATCAGGGATACCGTCCGATACATGAGTCCCATTGACTTGTATTGGTATCGGGTATCGGTATCGGATTGGATTCCGATACTGTGACGGTATCGGCCGATACTTTCCGATACCGATACTTTCAAGTATCGGACGGTATCGCTCAACACTACTGGCTGCCCATTCATTACAGGATACAATTCAAAGTACTTGTTTTCACCCACAAAGCTCTCCACAGTGCGGCACCCCCTTACATCTCCCTCATTTCTGTCTATCGGCCTAGCCGACCACTGCGCTCTGCAAACAACTTTCGACTAACCTCTGCAGTGTCTGCACTAATCCGTACCTCCCACTCCCAACTCCAAGACTTCTCCCGGGCTGCGCCAATCCTCTGGAATGCTCTACTCCAAGATATTAGGACCATCCACAACTTGCATAGTTTTAGGCGCTCGCTCAAAACACATTTGTTCAGAGCTGCCTACCACATTAACTAATCAAAGTCATTTTATGTTTGTGTGTGTGTGTAGCCCATTCACTATCTCCATCTACCCCCCACCCCCTGAAGATGGCTGGACCATCATTGTAAATACATCATTGTAAATACACACCTGTACTTTGTATCTCCCCCACCTCATTGTAGATTGTAAGCTCTCACGAGCAGGGTCGTCTTATTTTGCTTTATTACTGTATTGTTAATGTTGTTACCTATGACTCTTGTGTTTGAAACTGTTAAACTGTAAAGCGCTGTGGAATATATTGGCGCTATATAAATAAAAATTATTATTATTATTACTTGTGGCTTGAATGTAGAGTTTGGGGGTTGTCTGACTGTCTGCGGCTCTTACTTTCATCAGTCCGCAAAATGTTTCTCCATTTCTCTTTGATGTGTTCTTTGGCAAATTGTATCTGCTTCAGTACATATCATTTTTTTTTTCTTTTTTTTAACAGTGGGACTTTGCAGGGACTTCTTGCTAAGAGATTAGCTTCACACAAGTGTCACTAATTGAACTCCACACTGCTATTATTTTGAACACACCCCCTTTCAATTAATTATTCTAATACACAGACTAAACAACCTCCAGATCACGAATGCGAAGTATGTTGGTTTTCATAGAATCTACTGCACCAACTGGTAAATTGTTTGACATGTGGTAATATTTATACCAAAAACCGTTATTAATTTGGTTAGTCATATTGGACTGGTATTATTTTGGACACTCGATTTGAGCATATACCACACAGAAGGTCCCAGGAACCCCACAAATATCTTATCTGCAAATCCTAGTATAAGTTAGAGAAGAGTTATTCGTTTACGACAAAGATTTGCTGCACAGTTGGGATAAGTCTTATGTAAGAACAATTCATGAAGTTTTCATGCTATAATGACAAACTCTAAAAGATTGAAACACAAAGTATATTAGAAAATTTAAATGCCACTTTGTTTATGTCATGTCCCACGACTTGGGAAATCATTCAATGTTTGCATTGTTTGTGTTTTATCCTTCTTTCTAGGCAGAAGTTTGCTTTTCCCTGTATTTTGTCCCAACTCTCTCACTGTAGTCCTGTGATGTATGTTTGTTCACGCCCTTATTCTCCATTTTGTCATCATCACCATATCTGTATGCATCCTACTGCATTTACTCTGTTGAATATTCCTTTTTACCTGCTACTTTCATCATAATACAAGAATTTCGGTTAAAGCAATCCTCTTTTCCTGGAGTCTTCTTACATGAGAACGTGGCTGAGTTAAGCTATCTGATAAATCGGTATGAACGTGAGTACAGGTCAATACGGAAGCGCCCAAAAGAATAGGTCTATCCAGGCACCACTGCGTTCTACATATCCATGAGTCAGAATAGTAAAAAGGAATAGCCTGCCTTCAGAGACAGTAACTCAAGGTCTGTGCTGAACCTCAGTGGAAAAGGACATTTCCCAGATACACAGTAACCCAGTTCCCAGCCAGGCCCCAGCGTGCATAGAAGCACACACTGCAGATAAACAGTGAGAAGTATAACCCTCATCATCCACTCTTCCTGCCTGCAAGCAAATCATGTCTGAAGCAAGGAATACAATGTCCCTACCAGACTTACAAACACAGGACAGAGACCTAGATCCCCATCCACCAGCTAGTGAAAGAGGAAAACGTACAGTTAAACCTACATGGAAAGTCATGGAGAATTTAGAGACTGAAAAATGTGTTGTATATAGTGATGTGTCTTCACTGTGGGAGAAAGTGCTGAGTCACATAGACACTGTATCAAGGCCTGCTTCTCATGAGTTACCACTTGAGGGAGCCCTAGAACAATTATGCACAGCATACCAAAGGTATATGGAGAAGACTGACCAATACATTATTCTCCTGAAAAAACTGAATCTGCCAGAGACTTTAAAAGAATTGCAAAGTTTCCAGCAGCTTAATTCTGAAAGGGACTGCACCGTACGTGACATTAAAACCAAGATAGAGGCTAAAATTGCACGGACACCAGATGCATCATCTCGCTCATCCAAATCGTCTAAGCACTCAAAACGCTCATCTAGGTCAAGTTCATCAAAATATTCCACTCTCAGCCAGCAGCTTATAAGGGCACGTGCTAAGGCAGAAACGTCTAAGATACAAGCAACCTTTGCGCAAAGGAGAGCAGAAATGGATGCAGCCACAGCACAAAAGAGAGCAGAAATGGATGCAGCCACAGCACAAAAGAGAGCAGAAATAGAAGCAGCCAGAGCAGAAATGGATGCAGCCACAGCACAAAAGAGAGCAGAAATGGAGGCAGCCACAGCACAAAAGAGAGCAGAAATGGAGGCAGCCACAGCACAAAAGAGAGCAGAAATGGATGCGGATGCAGCACGCAAGGAAGCTCTGGAGAAGGAATGTGAGCACGCAACAGCCATGGCGGAGTTAAGGATCCTGGAGCGAGCTATCAGTGGGAGTCAAAGAGACAGCATCAGTTTGTGTGAAGTGGAGGCGGAGGACCCTATTGAACGCACAAGAGACTACGTGCTAAGCCAAAATGGCGAACCGCAGATCATCACTAACACTTCTGATGGCGTTCATGCTTCTCCAGGACACCAGGATGCCGATCCACTTACAGAACCCTACACTCAAGGTCAGTACAATGCTCCCAAACTTGAACTTCCTTCGTATTCCAGTATGCGCCAAGACCATGCATCTCATCAAACTCCACAGGCTATTATCTACACGCAACCCAATATACCGGCAGGTCATTATACTCTCGACAACCGCACAGTACCAGCTCCGCATGTAGCAGAGACTATACCCACCAAACCGGTTGCTGGACTAAATGCATATGCCACTCCATACTTACCCACATTTCAAGGCCAAGACGTCTCCACTCCTATGTACAACACCGCTCAGCCCACATTCGTGCATCCTAAGTCAGAAAGAACAGACATGTCCGACTTCGCAAGGTACATGATTCGCCGCGAACTTACTAAAACCGGTCTCACAAGGTTTGACGACCAACCTGAAAATTACAGAGGTTGGAAAAATGCCTTTAGAACCGTAACTAGTGACCTTGGCATCACTGCTGCCGAAGAGCTGGACCTGCTAATCAGATGGCTAGGACCACAATCCACAGAGCGTGTCAAGAGACTCAGGTCTGTACATACCAGTAATCCAATGGCTGGTCTCATGGCTGCATGGGAAAGACTAGAGAAAAACTTTGGCAGTCCAGAAGCCATAGAGGATGCACTGTTCAAGCGTCTACAGAGTTTTCCAAAGATATCAAGCAAAGACAGTTCAAAGTTCCTGGAGCTCAGTGACTTGCTGTTAGAGCTCCATCTGGCCAAGGCAGACACCCACCTACCTGGCCTCAGCTATCTGGACACTGCTCGTGGAGTAAATCCCATTATCTCCAAGCTACCGTACAACGTACAAGAAAAGTGGACTACACTAGGGTCAAAATACAAGAAAGACCATCAAGTGTCATTTCCTCCGTTCTCCTACTTCTGTGAGTTTATAAAAGATGTGGCAGAGCGCAAGAACGACCCAAGCTTTTCCTACCAAGAATCCAGTGGCCCAGCTTCACCTCCTTCTAAATACGTCAGCGCACGCTCGAACGACAAAAACCGCAGGGGTCCAGTGTCAGTGAAGAAGACGGATATTCTTCCCTTACCAACACCAGCCCCAGACAAGAGTAACAAAGGTGAAAAGATAGAGAACCCAAATCGTGAATGTCCCATCCACAAGAAGCCACATCCCTTAAAAAAGTGCATCGGCTTCAGGAAGAAACCGCTCCTAGAACGCAAGGAGCTTCTAAAGAAGTTCGGGGTATGCTACAGATGTTGTGCTTCTACTGAACACCTTGCTAAAGACTGTAAAACTACAATTAAGTGCATGGAGTGTGACAGTGAGGACCACGTACAAGCACTCCACCCATTCCGTCCTGACTCTACACTTACTCCTTCCCCCACCACGAGCCATGGCGGGGAGGACGCAGCTCAAACTGCAAGCCATACCACAATATCTTCTTCATGCACAGAAGTCTGCGGAGAAGACCTCTGGGACAAGTCCTGTGCGAAGATTTGCCTGGTGAACGTATATCCCAACGGTCACCCAGAGAAAGCCGTGAAGGTGTACGTCCTTCTGGATGATCAGAGCAACCGATCACTTGCAAGGTCAGAACTCTTTGATATGTTTAACTTAAAGGGAAATGCCTACCCTTACACCTTAGGTACCTGCAGTGGTGTTACAGAGGTTTATGGGAGAAGGGCCAGTGGTCTTACAGCGACATCTCTCGAGAACACCGTCGAGATACCGTTACCTACACTGGTCGAGTGCAACCAGATTCCATCAAATCGAGAAGAGATCCCAACGCCAGAGGCTGCTCTTCATCACCAACATCTCAAGGGGATAGCAAACAAGATACCAGCCCTCAACAACAGTGCAGATATCCTGATTCTGCTTGGCAGAGACATTCTCCGGCTGCACAAGGTGCGTCAGCAAATTAATGGACCACACGATGCACCATTTGCCCAACGCTTAGATCTAGGCTGGGTAATCATAGGCAATGTTTGCATACACAAGATGAAGAGACCTAACAACATCTCCTCTTACAAGACACACATCTTGTCAAATGGTCGCAGCACCCATTTCCAACCATGCCCACATCACTACTGGGTGAAAGAGAAAGTGAGCAACACCAAGTGGCAACAGGAATCCTTCAACAACATGAACACACTCCAGTCCTGGGAAGAAAACCTCGGGTCATCAGTGTTCGATTCCACAAGTAATGACAACAAGTTGGCACCCACAAGGGAAGATAAAGAATTTATAAAGGTTATGGATAAAGAATTTGTTCAAGACGACTCCAACAGTTGGGTAGCTCCTTTACCCTTTCGTTTCCCAAGAGTGAGGTTGCCGAACAACCTGCAGCAAGCAACTGCAAGGTTCTCATCCTTAAAGCGTACCCTAAAGAGGAAACCAGAGATGGAGAAGCATTTCATTGACTTTATGCAGAACATCTTTGACAGAAATCATGCTGAACCTGCGCCACCACTGAGGGAGGGAGAAGAATGTTGGTATCTTCCATCCTTTGGTGTCTATCACCCTCGCAAGCCTAATCAGATCAGAGTGGTGTTTGACTCCAGTGCTCAGTTTGAAGGCCTCTCTCTCAATAACCTGCTCCTAACTGGGCCCAACCTGAACAACAGCCTCCTTGGAGTATTGATCCGCTTCAGACAAGAACCTGTTGCCATAATGGCCGACATTCAGCAGATGTTTCATTGCTTCATTGTGAAAGAAGACAACAGAAACTATCTTAGGTTCCTATGGCACAAGGACAACAACGTCAACAATCAGGTCATAGACTACCGGATGAAGGTCCATGTCTTCGGCAACAGTCCCTCACCTGCTGTGGCGATCTATGGACTGAGACGGACAGCCCAGGAAGGTGAGAGAGAGTACGGTTCCGATGCTCGGCAATTTGTAGAGAAGAACTTCTACGTGGACGATGGGCTCAAGTCCTTGCCCACAAGCGAAGATGCAATTGACCTACTCTCCAGAACACAGGAAATGCTATCCACATCAAACCTCAGACTCCACAAGATTATCTCTAACAGTCAAGAGGTAATGAACGCGTTTCCATCTGAGGACCATGCCTCAAACCTAAAGGACCTCATCTTGGCTTCCGATGTTCCTCCAACACAGCGCAGCCTTGGTCTACTGTGGGATATCAAACGGGACACCTTCACTTTCCAAGTGTCACCCTATGACAAACCCTTTACCAAACGAGGAGTCCTATCTGTCATAAATAGCATCTATGATCCTCTCGGGTTTGTAGCACCCATCACTATTCAAGGCAAGATACTGTTAAGACAGCTTACGGCCGAGAACACGAATTGGGACACCCCGCTCCCAACTCAGAAACAGCAAAGGTGGGAGGCGTGGAAGAAGTCTCTGAAGTTCTTAGAGCAACTCCAAGTCCCACGTTGTTATTCTCCAAGATCACCTTCGACTGCAATCAGAAGAGAAGTCCATATTTTCTCTGACGCATCTACAGAAGCCATAGCCGCAGTAGCTTATCTGATGACCTTAGGAGCTAACAAGGTACACTGTGGTTTCATCCTGGGTAAAGCCAAGTTAACTCCAAAGCCTGCACACTCTGTACCCAGACTCGAGCTTTGCGCTGCGGTATTGGCAGTAGAAATTGCTGAAGTTGTACAAGAAGTAATGAACGCGTTTCCATCTGAGGACCACGCCACAAACCTAAAGGACCTCAACTTGGGTTCTGATGTTTCTCCAGCCACACTTCTCACACAGAAGATTGGAGCTGCTACAGTTCCGCCTGGGAACTTCGATAATAAGGACATTTACAGACGTCAGTGGAGGCAAGTACAACACCTGGCTAACGTGTTTTGGCATCGATGGAAGACCAAATATTTACACTTGCTTCAAAACCGTCACAAATGGCAGACGCCCAGTCCCAATCTCCAAGAAGGAGACCTTGTTCTCTTAAAGGATACAGAGGCTCATCATAATGACTGGCCAATGGGACTTATCACCAAGGTCCTACCCAGTGAGGACGGAAAGACTCGTAAGGTAGAAGTTAAGGTGACAAAAGGGGGCTCTACCCGAACCTTCTTCCGCCCGGTCACTGAACTCGTGTTGCTTCTACGAAAGGAGAACATCACATGAACTGAACATGCTCCTGGACGTTTTTCACGGCGGGGAGCGTTCCTCCTCATTCCCCAGTTTATTGAATGTTGACATTTTCCATTGGATTGAACCCTTAACATTCCCATTGGATTCTGGGTTGGTGGAAGAGTTTGCATGTTTGCGGCTTCCCCAATCTGAAGATGGGTTTTATATACTTGAACTTATCTTTCGGTATGATCTACGGGTCAACAACAACGAGTTGGACTTAAAAATCTTTTATGTTTTATTATTGCATGCACGTTTTTCTTCCTCTTGTTTTTTCAGGTTCGAACGACTTCGAAGAATTACGGACATCGTGAAATCCAAGGATTTCAGACGGGGAGTGTCATGTCCCACGACTTGGGAAATCATTCAATGTTTGCATTGTTTGTGTTTTATCCTTCTTTCTAGGCAGAAGTTTGCTTTTCCCTGTATTTTGTCCCAACTCTCTCACTGTAGTCCTGTGATGTATGTTTGTTCACGCCCTTATTCTCCATTTTGTCATCATCACCATATCTGTATGCATCCTACTGCATTTACTCTGTTGAATATTCCTTTTTACCTGCTACTTTCATCATAATACAAGAATTTCGGTTAAAGCAATCCTCTTTTCCTGGAGTCTTCTTACATGAGAACGTGGCTGAGTTAAGCTATCTGATAAATCGGTATGAACGTGAGTACAGGTCAATACGGAAGCGCCCAAAAGAATAGGTCTATCCAGGCACCACTGCGTTCTACATATCCATGAGTCAGAATAGTTTACATAAACTTTTTTTTATGTAGCTTTGATTTCAATATATTGTGCAATGATGTTATTTTCTATGAGACCTGTCTGCGTCCCACATTCTGACAGTGGAAGCATCAATAATATGTAGCCATGTTTACATATACCTTTATAACAAATTGATTTGTAAGATTTCCGCAAGGATGATGCAGCTGGAAATATAGGAGTACTGAATTGTAACAGACCATGTGGAAAGCAAAAACTGTACACATACTTTCACCCACTGATAAATACATAGAATCTGTGCTATACAAATTCAATTGGCCCTTTAAGCAGCAATATTCATCTCCATGCTCAGCAAGACAGAACTAAACGGTAGAGAAGGCAGCAGCTATCACATGCAAGAGTACCATCCCAGAGCTGGCTGTAATTGACTCAAAACACTGCAGCATGTAGAAGGCAATCGTTCCAGGCCACTGAAGCAGATAATGGGTTTTGGTTAGGATCAACATCATCTTAGACTATGGACTACAGACCCTTTACCCACCTACCAAGCAGAGCAGTTGGATGCCTGTAATATTATTTTTACGCTTTCCTTCCAGGTGCATTGAGCCTGCTTGTTTTCTCCAGAGATGTACACAATATATAAAATAATGTTGCAGTCCTTACCAAAGTATTTATTAGTTTAGCATTGCTAATGCGACATGCTGTTTTCTTGAATTAGCTTGTTCAGCCAAGTGTCTCAAGAGATTAAAGAAATAAAAGGCTGCAAATTTTGTGTACTGATCATTTACTACATTTTTGTGAACGTACAGCTAAGCTTTGTTTTGTAAGTCTAATTCCAATTGGAGATAACAAAATGTACAACATAATACAGCCCATAAAAGGCACAACTGGACCAAAAGTACTTCTTCAACAATGTGTTTCCTTCGTGTCTATTGCCATGTCAGCCAAACAAGTTTCTTAACCCCTTCATGACCCTGGGTATTTTTGATTTTTTTCTTTTTCGTTTTTTGCTCCCCTCCTTCCCAGAGCCTTAACTTTTTTATTTTTCCGTCAATATGGCCATGTGAGGGCTTATTTTTTGCGGGACGAGTTGTACTTTTGAACGACATCATTGGTTTTACCATGTCGTGTACTAAAAAACGGGGAAAAAATTCCAAGTGCGGTGAAATTGCAAAAAAAAGTGCAATCCCACACTTGTTTTTTTGTTTGGCTTTTATGTTAGGTTCACTTAATGCTAAAACTGAAATCATCTCTCAATCTCTTCATACCATGCACTGTCCTCCCTCCCCCACTGCATCTAGTTCACTCTCTGACTTTGAACCAGTTACAGAAGAAGAAGTAGTCGGGCTCCTTGCATCTTCTCGCCCGACCACTTGCACCAGTGACCCCATTCCGTCACATCTCCTCCAGTCCCTTTCCCCGGCTGTCACCTCCCACCTAACAAAAATATTCAACCTTTCTCTCACTTCCGGTATTTTTCCTCCCTCATTTAAGCATGCCATCATACATCCATTACTTAAAAAACCATCCCTCGACCAAAACTGTGCCGCTAATTATAGACCTCTCTCTAATCTTCCCTTCATCTCTAAACTCCTCGAATGCCTGGTCCACTCCCGTCTTACCCGCTATCTCTCAGATAACTCTCTTCTCGACCCTCTTCAATCTGGCTCCGCTCTCTACACTCTACTGAAACTGCCCTCACTAAAGTCTCTAATGACCTACTAACAGCTAAATCTAATGGTCACTACTCCATGCTAATTCTCTTGGATCTCTCCGCAGCATTCGAAACTGTGGATCATCAGCTCCTCCTCAATATGCTCTGCTCCATCGGCCTCAAGGACACAGTTCTCTCCTGGTTCTCCTCCTATCTCTCTGACCAATCCTTCACTGTATGTTTTGCTGGTTCCTCGTCCTCTCACCTTCCCTTTACTGTTGGGGTTCCTCAAGGATCAGTCCTAGGCCCCCTCCTCTTCTCTTTGTATACTGCCCCTATTGGACAAACAATCAGTAGATTTGGTTTCCAGTACCATCTCTATGCTGACGACACCCAATTATACACCTCTTCTCCTGTTATCACGCCGACCTCTTTAGAAAACACCAGTGATTGTCTTACCGCTGTCTCTAACATCATGTACTCCCTCTATCTGAAACTGAACCTGTCAAAAACTGAACTCCTCGTGTTCTCTCCCTCTACTAACCTACCTTTGCCTGACATTGCCATCTCCGTGTGCGGTTCCACCATTACTCCAAAGCAACATGCCCGCTGCCTTGGGGTCATCCTTGATTCCGAGCTTTCATTCACCCCCCACATCCGATCACTGGCTCGCTCTTCTTATCTGCATCTCAAAAACATTTCTAGAATTCGCCCTTTTCTTACTTTTGACTCTGCAAAAACTCTTACTGTTTCACTTATTCATTCCCGTCTGGACTATTGTAACTCTCTACTAATCGGCCTCCCTCTTACCAAACTCTCCCCGCTCCAATCTGTGCTGAATGCTGCAGCCAGGATCATATTCCTCACCAACCATTACACCGATGCCTCTACCTTGTGTCAGTCATTACACTGGCTACCCATCCACTCCAGAATCCAGTACAAAACTACTACCCTCATCCACAAAGCACTCCATGGCTCAGCACCACCCTACATCTCCTCTCTGGTCTCAGTCTACCACCCTACCCGTGCCCTGCACTCCGCTAATGACCTCAGGTTAGCATCCTCAATAATCAGAACCTCCCACTCCCGTCTCCAAGACTTTACACGTGCTGCGCCGATTCTTTGGAATGCACTACCTAGGTTAATACGATTAATCCCCAATCCCCACAGTTTTAAGCGTGCCCTAAAAACTCATTTGTTCAGATTGGCCTACCGCCTCAACGCATTAACCTAACGATCCCTGTGTGGCCTATTAAAAAAAAAAGAAAAACATAATCAGGTTCCTCGCATCATGTTCTCATACACTTTATGCAGTTAATAGCCCTCTGTGTCTGTACTGTTACATACTTAGGCAGTTAACTGGTTCATGCAGCTTTTCATGAACACCCGAGCCTTACATTATGGCTGGTCTGAATAACTAAAGCAATTGTAAGGGTATGTTTCCACTGTCAGGATGGCCGGCGGTATCGCCGCAGCGGCGAAGCCGCTCGGCGCTAAGCCCCGCCCCCTTTCTGGGACGCGATCATGCCGGATGTGTTAACTCTTCACATCCGGGATGATCGCTCTCTCCCATAGCGCCCTGTGATATGCCTTGCGGGGACGCTGCGTCCCCGCAAGGTGTACGGACATGCTGCGATCTGAAAAGACGCGCAGCATGTCCGTAGTTGCAGGGCCGCCGCGTGCGGGTTTCCACGCATAGTGGAGACGGGATTTCATAAAATCCCCTCCACTATGCTGGAACATCTGGACGCTGCTTGTTTGACGCTGCAGCTCTGCGCAGCGTCAAACAAGCAGCGTTTCCTGACCGTGGAAACATACCCTTACCATCCACCTCTCGTGTCTCCCCTTTTCCTCATAGTTTGTAAGCTTGCGAGCAGGGCCTTCATTCCTCCTGGTATCTATTTTGAACTGGGATTTCTGTTATGCTGTAATGTCTATTGTCTGTACAAGTCCCCTCTATAATTTGTAAAGGGCTGCGGAATATGTTGGCGCTATATAAATAAAATTATTATTATTATATTATTATTAAAACTGACCTGCCATTATGATTCTCCAGCTCATTACGAGTTCATAGACACCAAACATGTCTGGGTTATTTTTCATCTAAGTGGTGAAAAAAATTCCAAAGTTTACTAAAAAAAAAAAAAAAAATTGTGCCATTTTCCGATACCCGTAGCGTCTCCATTTTTCGTGATCTTGGGTCGGGTGAGGGCTTATTTTTTGCGCGCCAAGCTGATGTTTTTAATGATACCATTTTGGTGCAGATATGTTCTTCTGATTGACCGTTATTGCATTTTAATGCAATGTCGTGGCGACCAAAAAAAACTAATTCTGGCCTTCCTAATTTTTTTCTCGCTACGCCGTTTAGCGATCTGGTTAATCCTTTTTTTATATTGATAGATCGGGCGATTCTGATCGCGGCAACACCAAACGTGTATTTTTGATTATTTTTTTTATTGTTTTATTTTGAATGGGGCAAAAGGGGGGTGATTTAAACTGTTATATTTTATTTTATTTTTATTTTTTTTTAACTTTTTTTTTTTTTTTTTACTTTTGCCATGCTTCAATAGCCTCCATGGGAGGCTGGAAGCTGGCACAACTCGATCGCCTCTGCTACATATAGGTGATGCACCTCTATGCAGCAGAATTACAGCATTGCTATGAGCGCCGACCACAGGGTGGTGCTCATAACAATCCGGCATCAACAACCATAGAGGTCTCAAGGAGACCTCTGGTTCTCATGCCGACGCATCGCTGACCCCCAATCACGTGACGGGGGTCAGCGATGAGCGCATTTCCGGCCAGATGGCTGGAAGCGGTAGTTAAATGCCGCTGTCAGCATTTGACAGCGGCATTTAACTAGTTAATATCGGCGGGTGGATCACGATTCCACCCGCCGCTATTGCGGGCACATGTCAGCTGTTCAAACCAGCTGACATGTCCCGGCTTTGATGCGGGCTCACCGCTGGAGCCGCATCAAAGCAGGGGATCTGACCTCGGATGTACGATCCCGTCCGAGGTCAGAAAGGGGTTAAATATTAGCTCAGTACCACTGACACTGTTCTTACAGAAGAAGCAGCAGGGTCCTATTACTCCAGGCCAGAGGCAAATTTAAGGGGGCACAGAGACTACATTTCGACTCTAGCTTCTGAAATGACATCCATTTTGCCACGTAATAGAGATGAAGTACTATATGTGATACAATTCTTGAAGAGTCCTTATACTGATTTTGAACACTGGCGCAAGGGAATAATGCATTCCTTTTGTCTGTGTTAATCAAAAGCTCCAATTATTTTCTTCATATCTAAGGAGCGCATGCTGTGTAATTACTTTGTCTGCCTGTCATAGACTTTTATTTCATTTTATACTTTTGCAGTCATCCCCCTCCTCTCTAATCACAGAATTCCAGTAGGACAAATAGCTTACATTCTAAACCTCCTTGATGTAGAATTGCATAATGGACATAAGGAAGTGAGTAAATTATGTAAATTATGTATAGTTAAGAAGTGACATTTAATTAATATTCCTTTTGAAGCCCGGACTCCCTGCAGTGCCCAGGTGACTGAAAGAAGATATCTATTGTGGGGAGACAGCCATAGAGTCTAAGTTTTGAAGGCAAGGGAAGCAAATATCTAACATATTTGAATACCTATTGTGCTCTCCAGGATGAGCTTCCTTTCATCAAAACATCTTTGGTCGCCACTGGGGAACCGATGGAAAGTTGTGAATATTGAAGTTTGTATAGATCTGATATTGATGAAACGTACATCTTCAACTTCAAGACTAATCGGGGAAGAATATGCATATTTTTTCATAACTGTGACACCTGCCTATAAGCGCCAAATCAATAATGGCCAGATAGCTGACATGAGCCATGTCATGTTTGCTATCTATGGAAAAGTAAAATCCAGGAAAAAAAATATTGCAGCGATCTCAATCTTCTGCAATTGTCAGGAGTGAAGATTTTGCTACTTTTGGGAATTTCGTAAAATACTGAAGGGCTGAGAACATCCCACAACCCGGCCCACATGAGGTCATCAAGAGGAGGTGTGTGGGTGTAACTTACATGATGATAAAGGATGTAGAGAGATATACACGTGGTCAAAATTGTTGGTACCCCTCATTTAATGTAGTGAAAAAGAAAACGGCAAAAGCCATAGCCAGCTCACCAATCAGACCATCAGGTGCGGGGCACGGAGATTCGTCCTGACTCTAGACGCCAAACAGCTGAGATGTACGAAAATCGTGGATACTCCAGCTCCAGTAAGATGGTAAAAAATTTCTTTATTCGTCCGACATGTAATTAAAAAGGACAATCCTTACAGGTAACAGGTGAAAGCAGGTGAATTACAAGATGATGGCAACGCCTTTCGATCCCTAGGGATCTTACTCATGCACATACAATAGATTGAATGAATATAACATATATAGCATGCCTGGACCAATCACACACAGTTCACTGATCACATGATATAGTGAAAGATCCTGCGATTTCTTATATATAACAATCAAACACGTGTAAATGTGAATTATTTAAAATCATTCAAAACACATAAAACTATTAACAATAATGAAATAAAATTTCGTTCCTTTTGTTCAGACCTGCGGGAAATCGTGTATTCAGATTATAGATCCAAAAAGCCTCTCTAGTTAGTAGGCGTCTCCTAATGTCTCCCCCGCGGCTGTGGAAATGGATTTTCTCAATACCATGGATTCTAAAAGCTGAAGTATCACCATTATGTTTATCTAGAAAATGTTTGGATGCCATAGAAATATTTCTGTTCGTAATATTGCGGCTACTGGCATCCGTGAGATGTTCTGTGATGCGCGTTTTTAATTTGCGCATTGTACAGCCTATATATGATAATTGACATATTGTACAATCTATTTTGTATACAACGTTTTTTGTATGACAATTGATGAAATTATTAATGTTATATTTTTTATTTTTTTCTGAATTCTGAAAAATGCTGCCTGTATGAGAATGTGCGCACGTACTGCATGCTGTGGTACCGCATTTATAGAAGCCCTTACACTCAAGCCATGTATTTGATGTAGATTTAGAAGCAATCGAATTGGGTGAGATTATATTGCCAATTGTATGGCCTTTTCTAGCTACTACGTTTATTCCATCTTTCAAAATATCCATGAGGATAGAATCCTCATACAGAATTGGTATTCTTTTGTTGATAATTTTTTTGATTTGGGTAAATTGTGAGCTAAATTGAAGACATACGTAAGGTTTAGCATTGTGTCTCTTTTTATTCAAAGCTTTTTTTGCGTGCGGTGTTAATAATTCTTGTCTGCATTTTTGGTTCACTATTTCTGTGGCTATACCGCATAAATCAAGATCCAAAAAAGAGATTTTATGTAAATCCCAGACATAAGTGAATTTAATACCAAAATCATTATTATTGATGTAATCAACAAATCCCGGTATGGCAGACACATGCTGAAGAAATTATTATCAGCAAAACGCATGTTAAAACAATGAGTGGAAATACTATTCTACATGCAGCTAGCAATCATCCAGGACACACAATAAAATCCATACCTGTAGGGGAACTTATTAGACTCAAGCGGAATTGTAGTAGAGAAGAGGACAAAGTGAGAGAATTTGGGGAACTAAAAAAGAAACTTAGAGCTCAAAGTTATCCCAACTGGTCATTAAATAGAGCCACAGAAATAGTGAACCAAAAATGCAGACAAGAATTATTAACAACGCACGCAAAAAAAGCTTTGAATAAAAAGAGACACAATGCTAAACCCTACCTATGTCTTCAATTTAGCTCACAATTTACCCAAATCAAAAAAATTATCAACAAAAGAATACCAATTCTGTATGAGGATTCTATCCTCATGGATATTTTGAAAGATGGAATAAACGTAGTAGCTAGAAAAGGCCATACAATTGGCGATATAATCTCACCCAATTCGATTGCTTCTAAATCTACATCAAATACATGGCTTGAGTGTAAGGGCTTCTATAAATGCGGTACCACAGCATGCAGTACGTGCGCACATTCTCATACAGGCAGCATTTTTCAGAATTCAGAAAAA
Source organism: Ranitomeya variabilis (assembly GCF_051348905.1). Lineage (NCBI taxonomy): Eukaryota > Metazoa > Chordata > Amphibia > Anura > Dendrobatidae > Ranitomeya > Ranitomeya variabilis. Next base: position 427,509,981 of record NC_135232.1, read on the forward strand.
AATAAAAAATATAACATTAATAATTTCATCAATTGTCATACAAAAAACGTTGTATACAAAATAGATTGTACAATATGTCAATTATCATATATAGGCTGTACAATGCGCAAATTAAAAACGCGCATCACAGAACATCTCAGGGATGCCAGTAGCCGCAATATTACGAACAGAAATATTTCTATGGCATCCAAACATTTTCTAGATAAACATAATGGTGATACTTCAGCTTTTAGAATCCATGGTATTGAGAAAATCCATTTCCATAGCCGCGGGGGAGACATTAGAAGACGCCTACTAACTAGAGAGGCTTTTTGGATCTATAATCTGAATACATGATTTCCCGCAGGTCTGAACGAAAGGAACAAAATTTTATTTCATTATTGTTAATAGTTTTATGTGTTTTGAATGATTTTAAATAATTCACATTTACACGTGTTTGATTGTTATATATAAGAGATTGCAGGATCTTTCACTATATCATGTGATCAGTGAACTGTGTGTGATTGGTCCAGGCATGCTATATATGTTATATTCATTCAATCTATTGTATGTGCATGAGTAAGATCCCTAGGGATCGAAACGCGTTGCCATCATCTTGTAATTCACCTGCTTTCACCTGTTACCTGTAAGGATTGTCCTTTTTAATTATATGTCGGACGAATAAAGAAATTTTTTACCATCTTACTGGAGCTGGAGTATCCACGATTTTCGTACATCTCCCCTCATTTAATGACAGAAAAACCCACAATGGTCACAGAAATAACTTGAATCTGACAAAAGTAATAATAAATAAAAAATCTATCAAAATGATCAAATGAAAGTCAGACATTGCTTTCAACCATGCTTCCACAGAATTAAAAAAAAAAATAAAACTCATGAAATAGGCCTGGACAATAAGGATGGTACCCTTAACTTAATATTTTGTTGTACAACCTTTTGAGGCAATCACTGCAATCAAACCATTCCTGTAACTGTCAATGAGACTTCTGCACCTCTCGACAGGTATTTTGGCCCACTCCTCAAGAGCAAACTGCTCCAGTTGTCTCGTATTTGATGGTTGTCTTTTCCAGATGGCATGTTTCAGCTCTTCCCAAAGATGCTCAATAGGATTTAGTTCAGGGCTCATAGAAGGCCACTTCAGAATAGTCCAATGTTTTCCTCTTAGCCATTCTTGGGTGTTTTTAGCTGTGTGTTTTGGGCCATTATCCTGTTGCAAGACCCGTGATCTGCGACTGAGACCAAGCTTTCTGACACTGAGCAGCAAATTTATCTCTAGAATCCCTTGATAGTCTTGAGATTTCATTGTACCCTGCACAGATTCTTGACACCCTGTGCCGGATGCAGCAAAGCAAACCCAGAACATAACAGAGCCTCCTCCATGTTTCACAGTAGGAGAACGGGATCGTGCATACACTGATATGTACACACGTGGTCAAAATTGTTGGTACCCCTTTAATGACAGAAAAACCCACAATGGTCACAGAAATAATTTGAATCTGACAAAAGTAATAAATAAATCTATGAAAATGAACAAATGAAAGTCAGACATTGCTTTTCAACCATGTTTCCGCAGAATTAATAAAAAAAAAATAATGAAATTGCCTACATCATAATTCCTTTCAGCAGCAGAGAACTTCCTGGAAAAAAACCCACACTGCCTGAGGTTGGTCAGTGTGACGAGCCCTTGGGACAACACAGCACCCACTTCCACAATAAATAGTTTGGACGGATCTGACTGTACTGAAACCGGGGCAGTAATAAAGCATTTTTTCAGAGCAGCAAAGGCCTCTTTTGCGGGCGAGGACCAATTTTTCACATCCGCACCTTTGCGTGTTAAATCTGTGAGTGGTTTGACCACCTGCAAAAACCCCAAAATAAATTTACGGTAGTAATTAGTGAACCCCAAGAATCGATGGAGGCCTTTAAGATCTCGAGGTTGCACATAATCATCAATGGCCTGCACCTTCTTGGGTTCCATACGAAAACCTTCACAGGACACAATCAACATCATCATCATCTGGCGTTTGATCCGGCGGTTTTTGTCTTTTTAGGCTTGCATAAAAATGCGGTCAACCACAGTTTTATGCACTGCTCAACAGAAGGACGATGCTGAACAGAGATCAGACTAAGTCCTGACTAACTCTGCTGCCTCACTCTAGTGAATGGATCCCTCGGGGGTTTCATCTGCGTCACATCACTTGGAGATTTAGATGGAAACCCTAAAGTAAGTGCGCTGGATAAATGTGATATCAAACATTATATAAATGTTCCCAATAAAAGCTTCAACTAAATCCACAAAAAAGCAAGTCCCCACTCAGGTCCATTATCTGTTAATGGAAATATAAGGGGCTTCCTTGTTACTTGTAGCACAAAGGCTCTGGTAAAGCACTATAGCTCCTTGCATCCCAAAAGAAATCCAGCAAATTATGTGCTCGCATCCCAAAAGAAATCCAGCATATTATGTGCTCCCAAATCCAAATGCCCCTCTTCCTTCTGAGACCCCAATGTGCCTATTATGTCATATTTAGAGTCCGCATGTTTGGTATTTCTGTAGCGATAAGATACCACCTAATTTATGAGTACATGTCTCCAGAAGCATGAGCTGGGTATAACGTACTGGGCACTACAATGTACTGACACTACAATGGCAGTTTGTAATTTTCACTCAGCAACATTCACTGCTTGTCGACATGTTTGGCATTTCTGTAGCGATAAATTACAGGTGCATGTCTGCAGAAGCATGAGCTGATCATCATGTACTGGTCACTATAGTATACTGGTCACTACAATAGCAGTTTGCAATTTGGACTCAGCAACATCCATTGCTGCTTGTTTCTGGAAAATGCCAGTGGAGTCAAAATCATCCCAAAAGGGCATAATTTCCAAAATGGGGTTATTTGAGGGGAGATTCCGCTCTTCTAGCACTTAGGGGCTCTGTATATGGATTCTGCATACTATTCAAGGAAAATCTCGCCGTATGGCTAAGCACTAGTGTACAGCCACATATGGGGTATTTCTACATTCAGCAGAAATTGTGAAACAAATTTGGTGCCATTTTTACCCACTTCCCAGTGTGAAAATATCAAATCTGGGGCTAAACAAAACTTGGGGGTAAAAATGTAATTATTTTTTCTTTACTGCCGAATGGTATAACATTTTATGACACACCTGTTGTGTAAATATGATCACTGCACCCCTAGATGAATTCATTGAGAATTGTAGTTTGTATAATGGAGTCACTTATGGGAGATTTCTGCTGTTCTGGCACCTCAGGGGCTCTGCCAATGTGACATGGCACCCTCAAACTAGTCCAGCAAAATCTGAACTTCAATATGGCGCTCCTTTTCTTCTGAGCTTTGCACTTTCCCTCAAAAGTAGTTTTCAACCACATATGGGGTATCGGTGTAATCAGGAAAAATTGCACAAATTTTGAGGTCGATTTAGTCCTGCTATCTTTGTGAAAATGGAAAAATTTGAGGCTTAAACAAAATTTTTGTACGAAAAATAATTTTTTCTTATTTTCCCAGATCAACGTTGTAAAATTCTGTGAAGCACCTATGGGTTCAAGGAGCTTAATATACAGTGGGTTCGGAAAGTATTCAGACCCCTTTAAATTTTCCACTTTTTGCTTCATTGCAGCCATTTGGTAAATTCAAAAAGTTCATTTTTTTCTCATTAATGCACCCCATCTTGACTGAAAAAAAACACAGAAATGTAGCAATTTTTGCAAATTTATTAAAAAAGAAAAACTGAAATATCACATGGTCATAAGTATTCAGACCCTTTGCTCCATATCGAGTAGAAGCACCCTACTGAGCTAATACAGGTTTCTGACACCTGGATTTGGGTATCCTCTGCCATTTTTCCTTGCAGATCCTTTCCAATTCCATCAAGTTGGATGGTGAACATTGGTGGACAGCCATTTTCAGGTCTCTCCAGAGATGCTCAATTGGGTTTATTTCAGGGCTCTGGCTGGGCCAGTCAAGAATGGTCACAGAGTTGTTCTGAAGCCACTCTTTTGTTATTTTAGCTGTGTGCTTAGGGTCATTGTCTTGTTGGAAGGTGAACCTTCGGCCAAGACTGAGGTCCAGAGCACTCTGGAAGAGGTTTTCAACCAGGATATCTCCTGTGCTCTTAGGAACCTTGAGTACTGCAGAAATTCTGTTGTAACCTTGGCCAGATCTGTGCTTTGCCACAATTCTGTCTCTGAGCTCCTTGGCCAGTTCCTTTGACCTCTTGATTCTCATTTGGTCTGACATGCACTGTGAGCTGTGGGGTCTTATACAGACAGATGTGTGCCTTTCCAAATCAAGTCCTATCATTTTAATTAAACACAGCTGGACTCCAATGAAGGAGTAGAACCATCTCAAGGAGGATCACAAGGAAATGGACAACATGTGACTTAAATATGAGTGTTTGAGCAAAGGGTCTGAATACTTATTACCATGTGATATTTCAGTTTTTCTTTTTATTAAGTTTGCAAAAAATTCTACACTTCTGTTTTTTTTCAGTCAAGATGGGGTGCAGAGTGTACATTAACGAGAAAGAAAATTAACGTTTTTGAATTTACCACATGGCTGCAATGAAACAAAGAGTAAAAATTTAAAGAGGTCTGAATACTTTCCGTACCCACTGTACATCTAGATAAATTCCTTGAGGGATCTAGTTTCCAAAATAGGGTCACTTATGGGGAGTTTACACTGTTTAGGCACATCAGGAGCTCTCCAAAAGCAACAAGACACCCACAGACCAGTCCGCATTTCAAAACGTCACTCCTCCCATATTTGGTACTGGCGTAGAAGAATTTGCACAACAAATAGTATGGTGCTATTTCTCCTGTTAAACTTATGAAAATGCAACAATTTAGGCTAAATGAACATTTTTGTGGGAAAAATTCGATTTTTTATATTCACTGCTCAATGTAATAAACTTACATAAAATACCTGGGGGTTCAAGGTGCTCATTATACATCTAGATAAGTTCTTTAAGGGGTCTAGTTTCAAAAATGTTGTCACTTGTGAGGAGTTTACACTGTTTAAGCACTACAGGGGCTCTCTAAACGCAACATGGCGTCCACAAATTATAACAGCAAATTTTGCATTCAAAAAGTCAAATGGCACTTTTTCCCTTCTGAGCCCTGCCGTGCACCCAAACAGTAGTTTTACCCCACATATGGGGTATCCGCATGCTCAGGAGAAATTGCAAAACAAATTTTGGGGTCCATTTTTTCTTTTTACCCTTGTGAAAATGAAAATATTTGGGTCTAAAGTAACATTGTTGTGAAAATAAGTTAAATGTTCATTTTTTCTTCCCATTCTATTAATTCCTGCGAAGCACCTGAAAGATTGATAAACTTCTTGAATGTGTTTTTGAGCACCTTGAGGGGTACAGTTTTCATAATGGTGTCACTTTTGGGTATTTTCTGTCATATAGAACCCTCAAAGTCACTTCAAATGTGTTGTGGTCCCTAAAAAATGGTTTTGTAAATTTTGTTGTAAAAATTTGAAATCGCTGGTCAATTTTTAACCCTTCTAACTTCATAACAAAAAATAACTTATTTTTATATGATTTTTTTTAAATTAAGGTATTATTTTATCATTACATCATTTCCTATCACTTCTTATCTATATGGCACTTTCCATAGAAGATTATTGTTTATTATATACTGTTGAAGTGTCCTAAGCCTCTTTCTAAACAGGACTATGGGCTTAATAGTAGCTCTGGCACTGCAGGAGAACATCAGACACCGCCCTCAGGCAGATGTCATCACAGGATGGACCCCAGGGAACAGGCAGGACATCGGGACACAGACAAGACACAGACAGCAGAGGTCCAGTAACATTGATATGACAGCTCAGGACATCGGCTGGTCAAATCCAGGATACACAGGCAGAGCCGTCACCAGGAAACAAGACTGGAAACTTCCCAGGAACACAGAGGGGGAGCCCGACCAGGAACTCGAGTAGACTGGAGACTCCCGAGAAACACAGAAGAGGAGCCCGTCCAGGAACACAAGTAGACTGGAGACTCCCAGAAACACGGAGGAGGAGCCCGTCCAGGAACACAAGTAAACTGGAGACTCTCCAGAAACATGGAGGATGAGCCCATCCAGGAACACGAGTGGGACCGACTCTGAAACACCAGCTGGACCACGGACTGGATATCTAAACACAGGCTGGACATCTAGGACGAAGACAGGACATCTGGACTCTGGACAACAGACACGGCTCCAGGCAGAGAATGGCAGGACATCAGGGAAGACTCCAGGCACCAGACGATGGTCATCAGGCTCCAGGCACCAGGCAGCGGTCATCAGACACCAGGCAGCGGTCGTCAGGCTCCAGGCACCAAGCAGCGGTTGTCAGGCTCCAGGCACCAAGCAGCGGTCGTCAGGCTCCAGGCACCAGTCGTTAGGCTCCCGGCACCAGGCAACGGTCATCAGGCACCAGGCAGCGGTCATCAGGATACGGAGAACAGACACAACCTAGAAAGGAACTCAATCAGTATGGTGCAAGCACTGCAGCATCGGAACGGAGCTGGATGGAGCTAGAACCGCATAGCACAGCATAGTAGACGCTCTGCAGGAACACCGAACTCAATCTTCAGAAGAGGATCACAGGTTTATTTTCAAGACACAGGTTACAGGATACTCACAGTCACTGGGTAAATGGTTCAAGACACAGAAGAACTTCAAGAATATCACACAGCAGGAATCCACATTCAAGGCAAGGACTTTGGTACCATCACATAGACAGGACGGGTCCAGGGACAAAGACATCAGCTTTCCTAGAACTGATAGCAGGCAGAACAGGAGCTGAAGACAAAGCAGACTAAGAGCAACATGAAGGACCAAACACACAAGGCTAGGTTCAGAAACCTAATGAGAAGCTCTGGCAATGCCCAACAGGGAAGAGGAACTTTAAATAGGAACTGCCCCTTAGCAATAGGCTGGGGACAGCAATTCAAGCCCACACGCTGCCCCTAATAAAAGCGAGGAAGGTGTGGCCGTGCGCTCCCTAAGCACAGACAGGAGCCAGTACAGCATAGCCGGCACAGGAACTGAGGCCTAGGGCACCTGGCAGCGGCTGCAAGCCTGGACACATGTGGAAAGCCATGCACCAGCTGCAGAGGACCTTGCAACCCGCAGATAGCTTCCACAGCGGCAGCCAGGGACCGCACACACAGATGGGGTCATGCGGGAACGCTCAATACCATAAAGCTGATACAGCTCATTCATCAGGGTGCCCTGAAAACTTGCTCCCTGATCTGAGTAAATTCTCTGCGGACACCTGAACACTTGTATAAAGTGTTTGCAGACCACCTCAGCTACTGATTCTGCTGTCTAATCCCTCGTGGGTATGGCCACGGTATTTTTTGTGAAACAGTCGGTCATGACCAGACAGTACGAGTGTCCCAAGACAGAGTACTCGATCTGTACATAGTCCATCAGGATCTCTAGGGGTGTAGACATTCAAATGGTCTGAACTGGAGACCATTTTTCAGGGCTCTTACTCAGACCACAAGGCCAACACTTGAAACATGCCTCAGTCACCATATCTTTCAAGTCAGCACACTATACCAGGCGCTGTAAACATTTGTACATCTTGTGGCTTCCAAAATGGGCACCCCTGTCATGGGCTTCCCGAGCATCCGCCAACCCCAATGACATTGGAATGACTATCTGTTGTCAGTATTGCAATTCTGATGGTAAGTAAACAGCTCAACACAGCAGCCCTTGAGTAACACTCCGCTTATTCCACTGTCTAAATAGCTTCTGATGCTCTGGAGTCAGACTGGCCTGTTCCTCTGCCCTTCAGGGTTTCAGTGTCTTCCAGCTCTTCCTCAACATCCTGAATTGGCGACCCTACCAGAACCCAAGAATGTGCATCAGCATTGCTGTTCTCTCTTCCCGATCAGAACCAAATGCGATATTGATACTTGGAAAGGTGAGCCATCCACCTCTGTTCAAGAGCCCCTAATTTAGCATTTTTCAGGTGGGCCAGTGGGTTATTGTCTGTCATTGCAGTCACTTCAGCACCCTTAAGGTACTCTGCAAACTTTTCGGTCATGGCCCACACTAATGCCAAAAGTTCCAATTTAAAGGAGCTATAGTTGTTGAGGTTGCGCTCTGACTCTCTCAAAGACCGGCTGCCATAAGCAATCACTCTCTCACATCCACCTTGAACTTGAGATAGCACAGCCCCCAGTCCATGTAAGCTTCCATCCGTGTACAATGCTTCAAAGGCTTCCTGTTGCTGTGGTCCCCACTTGATGGGTCAATTCTTGGGCTCCCCTTTCATGCCCCCTCAGTAGCTAATTTAGTGGACTAGCCAAATGGGCGAACTTGGGTTTAAATCTTTGCTAGTATCCAACCAGACCTAAAAATGCATGCACTTCCCTGAGGGTATTCGACAGAGGCCAGTTTTGGATATCATCCATCTTACTGCTAGCCAGCTGCACCCCCTCTGAAGTAATCACATGTCCCAGGTATTCTATCCACTGTTGAAACAGTTGATACTTCCTGGGTTTGATCTTGAGCCCGTGATCTCGCAACTTCCTCAGGACTTGTTGTAGATTCTGCAAGTGATATTCAAAGGAGGCTCCAAATACCACCACATCGTCCAGGTATATAAACACCGATTCAAAATTGAGATCACCCAAACAATGCTCCATCAACTGCTGGAATATTCCTGGGGCATTGGACAAGCCAAATGGCATCCTATTGAACTCGTAGAGTCCCATGGGTAGGATGAAAGCAGTCTTCGCCTTGGCTTTCTCAGCCACCGGTACCAGCATTTTTTCTACTAGGCAGCCAACCCCTGCAATGTTTGTTTTGGTGTGGGGGTGGTTGTTTTTATCAAGTAGTTTGCACCTGTGCCGCTCCTAGCCTTTATCAGTGGAGGCCTGCTGCATCCTGCTATGTGTGCATTTGTCATCAGACAGGGTTTTGGGAAGGCCGTATCTCATGGTATGCATTTTTTTCTGAGTTTTTTCTATGTTAGCTGTTTTTGATATTAGTGGTAGGACCCGCAATATTATGAGGACCCTTGACGTTGGGTTGCGGGCTTACTTTATTTTGGCCAAAATATTAAACCAATACCTCATATAGTGTATGTGTTTATCATATGCATACATTTTTTTGCACTATATCATATCCTTTTTTGCAGGATGTGGCCAGGCCTCTTTATGTTGGTTAGGTTTCTCTGGGGCGTCTGTCACTGCGTGCTGCATATTATAGTGCTGGGCAGCCCGCCTGTTAATACAAGGGGCGTCATTAATAGGTTGCATACCAGACACTGTGCACCACACTTATCAGTGTGACTGGCGTCCTATGTGAGTTATATCAATGTGCATTTTTTCTACTAGGCAGCCAAGCCCTGCAATGTTTGTTTTGGTGTGGGGATGGTTGCTTTTATCAAGTAGTTTGCACCTGTGCCGCTCCTAGCCTTTATCAGTGGAGGCCTGCTGCATCCTGCTAAGTGTGCATTTGTCATCAGACAGGGTTTTGGGAAGGCCGTATCTCATGGTATGTATTTTTTTCTGATTTTTTTCTATGTCAACCTCCTATCTGGCTGCAACGTGAAGCCTCTTCTAGGCAAAACTTTCCAATCTGACACATAGACTTCGGCCAGTCAACTCGCTGTCCAGAACATTAATACAATGTACGGGCACACACCCGTCCTTCATCTGCTGCAGGATCTTCTGAGCCGGCCGGTGTGTGGTGGCCCATTGCCATTATTTAGGCCCTTCTTTGGCATAGAGATGGTGGTCCAGATCCCTGAGCACGTTCATGCCCAGGGTCACATCTAATCCTCTCCGGGATGGATGTTATGCGAGCATGATCCCCTTTTTGCCAAGGTCCTGCTTGAACAACCGCACTCGCATACAGACTATTCCCTGTACGTCCATCTCTCAGTTATTGGTAGCCATCAGCCTGATGACGCTTCCATCTTCTGGCTCCATCATGTGCCCAAAATGCCTTTTGAAGAACTCCAGGGACATGATAGTGCACTACTACCCTGTGTCAACTAGACAGCGTACCTTGTGACCTTCTAACTCGGCTTCCATAACAGGACTGCTGACATATAAGTCATGTTCATTTCGCACAGGACTTGGCTTTCGGTGGACCACTGCAGGGCGCCTGAATACTCAGGTGGCCGGAAGTTTAACGCCGGCTCTATCTCCATTTGTACAGAGCAGTCCCTAGCGATATGTCCATATCATCAACAGCTCCAGCATTATGGCCCTCGGAGGGATCGTGCCCCCAATGTGCCGCAACCCATGGGATTTTGCATCCTGGTTGGTCTTGTCATTTGGCTGTCGTTGCAGGGAGTGGCCGAGTCCTTATCTGTGCTATGTCTGAGTGGAGCTCCTGTATTTGTTCTTGCATTGCTGTTGTCAGAGTTTGGACTGCCTCTCTCAGGGACTCTGCCTCCTCTGACCCCTTCTGACCTTCTGTGACTTGGGCACTGCTCACAGATTTCTTAATAACAGGATTTGGCTCCTCTTCCTGCTCTAGAACTTGTAGGCAAATATCATCAAATGTCAGAGCAATGTTACCTTCAGTCATCTCTCGGCGTTTGTCCTGTAAGACTTATTAGCCATCCCAGCAATGAACTGGTCTCGCAGGAGCTGATCCATCTCTTGAAAGGCACCCATGTCTATTGGGTCGCGTTTTCGGATCTCTTGTATTGCTTCCTGAAGGGCGTTTGCGTACTGCATCAGTATTTCCCCCTCATGTTGCGGCTGATTAAAGAATTCGCTGCTCAGCTGCACCACCTGCACACGGGTCCCATGGACCCTTTCCAGCAGAGCAAATATCTTCTCTATAGTGTCTCTTTCAGATTCAGAGCGCACCATCCATGTCTGCCTGGCATCGCCCTCTAATATATTCAGAACTACTTCCGCTTGTAACTCCAGGGTCATTTTACACACCTTGACTGCACTTCGAACCCTCTCTATCCAATACTGAAGGCTCATGCTGTTAACATAGAACTTGGCCATGTGGTGAAGCAGGATTCCTGCTAGAAGGTACCCTACCTGGGCTGACATCGAGGGATCAGGTCATACTGGTGGCACAGGGGCTGATTGGCTAAGTTGTCCTGAGTCGAGCTGAACCTGCTGGGCTGAGGAACCTGGAACGGAGCCCTGAGCCAAGTCCGAGGACCTGTTTTCTACTGTTTTCCCGTCCATAACTATCGCTGTATCCTGCCGACTACAGCAAGTTGTAAATCATGCACCGAGGGTGTTGTTGAAGATACAGCGGAGTCACAGATGAGAAAAGAATTAGTTTCTACACAGTCCACTGTCAGTAACTATTTTACTTAGGAATGAAGATATTCCTACTCAGTTTTGATAAAAGCACAAAGAAAACACATGAAACAAACATTTTGCCAGAAGGCTATATCCACTGTGCTTGACAACTCAGCACCCAAGAGAACTGTTTCTGCTATTTATTTTTTCTGTAGTGTCAAATCTAGGATTTCTGGCTATTAATTCTGTTAGGTATATTGATTCAACGGATCACGTTTTCCTAACTAACTAAAGGCCTTGTTCTGGCCTTGTGTCTCTTGGCGCCAAAATTTATTGTGATGCGTGCACGTTTACTTACTGCGGCATTGCTGTGGGCTTTTATTGTTTCTTACCGCCGGGTCTGCTCTGAACGACACAATCAGGACACGCAGGCGGATGCAAAGTTCTTCCAGCCGGTGAGCAATACCGAGGAGGCTTGTGCTATAACGCTTCCAGAGGATGTGGCAACTTTCACTTCTCAGGACCCAGGCCCCTTTTGTTCTTTATCAGCTTTTACAGCAGGAATTGCCTCGCATCCGGACAGGTTCAGATGCCATTTCAGTTCAACTTCAATCTGCCGCTGCTCTTTTACTCAATTGGGTGCTGTCACGAGGGGATGTCACTGTATCCCTCTCCAGCACAGCCTCATACACTCCTCATTCCTGCAGGCTCTGCCCAAAGTGGCCGTGCTTACTCTTCCTGTCTTACACTTTATAAAACCCTCCCTTTCACATTTTACAGACATATCACAGTTTCTTAACCATGTTCAAACAACAGCAACATCTTGTGGCCAGTTAACAACTTTAACTATAAAGAAACAAATCTATTGACAACAAGTACAAAGTTTATTCAGGAGTGAGTACAATTACATTTATCTTCAATTATAATGCCCTGGTGAGCCGACACACATCTCACACATAGTCTATGACCATTAAGATGAAATGCTGGCCTCTGGCGGACCTACAAAGTCCATGGCAATCCAGTCAAATGGAACCTCTATAATGGGTAACAGAACAAGGGGACTGCGGAAGTGGGAAAAGGGAGCAAGTAACTGACGTGTAGGACAGAATCAAGAATAATTAACAATCTCCCGCTTACACCAAGGCCAGTAGAACCTTTGAAAGACCCACTCTTGGATTTTATCTACACCCAGATGCCCCCCAAAAGACATGGGAATGGGCCAGGTCTAGCACCCTATATCTATAGTGTCCTGGGACCAACAGCTGCTCTAATACTTCATCTCGCTGTTTACTGACCCGATAAAGCAACTCCTCATTAATTGCAAAATAAGGGAACCTGGTGTTGGCTCTTGGGCAACCCCATTCAACACTGTCGCATTGTCCTACGCCCTTTTAACATAAGGTCTTTCATTTGAGCACTCTCAAAATTTCTTCCAGAAATCCCCAACTAAGGAGTCTTATCCTCATGGGTTTCTGTCTCATCCTCATAGCCAGCAAGGACACACAGGGTGAACTCATCGGCCTCCGACTGTAATAGGTATTCTTCCTGGATGAATCGACTCCCGTCTGAGTTAGTGGGCACCCCTTTCCCCACAAGTCCCAGGACAGGCTAAAGTCCCACCTTATTATTTAGTTGTGTAGCAAGTATTTGACTACCCCGGCCTCATGGGACTTGAGTTTTTATTGTCACTCTGACGATGGAGTAGTCCTTGACATCTCTGTGAATACAAAGGACTCCCACAGTTTTTCTGGGGACCAACTGGTGGGGAAATGTGGCCCTTATCAAAGTCACCAAACTGCCCGAGTCCAAAAGTCCCAACACCAGTATGCAATTTATTGCCACGGGACATCACTGTGGCCCCTCTCTGGGCTGACAGTCCACACTGCAGGCAAGATAGGCATAGGACGAACAGCGTCTACCTAGGCTGAAGTCCATCTGCTCGGAGGACATAGGACAATGGACGGCTATGTGATCACGACTGTGGCATCTCCAGCAGACCAGGTCTTTACCAGCAGCTTTTGGCAACCCCTCAGCTACCTCGGACTCCTCCTGGAGGTGGCTCTACTCCTCTTCTTTTGGGAATCGGGCTCTGGCTGGGTACCCCAGTATAGAGATGCACCACCCCCAGCTTCCTTAAGGACCTATCGACCAACTGATACCTTTCTACAAGGCCAACCAGGTTGTCTGCATTCCAGGGGGTGTCCCTGGGCAACCCAGGTCTGCACCGGCCTAGGGAGGGAGTAAATAAATCTGTCCATGACAATCCACTTAACTATCTGGGCTGGATTGGAGAACTCCTGCTGCAACCATTTCTGCACAAGATACAGTCAAACATTTGAGAGAAATGGGGTTTGTCACCATTATACGCCCAGTGAAGGACCCTTTGGACTCTGCCTAACATAGTGTTATGATCCGGTGACCTTGGAGCCGCATGAGAGACTCTCAGGAGTAGGTGTACTGTACTGACCGCAAACCCTAAACTAACACCGCAACTAGAAGTAGCCGTGGGATGTACCTAACACGTCCTAGACACCTCAACACAGCCGGAGCACTAAATACCCCTATAGATGGAAATGGGAATTCTATCTTGCCTCAGAGCAGAACCCCAAAGGATAGGCAGCCCCCCACAAATATTGACTGTGAGTATAAGAGGAAAGACACACGCAGGCAGAAAAACAGGATTTCGCAAAAGAGGCACTTCTAGCTAAATAGAAAAGGATAGGACAGAATTCTAAGCGGTCAGTATAAAAATCCTAAAAATATCCACAGCAGATAATACAAATATTCTACATCTAACTAAAGACATAGAAAGTATATCTGCATCTCCTGAGAATCCAGCATGACTGAAAAATCCAAACAAAGTCTAAGCTGGACAAAAACACAATGAATTGCACTGAATTGCAAAGCACACTGCATGTGTGCACAAAGACAAAAAAACAGACACTTATCTTAGCTGAATTTGGCAGCAGGGCATGAGGAACCAGAGAGAGATGCAATCCCTCCAAGTACAATGGACAACTGGCACGGACTCATGGATCCTGCACACCTAAATACCTAATAGAGCTGCAATCAGCAGAAACACCTGCCCAGGATTACAACCCCAAGACAACTGCACTAACACCAACAACCACCAGAGGGAGCCCAAGAGCAGAATTCACAACAGTACCCCCCCTTGAAGAGGGGTCACCGAACCCTCACCAGAGCCCCCAGGCCGATCAAGACAAGCCAGATGAAAGGCACGGACCAAATCAGCAGCATGGACATCAGAGGCAAAAAACCAAGAATTATCCTCCTGGCCATAACCCTTCCATTTGACAAGGTACTGAAGCCTCCGCCTTGAAAAGCGAGAATCCAAAATCTTCTCAACAACATACTCCAACTCCCCATCAACCAACACAGGAGCAGGAGGATCAACAGAGGGAACAACGGGCACTACATATTTCCGCAATAAAGATCTATGGAAAACATTATGGATGGCAAAAGAGGCCGGAAGGGCCAAACGAAAAGACACCGGATTGATAATCTCAGAAATCCTATAAGGACCAATAAACCGAGGTTTAAACTTAGGGGAAGAAACCTTCATAGGAACATGACGGGAAGACAACCAGACCAAATCCCCAACCCGAAGCCGGGAACCAACACGCCGACGACGGTTAGCAAAACGCTGAGCCTCCTCCTGAGACAACACCAAATTGTCCACCACATGAGCCCAAATCTGCTGCAACCTGTCAACCACAGAATCCACACCAGGACAATCAGAAGGTTCAACTTGCCCCGAAGAAAAACGAGGATGAAAACCAAAATTACAAAAGAAGCGCGAAACCAAGGTAGCCGAACTAGCCCGATTATTAAGGGCGAACTCTGC
Organism: Ranitomeya variabilis; assembly: GCF_051348905.1. Taxonomy (NCBI): domain Eukaryota; kingdom Metazoa; phylum Chordata; class Amphibia; order Anura; family Dendrobatidae; genus Ranitomeya; species Ranitomeya variabilis. Next base: position 427,525,099 of record NC_135232.1, read on the forward strand.
CAAAGGCAAGAAAGCCACCCAATCATCCTGATCAGCAGACACAAAGCATCTCAAATAAGTTTCCAAAGTCTGATTAGTTCGCTCGGTCTGGCCCTTTGTCTGAGGATGAAATGCGGAAGAAAAAGACAAATCAATGCCCAGCCTAGCACAAAAGGCCCGCCAAAACCTAGAAACAAACTGGGAACCTCTGTCGGACACAATATTCTCCGGAATAGCATGCAAACGAACCACACGCTGAAAAAACAAAGGAACCAAATCAGAAGAGGAAGGCAATTTAGGCAAAGGCACCAAATGAACCATCTTAGAAAACCGGTCACAAACCACCCAGATAACCGACATCCTCTGGGAAACTGGGAGATCTGAAATAAAATCCATAGAAATATGCGTCCAGGGCCTCTCAGGGACCGGCAAAGGCAAAAGCAACCCACTAGCACGGGAACAACAAGGCTTGGCCCGCACACAAGTCCCACAGGACTGCACAAAAGAACGCACATCACACGACAAAGAAGGCCACCAAAAGGACCTACCAACCAAATCTCTGGTACCAAAAATACCAGGATGGCCAGCCAACACAGAACAATGAACCTCAGAAATCACTCTACTAGTCCATCTATCAGGAACAAACAGTTTCCCCACTGGACAGCGGTCAGGTGTGTCAGCCTGAAATTCCTGCAGAACCCGTCGCAAATCAGGGGAAATGGCAGAAAGGACCACCCCTTCCTTCAGAATGCCGACCGGCTCAAGTACCTCAGGAGAATCAGGCAAAAAACTCCTAGAGAGGGCATCAGCCTTAATATTCTTAGAACCCGGAAGATAAGAGACCACGAAATCAAAACGGGAGAAAAACAGGGACCATCGAGCCTGTCTAGGATTCAGCCGTTTGGCAGATTCGAGGTAAATCAGATTTTTATGATCGGTCAAGACCACAATACGGTGCTTGGCTCCCTCAAGCCAATGTCGCCATTCCTCAAACGCCCACTTCATAGCCAACAACTCCCGATTGCCGACATCATAATTGCGTTCAGCAGGCGAAAACTTACGGGAAAAGAAAACACACGGTTTCATCAAGGAACCATCAGAATTCCTCTGAGACAAAACGGCCCCTGCCCCAATCTCAGAAGCGTCAACCTCAACCTGAAACGGAAGAGAAACATCTGGCTGACGCAACACCGGGGCAGAATTAAATCGGCGTTTAAGCTCCTGAAAGGCAGAGACAGCCGCAGAGGACCAATTCGTTACATCAGCGCCTTTCTTCGTCAAATCGGTCAGGGGTTTAACCACACTGGAGAAGTTAGCAATGAAACGGTGATAAAAATTAGCAAAGCCCAAAAATTTTTGAAGGCTCTTCACGGATGTGGGCTGAATCCAATCATGAATGGCCTGAACCTTAACCGGATCCATCTCTATAGATGAGGGAGAAAAAATGAAGCCCAAAAAAGAAACCTTCTGCACTCCAAAGAGACACTTAGACCCCTTCACAAACAAAGCATTATCACGAAGGATCTGAAAAACCATCCTGACCTGTTTCACATGAGACTCCCAATCATCGGAAACAATTAAGATGTCATCCAAATATACAATCATGAATTTATCAAGATAATTCCGGAAGATATCATGCATGAAGGACTGAAAAACAGATGGAGCATTAGAGAGCCCGAATGGCATCACAAGGTATTCAAAATGGCCTTCGGGCGTATTAAACGCAGTTTTCCATTCGTCACCCTGCTTAATACGAACAAGATTATATGCCCCCCGAAGGTCAATTTTAGTAAACCAACTAGCCCCCTTAATCCTGGCAAACAAATCGGAAAGCAAAGGCAAAGGGTACTGAAACTTGACCGTGATCTTATTCAAGAGGCGATAATCAATACAGGGTCTCAAGGAGCCATCCTTCTTAGCAACAAAAAAAAATCCCGCTCCCAACGGTGAAGAAGATGGCCGAATATGCCCTTTCTCCAAAGACTCCTTAACATAACTCCGCATGGCGGTATGTTCCGGCACAGACAGGTTGAAAAGTCGGCCCTTAGGAAACTTACAGCCTGGAATCAAGTCAATAGCACAATCACAGTCCCTATGCGGAGGAAGGGAACTGGACTTGGGCTCATCGAATACATCCTGAAAATCAGACAAAAACTCTGGAACTTCAGAAGAGGAGGAAGAGGAGATTGACATCACAGGAACGTCATTATGAACCCCCTGACAACCCCAACTAGTCACAGACATAGACTTCCAATCCAACACAGGATTATGTATCTGCAACCATGGAAAACCCAGCACAATAGCATCATGCAAATTATGCAACACCAGAAAATGACAATCTTCCTGATGGGCTGGCGCCATGCACATGGTCACCTGTGTCCAAAACTGGGGTTTATTTTTAGCCAAAGGTGTAGCATCAATGCCCCTTAAAGGAATAGGGTTCTGCAAAGACTGCAAGGGGAAACCACAACGCCTGGCAAATTCAAAGTCCATTAAGTACAAAGCGGTGCCTGAATCCACAAACGCCATGACAGAAAATGACGACAATGAGCAGATCAAGGTCACAGATAACAGAAATTTAGGTTGTACAGTTCCGATGGTAACTGAACTAGCGATTCTCTTTGTACGCTTTGGGCAGACTGAAATGACATGAGAAGCATCGCCACAATAAAAACACAACCTATTCTGATGTCTGAATCCTTGTTGTTCCGTTCTAGACAGAATCCTATCACACTGCATATGCTCAGGCATCTGCTCTGAGGACAACGCCACAGCGCGCACAGTTCTGCGCTCCCGCAAGCACCGATCAATCTGAATGGCCAGAGACATAGAATCACTCAGACCAACAGGCGTGGGAAACCCCACCATAACATCTTTAACAGATTCAGAAAGACCCTTTCTGAAAATTGCCGCCAAAGCATCCTCATTCCATTTAGTCAGTACAGACCATTTTCTAAATTTCTGACAATACAATTCTGCCGCTTCTGGACCCTGAAACAGGGCCAACAAGGTCTTCTCCGCTTGATCCACAGAATTTGGTTCATCATATAATAATCCTAGAGCCTGAAAAAAGGCATCTACATTAAGCAAGGCCGGATTCCCAGATTCCAGGGAAAATGCCCAATCCTGAGGGTCGCCACGCAGCAGGGAGATTACAATTTTAACCTGCTGAATGGGATCACCAGAGGAACGAGGCTTCAGAGCAAAAAACAGTTTACAGTTGTTTTTAAAACTCAAAAATTTGGACCTGTCCCCAAAAAACAAATCAGGAGTAGGAATCCTAGGCTCTAAAAGCGGAGTCTGAACAATATAATCAGAAATACCCTATACCCTAGCAGCAAGCTGGTCTACACGGGAAACTAATCCCAGAACATCCATGCTAGCACAAGACTCCTCAGTCACCCAGAGGAAAAGAGGGAAGAAAAGACAAAGCAGGCTACAGAAAAAAAAATGGCTCTTTCTTCCCTTCTTCTGAGATGCATTTAACTCATTGTTGGTCAGTTGTACTGTTATGATCCGGTGACCTTGGAGCCGCATGAGAGACTTTCTCAGGAGTAGGTGGTACCTGTACTGACCGCAAACCCTAAACTAACACCGCAACTAGAAGTAGCCGTGGGATGTACCTAACACGTCCTAGACACCTCGACACAGCCGGAGGACTAAATAACCCTATGGATGGAAATGGGAATTCTATCTTGCCTCAGAGCAGAACCCCAAAGGATAGGCAGCCCCCCACAAATATTGACTGTGAGTATAAGAGGAAAGACACACGCAGGCAGAAAAACAGGCTTTAGCAAAAGAGGCACTTCTAGCTAAATAGAAAAGGATAGGACAGAATTCTAAGCGGTCAGTATAAAAATCCTAAAAATATCCACAGCAGATAATACAAATATTCTACATCTAACTAAAGACATAGAAAGTATATCTGCATCTCCTGAGAATCCAGCATGACTGAAAAATCCAAACAAAGTCTAAGCTGGACAAAAACACAATGAATTGCAAAGCACACTGCATGTGTGCACAGAGACAAAAAAACAGACACTTATCTTAGCTGAATTTGGCAGCAGGGCATGAGGAACCAGAGAGAGATGCAATCCCTCCAAGTACAATGGACAACTGGCACGGACTCATGGATCCTGCACACCTAAATACCTAATAGAGCTGCAATCAGCAGAAACACCTGCCCAGGATTACAACCCCAAGACAACTGCACTACCACCAACAACCACCGGAGGGAGCCCAAGAGCAGAATTCACAACACATAGTCACTCCCACGCGTGACAAGATTTTAGTTTTTACTTTGGCATACTCCTGTGCATCCAGTAATGCCAGGTCATAATAAGCCTTTTGGAGCTCACCAGTTAGATAGGGGGCCAGCACCTCTGCCCACTGCTCTGGGACTAGCTTCTCCCGCTCTGCAACCTGTTTGAAAACAGCTAAAAATGCCTCCACATCACCCCCCAGGGTCATCTTTTTGCATGGCTCGTCTTACCGCCTTCCTGACTTATGTGTCATCACCTGGACTAGGAGGGGGGCTGCCGACCTCCCATGAACCGCCTCTGTGAGCAACTCAATCTGATTCTGTTGTCAAAACTTGTTGATTCTGCTGTTGTTGGAGCTGCTGCTGGTGTTGCTGCTGATGTTGTTGCATCTGTTGCATAAGCAGCTTATTTGTCTCCTGATGTGTCAGCTGTTGCTGCTGCTGTGCATTAATCAGATTCTTAATCAGATCCTCCATGCTTATGGCCGCTTTTACCCAGAATATACAGTTTGTCCACAGCCACTACTCATGTTCCTGGAACATTGCCCGCATTCGAAACACTATCTGTGGTAGATCAGCTCACTCAGCAGTACACGGAGGTAGAAACGGAAACACTTTCTGTTTAAATCTTCTGGTGGTTTATTATACATGCAGCATAAACCAACTTGGAGTGAAAATAAACACAGCCTTTCAGGAAAAACAGGAGAAACAAAACAAAATGGTAAACAGTCTCTGCTTTTGCGGAGATCTGCCCGCTCTGGATAACTACACACTGGTTCAGTTTTTCCTCTTCAGGACACAAAAAGCTGGAGTTCCTCTCTCCAGCCCTACTGGACACTGATTGTCTCTGGAGGCCAACTATTAAAGCCCCAAACCACACCCTGGGATGGAGATAAGGTCGACAATCTCCCACCCGCTCTATGGTTTTCCACATAAACCCAGCCCTGCAACATCAACAAAATGGCTAACCCCTCTCCACACTTAATGTGCTGGAGGAAAACTTCTGGGTTTTAAATCACTGAAGCCAGCAGCATCAGCGAAACATATCTCCCCTCCAGCACCTCACCAATGACTTTGTCACAGCAGTTAGGCCATAAAAAATTCTCTAATAAAATACTCTAATTTTATTTACAGTCTATGTTGGAAACTTCCGCACTAGCCCTCACCAGACACCATTCAGGATAACCTCTTTGGTGTAATCTTTCACACATTTTTTGGGACTCATTGTGGAATGTTTAATCAGAACAGTTGCATTTAATTCTAATGAGTTCCTCAAAGGAGATTTTTTCTAATATGTGGGGGATGGCAAGATTGTGATGTGAGTATGAAATTACTAGCCGCAAGCTTTCTGTTAGGTGCTATTTTAACTCAATGAATTACATTGTCCACTGTTAATTACAAATCCAAAAAATTAATACTATTATTTTGAAAGAAATGTGTAAAATTAAAATAATTATTATTTATGAATTACACAATCTTCTCAGCTTCCTCTTCCGTGCCCTTCCTCTTCTGTGTCCCTACACCAGGAGGAAGTCAACACAATAAAATAATTGTGATTGATAAGAAAGTCAACAGCAAACAATAAATATTCCTTAATTTCAATACTGTATGTGCTTATATTAGATGTATTTTTGCAAAAAAAGTATGTAATGTGTGATGCTTTTAATATGAGTACACATGTTTTAATTATCATGTTAATGATACCCTCTGTCTAGTTAGTCTCATTAGCTGGTAAAACTCAGAGATATCATAGACTGAGGGCTAACTAGAAGGTTAGCCTATGAGTAAGACACAAGTCGAAACAGATAGGTCCCACCTTCAGTACCTGATGTGCACTTTTGCCAATACATATATTGGAGTTTTCTTTTAATACGGCTCAATAAAAGCTATGTTTTATACAAAACAAGATTGATTGCCTCTCATCGCTGGTTCGCACTACTCTTACAACTGATGCTACAAAATACTACCACAAATGGTCCATTGATTGCCAACAAGATTTGTTATTTTGCACACTCAAAAAAGTAAATTTCCTAAAAAATTAATTCAAGACTATGTTGCAAAAATGAGTACTGCCCAATGAAAGTCTTAGAAGCAAAGATATACTTTAGACTTCAAAATTATAGTTAACAAGAATTCAATCCCTGTAAAATCTAATTATTCATTAAAAAGGTATCCAGCATAACTAAAAGGGCATTACTTAACAAAGGAAACCTTTCACATTTCATGCCATCAGCAATGGCACCACATGGGAAAGAAATATCTGAAGATCTTAGAAATTATTTTTTTAACAAGAAAGGTGAAGGCTATAAGAAGATCAGAAAAGCTTTACTTATCAGTCAGAATACTGTTGCAAAAGTGATACAAAAATTTAACAAAGATGGAACTGCGACGTTCTTACAGAGACATCAGGTCAACCACAGATGTTAACACTTAAACAAGAGTATCTTCTGATAAGAAGGGTTGAACATAACCGACATGTAACTTCACTGAAGTTAACGAAAGTAGAAAGCCAAACCAAGGTGTTTCCCATGACACAATATGGCATACACTGTATAGGAATGGCATACATACGTGTTGGCCACAAAGCAAGCCTCTTTTAAGCCAGTGCACATAAAGTCCACTTACAATTTATCAGGATCCATGCTGAAAAATCAGAAAACTACTGAGACTCTGTACTCTGGAGTTAAGAGACCAAGATAAATATTTATTGAACTGATGGCTTTAAAACTCTATGGCATCACAAAAGTGAGGAGTACAAAGAAATGGAGTTCTGAAGAAACAAGTTTTATATTACTATCCCTCCAGCATCCAGGCTCTAAAAGAGGCTGTTCTTGAAGAATAGAAAAAAATAGATGATGTATTGCATTGCTAACTTGTTCATTTCATGCCTAGAAGACTTGGTGCTGTCCTTGAAAAATACAAAATACTAGATGTAGTAGATATAGTAGTTTTTGATGTGGGGTTTATTCATTTTTGCCTCAACTACTTTGACTGACGATTTTGTAATGAAAGTTATATTGTTAACCTTATTTTCACATTATGAAATTAAAAAAATGTTCTTTGAAATGCAGTCTTGTCAAAATTTGGAAATTGTTCGTGTGTTCAGTGCGATACTGGTTATAAACTTACATTTCAAGGGATTGTACTCATTTATGCAGAGCACAAGTCCATATGTTTGATATGCTCTCATCCACTCCATACCACTTCCATGGTTCCATGGTGATAAGGCATATACAGTACATTAGACTAACGTCAGCCAAATCCACTGATATTGATGGTTCTGTGTCATGATCTCAATGGCAAGAGAACATAGCATCAGCATATATAGGAACTAGCTCTTGGAAGATGGGAACTGAGCTGACCATGAACTAAACCTAACACACAACTAGCAGTGGCCGGGTAGCATGCCTACGTTGATTCTAGATGCCCAGCACCAGCCGGAGGACTAAATAATGCTAGCAGAGGGAAATATTAGTCCTAGCTCACCTCTAGAGAAATACCCCGAAAGGAGACAGAGGCCCCCCACATGTATTGGCGGTGAATCAAGATGAAATAACAAACGTAGTATGAAAATAGGTTTAGCAAATTTGAGGTCCACTTACTACATAGCAGAAGACAGAAAGGGCACTTTCATGGTCAGCTGAAAACCCTATCAAAACACCATCCAGAAATTACTTTAAAACTCTGGCATTAACTCATAACACCAGAGTGGCAATTCCTGTTCACAAGAGCTTTCCAGACACAGTAACGAAACTACAGCTGTGAACTGGAACAAAAATGCAAAAACAAACATGGACAAGAGTCCAACTTATCTAGTAGTTGTCTAGGAGCAGGAACAAGCACAGAGAGGCTTCTGATAACATTGCTGACCGGCAAGCAACTAACAGAGCAGCAAGGTTATATAGCGACTCCCACATCTTGATGGGAACAGGTGAACAGAGAAGATGAAAACACCAGTTCAATTCCACCAGTAGCCACCGGGGGAGCCCAGAATCCAAATTCACAACAGTACCCCCCCCTCAAGGAGGGGGCACCGAACCCTCACCAGAACCACCAGGGCGATCAGGATGGGTCCTATGAAAGGCACGAACCAGATCAGAGGCATGAACATCAGATGCATTCACCCAAGAATTATCCTCCTGGCCGTATCCCTTCCACTTGACCAGATACTGGAGTCTCCGTCTGGAAACACGAGAGTCCAAGATTTTCTCCACAACGTACTCCAACTCACCCTCAACCAACACCGGAGCAGGAGGCTCAACGGAAGGCACAACCGGTACCTCATACCTGCGCAACAATGACCGATGAAAAACGTTATGAATAGAAAAGGATGCAGGGAGGTCCAAACGGAAGGAAACAGGGTTAAGAATCTCCAATATCCTATACGGGCCGATGAACCGAGGCTTAAACTTAGGAGAAGAGACCCTCATAGGGACAAAACGAGAAGACAACCACACCAAATCCCCAACACAAAGCCGAGGACCAACACGACGGTGGCGGTTGGCAAAAAGCTGAGTCTTCTCCTGGGACAACCTCAAATTGTCCACTACCTGCCCCCAGATCTGATGCAATCTCTCCACCACAGCATCCACTCCAGGACAATCCGAAGATTCCACCTGACCAGAGGAAAATCGAGGATGAAACCCCGAATTACAGAAAAACGGGGACACCAAAGTGGCAGAGCTGGCCCGATTATTGAGAGCGAACTCTGCCAATGGCAAAAAAGCAACCCAATCATCCTGGTCAGCAGACACAAAACACCTCAGATATGTCTCCAGGGTCTGATTAGTCCGCTCGGTCTGGCCATTCGTCTGAGGATGGAAAGCGGACGAAAAAGACAAATCTATGCCCATCCTAGCACAGAATGCCCGCCAAAATCTAGACACGAATTGGGTCCCTCTGTCAGAAATGATATTCTCAGGAATACCATGCAAACGAACAACATTTTGAAAAAACAGAGGAACCAACTCGGAAGAAGAAGGCAACTTGGGCAGAGGAACCAAATGGACCATTTTAGAGAAACGGTCACACACCACCCAGATGACAGACATCTTCTGAGAAACAGGCAGATCTGAAATAAAATCCATCGAGATGTGCGTCCAAGGCCTCTTAGGAATAGGCAAGGGCAACAATAATCCACTAGCCCGAGAGCAACAAGGCTTGGCCCGAGCACAAACGTCACAAGACTGCACAAAGCCTCGCACATCTCGTGACAGGGAAGGCCACCAGAAGGACCTTGCCACCAAATCCCTGGTACCAAAAATGCCAGGATGACCTGCCAACGCAGAAGAATGAACCTCAGAGATGACTCTACTGGTCCAATCATCAGGAACAAACAGTTTATCAGGTGGGCAACGATCCGGTCTATCCGCCTGAAACTCCTGCAAGGCCCGCCGCAGGTCTGGAGAAACGGCTGACAATACCACTCCATCCTTAAGGATACCTGTGGGCTCAGAGTTACCAGGCGAGTCAGGCTCAAAACTCCTAGAAAGGGCATCCGCCTTAACATTCTTAGAACCCGGTAGGTATGACACCACAAAATTAAACCGAGAGAAAAATAATGACCAGCGCGCCTGTCTAGGATTCAGGCGCCTGGCGGTCTCAAGATAAATCAAGTTTTTGTGGTCAGTCAATACCACCACCTGATGTCTGGCCCCCTCAAGCCAATGGCGCCACTCCTCAAAAGCCCACTTCATGGCCAAAAGCTCCCGATTCCCAACATCATAATTCCGCTCAGCGGGCGAAAATTTACGGGAAAAGAAGGCACAAGGCCTCATCACGGAGCAGTCAGAACTTTTCTGCGACAACACTGCCCCAGCTCCGATCTCAGAAGCGTCGACCTCAACCTGAAAAGGTAGAGCAACATCAGGCTGACGCAACACAGGGGCAGAGGAAAAACGGCGCTTAAGCTCCTGAAAGGCCTCCACAGCGTCAGGGGACCAATCAGCAACATCAGCACCCTTCTTAGTCAAATCGGTCAATGGCTTAGCAATATCCGAAAAACCAGCAATAAATCGACGATAAAAGTTAGCAAAGCCCAAAAATTTCTGAAGACTCTTAAGAGAAGAGGGCTGCGTCCAATCACAAATAGCTTGAACCTTGACAGGATCCATTTCAATGGAAGAGGGAGAAAAAATATATCCCAAAAAGGAAATCCTCTGTACCCCAAAAACACACTTAGAACCCTTCACACACAAAGAATTAGACCGCAAAACCTGGAAAACCCTCCTGACTTGCTGGACATGAGAGTCCCAGTCATCCGAAAAAATTAGAATATCATCCAGATACACAATCATAAATTTATCCAAATAATCGCGAAAAATATCATGCATAAAGGACTGGAAAACTGACGGAGCATTTGAAAGACCAAAAGGCATCACCAAATACTCAAAGTGGCCCTCGGGCGTATTAAATGCGGTTTTCCACTCATCCCCCTGCCTGATTCGCACCAAATTATACGCCCCACGAAGGTCAATCTTAGAGAACCACTTGGCCCCCTTTATGCGAGCAAACAAATCAGTCAGCAACGGCAATGGGTATTGATATTTTACAGTGATTTTATTCAAAAGCCGATAATCGATACATGGTCTCAAAGAGCCGTCTTTTTTTGACACAAAGAAAAAAACGGCTCCTAAGGGAGATGACGATGGACGAATATGTCCCTTTTCCAAGGACTCCTTTATATATTCTCGCATAGCAGCATGTTCAGGCACAGACAGATTAAATAAACGACCCTTTGGGTATTTACTACCCGGGATTAAATCTATGGCACAATCGCACTCTCGGTGCGGAGGTAATGAACCAAGCTTGGATTCTTCAAAGACGTCACGATAGTCAGACAGGAACTCAGGAATTTCAGAGGGAATAGATGATGAAATGGAAACCACAGGTACATCCCCATGAGCCCCCTTACATCCCCAGCTCAACACAGACATAGCTCTCCAGTCGAGGACTGGGTTGTGAGATTGCAGCCAAGGCAATCCTAGCACCAAATCATCATGTAGATTATACAGCACCAGAAAGCGAATAATCTCCTGGTGATCCGGATTAATACGCATAGTTACTTGTGTCCAGTATTGTGGTTTATTATTAGCCAATGGGGTGGAGTCAATCCCCTTCAGAGGAATAAGAGTCTCCAAAGGCTCTAAATCATACCCACAGCGTTTGGCAAAGGACCAATCCATAAGACTCAAAGCGGCGCCAGAGTCGACATAGGCGTCCGTGGTAATAGATGACAAAGAGCAAATCAGGGTCACAGATAGAATAAACTTAGACGGTAAGGTGCAAATGGAAACAGATTTATCAAGCTTTTTAGTGCGCTTAGAGCATGCTGATATAACATGAGTAGAATCACCACAATAGAAACACAACCCATTTTTCCGTCTAAAATTCTGCCGCTCGCTTCGGGACAGAATTCTATCACACTGCATACTCTCTGGCGACTTCTCAGTGGACACCGCCAGATGGTGCACTGGTTTGCGCTCCCGCAAACGCCTATCGATCTGAATAGCCATTGTCATGGACTCATTCAGACCCGCAGGCACAGGGAACCCCACCATAACATCCTTAATGGCATCAGAGAGACCCTCTCTGAAAGTCGCCGCCAGGGCGCACTCATTCCACTGAGTAAGCACAGACCATTTACGGAATCTTTGACAGTAAATTTCCGCTTCATCTTGCCCCTGAGATAGGGACATCAAAGTTTTTTCTGCCTGAAGCTCCAAATGAGGTTCGTCATAAAGCAACCCCAAGGCCAGAAAAAACGCATCCACATTGAGCAACGCAGGATCCCCTGGTGTCAATGAAAAAGCCCAGTCTTGAGGGTCGCCCCGGAGCAAGGAAATCACAATCCTGACCTGCTGTGCAGGGTCTCCGGCAGAGCGAGACTTCAGGGACAAAAATAATTTGCAATTATTTCGAAAATTCTGAAACCCAGATCTATTCCCCGAGAAAAATTCCGGCAAAGGAATTCTCGGCTCAGATATAGGTGCATGACAAACAAAGTCTTGCAAATTTTGTACCTTCGTGGCGAGATTATTCAAACCTGCAGTTACACTCTGAAGATCCATTACAAACAGGTGGACACAGAGCCATTCAAAGATTAGAAGGAGAAAAAAAAAAAAAAAAAAAAAAAATTCTCAGCAGACTTCTTATTTCTCTCCTTTCTCAGCCAAGGATTTTAACCCTTTAGTGGGCCGGTCAAACTGTCATGATCTCAATGGCAAGAGAACATAGCATCAGCATATATAGGAACTAGCTCTTGGAAGATGGGAACTGAGCTGACCATGAACTAAACCTAACACACAACTAGCAGTGGCCGGGTAGCATGCCTACGTTGATTCTAGATGCCCAGCACCAGCCGGAGGACTAAATAATGCTAGCAGAGGGAAATATTAGTCCTAGCTCACCTCTAGAGAAATACCCCGAAAGGAGACAGAGGCCCCCCACATGTATTGGCGGTGAATCAAGATGAAATAACAAACGTAGTATGAAAATAGGTTTAGCAAATTTGAGGTCCACTTACTACATAGCAGAAGACAGAAAGGGCACTTTCATGGTCAGCTGAAAACCCTATCAAAACACCATCCAGAAATTACTTTAAAACTCTGGCATTAACTCATAACACCAGAGTGGCAATTCCTGTTCACAAGAGCTTTCCAGACACAGTAACGAAACTACAGCTGTGAACTGGAACAAAAATGCAAAAACAAACATGGACAAGAGTCCAACTTATCTAGTAGTTGTCTAGGAGCAGGAACAAGCACAGAGAGGCTTCTGATAACATTGCTGACCGGCAAGCAACTAACAGAGCAGCAAGGTTATATAGCGACTCCCACATCTTGATGGGAACAGGTGAACAGAGAAGATGAAAACACCAGTTCAATTCCACCAGTAGCCACCGGGGGAGCCCAGAATCCAAATTCACAACAGTTCTGGTAGACAGTTTAATCTCCCAACAGATTATGTTGTGGGAGATAAGGACCCGGCTTGTCCGATTTCAGACTGCTGATCATTTTGTACTCTATGGCAATGTGCACACGTTCAGTATTTTTCGCGTTTTTTTCATGTTTTTTCGCTATAAAAACGTGATAAAAACGCAAAAAAAACGCGAAAAGAACGCTTACATATGCCTCCTATTATTTACAGTGTATTCCGCATTTCTTGTGCAAATGTTGCATTTTTTTCTGCGAAAAAATCGCATCGCGGAAAAAAAAGCAACATGTTCATTAAATTTGCGGAATTGCGGGGATTCCGCACACTTAGGAATGCATTGATCTGCTTACTTTCCGCATGTGGCTGTGCCCACCATGCGGGAAGTAAGCAGATCATGTGCGGTTGGTACCCAGGGTGGAGGAGAGGAGACTCTCCTCCACGGACTGGGCACCATATAATTGGTAAAAAAAAAATAATTAAAATAAAAAATAGTGATATACTCACCTTCGATGGCCCCCGCAGTCTTCCCGCCTCTCAGGTGCACGCTGCTGCTTCCGTTCCTATAGATGGTGTGTGTGAAGGACCTGCGATGACGTCGCGGTCTTTTGATTGGTCGCGAGACCGCTCATGTGACCGCTCACGTGACCGCGACGTCATCGAAGGTCCTGCACACACAAACCATCTATAGGAACGGACGCCGCTGAGGAGATCGGCTGTCTGCAAGTGAGTATAACCATTTTTTTAATTATTTTTAAACATTCTATCTTTTACTATTGATGCTGCATAGGCAGCATCTATAGTAAAAAGTTGGTCACACTTGTCAAACACTATGTTTGACAAGTGTGACCAACCTGTCAGTCAGTTTTCCAAGCGATGCTACAGATCGCTTGGAAAACTTTAGCATTCTGCAAGCTAATTTCGCTTGCAAAATGCTAAAAAAAACGGGAAAAAAACACCCAAAAAAAAAATGCGGATTTCTTGCAGAAAATTTCCGGTTTTCTTCAGGAAATTTCTGCAAGAAATCCTGACGTGTGCACATACCCTAAGAGATAAAACACCACCAGAGATGCCTGACAATGGCTCTCTCATTGAGCTCTAAGAGATAAAACACCACCAGAGATGTCTGACAACCACAGGAGCATTTGATAGAGTGAGCTCTCCTATATGTGCACTAGTCAGGAGAAATAACTGTTTTCCAAACAATCAACCAAGTCATCCGTTCGACCAATAGCTGAAGGTTTTAGATGTGTGAAGTATTGGGCACCCAACTTGCCTACCCCCAACTTATGAGGCATTTATACTAAAAGATAATCGTAAACGAGCATTGTTATGTTACCATGTACAGTCGGTACAGAAAGTATTCAGACTCCTTTAAATTTTTCACTCTTTGTTTCATTGCAGTCATTTGGTAAATTCCGGCACTGTCTTGACCTTTCCTGGTGCATGTGGATCGCCCACCAGGGTCGTGGGGTACTTGGTACCGGGTCCGGTACTTAAAGAGATGTGTCTCTTTACCTGGTTTACTGATGAATTCAGGCAGCCACAGTCCAGGGTACCGGATCACAGGTGTCGATGGTCCGGCCAGCTTGGAAGCGAGTCTGGAATCCCCCTTACCAGGTGGGGTTGGAAGCCTTCCTTCTAGTGCTGTGGTGTAGTCCCTTGCTGCCTTAGGCCTCACACAAGGTCCTCACTTTTTCTCTCTGTCCCCCTTGTTGGTAGGACACTACCCGTACGACAGGTGGCTTGAGCCTTTTTACAGGCTCTCTATCATGACCCGGGCTCTATGCGCTACTGTGTCAGGTTTCAATGGTAGACAGGTGACTTGCAATCCAGCTGTCCTGTTTCTGCTGTGAGCGTAGAATACGTCACAACCCCGGTCTTCCGGCTACCGGTATCTGCGCTCAGTAGGGAGGTAGCTCAGTTGCAGCTAACCCCAAGCTCTTCACTCTCCTGCGCTTCACTTCCCCTTCATGTTCTCTACAATCTGTTCTGCTTTCCCTTCTCTCTTTCCAGGAGCTGCAGCACCTCTCGAGGCTGCACGGCCCCTCTTTCAGACTCTCTGCCTCAGACTGCTCCAGTCTGCTGTCTGGCCCTCACTCACTCCTCTCACCAACTAACTATCTTTCCCTCCAGACCAGAATATATACAGTATATAGGGGAGCCATCCACAAGCTGGATCAGAGCTTCCCCTTCTGGCCTGGAGTATGAACATGTTGCATGTTTGTGATTACCTGATAAAAGAGATCCTTCATCGCTTCCAAGCGTGACATCACTCTCCCCGTGAGTAAAGCAATGCCACTGTAACAACCAGGAACCTGGGGTGTTACACATGCAAACTGAAGAATCTTGCAGAGAGAAGAGCACCTGAGCGGTCTCACAAAGGGGAACACTATGGATGACTTTGACCGCATCGCCCACACGAAGCCCTGCATGGTGAATTGGAGTCATATGTGCAGTGCTATAGAATGCTGTCACATGTGACTAAAAGGTGGTGGCCGTAGGTTATATCAGAAAAAAATGGTGACAGGATGCCTTTAACTGTCTTAAGGGAAGAAATATCACTGTGTGGGAATCTCCTTACAGAAGAGGTTTTTGTACTATGGTTTCAAGCAGACATTGATTTAGGAGATTAAACTTTGGGACGTAATGAAAAATGTCATTGGCCTATAACTCCCCTGGCCAAAAAGCCCTAAAGTTGCAATGTGATTACAGTCTGGTTAGTTCTCGAGTCAGTCAGATCTATGACAAGACCGCTTTTATGCCAATCCAGCCTCAGAGTCAGCAACCACTTACAGTATTCATACAGCATTTATTTATGTAGGTTCAATAGTAACACCATTCCATAGCAGGCCAACGGTGTGGACAGTGATCCAAATCTCAGGGTTGCTATTCCAATCTCAGCAGCCCAACTCTAAGTTCTTCTCAATGCCACTTCCTCATGACTAGCGCACTTGGCTGACAACACTGCGTTTAATACATTCACGAGCGCACTGTACCATTGTCATTCTGCCTGACCACTAGATACACTAGGCTATCTCCTTATGTGTCCTTTCCCATCCAGAAATAAGGCTATGCCGCACAATTCTGCTGCATCCACAATTCACCTCTATTCTCAATAACTTGTATGTGCGATGTTATACTGGTATTTGAACTTTAAATGCACTGTAAATTTAATAAAACATCTGCAAATATTAAAGGTGGTGTGTTTTTTTAATAGGCTGAATGCAACAGGAATAAGTAGCCTTGAAATAAAAAAGTAGTTTATCTGAATTTCGCCAATACTATTTGTAAATTAAAATGGTAAACTATTTTTCAGAAGTACATCAAGTCAAAGTAGCATTTCTGGCATGTTGTCAAGCTTTATCTCAACAAGTTGAAAGCTTTATCATGACTCCTAATAAACATCGATGACATTACATCTCATGGAAGACATAAGATTCCTAAAGCAGCATCTCGTGACTTCTACATGTTGTATCTTTCATTATGCTTTACTTGAAACTGACATGATTATCTTTCACATACTGCTACTTTTTTGAGTAGGGTAATTCATGAGCCCAGTTAGTGTATAAAAAAAATTAAGCAAACTTACCGGACAGCCACTGCTCCTCTGGCAAGGGATGACAGGCGACCACTGCAGCCAATCAGCAAGTGGTCACGATCTATCTGGCCCAGAAAATCTCAAACACAACATAACTGCTGCAGGAGACTGGTGTGGGTTAATGGAAGCACTGCAGAGGAGCAGTGTGAATAGTATAGATAGATATTCAGGGTTTTTTTCTATTATTTTTTACTTTACTACTCAAAGTAGTCAACAATCCCTTTAAGTTTATGAGCGTATGGAAGTATAAGTGTCATGGCGTTACCGCAACAATGTGGAGCCAGACGACGGCATCTGATTGTGTGAGAGGCAGAGCCAGGGCCGTAGTAGTGGCTGAGTATATCTGGTTACACGTGCCCTGGCCTCCCGTCACATCTAAACAATGTCCCTTTTCTTGCATACCTTCTGCTGCACCCTCTGCACCGTCAGGGTCCCATTGGGGCTGCTGAAGTTCAGCTGCTGATGCTTTTGAGCACAAAGAGACAGTCCAATTCAAACTGTAAAGGAAGAACTTTACTTGGTTTCAATTGCAGCACATCCACATCAGTTACAGCATCAACACAGAGTATGGCATCGTTCACATCTTTTGCTTTCCCTTTGTCTTCACTTATTCCTTCCAGGGATTCCCTGGGTTGAACCAAACCGTTCAGTACTGCAACGTCCTCCCTGTCCAGCATGGCTACTCTTAGGATATCCCTCATCTGTTTCGCACCAGACAGAAGGGCTTCAGCTCGTGTACATAGCTGCCACATTTTCAGAGCAACCTGCATCTTTTTCCTGCTGCAATTCTTAGGCAGTAACTCTCTGACCCACTGGCACTGAACAGCTGGGCCCTTTTCTCCAAACATTACGGTGCTGCTGCACTGTCTTCGGCCCTTAAGCTCTTTGGGATGCCTGGGTCTCCCTGGCCCCTTTGAGCTGTACCAGCTCCCTGTCTTGACTGAGCTAGAATCAGGAAATGTTCCTGTCTTACCCACAGCTACTGTAGCTCCTCCTATAGTTAACTATGTGCACTATGGTGCCCCATCTAGTGTCCCAACTAAGGTACTGCACTTTCCCTATAATAAAGTAGTATACATTGTAAGCAGCACACAAAATGGCATAGTAAATCTGGTATTATAGAAGCAAAAAGTCACAAAACAACAATTATAATCATATACATAGCATCCATATTCTACAATGAGAACCGGGTCGGTTCTTAAAGGCGTAGGGGCGAGTACCAGTCCTTAGGGCCCCTTACAATTGCTCCTCCTCCGGCGCAGAGAAAAAGCACTTCTCCTTCATTTTAAATGGGTTTATTTCTTCTGGCAGAACAGGGGTTAATTGGCCATGTTGGAAATCCCTGTGCTCACAGCTGTGCTCGGTTAGCCACACCCTTACCCTTTATAATCTGGGCTCTGTTACAAATCCTTGTCTGAGCTAGCATTTGCTGCATGGCTAACGGTGGGAGAGGAGTTCATATGAGAAGGAGAGTTGAAGGAGTTATTAGTGACTGTTGCTTGATTTGTATGCATGGTAATTCCTTATCCTTCTCTGTTTTGGTTTATTCCCCTACCTTCACACCCTGATGCATTCCTCTGTTATATGTAAGCGAATATTTTGTATGCCTTGCATTTTCTTTTAATCTTTGTGTATGTTGCCTTGGTTGGTGTACTACGGTGCACAGTAGCGCCCGCTCTTCCCTTGGTGGGGGGAAGAGAACAGATGGAGGGCTAAGGCTAAGCTCACATTTGCGTATGTGTCCACAGCGTATCGTCTGCGTGCGCAAACGCATGCAAAAACGCATGCAAGCGCATGTTTACGCATCATTTTTTATCCTGCTGAATCTGAATTTATCATTGAAATTGGCTTTTGCTTTGCTGTGGCTTGTGAGGAAGTAAGGAGAAGAGAAAGATGGAGAAGAAGCTGTTGGCAACAGCCCATTGTTGAACTCTGACAGAGCTGTGGAGCTTACCACTCATTGTACACAGAGCTTCGTGAAAACCCGGAGAAGTTTTTTGACTACTCAAGGATGTCGCAACAGAGCTTCGATGAATTGCTGCAATGTGTCTGGGGATCCATCAGCAGGCAGGACACCCAACTATGTAGAGCAATTCCTGCTGAAGAACATCTGTTGGTGACCCTAAGGTACGTAATTTTGAAAAAAAAATCACCTGTCGTTACTATTATTGTTAGAAAAGCAATATACTGATTTATTTGTTCCTTTATCTGTTCCGCAGATTCCTGGCTATGGGAGAGACCTTAAGATCTCTACATTTTCAGTTTTGGATTAGACTGTCCACCCTTTCTGGGATTGTTGGAGACACCTGCCATGCATTGTGTGACGTTCTGTGTGCAGAATTCCTCCCCCAACCCACAGCTAAACTGTGCCTGCAAAATGCACTAAAATTCAAGGAAGTTTGTTATTTTCCTAACTGTGTGGGGGCTGTGGCAGCAAACATATTTGGATTCTGAAACCTGCAGAAAGTGGATCCGAGTACTTGAATTATAAAAAATACTTTTCAACTGTTCTCATTGCAATTGCTGATGCACATTGTCGATTTGTCGCCATAGACGTTGGCTCATTTGGACGAGGAAATGACTCACAGACTTTCAAAAACTCTGACATGGGACGACGATAGCGCATTTTAGGAACAGCCTTCAATTTAAAAATAGAGACAATTGATGAAGTTGTGAAAGCATGTGTTGTTCTGCATAACTACATCCTGTCAAAAGAGCAACCCCACTTCGGACTTGAGGAAACTGTTAATACCACATTGCAGGATTATCAACATCACCCTCTGAGCACTACAATAGAAGTTGCCCAAATGAGGGATACATTTGCAGCCTATTTTGTTTCTGATATTGGACGTGTGGCATGGCAAGATGAAATGGTTTAACCTGTAAATAAAATGTACCTGTAATGTTATGTACCTGTAATGTTTTCTGACTCTAATATTAACACCCTGAAGGTAACTTGTATAATAAACACTTTAACTGTTACACCCGTTCATACTTCACTCAACAATACACACATGATTAAATAAAGAGATAAAGAAAACACAGTGAGACCAGTATTGTGAATCAAAACAATTTTTACTAACTAAAATAAAAAAATTCAATTTTTATAAAAATAAAGGAAAAAATTATTTACTGATTATTTACATTCGGGGTCTGTGGGAGGAAGTAACATCGTGGACCAGGGGGGGTTGTCGGGCTGTGATGGTAGGTTAGGAGTGGTTGGGGACGTTGTTAGAGGGGAAGTGGAAGACAATTGGAGGATTGGGTCAGACATATTGGGGGAAAAGGACACATTAGGATTGGAAAACAAGTTGGAAGGGATTGACACATTGGAAGGGAAAGAACCAAGAGAAGGTGTGGACAGACTAGAAAACAAAGACACATTAGGAGGTGAGGGTCGAGGTGGTGTGTATATTTTTTCCCTTTTTTTCTCCTCCAGTACTTTGGTTTTGCCGCTTTTTTTCCTGGTGCTGCATTGGTGTAGTAGAAGTGTGGGCTGATGCACGCAGCTTGATGGTGGAACAGAACGGCTGGGCTACTGCACTCGGCTGCGTAGTGGTAGATGTGGATGTCTGGGCTGCTGCACGTGGCTGTGTGGTGGTGGATGTGGATGGATGGCTGCTGCACTCGGCTGCATGGTGAAGCTGTGTATTCTTGGAAATGTCATAATGTCCAGTGGTGGTGATGGTGGTAGGTAAGTCCCTTGGCGAGTTGGTGCTGGCGGATTCTGCTACAGTTGCTGTCCTGGAGCTTGTTGCCTTGTAGGGAATGAACTTTGTGCCTGCTGCTAATATCGGGACTGCTGCATGACCCCCGTTTTATAGTGGAAAAAAAATGTTGTGCTGGTTTATTAAGGTCGCCTTCCAGGCGGTCAAGGCGTCTGTGGACTTCCTGGAAAAGTGTGTTCACATGAGTGAACCCATTCTCCATTCGATCCACAACCGCCTTTATCTTAGCCTGGAAGACCGAGCTTAAGTGAATAAACTCGGGCATGACTGACCTCACCTAGGCCCTCTGCCGTTGGCGAGCAGACCCAATTAAAGTAGTGGCAGAGGGCTTGGAAAGGGGAAAACCAGAAGGACCTGCTTCCTGTTCCCCAGCCTGTGAAGCCTGCCTGGCTGCTGCATCGCTGGTGGATAATTGGGATGGTGCCGGTTCATTGGCTGGTCGATGAGGGGCTGCTCCAAAAGAGAAAGATCCAGGTTCTACAGTTCTGCTCCAGGTTCTGTGTTGAAATGAAATAAAAAAACATTGTTAAAAATAAATTAAATAATAGTAAAATACAGCACAAAAGATACTTACGTTCGCTGAGTAACCGCTGGCTTCAGAAAAGAAAGCTGGTTATGGTACTTGTATTTTCAGATTTTTTGAGCCGCACCACTTCGAACCCGAATCTCCTCTCTCATGTCCTTATTGCAGCGATCCTTCATCGAACGCCAACAAACTTTTACTCTCTTCTCTGTGAAGGGAGAAGAAAAAAAAATTGTTAAAAGACAGCAAAATTTACAGAAAAACAGACGCGTCCAAAAATACTTACCAAAATCCTTTCTAACTTTTGCCATTGCATGGTCCAATCATCTAGCAGCGATCTGGTCACTTCTTCCCAGAGTCGTCGGATTAAGACTGAATAATTTCGATCACGGGGGTCCCACAACGCTGCTCGGTCTTGCACAGCTTGAATAAGTAACTTGAGCAAGTTTGAAGTTGGCGTACATGCATTTTGGCTAGACATGTGAAGCGATGGCCGGGGGACCACCACGGTGCAGGAAGACTACTGTACACAAGATGAGGTGCAAACAACAAAGGGTAGATTTATTGGGAGACAGGGAATGGAAGGAACAAGGAAGATGCAAACAGGGGTTTACAATAGCAAAAGATAATGCACATGAGTTATCTTGTCCGTAGAACAGCATGATGCTTCAACAATTACAAACTCAGAATTTGTCTCACAAGCAACTTTAAACAGTAAAACAAATATCGATGCTACTCTATGTATAGCCTCCCTGGCCTTTACTACGCAGGCCACACTGCTACCATGCTCTAACTACTGAAGCCTGCACTAGGCCCTCGCTGGTGCACCATACAGGAACAAACTCACGGTGATGTTGGGGACACAGGTCCAGTCCCAGGGGGCCCCAGACGTCCAACACGGTGGTGCGCACGGATTCCTGTCAGCTCTGCGAAGCGTGCTCTTCTCCTTGCTTCTGGATCCTAGGGATGCTTCTGGAAACTGTAAGTCCCCTTCTCAGTATCTTCGTGGCTTCACAAACTAGCACAGAACAGCCACCTTTGCTGTAACTGGAAAAGTCTATTTCAAAAACGCACTAAGTCCCAAGCTGTGTAACCCTTCTTGCAGCAAAACAGCACACCGTCTTCTGTATCAGCTTCTTCTCACACATGCTGCTTCAGCTCCACCCCTCCACACTGCACTGACTGGTTCATCACAACGATTAGAGCAGGGGGGGAGCAGACCATTCCATCTCACACCAGACAAGGGGATGCAGCCTCTTAGGGTATGTGCACACGTCTGTTGTGAATTATATTTTTGGGCTCCCTCTAGTGGTCACAAGCGGTACTGTGTAGTGTTGTCTTTCTGCAGGTTGGCTGCATCAGCTGGTTCGTTATCCTTGGTTGGTTTCCTATTTAGCTCACCTGGAGACTCAGTTCCTTGCCTGCTATCAATGTATTCAGTGCTCTTCAGATTCCTTGTGTCTACCTTGCTCCCAGTCTCTCCAAGACAAGCTAAGTTTTTGTTTGATCATTTTTTGATTATCAGTGTTCATTATGTTTTTTAGTCCAGCTCGCTAAAATGTGATTTCCTCGCTTGCTGGTTGCTCTAGGGGACTGAGTTTCTCCCCCCACACCGTTAGTTGGTGTGGGGGTTCTTGAAATCTCAGAGTGGATATTTTGTAAGGGTTTTTTACTGACCGCATAGATTCCCTTTTCCATTTTCTGCTATCTAGTATTAGTGGGCCTCATTTGCTGAATCTGCTTTCACCCCTGTGTATGTGCCTTCCTCTTACCTCACCGTTATTATCTGTTGGGGGCTTCTATATCTTTGGGGATTATTTCTCTGGAGGCAAGAGAGGTCTTTTCTTTCTTAGTAGTTAGTAGTTAGTAGTTAGTAGTTAGTAGTAGTAGTTAGTAGTAGTAGTTAGTAGTTAGTAGTTAGTTCCTCAGGCTGGCTTGAGACGTCTAGGATTTATAAGCACGTTCACCGGCTACTTCTAGTGTGATTGGATAGGTTCAGATTTGCGGTCAGTCCAGTTTGCCACCTCCCTAGAACTTGTCCTATGTTTGTTACTTAGCTGGAGTAATTTGTGATCCTCAACCACTAAGGATCATAACAGTATAGCAGGACAAAAAGTGTTTAATGCATCGCAGAAGTGGGATAAAAAGAAGACCTGGGTACATTTTTTTTTTTTCCTCACGCTTTTCCTTTGCTGCAGTCTGTTTAGCTTCTTTCATCCCCTTGAACTCTGGGTGGTTTTGAGCTCAGCTGCAGACATGAATGTTCAGACTCTGACTTCTAGTGTGGATCATCTTACTGCACGGGTGCAAAGTATTCAGGATTTTGTTATTCATAGCCCTATGTCAGAACCAAAGATACCCATTCCTGAGTTGTTTTCTGGAGATAGATCTAGGTTTCTAAATTTTAAGAATAATTGTAAGTTATTTCTATCTCTGAGACCTCGTTCCTCTGGTGATTCTGCTCAGCAAGTTAAAATTGTTATCTCCTTGTTGCGCGGCGACCTTCGAAGATTGGGCTTTCTCTCTGGCGCCAGGAGATCCTGCATTGCTTAATGTGGATGCATTTTTTCTGGCTCTTGGACTGCTTTATGAGGAGCCTAATCTTGAGAATCAGGCAGAAAAAGCGTTGCTGGCTATCTCTCAGGGTCAGGATGAAGCAGAGGTGTATTGTCAAAAATTTCGGAAATGGTCGGTGCTTACTCAATGGAATGAGTGTGCCCTGGCTGCAAATTTCAGAGAAGGTCTTTATGAGGCCGTTAAGAATGTTATGGTGGGGTTTCCCACCCCTGCAAGTCTGAGTGATTCTATGGCTTTAGCCATTCAGGTTGATCGGCATTTGCGGGAGCGCAAATCTGCTCATCCTTTGGCGGTATTTTCCGAACAGAGACCTGAGTCTATGCATTGTGACCGAACTCTGACCAGAATTGAGCGACAAAGTCATAGACGTCAAAATGGGTTGTGCTTTTACTGTGGTGATTCTACTCATGTTATCTCAGCATGCTCTAAATGCTTAAAAAAGAAATCTAAACCTGTCACCATTGGTACTATACAGCCTAAATTTATTTTGTCTGTTACTTTGATTTGTTCTTTGTCGTCCTACCCGGTTATGGCTTTTGTGGATTCGGGTGCTGCCCTGAATCTGATGGATTTGTCGTTTGCCAGGCGCTGTGGTTTTGTCCTGGAGCCTTTGGAATTTCCTATTCCTCTGAGGGGAATTGATGCTACGCCATTGGCTGAGAATAAGCCTCAGTATTGGACGCAAATGACCATGTGCATGACTCCCGTACATCAGGAGGTGATTCGCTTTCTTGTTCTGCATAATTTGCATGATGTTGTCGTTTTGGGTCTGCCATGGCTGCAAGCTCATAATCCAGTTTTAGATTGGAAAGCTATGTCTGTGTCAAGTTGGGGTTGTCAGGGAATTCATGGCGATACTCCGTTGGTGTTTATTGCTTCTTCCACTCCTTCTGAGGTCCCTGAGTTTTTGTCTGACTACCAGGATGTAATTGATGAGCCCAGGTCCTGTGCCCTGCCTCCTTATAGGGATTGTGACTGTGCTATAAATTTAATTCCTGGTAGTAAATTCCCTAAGGGACAACTTTTTAATTTGTCTATACCAGAGCATGCCGCGATGCGGAGTTATATAAAGGAGTCTCTGGAGAAGGGACATATTCGCCCATCCTCTTCCCCTCTTGGTGCAGGTTTTTTTTTTGTGGTCAAGAAGGACGGTTCTTTGAGACCTTGTATAGATTATCGTCTTCTGAATAAAATCACAGTCAAATTTCAGTATCCTTTGCCTCTATTGTCTGATTTGTTTGCTCGGATTAAGGGTGCCAGTTGGTTCACCAAGATAGATCTCCGTGGTGCGTATAACCTTGTATGCATTAAGCAGGGAGATGAATGGAAAACAGCATGTAATACGCCCGAAGGCCATTTTGAGTACTTAGTGATGCCTTTTGGACTCTCTAATGCTCCTTCTGTGTTTCAGTCCTTCATGCATGACATCTTCCGAGAATATCTGGATAAATTTATGATTGTTTATCTGGATGACATTTTGGTCTTTTCTGATGATTGGGAGTCCCATGTGAAGCAGGTCAGGATGGTGTTTCAGGTCCTGCGTGCTAATGCTTTATTTGTGAAGGGCTCAAAATGCCTCTTCGGAGTACAGAAGGTCTCCTTTTTGGGTTTTATTTTTTCTCCTTCTACTGTGGAGATGGACCCAGTCAAGGTCCAGGCTATTCATGACTGGACTCAGCCCACGTCTGTTAAGAGTCTTCAGAAGTTCTTGGGTTTTGCTAATTTTTACTGTCGTTTCATCGCTAATTTTTCTAGCGTGGTTAAACCTTTGACGGATTTAACCAAGAAGGGTTCTGATGTGACTAATTGGTCTCCTGCGGCCGTGGAGGCCTTTCGGGAGCTGAAGCACCGGTTTTCTTCAGCTCCAGTCTTATGTCAGCCAGATGTCTCTCTCCCCTTCCAGGTCGAGGTTGATGCTTCTGAGATTGGAGCAGGGGCTGTTTTGTCGCAGAGAAGCTCTGATGGCTCTGTGATGAAGCCATGTGCTTTCTTTTCAAGAAAGTTTTCGCCTGCCGAGCGGAATTATGATGTTGGTAATCGGGAGTTGTTGGCTATGAAGTGGGCATTTGAGGAGTGGCGACATTGGCTCGAAGGAGCTAAACATCGTGTGGTGGTCTTGACTGATCACAAAAATCTGATTTACCTTGAATCTGCCATGCGCCTGAATCCTAGACAGGCTCGTTGGTCGTTGTTTTTCTCCCGTTTCAACTTCGTGGTCTCATACCTGCCTGGTTTGAAGAACGTGAAAGCTGATGCACTTTCTAGGAGTTTTGTGCCTGACTCTCCGGGAGTTTCTGAGCCGGCTGGTATTCTCAGAGAGGGAGTGATTTTGTCTGCCATTTCCCCAGATTTGCGATGAGTGCTGCAGAAATTTCAGGCGGATAGACCTGACCGTTGTCCACCAGAGAGACTGTTTGTCCCGGATAGATGGACCAGCAGAGTTATTTCCGAGGTTCATTCTTCGGTGTTGGCGGGTCATCCTGGGATTTTTGGTACCAGAGATTTGGTGGCTAGGTCCTTCTGGTGGCCTTCCTTGTCGCGGGATGTGCGTTCCTTTGTGCAGTCTTGTGGGATTTGTGCTCGGGCTAAGCCTTGCTGTTCTCGTGCCAGCGGTTTGCTTTTGCCTTTGCCTGTTCCGAAAAGGCCTTGCTCGCACATTTCCATGGATTTTATTTCGGATCTTCCAGTCTCTCAGAGAATGTCGGTCATCTGGGTGGTGTGTGACCGTTTTTCCAAGATGGTCCATTTGGTGCCCTTGCCTAAGTTGCCTTCTTCCTCCGATTTGGTTCCTCTATTTTTTCAGAATGTGGTTCGCTTGCACGGCATTCCTGAGAATATTGTGTCTGATAGAGGATCCCAGTTTGTGTCCAGGTTTTGGCGGACTTTTTGTGCTAAGATGGGCATTGATTTGTCTTTTTCGTCGGCCTTCCATCCTCAGACTAATGGCCAAACCGAGCGAACTAATCAGACGTTGGAAACTTATTTGAGATGTTTTGTTTCTGCTGATCAGGATGATTGGGTGACTTTTTTGCCATTGGCCGAGTTTGCCCTTAATAATCGGGCTAGTTCTGCTACTTTGGTTTCGCCCTTTTTCTGCAATTCTGGTTTCCATCCTCGTTTTTCCTCGGGTCAGGTTGAGCCTTCTGACTGTCCTGGGGTGGATTCTGTGGTGGATAGGTTGCAGCAGATTTGGAACCATGTGGTGGACAATTTGAGGTTGTCACAGGAGAAGGCTCAGCGCTTTGCCAACCGCCGCCGCGGTGTGGGTCCCCGACTTCGTGTTGGGGATTTGGTGTGGCTGTCTTCTCGGTATGTTCCTATGAAGGTCTCCTCTCCTAAATTCAAGCCTCGCTTCATCGGTCCTTATAAGATCTTGGAAATCCTTAACCCGGTGTCTTTTCGTTTGGATCTCCCAGCATCGTTTGCCATTCATAATGTGTTCCATAGGTCTTTGTTGCGGAGGTATGTGGTACCTGTGGTTCCTTCTGTTGAGCCTCCTGCTCCGGTGCTGGTCGAGGGCGAATTGGAGTACGTGGTGGAGAAGATTTTGGATTCTCGTATCTCTAGACGGAGGCTTCAGTATTTGGTTAAGTGGAAGGGCTATGGTCAGGAGGATAATTCCTGGGTTGTCGCCTCTGATGTTCATGCGGCCGATTTGGTTCGTGCCTTCCACGCGGCTCATCCTGATCGCCCTGGGGGTCTTGATGAGGGTTCGGTGACCCCTCCTCAAGGGGGGGGGTACTGTTGTGAATTATATTTTTGGGCTCCCTCTAGTGGTCACAAGCGGTACTGTGTAGTGTTGTCTTTCTGCAGGTTGGCTGCATCAGCTGGTTCGTTATCCTTGGTTGGTTTCCTATTTAGCTCACCTGGAGACTCAGTTCCTTGCCTGCTATCAATGTATTCAGTGCTCTTCAGATTCCTTGTGTCTACCTTGCTCCCAGTCTCTCCAAGACAAGCTAAGTTTTTGTTTGATCATTTTTTGATTATCAGTGTTCATTATGTTTTTTAGTCCAGCTCGCTAAAATGTGATTTCCTCGCTTGCTGGTTGCTCTAGGGGACTGAGTTTCTCCCCCCACACCGTTAGTTGGTGTGGGGGTTCTTGAAATCTCAGAGTGGATATTTTGTAAGGGTTTTTTACTGACCGCATAGATTCCCTTTTCCATTTTCTGCTATCTAGTATTAGTGGGCCTCATTTGCTGAATCTGCTTTCACCCCTGTGTATGTGCCTTCCTCTTACCTCACCGTTATTATCTGTTGGGGGCTTCTATATCTTTGGGGATTATTTCTCTGGAGGCAAGAGAGGTCTTTTCTTTCTCTCTAGGGGTAGTTAGTTCCTCAGGCTGGCTTGAGACGTCTAGGATTTTTAGGCACGTTCACCGGCTACTTCTAGTGTGTTTGGATAGGTTCAGATTTGCGGTCAGTCCAGTTTGCCACCTCCCTAGAGCTTGTCCTATGTTTGTTACTTAGCTGGAGTAATTTGTGATCCTCAACCACTAAGGATCATAACACACGTCACGCATTTTTTTTTGCGTTTTTTTCCCGTTTTTTTCGCTTTTTTTTTTTAGCATTTTGCAAGCATTAGCTTGCAGAATGCTAAAGTTTTCTAAGCGATCTGTAGCATCACTTGGAAAACTGATTGACAGGTTGGTCACACTTGTCAAACATAGTGTTTGACAAGTGTGACCAACTTTTTACTCTAGATGCAGCCTATGCAGCATCAATAGTAAGATAGAATGTTTAAAAATAATAAAGAAAAATAAAAAAAATAAAAAAAAATGGTTATACTCACCTGCAGACAGCCGATCTCCTCAGCGGCTTCCGTTCCTATAGATGGTGTGTGTGTGCAGGACCTTCGATGACGTCGCGGTCACGTGACCGCGACGTCATTGCGGTCATGTGACCGCAACGTCATCGCAGGTCCTTCACACACACACCATCTATAGGAACGGAAGCGGCAGCGTGCACCTGAGAAGCGGGAAGACTCCGGGGGCCATCGAAGGTGAGTATATCACTATTTTTTATTTTAATTCTTTTTTCTTTACCAATTATATGGTGCCCAGTCCGTGGAGGAGAGTCTCCTCTCCTCCACCCTGGGTACCAACCGCACATGATCTGCTTACTTCCCGCATGGTGTGCACAGCCCCATGCGGAAAGTAAGCAGATCAATGCATTCCTAGGTGTGCGGAATCCCCGCAAATCCGCAAATTTAATGAACATGTTGCTTTTTTTTCCGCAATGCGATTTTTTAGCGGAAAAAAATGCAACATTTGTACAAGAAATGCAGAATACACTTAAAATAATGGGAGGCATATGTAAGCATTTTTTTGCGTTTTTATCACGTTTTTACAGCGAAAAAACGAGAAAAAAACGCGAAAAATACTGAACGTGTGCACATGGCCTTTAAGTGACAGCGTGTATGCAATTTGCATACTTGATGTCACATGACCACCCGCTTCCTGGTGCTGGGGAATCCTCACAGATCACAGTGCCTCACAGATCACAGTGGTTTGAATAGTCATTTTGTGTGTGCTGCCTTTAAGATTATTTACCTCTCAGTACTCTGGTCTCCCTATTTACGTGAATTGATTTATCCACTGGCGGACACAGACAGAAAAGGGCCCCTGTCCCTACTCCCATTGACTAGGCACTCTCTGTCAAATTGGCTTCAGGTTCACTCCTCCACCCAGACAAACATCCCTGCGATGCCTCTGGGAGCACCTTTAGAACTTCTGGGTTTATTATGAGAGGACCTTGACCTGTACCATTGGAAGATAGGTGGGATCACTGTATTAAATTATATAGTTGAAGATCGCACTCTTTTACCCTTTGCCCAATTGCAAAATAGGTTTGCCATGACTTTTAAAAACCATTTCTCATATCTCCAAGTACAATACATTTTAAATAAATTTCTAAACTTCACATATAGGGTCAATAGTGATATTATTAAGACCCTCTCATCTTCTGATAAAATAAAATGTAACGTTTATTCGATATATCTCTAAAATTAATAGACGGACAACAATCACCGTGCAAATATAGTGCTCACTATGCTCACTCTATACTATGCACATACATCAGTTGTCTGTCTTAAATTATCATTCCTCAGACGGTATACTATTATACTCTTTTCCCCTATGTTTGTACAAAAGGCTGACTGAATGAAGCACCAACATAGGGTCATTCAGGAGTTTCAAGGGACAGCCGTCGAGGAGCGGGGGCGCCATTTCTCGCTTATATGTTTAAGGTGCCAACCTCCGCTGTCAGGCACTCAGCATAGGGTGTATAGTGCAGAGTGAACATAGTGAGCACTATATTTGCACAGTGATTGTTGTCTGTCTATTAATTTGAGAGATATATCGAATAAAATTTACGTTTTATTTTATCAAAAAATATACCAGAGTTTTCTCCTTTTGTTTTTCTTGATTCATTAAACCCTACTGATGCATGTTTTTTCCAAAATTTTGTAAGACCCTCTCATCTTCCTCATCCCTAGATATGGGCTTGAGACCCCTTTATGATTCCATGGGACATAAGAGCAGATTTGTAAAATCTATGCCCTTCATATCCTGGGAAAAAGACCTTGGTAAAGCCATACCTGAGCAGGACTGGTTAAGAGCAATTCAATTGGCAGGGTGGACATTTGGTTGTGTGGCCCACTTTGAATCCCACTTGAAGCTGATACTCCGCTGGTATGTTACTCCCGTGAAGCTCCATTCCATGTTTCCCAACACCTCACACCTATGTTGGTGAAACTGTAATCAGGTGGGGTCCTTATATCATATATTTTGGGATTGTCCACATAACTTCTTTGTGTAACCACACCTTTAGACTTATTTCACTTGCAGTGGGACAGATCGTCCAGCCGACTCCCGAGGTGGCACTCTTCCTCCTGCATTCCCCTCTGTGCTCTAGAGTGGTAACGGCTCATATTGTGTTAATGACAAGACTCCTATTAGCTAAACATTGGAAAACAGGTGTTATTCCTAAGAAAGAGGCCATAGCTCTAGCGGTTAATACCACGTTTATTTTTTAACAAATGCCAGCCCACAAAAATAACGCCTTACAGAAGTTCACCCGGTATTGGCAGGCTTGGGAGCCGTACAGTCAGCGAGTCACAGTTGACCAGTCAAATAAGGGTTGGGGCACGCACTGGGGAGAAGAGGGTTGAGACCGGAGCTCTTTGTTTACACTGCAATGGCTTGTATAATTACTCATTTATGTTAAGGTACCGTCACACTAAGCGACACTGCAGCGATACAGACAACGATGCCGATTGCTGCAGCGTCGCTGTTTGGTCGCTGGAGAGCTGTCACACAGACAGCTCTCCAGCGACCAACGATGCCGAGGTCCCCGGGTAACCAGGGTAAACATCGGGTTGCTAAGCGCAGGGCCGCGCTTAGTAACCCGATGTTTACCCTGGTTACCAGTGTAAAATGTAAAAAAACAAACAGTACATACTCACCTTCGCGTCCCCCGGCGTCCGCTTCCTGCACTGACTGAGTGCCGGCCCTAACAGCAGAGCGGTGACGTCACCGCTATGCTGTACTTTCACTTTGCGGCCGGCCGGAGCTCACAGTCAGTGCAGGAAGCGGACGGCAGGGGACGTGTGACAGACATCAGAGGGTGAGTATGTACTGTTTGTTTTTTTACATTTTACACTGGTAACCAGGGTAAACATCGGGTTACTAAGCGCGGCCCTGCGCTTAGTAACCCGATATTTACCTCGGTTACCATTGTAAAACATCGCTGGCATCGTTGCTTTTGGTATCAAATACGACGATACACGCCGATCTGACGATCAAATAAAGTTCTGAACTTTAATCAACGACCAGCGATATCACAGCAGGATCCTGATCGCTGCTGCGTGTCAAACTCAATGATATCGCTAGCCAGGATGCTGCAACGTCACGGATCGCTAGCGATATCGTTTAGTGTGACGGTACCTTTACTTTGACCTGTATTGCACATTTGTGCTAATGTTGTATTATATTTTCAATAAAAATGAATTAAAAAAAAAAGGGGGCCCCTGTGCAAGAACAATATGTGGACCTATTGCAACCAAATGGCTCATCAAAATGCACCTGCTTTGGAGGTGGAAATGGGCCCATTGACCTCTTGGGGACCTGTGTGTTTGCACAAGTTGCACCAAAGATATGTCCGCCCCTGGATTTATCTATTCTCACATTCTTCAATTTGCTCTGCTGATTGTTGGAAGTCTTATACTACATCTACAGAGACAAACTGAATTCAATCAGAGATGCTTGAATACAATACTCACATAACCCAGAAGACACCTTTTTAATGTTTGTGGAAACAGGTTATTTTTACATTGCAGCTTGCATAGATTTTGAATGGTAATATTGTAAAGGAAAAATACCTAACTTTCCACTATTGACTTCCATAATGATCACCAGTAAAGGTAAATAATAGCCCCATTGTCGTAGCTGAGGCAGGTGTATGCTGTAGACATGTACCGGCAACATATACGCTTCACTCTTATTTCCTTCTTAGCTAGTATCACTTTGTACTGCTCTTGGCTGGAAAGTGAAAGAACAAAAAAAACAGCAACAGAGACCCTGAAGACGTCAGGAATGAAAGAACCAGAAATTTTCCATTAAGAAGCTATGCAGGTTACTGTTCAGGTCTGCACTGCCAAAAGATGAATACACAGCATCATTCTACCATTAGATTCTGTTCTAAAACTTTCCCAATACACATTCTTCAACATTAAAATTGCAACACCAAAAAGGAAAAGTCACAGTCTATAAATCACAGGATAGGTAGACATGTTAATGATGAAAAAATTATGAAAAAATGGAGACTAAATTTTAAAAACATCTTGGTTTATCCAGCATTAACCTCTTCATGACATGCCCCGAAATGTACGGGACATGTCGAGTCTCCCCCTTTGATGTGGGTTCCAGTGCTGAGCCCACATCTTTTCTGACACATGTCAGCTGATTTCAGGAAGGAGATGGGTTCTGTGTCCCAGATATGAACGTGCATTGGTCCAACATGTGCATATCAACTCAAAGATAAAAGCAAAAGACCTTGTGAAGATGATGGCGGAAACTGGTAAGATTGTGTCAATATCCACAGTGAAACAAGTACTGTATCAACATGGGCTGAAAGGCCACTCTACCAAGAAGAAACGATTACTCTAAAAGAAACAATAAAATAGCATGTTTGCAAATGCACACAGGAACAGAGACCTTCATTTTTGTAGACATGTCCTGTGCTCTGAAAAAACTAAAATTGAACTTTTTGGGCATAATGACTATCATTACGATTGGAGGAAAAAGGGAGAAGCTTGGAAGCCATAGACCTCTAAAAATTAACCTTTATTAGAAATAAATGCGCACAGCATTGACCATAGCCACAGGGGACATTGAAGCCCACAATCCTAAGTCCCCTGATAAACTCTTATATCTATGGGGGAAATGCATTGGGCAATAGAGGGAGCTGAACAATGGTTGATAAGTGCCACGACTATGTGGAAACTTTTTTTGAAATTATTTGACTGTATACCCATTGATATGCTGGTCTGTCTATTTATTTGTGGGATATCTCAACTATGTTTAGTTTGATAATACCCTGTTGTTTGTCACTTTGGGTCATGCAATTGTCACTGATGTATATGACACAGGATTACTTGAACGTTATGGGCACAGTGCAATAGAGATATTGATCTCTGCATTTGTTACTTTTTGGGTCATGAATATACTATTATTGTATATATCACTAGACTATGGATGTGCATGTCACAGGATTATATAAACCTTATGGGCATTGTGCAATATGGAGATTGATCTGATTATACTATTATCTGAACTGTAGCCTAAAAATTATTACTAATGTGACTACAGATTTTGGCCCTAATATTTTAACAGGTTACTTATGTGATTCTGCGATTTTTTTGCAGTATCTCTCCGGAGATCTACTACGAGATAATTTTTGATTGGGTATCACTGTTCAATATTTTTGTATGTGTGTGTTTTTCTGTGTATAATTTAGTGTTTAAGATTTTTAGGGTGCACTAGGGCTTTTAGGGCTACCGATGTTGAGCGGGAGCGCCATTACGTCAACAAACTAGGGTGCTAACTTCCGCTGGTAGGAAGGGTGAATCTAGGGCTAACCTAGGGAGAGATCAGCCCTAGTTAAGTTATTATACTCCCCTTATTTATTTATTTCTAATTTTATGCACCTTTCTATGACAACTACAAAAAATGTTTGATTTTCCCCTTTTTTAATTATCTCTACTAAAAGTAAATTTTTAGAGGTCTATGGTTTTCTGGTGTGTAAATAAGATTAAGACCCTACTATTTCATAATAAGGTTTTGGAGAAGTTTGGAAGCCTAAGAACACCATCCCAACTGTGAAAGACGGGGGCGGCAGCATCATCTTGAGGGGTTGCTTTGCTGCAGGAGGAACTGGTGCACTTCACAAAATAGATGGCAAAATGAGAAAAGAAGACTATGTGGCAATACTGAAGTAACATCTCATGACATCAACCAGGAAGTTAAATCTTGGGTGGAAATAGGTCTTCCAAATGGACAGTGACCCAAAGCATACTGCCAAAATGGTAACAAAGTGGCTTAAGGATAACAAAGTAAATGTTTTGGAGTGGCCATCACAAAGCCCTGATCTCAATCCTATTGAAAATGTATGGGCAAAGCTGAAAAGGCAGGTGCGAGCAAGGCGACTTAGAAACTTGGATCAGTTACACCAGTTTTGTCAGGAGGAATGGGCCCAAATTCTGACCAACTATTGTGAGAAGCTTGTGGAAGGATGTCCCAAATGTTTCACCCAAGTCATTCAGTTTAAGGGCAATGGTACCAAATACTAATGAAATGTATGTAAACTTTGGTCTTTGCAATAAGTAATAAAAATGCATTAAAACATTCTCTCTCTCATTATTCTGGCATTTGGCAAATGTTAATTAATTATGGTAATCCTAACTGGCCTAAAACAGGAAAGGTTTATTCTAATTTCATGTCAGAGATTGAGAAAAACATGCATATGTGTCTTTTTATATAGTGTATGTAAACTTCTAGTATCAACTGTATATACTGTGTGTATATATACAGTGCCTACGAGTAGTATTCAACCCCCTGCAGATTTAGCAGGTTTACACATTTGGAATTAACTTGGCATTGTGACATTTGGACTGTAGATCAGCCTGGAAGTGTGAAATGCACTGTAGCAAAAAAGAATGTTATTTCTTTGTTTATTTTTTTTTTAAATTGTGAAAAGTCTTTTCAGAGGGTCATTTATTATTCAACCCCTCAACCCACCAGAATTCTGTTGGTTCCCCTAAGTATTAAGAAGTAGTTCAGGCACAAAGAACAATGAGCTTCACATGTTTGGTTTAATTATCTCTTTTTTCCAGCCTTTTCTGACTATTTAAGACCCTCCCCAAACTTGTGAACAGCACTCAAACATGGTCAACATGGGAAAGACAAAGGAGCATTCCAAGGCCATCAGAGACAAGATCGTGGAGGGTCACAAGGCTGGCAAGGGGTACAAAACCCTTTCCAAGGAGTTGGGCCTACCTGTCTCCACTGTTGGGAGCATCATCCGGAAGTGGAAGGCTTATGGAACTACTGTTAGCCTTCCACGGCCTGGACAGCCTTTGAAAGTTTCCTCCCGTACCGAGGCCAGGCTTGTCCGAAGAGTCAAGGCTAACCCAAGGACAACAAGGAAGGAGCTCCGGGAAGATCTCATGGCAGTGGGGACATTGGTTTCAGTCAATACCATAAGTAACGTACTCCACTGCAATGGTCTCCGTTCCAGACGAGCCCGTAAGATACCTTTACTTTCAAAGCGTCATGTCAAGGCTCGTCTACAGTTTGCTCATGATCACTTGGAGGACTCTGAGACTGACTGGTTCAAGGTTCTCTGGTCTGATGAGACCAAGATCGAGATCTTTGCTGCCAACCACACACGTGACGTTTGGACTGGATGGCACTGCATACAACCCCAAGAATACCATCCCTACAGTCAAGCATGGTGGTGGCAGCATCATGCTGTGGGGCTGTTTCTCAGCCAAGGGGCCTGGCCATCTGGTCCGCATCCATGGGAAGATGGATAGCACGGGCTACCTGGAGATTTTGGCCAAGAACCTCTGCTCCTCCATCAAGGATCTTAAGATGGGTCGTCATTTCATCTTCCAACAAGACAACGACCCAAAGCACACAGCCAAGAAAACCAAGGCCTGGTTCAAGAGGCAAAAAATCAAGGTGTTGCAGTGGCCTAGTCAGTCTCCTGACCTTAACACAATTGAAAACTTGTGGAAGGAGCTCAAGATTAAAGTCCACATGAGACACCCAAAAAACCTAGATAACTTGGAGAAGATCTGCATGGAGGAGTGGGCCAAGATAACTCCAGAGACCTGTGCCGGCCTGATCAGGTCTTATAAAAGACGATTATTAGCTGTAATTGCAAACAAAGGTTATTCCACAAAATATTAAACCTAGGGGTTGAATAATAATTGACCCACACTTTTATGTTTAAAATTTATAAAAATTTAACTGAGCAACAAAACTTTTTGGTTTGTAAGATTTATGCATCTGTTAATAAATTCTGCTCTTGTTTGAAGTTTGAAGGCTCTAACTTATTTGCATCTTATTAAACCTGCTAAATATGCAGGGGGTTGAATACTACTTGTAGGCACTGTATATACTGTCTATATATATATATATATATATATATATATATATATATATATATATATATATATATATACTAGCTGAAGAGCCCGGCATTGCCTGGGCATAGTAAATATCTGTGGTTAGTTATAGCACCTCACTTCTCTTATTTTCCCATCACGCCTCTCATTTTCCCCATCACATCTTTCATTTTCCCCCTCACATCTCTCATTTTCTCCCTCACACCTCTCATTTTCCCCCTCACTCCTCTTATTTTCCCCCTCACTCCTCTCATTCCCCCCTAACACTTGTCATTTCGACCTCACATCTGTCATTTTCCGATCACTCCACTATTTTCTCTCACTCCTCTCATTTTGCACTCACACCTTTTCATTTTCACCTCACACCTCTCATTTTCACCTCAGTATATACATGTTTGTCATCTCCCTTATATATAGTATACACCTGTATGTCATCTCCTGTATATAGTATATACCTGTCTGTCATCTCCCCTGTATATAGTATATACCTGCTGTGTGTCATCTCCCCTGTATATAGTATATACCTGTATGTCATCTCCTCCTATATATAGTATATACCTGTATGTAATCTCCTCCTGTATATAGTATATACCTGTGTGTCATCTCACCTATATATAGTATATATCTGTGTGTCATCTCCTCCTGTATATAGTATATACCTGTATGTCATCTCCTCCTATACATAGCATATACCTGTATGTCATCTCCTCCTGTATATACTATATACCTGTAGGTAATCTGCTCCTGTATACACTGTGTTCCAAATTATTATGCAAATTGGATTTAAGTGTCTTAAAGATTTAATTGTTTTGTTTTTCAAATAAACTCGTGGATGGTATTGTGTCTCAGGGCTCAATGAATCACTGAAATCAATCTTAAACACATGTGATAATTAGTTTTCCAGGTGATTCTAATTAAAGGAAAACTACTCAAAAATGATGTTCCACATTATTATGCAGGTCACAGGTTTCAAGCAATATGGCAAATAAAAAGGATCTCTCTGCTGCTGAAAAGCATTAAATAGTGCAATGCCTTGGACAAGGTATGAAAAAATTAGATATTTCACGAAAACTTAAGAGTGATCATCATACTCTGATGAGATTTGTGACTGAAACAGAGCACAGACACAGTTCATGCAAATAAAGGCATAATGAGGAAGTTTTCTGGCAGACAAATTCATTGGATTAAGAGAGCAGCTGCCAAAATACCATTACAAAGCAGCAAACAGTTATTTGAAGCTGCTGGTGCGTCTGGAGTCCCTCGAACCTCAAGGTGTAGGATCCTTCAAAGGCTTGCTGTGGTGCATAAACCTACTATTCGGCCACTCCTAAACAGTGTTCACAAGCAGAAACGGTTGCAGTGGGCCCAGACATACATGAAGACTAATTTTCAAACAGTCTTGTTTACTGATGAGTGTTGAGCAACTCTGGACGGTCCAGATGGATGGAGTAGTGGATGGTTGTTGGATGGCCACCATGTCCCAACAAGGCTGCGACGTCAGCAAGGAGGTGGACGAGTCATGTTTTGGGCTGGAATCATGGGGAACCAGCTGGTAGGGCCCTTTAAGGTTCCTGAAGGTGTGAAAATGACCTCAGCAAAGTAAATAGAGTTTCTGACTGACAGCTTTCTTCTATGGTCTAAAAAGCAGAAACGTGCCTTCAGGTATAAAATCATCTTCATGCATGACAATGAATACCTCTGAGTAATTAGCTGCTATGGGGATAAAAGGAGATAAACTGATGGTGTGGCCACCATCTTCCCCTGACCTCAACCCTATAGAGAACCTTTGGAGGATCATCAAACAAAAGATCTATGAGGGTGGGAGGCAGTTCACATCAAAACAGCAGCTCTGGGAGGCTATTCTGACTTCATGCAAAGAAATACAAGAAGAAACTCTCCATAAACTCACAAGTTCAATGGATGCAAGAATTGTGAAGGTGATATCAATGAAGGGCTCCTATGTTACATGTAACTTGGCCTGTTAGGATGTTTTGGAGTTAAATAGCTTTTTTGTTCAGTGAATGTGACCTCCTAATGCTGCAAATTCCACAAATGAGCATGTTCAGTTCTTTAAAACATATCAAATGTTTAGAAATTCTACTGTGCATAATAATTTGGAACAGTGCATTTTGAGTTTTTATTCATTTTGGAGATTATACTGTTATCATTGGGAGGTTTCTTCAATAAAATTCGATGTATACTCTAACGGGTGATGACTTTTATTAGACTGACTGTCATTTGCACTGACCATTTAGGAAAATCCGATAAAAATGTCATTTGCATAATAATTTGGAACATAATGTATAGTATATACCTGTGTGTCATCTCCTCCTGTATATAGTATATACCTGTATGTCATCTCCTCCTGTATGTAGTATGTACCTGTATGTCATCTCCTCCTCTATATAGTATATACCTGTGTGTCATCTCTCCTGTATATAGTATATATCTGTGTGTCATCTCCTCCTGTATATAGTATATACCTGTGTGTCATCTCCCCTGTAAATAGTATATACCTGTGTGTCATCTCCTCCTGTATATAGTATATATCTGTATGTCATTTCCTCCTGTATTAGACCTCGTTCACACGTTATTTGGTCAGTATTTTTACCTCAGTATTTGTAAGCTAAATTGGCAGCCTGATAAATCCCCAGCCAACAGTAAGCCCACCCCCTGGCAGTATATATTAGCTCACACATACACATAATAGACTGGTCATGTGACTGACAGCTGCCGGATTCCTATATGGTACATTTGTTGCTCTTGTAGTTTGTCTGCTTATTAATCAGATTTTTATTTTTGAAGGATAATACCAGACTTGTGTGTGTTTTAGGGCGAGTTTCGTGTGTCAAGTTGTGTGTGTTGAGTTGCGTGTGGTGACATGCATGTAGCGACTTTTGTGAGATGAGTTTTGTGTGGCGACATGCGTGTAGCAACTTTTTGTGTGTCGAGTTGCATGTGACAGGTTAGTGTAGCAAGTTGTGTGCAGCAAGTTTTGCGTATGGCGAGTTTTACGCGTGGCGAGTTTTATGTGTGGTGCCTTTTGAGTATGTGCAAGTTTTGTGTGAGGCAACTTTTGCATGTGTTGCAACTTTTGTGCATGTGGCAATTTTTCCGCGTGTGCAAGTTTTGCGTGTGGCGAGTTTTCCATGAGGTGAGTTTTGCACGTGTGGCGAGTTTTGCATGTGGAGAGTTTTGCGCGTGGCGAGTTTTGAGCGGCGACTTTTGTGTTTCGACTTTTATGTGGCGAGGTTGGTGTATGTGTGGTGAAATGTGTGCTGAGGGTGGTATATGTCATGATCTCTGCAGGCAGAGATCATAGCAAGCCTATAGAGGGACAAGCTCTCGGAAGATGGAACTATACTGACCATGAACTAAGCCTGCCGCGCAACTAGAAATAGCCAGGTAGCATTTCCTATTTATCGCTAGATGCCCAGCTCTGGCCTAAGACCTAAATAGCTAGCAGAGGGAAATATAAGACCTGGCTCACCTCTAGAGAAATATTCCAAAGAAGACAGTAGCCCCCCACATATAATGACGGTGAGTTCAGATGAAACAACAAACGCAGCAGGAAAATAGTCTTAGCAAATTTGAGGTCCGCTTACTAGATAGCAGAAGACAGATAGTATACTTTCATGGTCAGCAGAAAAAACACTAACAAAACACCATCCAGAGATTACCTTAAACTCTGGCATTAACTCATAACGCCAGAGTAGCAATCCCTGATCAACGAGAGCTTTCCAGACACAGTAACAAAACTTCAGCTGTGAACTGGAACAAATAGGCAAAACAAAACATGGACAAAAGTCCAACTTATCTAGTAGTAGTCTAGAAGCAGGAACAAGCACTGAGAGGCATCAGATAACATTGTTGACCGGCAAGAAACCACAAGAGAAATGAGCTTAAATAGCGACACCCACTACTGATGGAATCAGGTGAAACAGGAAAGAGGATGACAAGTCCAATTCCACAAGCGGCCACCGGGGGAGCCCAGAATCCAAATTCACAACAGTACCCCCCCCTCAAGGAGGGGGCACCGAACCCTCACCAGATCCACCAGGGCGACCAGGATGAGCCCTATGGAAGGCACGAACAAGATCAGAAGCATGAACATCAGATGCATTGACCCAAGAATTATCCTCCTGGCCGTAACCCTTCCAGTTGACCAGATACTGGAGTTTCCGTCTGGAAACACGAGAGTCCAAAATTTTCTCCACAACGTACTCCAACTCACCCTCAACCAACACCGGAGCAGGAGGCTCAACTGAAGGTACAACAGGTACCTCATACCTGCGCAATAACGACCGATGAAAAACGTTATGAATGGAAAAGGACGCAGGGAGGTCCAAACGGAAAGAAACAGGATTAAGAATCTCCAATATTCTATAAGGGCCGATGAACCGAGGTTTAAACTTAGGAGAAGAGACCCTCATAGGGACAAAACGAGAAGACAACCACACTAAATCTCCAACACAAAGCCGAGAACCAACACGACGATGACGGTTGGCAAAACGCTGAGTCTTCTCCTGGGACAACTTCAAATTGTCCATAACCTGCCCCCAGATGTGATGCAATCTCTCCACCACCGCATCCACTCCAGGACAATCCGAGGATTCCACCTGACCGGAGGAAAATCGAGGGTGAAACCCCGAATTACAGAAAAACGGGGACACCAAGGTGGAAGAACTGGCCCGATTATTGAGGGCGAACTCTGCCAATGGCAAAAAAGCAACCCAATCATCCTGGTCAGCAGAGACAAAACACCTCAGATATGTCTCAAGGGTCTGATTAGTCCGCTCGGTCTGGCCATTAGTCTGAGGGTGAAAAGCAGATGAAAAAGACAAATCTATGCCCATCCTAGCACAGAATGCCCGCCAAAATCTAGACAC
Organism: Ranitomeya variabilis; assembly: GCF_051348905.1. Lineage (NCBI taxonomy): Eukaryota > Metazoa > Chordata > Amphibia > Anura > Dendrobatidae > Ranitomeya > Ranitomeya variabilis. Next base: position 427,566,276 of record NC_135232.1, read on the forward strand.
AAATTGGGTACCTCTGTCAGAAACAATATTCTCAGGAATACCGTGCAATCGGACAACATTCTGAAAAAACAGAGGAACCAACTCAGAAGAAGAAGGCAACTTGGGCAGAGGAACCAAATGGACCATTTTAGAGAAACGGTCACAGACCACCCAGATGACAGACATCTTCTGGGAAACAGGCAGATCTGAAATAAAATCCATCGAGATGTGTGTCCAAGGCCTCTTAGGAATAGGCAAGGGCAACAGCAGTCCGCTAGCCCGAGAACTACAAGACTTGGCCCGAGCACAAACGTCACATGACTGCACAAAGACTCGCACATCTCGTGACAGAGAAGGCCACCAGAAGGATCTTGCCACCAAATCCCTGGTACCAAAAATTCCGGGATGACCTGCCAATGCAGAAGAATGTACCTCAGAGATGACTCTGCTGGTCCAATCATCCGGAACAAACAGTCTATCAGGCGGACAACGATCCGGTCTATCCGCCTGAAACTCTTGCAAGGACCGCCGCAGATCAGGAGAAACGGCCGACAAAATTACTCCCTCCCTAAGGATACCTGTGGGTTCAGAATTACCAGGAGAGTCCGGGTCAAAACTCCTAGAAAGGGCATCTGCCTTAACATTCTTAGAACCCGGTAGGTATGACACCACAAAATTAAAGCGAGAAAAAAATAAAGACCAGCGCGCCTGTCTAGGATTCAGGCGTCTGGCAGTCTCAAGATAAATCAAATTTTTGTGGTCAGTCAATACCACCACCTGATGCCTAGCCCCCTCGAGCCAATGGCGCCACTCCTCAAACGCCCACTTCATGGCCAAAAGCTCCCGATTCCCAACATCATAATTCCGCTCTGCGGGCGAAAATTTGCGAGAAAAGAAGGCACAAGGCCTAATGACGGAGCAGTCGGAACCTTTCTGCGACAACACTGCCCCAGCTCCGATCTCCGAAGCGTCAACCTCAACCTGAAAAGGCAGATTCACATCAGGCTGACGCAACACAGGGGCAGAGGCAAAACGGCGCTTAAGCTCCTGAAAGGCCTCTACAGCATGAGGGGACCAATTAGCAACATCAGCGCCTTGTCTGGTCAAATCAGTCAGTGGTTTAACGACATCCGAAAAACCAGCAATAAATCGGCGGTAAAAGTTGGCAAAGCCCAAAAATCTCTGAAGACCCTTAAGAGAGGAGGGCTGAGTCCAGTCACAAATAGCTTGCACCTTGACGGGATCCATCTCAATGGAAGAGGGAGAAAAAATATACCCCAAAAAGGAAATTTTCTGGACCCCAAAAACGCACTTAGACCCCTTCACACATAAAGAATTAGACCGCAGAACCTGAAAAACTCTCCTGACCTGCTGGACATGAGAGTCCCAGTCATCAGAAAAAATCAGAATATCATCCAGATATATTATCATAAATTTATCCAGAAAATCGCGGAAAATATCATGCATAAAAGACTGGAAAACTGAAGGGGCATTAGAAAGACCAAAAGGCATGACCAAATACTCAAAGTGGCCCTCGGGCGTATTAAATGCGGTCTTCCACTCATCCCCCTGCCTGATCCGCACCAAATTATACGCCCCACGAAGATCAATTTTAGAGAACCACTTAGCACCCTCTATACGAGCAAACAAATCAGTAAGCAATGGCAATGGGTATTGATACTTAACAGTGATCTTATTCAGAAGCCGATAATCAATACATGGTCTCAAAGAGCCGTCTTTTTTTGAGACAAAGAAAAACCCAGCTCCCAAGGGAGAAGAAGATGGACGAATATGTCCCTTTTCCAAAGACTCCTTTATATATTCCCGCATAGCAGCATGTTCCGGCACAGACAAATTAAACAAACGACCCTTTGGATATTTACAACCCGGTATCAAATCTATGGCACAATCGCACTCACGGTGCGGAGGTAACGACCCAAGCTTGGGTTCGTCAAAGACGTCTTGATAATCAGAGAGGAACTCAGGGACTTCAGAGGGAATGGACGACGAAATAGAAACCAAAGGTACGTCCCCATGAATACCCTTACATCCCCAGCTCAACACAGACATTGCTCTCCAGTCCAAGACTGGGTTGTGAGACTGCAACCATGGCAATCCCAGTACCAAATCGTCATGTAAATTATACAGCACCAGGAAACGAATAATCTCCTGGTGATCCGGATTGATACACATGGTTACTTGTGTCCAGTATTGTGGTTTATTATTAGCCAATGGGGTGGAGTCAATCCCCTTCAGAGGAATAAGAGTCTCCAAAGGCTCTAAATCAAAACCACAACGATTGGCAAAGGACCAATCCATAAGACTCAGAGCGGCGCCAGAGTCAACATAGGCGTCCGTGGCAATGGATGACAAAGAGCAAATCAGGGTTACAGACAAAATAAACTTAGACTGAATGGTGCCAATGGAAACAGACTTATCAAGCTTCTTTGTACGCCTAGAGCATGCCGATATAACATGAGTAGAATCCCCACAATAGAAACACAATCCATTCTTCCGTCTAAAATTCTGTCGCTCGCTCCTGGACAAAATTCTATCACACTGCATACTTTCTGGCGTCTTTTCCATAGACACCGCCAGATGGTGCACCGGTTTGCGCTCCCGCAGACGCCTATCAATCTGAATAGCCATTGTCATGGACTCATTCAGACCTGCAGGCAAAGGGAACCCCACCATAACATCCTTAACGGCATCAGAGAGACCTTCTCTGAAAGTTGCCGCCAAGGCGCACTCATTCCACTGAGTAAGCACAGACCATTTACGGAATTTTTGGCAGAAAACTTCAGCTTCGTCTTGCCCCTGAGATAGTGCCATCAAAGTTTTTTCTGCCTGAAGTTCCAAATGAGGTTCCTCATAAAGCAAGCCCAAGGCCAGAAAAAACGCATCCACATCGCGTAACGCAGGATCCCCTGCTGGCAATGAGAAGGCCCAATCTTGAGGGTCACCCCTGAGCAAGGAAATCACAATCCTAACCTGCTGAGCAGGGTCTCCAGCTGAACGAGACTTCAGGGACAAATAAAGCTTACAATTATTTCGGAAATTCTGGAAGCTAGCTCTATTCCCTGTGAAGAACTCCGGCAAAGGAATTCTCGGCTCAGATACCGGAGCATGTACCACAAAATCTTGTAAATTTTGTACTTTCGTGATGAGATTATTCAAACCCGCAGTTACACTCTGGAGATCCATTATTGTCAGGTGCACACAGAGCATACAGAGATTAGGAGGAGAGAGAGAAAAAAGACTGCAGCAAGGCAGACTGGAGGAAAAAAAAAAAAAAAAAAAAATTCCAGCAGACTTCTAATAACTCTCCTTTCTCAACCTGGGTCTTTAACACTTTATTGGCCGGTCAAACTGTCATGATCTCTGCAGGCAGAGATCATAGCAAGCCTATAGAGGGACAAGCTCTCGGAAGATGGAACTATACTGACCATGAACTAAGCCTGCCGCGCAACTAGAAATAGCCAGGTAGCATTTCCTATTTATCGCTAGATGCCCAGCTCTGGCCTAAGACCTAAATAGCTAGCAGAGGGAAATATAAGACCTGGCTCACCTCTAGAGAAATATTCCAAAGAAGACAGTAGCCCCCCACATATAATGACGGTGAGTTCAGATGAAACAACAAACGCAGCAGGAAAATAGTCTTAGCAAATTTGAGGTCCGCTTACTAGATAGCAGAAGACAGATAGTATACTTTCATGGTCAGCAGAAAAAACACTAACAAAACACCATCCAGAGATTACCTTAAACTCTGGCATTAACTCATAACGCCAGAGTAGCAATCCCTGATCAACGAGAGCTTTCCAGACACAGTAACAAAACTTCAGCTGTGAACTGGAACAAATAGGCAAAACAAAACATGGACAAAAGTCCAACTTATCTAGTAGTAGTCTAGAAGCAGGAACAAGCACTGAGAGGCATCAGATAACATTGTTGACCGGCAAGAAACCACAAGAGAAATGAGCTTAAATAGCGACACCCACTACTGATGGAATCAGGTGAAACAGGAAAGAGGATGACAAGTCCAATTCCACAAGCGGCCACCGGGGGAGCCCAGAATCCAAATTCACAACAGTACCCCCCCCTCAAGGAGGGGGCACCGAACCCTCACCAGATCCACCAGGGCGACCAGGATGAGCCCTATGGAAGGCACGAACAAGATCAGAAGCATGAACATCAGATGCATTGACCCAAGAATTATCCTCCTGGCCGTAACCCTTCCAGTTGACCAGATACTGGAGTTTCCGTCTGGAAACACGAGAGTCCAAAATTTTCTCCACAACGTACTCCAACTCACCCTCAACCAACACCGGAGCAGGAGGCTCAACTGAAGGTACAACAGGTACCTCATACCTGCGCAATAACGACCGATGAAAAACGTTATGAATGGAAAAGGACGCAGGGAGGTCCAAACGGAAAGAAACAGGATTAAGAATCTCCAATATTCTATAAGGGCCGATGAACCGAGGTTTAAACTTAGGAGAAGAGACCCTCATAGGGACAAAACGAGAAGACAACCACACTAAATCTCCAACACAAAGCCGAGAACCAACACGACGATGACGGTTGGCAAAACGCTGAGTCTTCTCCTGGGACAACTTCAAATTGTCCATAACCTGCCCCCAGATGTGATGCAATCTCTCCACCACCGCATCCACTCCAGGACAATCCGAGGATTCCACCTGACCGGAGGAAAATCGAGGGTGAAACCCCGAATTACAGAAAAACGGGGACACCAAGGTGGAAGAACTGGCCCGATTATTGAGGGCGAACTCTGCCAATGGCAAAAAAGCAACCCAATCATCCTGGTCAGCAGAGACAAAACACCTCAGATATGTCTCAAGGGTCTGATTAGTCCGCTCGGTCTGGCCATTAGTCTGAGGGTGAAAAGCAGATGAAAAAGACAAATCTATGCCCATCCTAGCACAGAATGCCCGCCAAAATCTAGACACAAATTGGGTACCTCTGTCAGAAACAATATTCTCAGGAATACCGTGCAATCGGACAACATTCTGAAAAAACAGAGGAACCAACTCAGAAGAAGAAGGCAACTTGGGCAGAGGAACCAAATGGACCATTTTAGAGAAACGGTCACAGACCACCCAGATGACAGACATCTTCTGGGAAACAGGCAGATCTGAAATAAAATCCATCGAGATGTGTGTCCAAGGCCTCTTAGGAATAGGCAAGGGCAACAGCAGTCCGCTAGCCCGAGAACTACAAGACTTGGCCCGAGCACAAACGTCACATGACTGCACAAAGACTCGCACATCTCGTGACAGAGAAGGCCACCAGAAGGATCTTGCCACCAAATCCCTGGTACCAAAAATTCCGGGATGACCTGCCAATGCAGAAGAATGTACCTCAGAGATGACTCTGCTGGTCCAATCATCCGGAACAAACAGTCTATCAGGCGGACAACGATCCGGTCTATCCGCCTGAAACTCTTGCAAGGACCGCCGCAGATCAGGAGAAACGGCCGACAAAATTACTCCCTCCCTAAGGATACCTGTGGGTTCAGAATTACCAGGAGAGTCCGGGTCAAAACTCCTAGAAAGGGCATCTGCCTTAACATTCTTAGAACCCGGTAGGTATGACACCACAAAATTAAAGCGAGAAAAAAATAAAGACCAGCGCGCCTGTCTAGGATTCAGGCGTCTGGCAGTCTCAAGATAAATCAAATTTTTGTGGTCAGTCAATACCACCACCTGATGCCTAGCCCCCTCGAGCCAATGGCGCCACTCCTCAAACGCCCACTTCATGGCCAAAAGCTCCCGATTCCCAACATCATAATTCCGCTCTGCGGGCGAAAATTTGCGAGAAAAGAAGGCACAAGGCCTAATGACGGAGCAGTCGGAACCTTTCTGCGACAACACTGCCCCAGCTCCGATCTCCGAAGCGTCAACCTCAACCTGAAAAGGCAGATTCACATCAGGCTGACGCAACACAGGGGCAGAGGCAAAACGGCGCTTAAGCTCCTGAAAGGCCTCTACAGCATGAGGGGACCAATTAGCAACATCAGCGCCTTGTCTGGTCAAATCAGTCAGTGGTTTAACGACATCCGAAAAACCAGCAATAAATCGGCGGTAAAAGTTGGCAAAGCCCAAAAATCTCTGAAGACCCTTAAGAGAGGAGGGCTGAGTCCAGTCACAAATAGCTTGCACCTTGACGGGATCCATCTCAATGGAAGAGGGAGAAAAAATATACCCCAAAAAGGAAATTTTCTGGACCCCAAAAACGCACTTAGACCCCTTCACACATAAAGAATTAGACCGCAGAACCTGAAAAACTCTCCTGACCTGCTGGACATGAGAGTCCCAGTCATCAGAAAAAATCAGAATATCATCCAGATATATTATCATAAATTTATCCAGAAAATCGCGGAAAATATCATGCATAAAAGACTGGAAAACTGAAGGGGCATTAGAAAGACCAAAAGGCATGACCAAATACTCAAAGTGGCCCTCGGGCGTATTAAATGCGGTCTTCCACTCATCCCCCTGCCTGATCCGCACCAAATTATACGCCCCACGAAGATCAATTTTAGAGAACCACTTAGCACCCTCTATACGAGCAAACAAATCAGTAAGCAATGGCAATGGGTATTGATACTTAACAGTGATCTTATTCAGAAGCCGATAATCAATACATGGTCTCAAAGAGCCGTCTTTTTTTGAGACAAAGAAAAACCCAGCTCCCAAGGGAGAAGAAGATGGACGAATATGTCCCTTTTCCAAAGACTCCTTTATATATTCCCGCATAGCAGCATGTTCCGGCACAGACAAATTAAACAAACGACCCTTTGGATATTTACAACCCGGTATCAAATCTATGGCACAATCGCACTCACGGTGCGGAGGTAACGACCCAAGCTTGGGTTCGTCAAAGACGTCTTGATAATCAGAGAGGAACTCAGGGACTTCAGAGGGAATGGACGACGAAATAGAAACCAAAGGTACGTCCCCATGAATACCCTTACATCCCCAGCTCAACACAGACATTGCTCTCCAGTCCAAGACTGGGTTGTGAGACTGCAACCATGGCAATCCCAGTACCAAATCGTCATGTAAATTATACAGCACCAGGAAACGAATAATCTCCTGGTGATCCGGATTGATACACATGGTTACTTGTGTCCAGTATTGTGGTTTATTATTAGCCAATGGGGTGGAGTCAATCCCCTTCAGAGGAATAAGAGTCTCCAAAGGCTCTAAATCAAAACCACAACGATTGGCAAAGGACCAATCCATAAGACTCAGAGCGGCGCCAGAGTCAACATAGGCGTCCGTGGCAATGGATGACAAAGAGCAAATCAGGGTTACAGACAAAATAAACTTAGACTGAATGGTGCCAATGGAAACAGACTTATCAAGCTTCTTTGTACGCCTAGAGCATGCCGATATAACATGAGTAGAATCCCCACAATAGAAACACAATCCATTCTTCCGTCTAAAATTCTGTCGCTCGCTCCTGGACAAAATTCTATCACACTGCATACTTTCTGGCGTCTTTTCCATAGACACCGCCAGATGGTGCACCGGTTTGCGCTCCCGCAGACGCCTATCAATCTGAATAGCCATTGTCATGGACTCATTCAGACCTGCAGGCAAAGGGAACCCCACCATAACATCCTTAACGGCATCAGAGAGACCTTCTCTGAAAGTTGCCGCCAAGGCGCACTCATTCCACTGAGTAAGCACAGACCATTTACGGAATTTTTGGCAGAAAACTTCAGCTTCGTCTTGCCCCTGAGATAGTGCCATCAAAGTTTTTTCTGCCTGAAGTTCCAAATGAGGTTCCTCATAAAGCAAGCCCAAGGCCAGAAAAAACGCATCCACATCGCGTAACGCAGGATCCCCTGCTGGCAATGAGAAGGCCCAATCTTGAGGGTCACCCCTGAGCAAGGAAATCACAATCCTAACCTGCTGAGCAGGGTCTCCAGCTGAACGAGACTTCAGGGACAAATAAAGCTTACAATTATTTCGGAAATTCTGGAAGCTAGCTCTATTCCCTGTGAAGAACTCCGGCAAAGGAATTCTCGGCTCAGATACCGGAGCATGTACCACAAAATCTTGTAAATTTTGTACTTTCGTGATGAGATTATTCAAACCCGCAGTTACACTCTGGAGATCCATTATTGTCAGGTGCACACAGAGCATACAGAGATTAGGAGGAGAGAGAGAAAAAAGACTGCAGCAAGGCAGACTGGAGGAAAAAAAAAAAAAAAAAAAAATTCCAGCAGACTTCTAATAACTCTCCTTTCTCAACCTGGGTCTTTAACACTTTATTGGCCGGTCAAACTGTCATGATCTCTGCAGGCAGAGATCATAGCAAGCCTATAGAGGGACAAGCTCTCGGAAGATGGAACTATACTGACCATGAACTAAGCCTGCCGCGCAACTAGAAATAGCCAGGTAGCATTTCCTATTTATCGCTAGATGCCCAGCTCTGGCCTAAGACCTAAATAGCTAGCAGAGGGAAATATAAGACCTGGCTCACCTCTAGAGAAATATTCCAAAGAAGACAGTAGCCCCCCACATATAATGACGGTGAGTTCAGATGAAACAACAAACGCAGCAGGAAAATAGTCTTAGCAAATTTGAGGTCCGCTTACTAGATAGCAGAAGACAGATAGTATACTTTCATGGTCAGCAGAAAAAACACTAACAAAACACCATCCAGAGATTACCTTAAACTCTGGCATTAACTCATAACGCCAGAGTAGCAATCCCTGATCAACGAGAGCTTTCCAGACACAGTAACAAAACTTCAGCTGTGAACTGGAACAAATAGGCAAAACAAAACATGGACAAAAGTCCAACTTATCTAGTAGTAGTCTAGAAGCAGGAACAAGCACTGAGAGGCATCAGATAACATTGTTGACCGGCAAGAAACCACAAGAGAAATGAGCTTAAATAGCGACACCCACTACTGATGGAATCAGGTGAAACAGGAAAGAGGATGACAAGTCCAATTCCACAAGCGGCCACCGGGGGAGCCCAGAATCCAAATTCACAACAGGTATATGTGTTCGAGCACATGGTAGTGTGTGGCGCATTTTGTGTGTGTGTTCATATCCCCGTGGTGGTGTGGTGATTATCCCATGTTGGGGCCCCACCTTAGCAACTGTACAGTATATACTCTTTGGCGCCATCGCTCTCATTCTTTAAGTTTCCCTTGTTCACATCTGGCAGCTGTTAATTTGCCTCCAACACTTTTCCTTTCATTTTTTCCCCATTATGTAGATAGGGGCAAAATTGTTTGGTGAATTGGAAAGCGCGGGGTTAAAATATCACCTCACAACATAGCCTATGACGCTCTCGGGGTCCAGACGTGTGACTGTGCAAAATTTTGTGGCTGTAGCTGCGACGGTTCAGATGCCAATCCCGGACATACACACACACATATATACATACATACACACATACACACATTCAGCTTTATATATTATATATATATATATATATATATATATATATATATATATATATACAGTATATATATATATATATATAGTGAGGCAGTCACCGGGGTCAAATACGCCTTTACAAAACAGCAGCGATGGGAGGCTCGGGCTCTGGTGCAGCGGAATATGGCCGTATTCTCAGAGCTGCCGGAGTGGACCGACATGACATTGTCACTGAGTTCCAGGAAAGGGTACAGATGAAACCATACTGGGTGCCAGAAGCCTGGTGGCAAGCCATAGCAGCTGAAGTGAAGCAAATGCTTCAATTGGGAGTTATTGTGGAGTCCCTGAGTGAGTGAGCTAGCCCCATTGTGCTAATACCTAAGCCAGATGGGTCATTACACTTCTGCAACGACTTCAGGAAATTACATTTTGACCTTTATCCAATGCCCTGGGTGGACGAGCTAATTTAAAGACTGGGCAAGGCCCAGTTCTTCACCATGCTCGATCTCACCAAAGGTTACTGGCAGGTATGGCGTGTCATATGCTTTAATAAAAAAATACATGATTTAAAAAAAAAAAGGTTACTGGCAGGTCCCTTTAACAGAATCGGTGAAAGAGAAGACCGTGTTTATAACGCCAGAGGGTCTCTATCACTTTTGCTTTTTGGTTACATGGGGCTCCGGTCACATTCCAGAGGCTGATGGACATAGTGTTAGAGTCTCAATATGTGTCGGCTTATTTGGATGACATAGTCATCCTTATTACCACCTGGGATACCCATTTGTCCTAGGTGCAAGCATTGCTGGAGTCTCTCAGAATCGCGAGGTTAACAGCGAACCCAAATATAGGACTCACGGAATCCCGGTACTTAGGTTACATGATTGGCAGCAGGGTTATCAAACCCCAAGTAAACAAGATCGAGGCCATCCAAAACTGGCCCAAGCCGTTAAGTACCAAGCAGGTGAGGGCATTCCTCTGCATTATTGGGTACTACCGCCGGTTTAAACTCAATTTTGCAGGGAAGTCGGCATCCTTAACTAACCTGATAAAAGGTAAGAAGTTGGTGATAATCTGGTGGAATCCTCAGGCGGAAGAAGCGTTCCAGTCCTTGAAGTCGGGTTGTGTGGATAGCCAGTTCTAATCAGCCCCAACTTCAAGGAAACATTTATCATGCAGACAGATGCCTCAGAGGTAGGTCTGTCGCAAGAGATGAACGTGGATGAACACCCAGTCACCTATTTCAGCAGGAAACTGACCCCAGCGGAGAAAAATTATAGTGTAGTGGAGAAGGATTGTTTTTTGCGATTAAGTGGGCCTTGGAGTCCCTATGCTATTATTTGCTCGGGCTTCAGTTTCGGTTGATGACCGACCAATCTCCCCTCATATGGATGAGTAATGCAAAAGAGAGAAATGCTCGAGTCACCGGATGGTTCATGTCCCTACAAAACTTTAGGTTCTCAGTGGAACATCGGGCGGGAAAGTCACAGGGAAGTTCCCTGTCACAGGCTCCCTGTATGCAAAAAATGGGGAAAGCTAGGGAGCACTACCAATGGGCAAGGAGCCAATCATAACCTATAGGGTAAGTATTGTGAGGGGTGCAACTCAATGCATAGCAGCAGCATATATCAGACAAACAAGAAAAGAGACTGTTTTTTTCTTATTTTATTTGATCTATAGGTTTGACAACGTGAGGAAGGTCAACATGTTATTGACAATGACCTACCCATTCCACTGGTTCAAGAGCGTGTAGCGTTGTGGCACCCTCATGGTCGTAATTATTCCGACTCAGTATTGATTCGACAACTCTGGGAAGAAGTGGCCAGATCGCTGTTGGATGATTGGGACCCTGCAAGGCCAAAAATCAGAAAAGATTTTCGTAAGTATTGCAATGTGGTCTCTGTTTTGTTGTAAATGTTGTTGTCTTTTCTTACATTTAATTTTTTTATCTTCCCCCTTCACAGTGAAGAGAGTGAAAGTTCCTTAGCCCTCGATGAAGGATCGGTTCAATAAGGATATCAGACAGGAGATGCGGGTTAAAAGTGATGCTGCTCCAAAAGTTTTGGAGCATAAATACAATCGTATGCTGTCTTTTCTGAGGCCTGCGCTTGCTCAGCGAACGTGAGTATTAGTGTTGAGCGATACCTTCCGATATGCAAAGGTATCGGTATCGGATTGGATCGGCCGATACTCAAAAAGTATCGGATATCGCCGATACCGATACCCGATACCAATGCATATCAATGGGACACAAAATATCGGAATGGTTCCCAGGGTCTGAAGGAGAGGAAACTCTCCTTCAGGCCCTGGGATCCATATTCATGTATAAAATAAAGAATAAAAATAAAAAATATTGATATACTCACCCCTCTGACGGCCCCGGCTCTCTCCGGTCCAAGCGTCTGCATCCGTTCCCTAAGAATGCAGAGTGAAGGACCTTCGATGACGTCGCGGCTTGTGATTGGTCGCGTGACCGCTGTGACCACTCACACGACCAATCACAAGCCGCGACGTCATCGCAGGCCCTACACTCACTCATTCTTAGGAACGGAGGCTGCCGGTTACATCGCTAAGGTCCAGGGTCCGCCGGAGGGGTGAGTATATCAATATTTTTTATTTTTATTATTTATTTTTTACATGAATATGGATCCCAGGGCCTGAAGGAGAGTCTCCTTTCCTCCAGACCCTGGGAACCATACACTGGGAACTTCCGATTCCGATTTCCGATATCACAAAAATATCGGAACTCGGTATCGGAATTCCGATACAGCAAATATCGGCCGATACCCGATACTTGCAGTATCGGAATGCTCAACACTAGTGAGTATCTTTTCTGTTGTCTGACTATTATATAAACTTTAATAATTTTTTTTAGTAATGTTTTTCTTTTATTTTCCACACAGAATCTGGAGCAGCACTATAGAACCTGGATGTTTCTCTGTTGGAGCGTCCCCTCATCAACCAGCCAACGAATAGTCCCAATCATCCACCAGCGATGTAGCAACCGGGCGGGCTTCACAGGCTGGGGAACTGGCAGCCGGTCCATCAAGTTTCCCCTTTCCCAGCCCTCTGCCACTGCTTTTCTTGGCACTTCTTGTCAGCGGCAAAGGGCCTGGGAGGGGTCAGTCATGACCGAGTTTTTTCACTTAAGTTCGGGCTTCCAGGATGGGATGAAGGTGATTGGACATAGACTGGACAGTGGGTTCACTCAGGTGAACACACTTTTCCAGGATGTCCACAGACACCTTGACCGCCTGGAAGACGACCTTCAGAGACCGGCGAGACTTTTTTTTCAGCAATAGAGCGGGGCATCGGAAAACCTTACGCCTGAACTCCAGCTGAATGTCATGCAGGCCTGCCAGGCTGCTTACAGCCAGACATTACAGCACCAGCAGGCCCGAAGCTATCAGCCGCAGGCCATATTTTACCAGCATCAACAAGCACAGCATCTCTGGCCTGTTCCCCCAGTTCACAGCTACACCACACTCCAGAGTGCAGCATTCACCACGCTCTAGAGTGCAGCACCCCTGCAGCAAGCAGCATGCACCACTCTCAAGAGTGCAGCACTCCTGCAGCAAACAGCATCCACCTCGCTCCAGAGTGCAGCACCCCTGCAGCAAGCAGCATCCACCACGCTGCACAGTCCAGCACCACGCGCTGCTACAGAGGCCAAAACATCCTATCACCTCCACCCTCACCTCCCAATGTGTCTCTGTTGTCTAATATGTCACTACCTTCCCTTGGTTGTCTCCCTCTACAATTTGTACGTCTCTTCCCACAGTTCAACTCCAAATGTGTCGTCTACTCCCAATGTGTCCAATCCCATACAGGAGCCAATCCTTCAATTAATTGCCCTTTCCCCTGTAACCCCTTCATCATCGAATGTTACCCAATCATCACAACTCAACACCCCCAAGGTCCACAATATATCTCCATCATACAGACCCCAAACATAAAACCAATTGTTTTTGTTGTTAAATAAAATTTTTATTTTGTTTGCACAATCCCTGTTTTCTTTGTCTTTTTATGCAAAAGCACACACGTGTGTATTGTATTGTTGAGTCAAGTTGTAACAGGTGTTTAAGTGGAGGTGTTTTATTAGTAGTAAAGTCAGCAAACATATGTAGTAAAGTCAGTAAACATATAACATTTACTTAAAGTGTGTTAAACCATATCGTCGTGCCATGCAAGACGTCCAATATCTGAAACAAAGTAAGCAGCAAATGTATCCCTGATGTGGGCAACTTCCACTGTAGTCCTCAGATCCTCAGGCTACAGATGATCACGGTAATCCTGCAAAGTGGTATCAACAGGTTCGTCAAGTTCTAATTGTAGTCGCTCTTTTGCTAGGATGTAATTGTGCATAACAACACAAGCTTTGACCACATCATCATTTGTCCCAGTTTTTAGATTGATTGGTGTTCCCAAAATGCGGCATTTTGATGCCAGCAAACCAAAGTCACACTCCACAGTTCCTCATGCCATTGTCAGTCTGTAGTTGAAAACCCTTTTGGTGTGATTCAAGTCCCGACTCGAGTATGGTTTTATGAGGTTGGCACACATTTGAAACGCCTCATCCCCAACCACAACAAATGGCATTGGTGGTCCTTCAGTGTTCGGAAGAGGTTGTGGAGGTGGAAAATTAAAATTATTATCATACAAGCGTTGGCCCATGTCAGAGTTTTTGAATCTCTGTGAGTCATTTCCTCGTCCAAATGAGCCAAAGTCAATGGCGGCAAATCGATACTCAGCATCTGCAATCGCCATGAGAACAATCGCAAAGTATTTTTTGTAATTGAAATATTTGGATCCACTTCCAGCAGGTTTCAGAATCTGAATGTGTTTGCCGTTCACAGCCCCCACACAGTTAAGAAAATTACAAATTTTATTGAATTTTGCTACATTTTTCAGCCAGAGTTCAGTTGTGGGTTGGGGGAGGAATTCTGCACGCAGAATGTCACATAAAGCACAGCAGGTGTCTCCAACAATCCCCGAAAGGGTGGACACTCCAATCCGGAATTGGAAATGTAGAGATCTTAAGGTCTCTCCGGTAGCCAGGAATCTGCAGAACAGAAAATGGGGAAAAAAATCAGTACATGGCTTTTCTAACAATAATACAAATTACGTGTATATTTTTAAAAATTACGTACCTCAGGGTCACCAACAGATGTTCCTCAGCAGGAATTGCTCGACGTAGTTGTGTGTCCTGCCTGGTGATGGATCCTGGGACACGTTGCAGCAATTCATCGAAGCTCTGTTCAGACATCCTCGTGTATTCGAAAAACTTCTCTGGGTTTTCACGTAGCTAGATGTACAACGAGTGGTAGGCTCCAAGGCTCTCTCGGACTTAAACGATGGGGTGTTGCAAGTAGTCTTCTCCATCTTGCTCTTCTTCTTTCTTCTTCACAAGCCACAGCAAAGGCAAAAGTCAATTTCAATTCCAAATCCAGATTACGATAGAAACTCTCCATGCTCTCCAGAAAAAGATGAGGATTTCATCTGTGTAGGGTCTATATATACAGAATCCCCATGAGACACGCCCATTGGGTGTGGCTTTTGTCAAGGAAATTCTCCTGGAACAGCATTTGCTGCATAACAAAATTCTTTGAAAATTCGAATGCATGCGCTGAAAAAACGCAAACACATGCAAAAACGCATACTTAGGGTATGTGTACACGTTCAGGATTGCATCAGGATTTGGTCAGGATATTTCATCAGTATTTGTAAGCCAAAACCAGGAGTGGGTGATAAATGCAAAAGCGGAGCATATGTTTCTATTATACTTTTCCTCTAATTGTTCCACTCCTGGTTTTGGCTTACAAATACTGATGGAAAATCCTGACCAAATCCTGATGCAATCCTGAACGTGGACACATACCCAAACGCATGCACACGCAGCTTTTTTGGAGTCATGTGTAAGCTGACGCAGATAAAAAGCGCAGTGCAACCATGCGTTTGAATGTGCTTTGGCATGCATTTGCGCATGCAGATGATACGCTTCGCACAGAGACGCTAATGTGAACTTAGCTTAACTACAGCCCCAATGGGTATCATATCTTTATCACATACATGAACATCAAGTACATTTAACCCTTGAGTGTCAGGGAGCAATCCATCAGCTCCCACCACCGGTTCACTGGATTCTTGCAAGTTCACATCCAAGACAAGGAGCTGGTATATGACGTGCAAGTATTTCATATGTTGGTAAGGGGTTAACCTATTACCACCACCAATTACTTATTCAAATCTGTGGAAATTGGTTGTCTGCCAGCTTTGATGCATAACTTGGTCCAGGCTGAAGTTACCTGTGTTTGAAGTCATTTAACCCTTAAAAACACCAGTTACTTGTTCAAATATGTGATATTAGCTCCCTGCCCACTTTGATGTCAGCTCTGATGTCCAGAAACCCACTTGGGCCAGGCTGTACTGATTTGCATTTGATGCAGGGCATGTCTGTCTGTGTGTCTCTGACGTAAGACCAGTGGCCCAAAGTCAATTAACCCTCCCCTGCCGACCCCTGGTAATGACTCAAGTATAAGCTGAGAGGGGCAATTTCAGCCTAAAAAAATAGGCTGAAATTCTCAGCTTATACTCGAGTATATATGGTATTAAAAAAAAAAGTGTGGGCTCCAGTGCAATTTTCATGACCAGTAGAGGGAAAGCCCACAGCTGGGGGCTGATTTTAATAACCTGGGACACATGACAATACCCCATAAGGTTCCCATGCTATTAATAATAGCTGACAGCTGTTTGCTTAGCCCTTCCTGGTGAATTTATGGGGGACTCGTGAAAAAAATTAATTAGGGTCCTCCTATAAATTCAAACCCTCAATGACTAAACAGAGAGCTGTGGGTTAATTTTAATAGCCTGGGAAGGGGTCAGAGCTATTTTCCCCCACCCCACCAGGCTACCAATATCAGCCCTCAACCACCCCAGAAATGGTGCATCCTTAAGATGTGCAAAATCTGGCACTTAGCCTTGCTCTTTCCACTTGCCATAGTGCGGTAGCAAGTAGGGTGATAGTTGGCTGGGTTGATGTCACCTTTGTATTCCCAGCTGACATCACGCCCAGGGGTTAGTAATGGAGACACCTATCTATTACTAACCCCGTAGTCATATTGGAAATAAAAAAAACACACAGCAAGAATAAAGTCTTTTATTTGAAATAAAAATCCACACCCTGTTTTACAAATGTATTTGAAAATAAAAAACAAAGTTATGCTCACCTTATACACACTCCATTCCATTCATCTCCAGTAAAAAAAACAAAAATAAACAAAAATAAAAAAAACAACCGTATCCCTCACCTGTCCAAAGTGATGATTAGCAATACCGTCCCTCGCCGTAATTCATGTCTGCGATATGTGGTTTACAACCTGAAAGGTGCCATCATGCGATTGTCCAGGCTGAAAATCGTGGGAGAAAGAGTTGTTGTGAGTGCAGCTTCAGTGACTAGCGGTGATGTTGTAAGATGCTGGGCCGGGGCAGCAGTCGTGGCCAAACATTCTGATTTATCGGTCCCCTGGCTGTTGTGAATTAGACTTTTTTGGCTCCCTCTTGTGGTCACTAGTGATATGACTCTGGGATTGTCTTTCCTCAGTTTGGCACCCACCTGGGTCGTTAGTCCAGGGCTGTTGCTATATAAACTTCCTGGATTCTCAGTCCTGTGCCTGGCATCGTTGTAATCAGTTCCTTTCTGTTTGCTCCTGTCTGCTGGTCCTGGATCTTGCAAAATTAAGCTAAGTCCTGCTTCCTTGTTTTTTGGTTATTTGCATAGCTCTTATTTTTTGTCCAGCTTGTACTAAATGTGATTCCTGATTTTGCTGGAAGCTCTAGGGGGCTGGTGTTCTCCCCCCGGGCCGTTAGACGGTTCGGGGGTTCTTGAATATCCAGCGTGGAAATTTTGATAGGGTTTTTGCTGACCGTATAAGTCATCTTACTATATTCTGCTATTAGTCAGTGGGCCTCTCTTTGCTAAATATCTAGTTCATTCTTACGTTTGTCTTTTCTCCTTACCTCACCGTTATTATTTGTTGGGGGCTTGTATCCAACTTTTGGGGTCTTTTCTCTGGAGGCAAGAAAGGTCTATCTTTTCCCTTCTAGGGTTAGTTAGTTCTCCGGCTGGCGCGAGACGTCTAGAACCAACGTAGGCACGTTCCCCGGCTGCTGCTATTTGTGGTGCTAGGATTAGATATATGGTCAGCCCAGTTACCACTGCCCTAAGAGCTGGGTTTTTTTGTGTTTGCAGACTTGGTATGTACTTTTGAGACCCTCTGCCATTGGGGTCATAACAGTATGCCAGGCCAAGGTTGAATGTTTAATGCATTGCAGAAGTGGGATTACAAGAAAGGAAAGTCTGAGTTTTTTTTTTTTTTTCTTTCCTCTCTTTTTTCCTCCCTTTTACCTCTGAGTGGCTTGTGCTTGCTGCAGACATGAATGTCCAGACTTTGATTACAAGTGTGGATCAGCTTGCTGCTCGTGTGCAGGGCATACAAGATTTTGTTTCTGTTTTTGTTACCAGTAGTCCAATGTCTGAACCTAAAATACCTATTCCTGAACTGTTCTCTGGAGACCGTTTTAAGTTTAGGAATTTCAGGAATAATTGTAAATTGTTTCTATCTCTGAGACCCCGTTCATCTGGAGACTCAGCTCAGCAAGTAAAAATTGTTATCTCTTTCTTACGGGGCGACCCTCAGGATTGGGCCTTCTCGCTAGAACCAGGAGATCCGGCATTGGCAAATATTGATGCGTTTTTTCTGGCGCTCGGATTGCTTTACGAGGAACCCAATCTTGAAATTCAGGCAGAAAAAGCCTTGCTGGCTATTTCTCAGGGTCAGGATGAAGCTGAAGTGTGTTGCCAAAAATTTCGGAAATGGTCCGTGCTTACTCAGTGGAATGAGTGTGCTCTGGCCGCAAATTTCAGAAATGGCCTTTCTGAAGCCATTAAGAATGTGATGGTGGGTTTCTCCATTCCTACAGGTCTGAATGATTCCATGGCGCTGGCTATTCAAATTGACCAGCGTTTGCGGGAGCGCAAAGCCGCGAATCCTCTGGTGGTGTTGTCTGAACAAACACCTGATTTAATGCAATGTGGTAGAATTCAGACTAGAAATGAACGGAAAAATCATAGACGTCAGAATGGGTTGTGTTTTTACTGTGGTGATTCTACACATGTTATATCAGCATGCTCTAAACGCCTAACTAGGGTTGTTAGTCCTGTCGCCATTGGTAATTTGCAACCTAAATTTATTTTGTCTGTGACTTTAATTTGCTCATTGTCCTCCTACCCTGTTATGGCGTTTGTGGATTCAGGTGCTGCCCTGAGTCTTATGGATCTGTCGTTTGCCAAGCGCTGTGGTTTTGTTCTTGAGCCGTTGGTAAATCCTATCCCTCTTAGAGGTATTGATGCTATGCCATTGGCGGAAAATAAACCACAGTTTTGGACACAGGTAACCATGTGCATGACTCCTGAACATCGGGAGGTGATTCGTTTTCTTGTTCTGCATAAAATGCATGATTTGGTCGTTTTGGGTCTGCCATGGTTACAGACCCATAATCCAGTCTTGGATTGGAAGGCAATGTCTGTGTCAAGTTGGGGCTGTCGGGGAATTCATGGTGATTCCCCGCCGGTGTCTATTGCTTCCTCTACTCCTTCGGAAGTTCCTGAGTATTTGTCTGATTACCAGGATGTATTCAGCAAGTCCAGGTCCAGTGCTCTTCCTCCTCATAGGGACTGTGACTGCGCTATAGATTTGATTCCAGGTAGTAAATTTCCTAAGGGAAGATTATTTAATTTGTCTTTTCTCCTTACCTCACCGTTATTATTTGTTGGGGGCTTGTATCCAACTTTTGGGGTCTTTTCTCTGGAGGCAAGAAAGGTCTATCTTTTCCCTTCTAGGGTTAGTTAGTTCTCCGGCTGGCGCGAGACGTCTAGAACCAACGTAGGCACGTTCCCCGGCTGCTGCTATTTGTGGTGCTAGGATTAGATATATGGTCAGCCCAGTTACCACTGCCCTAAGAGCTGTTTTTTTTGTGTTTGCAGACTTGGTATGAACTTTTGAGACCCTCTGCCATTGGGGTCATAACACCTGGCCTCCCATTACGTGCCAACTCTGGCCATCTTCTTGTGTACCTATGTCTCTCTTCTCAGCTTCATCATGGTCACCTCTTTCCCCCTGCAGGCTTTCATCAGTTGGTCTTATAAAGATGGAGACACAGGCTGATTCAAACAAGCAACTTTACTTTTTCTCAGCACATTTATAGTCCTCACAGCATCATCAGTGGAATCAACGTTGCACATTTCGGTTTCCCTCTGCTTTCCTTCTCCTCACACTGCACGTTCCTGGGACAGACTACATCACACAGTTCCTCTAGGTCCTCCCAATCCAGCTCTACAATGGTCAGTCATTCCCTGAGCTGTTTCGCTCCAGTCAAAGGAATTACTGTGTCCACAGTTAACTGATACATGGCGAGTGGCCTGCCCTGCGGTACTGCACTTCGTGGGGACTCAGCGTTCTCCAGGTCCACGCTCACTATGTCTGGGAGTTTACTCAGCTACCGTTTCACCCCAGTGCTGAGGACATCTGCCCAGGCTATTAGCTGCCACATAATGGAGCTCACTGTGCCCCAGTCCAATCACTACTTCTGTCTTGTCTCTGTCACAGATGTACTTGCTTCCACTGCTCCTGCTCAATGCTAAAGGTGGCTGGACTTCTTCTTGAGGAACATTGCGGGGTTGTTGCTTTTTGTACCAGGGCAATTGAACCCGTCTGAACTGGCTGGGCGCCTAGGCCCTTCTGAATAAGGAAATTCTCCCTCTCTACACTACAACTGACCCCCTCCTATATTAACTATCTACTTTCCTATAAACTGTTAAGCTATATTAAGTATACTAACATGCCCCATCTAGTGGTCAAATACTAATACTACTCTTTCCCTAGAAAATATACATTAGCAGAATGAGCAAACAATAAACACTGAGCAAAAATGGTAATACACATAGTAGTGTAGCAGTACCATTACATAAGGGTGGCAATACACTGATTCGTGTAGCAATAACAACATATGTCAATCCTATACACGTACACCAATAATTTGTGGTATCGGGATGAGGGAGAACATTGCACAGGCATAAACACATTTTTCATACCTCCTACAATGTCATCAACACTGCTTGCAGGGATCTCTTTGGGATCACCGTAGTTCATCGTCCTGGCTCACAGTAAAGTGACGGTTTGAACACAGCCTAAGTGACCTGCGGTAACCTCGATGATGTCTCTGCTAGCCACTTAAGCTCTCAAGGTTTTCAGCCTGGATGATTGCATCATGCGCCATTTCTGGGGCGGCAGAGGGCCGATGTTGGTAGCCTGGGTGGAGGGAGGCAATATATCTGACCCCTTCCCAGGCTATTAATATCAACCCACAGCTGTCTGCTTAGCCTTTGCTGGTTTGAATTTATAGGTCATGTTTTGGTTGAAGTCCCCATAAATTCACCAGTAAAGGCTAAGCAAACAGCTGTGAGCTCTTATTAATAGCCTGGGAACCTTATGGGGTATTTGACTTTTGTCCCAGATTATTAACATCAGCCCCCAGCGGTGGGTTTTGCCTCTGCTGGTTATGAAAATTGCGCAAGAGACCATGACGTTTTCTTTTTATTTCACTCTTTATTTTACACAAGAGGGACACACCTGCTGCTGAATACAACTCCCATCATTGTCTCCTGATCACACTGATCTCTGCCTTCAGCAGCCAGTGCCTGGGATCAGTGAGAACTGTACTGCTTCTTCCCAGGTGCCGATACCTGTCACACAGATGTAACACACTGACAGCAAACACGAACTCGCGGAAGGCACACGAATGTCACATGGATGTCACATACGTACATACGGACCACAGATCTCATCAGTACTGTTTTTTTTCTGTGCAGGAATCACCAGGATGTGTGAAGGAGGCCTGACAGTTGTGTAAGATCAGTGGCCCAGTCATTTAACCCCTTAAAAACAGCAGTTACTTATTAAAGTACGTGGAAATTGGCTGTTTGGCCATTTTGATTCAACGCCTGATGCCCAGAACCCGTTTGGCCCAGGCTGCAGTGACCCGAATTTGCTGCGGGCATCGCTATCTGTGTAATGGTGGTGTGCGAGTCTGCGACCAGTGGCCTAAAGTCATTTAACCCTATCGATAACGCCCTTCAGTGTCCACTTTGATGCCCATTTTTGTGCCACTTTTATCATTTTTGCAGCTGGTTTTAACTGTGTTCACATCAGGGCACCTCCCTGCAGTGTATTTTGTACTTGTGATTTTTTTTTCTTTTAATTAAATCTGTATAACAATTAAAAAAAAATAAATAAAAAAATTGAAGCCGCTGAATAAGAAGAAACCAATTAGTCGCCTGTTGCCTGCGTGTGCCCAGCAGAGGGCGTGCAGTTCCGGCCGTCCCCAGCAGGGGGAGCAGGCTGCCGTGGGACTGCACAGCCATCGGTACGGAATGCCCCGTCCTCCCGGAGCCGCTCACTTCTTCCTGAGTTACGTGCCGCTCACATCACTCAACTTTTCCCTCACGACTTTCATTCTGGGCCGGAGAAGTGACTGGCAGCCGGCGGGGCCCCGGACAGGAGGTAACGGAGCGTGGTGGGTGCCCAGGAAAGTTCTCTGCAGTTAGGGGCATGGCACCGTGTAATGCTGGCTGTGCTGTAAGGGCTGGGAGTGTGCCCGAGCACATGTAGCAGAGCCCAGCGTGTCACAGTCCGGGAGTAGTACCCGCTGGGCTCTGCTACATCTGCGGGCTGCCTCCTATGTGTGTGCACAGGGGGCTTTGTCACCAGAGGGTCCCATCCTGGGCAGAGGACGTCTGCAGTGTGGGAATATGTGAGGAAGTAGACCCTGGTGGACTGTAAACCCTGGGACACACTGGAGGAGGGTCTAGCGTCTCTCTATAGGTGATTGCTGTGTGTTAGTGTATATATGTCACACAATGACATGTACACACATACATAAACACATACATACACTTACATATACATAAATATGTGTACATATCCACACACATATACACATACACACATATACACATACACACAGACAGAAACAAACATACACACACACCGACACTCATACACACACCTACATATACATGCATACATATACATGCATACATATACACATACATATACATATAGTATACACACGTCACACACATACATTTACCGGTAGGCTGGTTTCACACTTGCGTTGGGCAGAGCTGCGGAGGGCTGCGTAGTTCCTCCGTTAAGCCCCGCCCACCGCATTGGATACGCAGGCCATGCGAATGTATGCGGATAACTCCGCATGTGTCGTTTTGACGCTGCGCCGACCGCAACAAAATGCAACATGTTGCGTTCGGCGCAGCGTCAAAACAACACATGCGGAGTTATCCGCATACATTCGCATGGCCTGCGTACCCAATGTTAAAGATAGGTACGCAGGACGCATGCCGACGTAGGCGGAGCTGAATGGAAGAGGTGTGACGGTGGGCGGGGCTTAATGGAGGAACTACGCAGCCCTCCGCAGCTCTGCCCAACGCAAGGGTGAAACCAGCCTTACATATGCACACAGACACTCATACACACGTATACAGGGGTGTAACTACAACAGGTGCAGGGGTTGCAGTCGCACCCGGGCCCTGGAGCCTAGGGGGCCCTAAAAGTCTCTTTGACCTATAGAAAAAAGACTATTGCTATTAAAGATTTAAAATATTTGGGGGCCCTGTTGGAGCTTTCGCATCGGGACCCATGAGTTTCAAGTTACGCCACTGCACGTACATATACATACATAAAAAATAATAATAATTTTATTTATATAGCGCCAACATATTCCGCAGCGCTTTACAAATTATATAATATACATACATATATATATATATATATACACACACACATACACACACACACACACACACACACACACACACACACACACACACACACACACACACACACACACACACACATACATATACACACACATACATACATACACACACATATACATACATACATACATATACACACACTCATACACACACTTATACATATACACACACACTCATACACACACATATACATATACTCACACAGACACATACATATGCGCACATACACTCAATAGTGTCTTAAAACAAGCAAACAAGGAGTGTATATAAAAGAGGCATTTTGTACTTTTGCTCCATATAGGATCCACTTGTTGCTGTACTTGTAAACCTGTAGACGTATGTCTTGGTTTAATGCTCAATAATAGCCTGTTTTCTCTGTAAAGAAGCACAGGCGTGAATATTGTTTTCATTAAATGTATATGTGTATGGTGTGTAGTGTGAGCACGTAAATATATAGTCTCCTACCGTCGCCTTCTCTGGGGTCCAGCGCTGTTCTGCTCCTCTTCTCAGTGACGTCACCGCTCTGCAGACCCCCGGGTAACACTGCGACCTGCGTGACCCAGAAGTGGCTTATACAGTGTCAGCCCACGGTGTGTGAGAACGAGGCCTTACATTACCATTGCCTTACATTGTAAAAAAGAGAGAGTGTGCAGAGTGGTGACATCACTGAGAAGAGGAGCAGAACAGCGCTGGACCCCAGAGAAGGGGGTGGTATGTGAGTATATTAATACACTCACTATACACCATACACATATACACATACTTTAAAGATAAAATAAATAAAGAAGTTTAAAGGGTTTTTCCAGTTTCGGGAAATCCCTCTTCCTCAGTTTCAGTTTGCTTTAAAAAAAATAGCACTGATATCACTTCAGCAGCGCTGCAGCCGATCAGTGAGCTCATCGACTGAGTAAAACAACCTTTTTTTTAAAGAACTAACTGCAGCCAGAAAACAGGGATTTTCCAAAACCAGAAAACCCCTTTTAGGCCAGAGACACACTTTACATTTTTAAAATCGGTCCAATGTTGTTCCTGAGTGGGACGAGTGTCATGCCATTTTCATGTGAGTACATTGCAATTTGTCTCACCTAGCATCTGATTGCAATGCAATATTAACATTAGCTTTTACTTAAATTTTCTGTCATTTAAATATAGTTTTCAAAGGAAATATTCTTCAGTACATATAGATAGATGCGAGTGAGATCTATAATCAGTGCTCTGCCTGTGTAGCTTACTGTACATGTATTTTAGTAATTTCTGAAATAAATGGTGTGGGGTGTATTCCCCCCTTCCCAGGCTATAAACATCAGCACCCAGCTGTCGACTTTCCCTCTGCTGGTTAATAAAATTTCGGGAGTCCCTACGTAATTTTTTTCTCCGATATTAATTAATTAAATACATGTACAGTAAGCTGTACACACACTGTACTAATTATATATGTCACTAACATCTGTATATCTATCTATGTATATATATATTTTAGGTCACTCTGTGATTTTACTGTACGCAGCTGATGAAATGTCGGATTTTCAAAGAGATAGGTGCTTAAAAATCGGACTGTACACACATTCTCCAAGTGACGTGCAAATTTTTTCTCGCACCCTTTGACTTGTATTGGCGATTGTGATCTGAAATTCGCATACTGTGATCAAACAGTCCGATCGCATTCTGATCCAAGCTGCTAAAAGAAAAATCGCAGATGAGCACTTGAGTCCTTGACTAACATTGGTCCGAATGCAATCCGTATTGTAAAATATACAGTATTTACAGTGCCTTGCGAAAGTATTCAGCTCCCTGGAACTTTTCAGCCTTTTCCCACATATGCTTCAAACATAAAGATACCAATTGTAAATTTTTGGTGAAGAATCAACAACAAGTGGAACACAATTGTGAAGTTGAACGAAATTTATTGCTTATTTTAAATATTTGTGGAAATTCAAAAACTGAAAAGTGGGGAGTGCAATATTATTCGGCCCCTTTACTTTCAGTGCAGCAAACTCACTCCAGAAGTTCATTGTGGATCTCTGAATGATCCAATGATGTCCTAAATGCCTAATGATGATAAATATAATCCACCTGTGTGTAATCAAGTCTCCGTGTAAATGCACCTGCTCTGTGATAGTCTCAGGGTTCTGTTTGAAGCACAGAGAGCATCATGAAGACTAAGGAGACCAAGGAACACAACAGGCAGGTCCGTGATACTGTTGTGGAGAAGTTTAAAGCTGGATTTGGATACAAAATGATTTCCACTGCAAATCTACTAAGACCCGGCCGTCCCTCTAAACTTTCATCTCAAAAAGGAGAAGACTGATCAGAGATGCAGCCAAGAGGCCCATGATCACTCTGGATGAACTGCAGAGATCTACAGCTGGGGTGGGACAGTCTGTCCATAGGACAACAATCAGTCGTACACTGCACAAATCTGGCCTTTATGGAAAATTGGCAAGAAGAAAGCCATTTCTCAAAGATATCCATAAAAAGTGTAATTTAAAGTTTGCAACAAGCCACCTGGGAGACACACCAAACATGTGGAAGAAGGTGCTCTGGTCAGATGAAACCAAAATCGAACTTTTTGGCAACAATGCCAAATGATATGTTTGGCATAAAGGTAACACAGCTCATCACCCTGAACACACCATCCCCACTGTCAAACATGGTGGTGGCAGCATCATGGTTTGGGCCTGCTTTACTTCAGCAGGGACAGGGAAGAAGGTTAAAATTGATGGGAAAATGGATGGAGCCAAATACAGGACCATTCTTGAAGAAAACCTATTGGAGTCTGCAAAAGACCTGCGACTGGGACGGAGATTTGTCTTCCAACAAGACAATAATCCCAAACATAAAGCAAAATCTACAGTGGAATGGTTCACAAATAAATGTATCCAGGTGTTAGAATGGCCAAGTCAAAGTCCAGACCTCAATCCAATTGAGAACCTGTGGAAAGAGCTGAAAACTACTGTTCACAAACGATCTCCATCAAACCTCACTGAGCTCGAGCTGTTTGCCAAGGAAGAATGGTCAAGAATTTCAGTCTCTCGATGTAGAAAACTGATAGAGACATACCCCAAGCGACTTGAAGCTGTAATCACAGCAACAGGTGGCGCAACAAAGTATTAAGTTAAAGGGGCCGAATAATATTGCATGCCCCACTTTTCAGTTTTTGAATTTCCACAAAAATTTAAAATAATCAATAAATTTCGTTCAACTTCACAATTGTGTTCCACTTGTTGTTGATTCTTCACCAAAAAATTCCATTTGGTATCTTCATGTTTGAAGCATGATATGTGGGAAAAGGTTGAAAAGTTCCTTGGGGCCGAATACTTTCGCATGGCACTGGATATTGCTGACATTCATAAACTTTTCTACCTTTCTATGAAAGTGAAGAAATTACACAATATATTTGTTTAAAGTCAAAACTAGCTGTGACTCTACCTTTATGACTCAGGTTTGATGGCATCTACCGTATTTTTCGGACTATAAGACGCACCGGACTATAAGACGCACCCAGGTTTTAGAGGTGGAAAATAGGGAAAAAAATATTTGAAGCAAAAAAGGTGGTAAAATTTTAATAAAATACTATTATATGTGGTGTTATTATATATAATAGTATGCTATTATGTTGGAAGCTACGGGACCAGTGTGATGGCTGTAAAGTACTATATGAAGACGCTGGAGGGCGAGTATAAGAATGGGGGCACAGGGCTTATATTTAAAAAACCACTCCAGCACTGAAAAATAACACCGGAGTGCTGCTTTAAGAACCCATGGGAGAACTATAACTCCCAGCATGTCCTGCAGATCCTATGGCATGCTGGGAGTTATAGTTCACCACAGGAGTGGCAGAGTGCTTTATTGTGTGTTGTAAAGACTAACCTTTTAATTTTGGCAGCCAGCCAGCTGTGGTGAGGTAAAATGCTGGAGCATCCCATTCCATGACACCACAGAGCGCTCCCTCTTGTTGCCTCTCCACAGCACAGGAGTAAACTTGCAGATTGTAGTGTGGTGTCTGCAGGACCTGTGATGACATCAGAAGAGGGAGGGCTCTGTGCTGCCATGTGATTCTCCAGCCCGCCCACTCCTAACATCACACAGGTCCTTGTGCTGGAGCACACAGCACCCAGCACAGCCCCGGCAGGCAGGTATGCAGCGATCTTGTCCCCTCTGGCCCCTGCTGCTGCCTCCTCCTCCACCAGACACACAGATCTCCCCAGCAGCTGCAGAAATCCAGTGCTGGGGAAACCATGTGTGTCCCTGTGAAGGAGTATTCATTTGCTGCTCCCTGCACACCACTCAGCTGACAGGTGGGCGGGGAAGCGGCTAATGAATACTCACTGCACTTTAATGATCGGGGCCATGTGGTTTCCCTAGTGCTGATTCCTGAAGCCCAGCAGGGACATTTTTCTGCCTCCTGCCTCCCAGTGCAATCCCACTCGCTGCTGCCCTCTCCCCACGTTACATCCCTACCATAAGACGCACCCACACTTTCCTCCCAAATTTGGAGGAAAAAAAGTGCGTCTTATGGTCAGAAAAATACGGTAAATGTTATACAGTGGCATGTAAAAGTTTGGGCACCCCTGGTCAAAATTACTGTTATTGTGAACAGTTAAGAAAGTTGAAGATGAAATAATCTCTCAAAGGCCTAAAGTTAAAGATGGCACATTTCCTTTGTATTTTAATAAAAAATATGTATATTGTCATTTTTTTTAAATTGAAAAAAAGGACATTTTGCCAACCATTAATCATGGGGGGTGGATCAGTCTTGCTTTGGGGTTGTGTTGCAGCCAATGGCACTGGGAACATTTCATGGGTAGAAGGAAGAATGGATTCAATGAAATTTCAACATATTTATGATGCAAACATAACACTGTATGTAAAAATGCTGAAGTTGAAAAGAGGGTGGCTTCTACAAATAGATAATGATCCCAAACACATGTCAAAATCTGCAATAAACTACCTTGAAAGGAGCAAGCTGAAGGTTTTACAATGACCCTCACAGTCCTCTGATCTGAACATCATTGAAAATCTGTGGCTAGACCTCAAAATAGCAGTGCATTCAAGACGACCCTGAAATCTCACAGAATTGGAGGAATTATCCAAAGTAGAATGGATGAAAATCCCTCAAACAAGAATTAAAAGACTCTTGTGTGGCTACAAAAAGCGTTTACAATCTGTGATACTTTCAAAAGGGGGTGCCACTAGGTGCTAACCATGCAGTGTGCCCAAAGTTTTGCATTGGCCCATTTCCCTTTTGTAATTTTTAAAATGTAAAAGATATATATTTTTTTCCTAAAATACAAAATAAATGTGTCATCTTTAACTTTAGGCCTTTTAGAGATCATTTCATCTTCAACTTGCTTACCTGTTCACGCAAGAGTAATTTTGACCAAGGGTGCCCAATCTTTTACATGCCACTCTATGTGGCCATGTTGAAAAGATAAAGCCTGTTTCCATTTGTAAAGCTTATGTTTTTCTATTTTCAAAATGAAAAGGATTGGCTGCAGCGGTCACGTGCTGTAGACATGACATCACCGCTGCAGATAGGTCATCAAAGACCGTCGAGGAGCTGCATTATTGGAGTGGCAAGGTTTTTCGGCATACACCCTGGGAAGGTTCACTGCACATGTGCTAAATGTCACCATAGACACCCGCTCACTCGTTGAAGACAAAAAGAGCATCCCGATTGTCTCCATTGGAATGGAATGGGCCAGCATAGCTGGGGAATACTCCTGTTATATACCTGTAAGCAGGTTGCGGGATGCAGTGATGGACAGGAGACAGACCAAGGGTTAACAATTTTAATTTAACAATGGGATATCCCACGCAGGGAGGTAAACAGTTAAATGATGGAATAAACAGTTCAATTGTAAAGGATATACGGAGTTAAGGAACAATCAATCAGATAACAGCAGTTCTTGTGAATGCTGCGGGGAAGTCATCGGGCGATGGGCTGTGCAATGCCGCTGCTCGCGGGATGGAGCACTCCTCTGGCTACTGCAGAACGCACGGCACCTCTGCAGATGGCAGGGTCCAACTAATGCGGTCAGTCGCGGTGCCGGTCCTCGGGGAGACGGAGCGCGCTGCTCACCTGACTACGCGCTGCTGTGTCTTGGCGCCAAAACTCCTGCTGCTGCGCGCGCTTTCCTTTTTATATCACCCCGCCTCTCCAGGTCAGGAGGTTGGTCCGTCTTCTCATTTCTTCCCCCAGGCAACAGTGTATGCATCCTCAACAGTTCCGGTTGCAGGTACCTGCAGCCCGGTCGTCCCCCTTACATACCTGTAACGTAAAGCTCTGATGAGATGTGGTCCAAGTACTATCCGTCAAAACATTGGATTGCATTCGGACCAATGTTATCAAATGAGGCAGTAAACATGTCCAAAATTGCAGCATGCATGATTTGCCACTGATCTGATGGTACTCTGTTATTCAAGTCTATGGGTCTGTGGAAAAAATCAGACTGCACTCTGATGACATCCGTGTACGGTCCGATTTTCATGGACTGACAGAATATAGAAGATGGAGAAAATTTTGTTTTTTATTTTCCACATCCGGGAAAAACAGATCCCACTTTGATGAAACTCTGAGTCTGATCATAGTGTGATTAGCATAGTCAGACCTATTTTCTCAGATGGAGAACGTACAGTTCTGTGACCCTAGCCTTAGAAAGATTATTGATGGGTATCTTGTTTGGATACTGGAGTTTTAAGGTCGGTTTCAGAAGTCCATATTTTCCAGTTACTACACAGACCCCAATAGGTGGACCAACATCAGGTTTCCTGACTCTTAACTACCTCATAGGCATGTATGATGTCTTTAATTCAGATGAGGAGGCCGGCGGTTGACCTATACTGGACCTTATAATATAGATGTCTGTACTCAGCCTTGCTGATGTATTGTGATAAGTAGAAATGCTCACTGTGGCCACCAGTGCAGGGGAACCTCAGAGAATGTGTTAGGCTAGTTTCACATTTGCGTTACAATCCGCAGCGTTTAATTCGCAACCTCAAACGCACGAAAAACCGCACGCAAACGCGTACAAACGCAGCGTTTTTTAGATGCATAAGGTAACGCATGCAGTTAAAAATGTGGCGTTTGCATGCATTTGCGTTTTCTGTGTGCGTGGTGGAAAATTTAACAGGAGAAAAATCTTTTTTGGATCTTCACATGGAGAGCTTTTATTTCAACCTGGATTTAAGTATCAAGCTGTTTCTTGCCTGTGCGTTTGCTTGGGAGCAACAAAGAAATAGAGAACGACAGAGAAGGACACGGCGTAAGCGTTTTTGGCGACACCCCATTATCGAACTACGTGAGAGCCGTGGAGCCTACCACACGCTATATGGCGAGCTTAATGCCAACCCGGACAAATTCACGGAATATACCAGGATGTCTCAAGACTCTTTTCGGGATTTGCTTGGTCGTGTCCAAGGAGCCATCCGGAGACAGGACACCCAGCTCCGTAGAGCGATTCCAGCAGAGGAACGTCTCCTGGTTACATTAAGGTACGTAATAATTCTAAACAAATGGCTGGCATAATTATTGATGGTCTGCCATCTATTATTTGTATTTTCCTTTATATCTTTAACTAAACACCACCATAAATGGAATTGATTGTAATTTTATTTTTTTATTTTATTTCAGATTTCTGGCAACCGGAGAGAGCTTATCATCCCTCCACTTTCAGTACCAGCTTGGAATTTCCACCCTGTCTGGGCTTTGTGGAACTTTCTCCGGGATGAATATATACCTCTACCCACGGAGGACATGTGGATGGAAATTGCAGAAAAATTCTGGAGTGCGTGTGATTTCCCCAACTGTTTATGAGCGGTGGATGGAAAGCACATACGCATTATCAAACCCGCCAGAACTGGATCGCAGTGCTTCAACTACAAAAAATATTTTTCTGTTGTGCTCATGGCAATAACAGACTATTGCTTCATCGCCGTGGACAATGGAGCTTTTGGCCTTGGCAATGACTCACAGACTTTCAAGAACTCTGATATGGGCCGACGTGTGTATGGCAAAAATTTTAATTTTCCACTGCCACGACCTCTCCTCAACACTCAAGGCCCACCGATGCCATTTGTTATGGTTGGGGATGAGGCCTTCCAGATGTGTGAAAACCTACTGAAGCCCTATTCCAGTCGGGACTTGAACCACACTAAAAGGATTTATAACTACAGACTGACCAGGGCCCGAAGAACAGTAGAGTGTACCTTTGGGATTCTAGTCTCAAAATGGCACATTCTTGGGACAGCCATTAATCTAAAAATGGAGACAGTCCATGAGGTGGTCAAAGCCTGTGTGGTTCTCCACAATTACGTAATGGCAAAAGAGCGACCCAACATTGAACTGGATAAACCAGTTGCAAACCCATTGCCATATTACCAGCATCACCCGCTGTGGTCAACTGTTGAAGTTGGCCACATGCGGAACCAATTTGCTGCCTATTTTGATTCTGATATTGGACGTGTGGCATGGCAAGACAATATTGTGTAAAATGTCCTGTTGGGTTTGGGTCTGTACCAGTTATGTTTTAAATGTTAAAAATATTTTTTGTTAATAAACTACGTGTTTTGATATCTTGACCGAGTCTCCTATGTATTTCCTCTAAAAACCACTTAGGTTGCTAGTGATAAGGTAGTTGACGTCATTACGTCCTGATTCTGTTCTGCAGGATCTATTCGACGCAGACTGAAGAAACGATGGAGGTATAATACAAAGCAGATCTACACTCATCAAGTCAGGTGTCATAAATAATGAATTCATGATGCACAAATAACAGCATCATGAATTCACTATTTCTGACACATGTCCAGGTGAGTATAGATATGCCTTGTATGACCTCCATCGTCTCTTCAGTTTGTGTGAAATAGATTACGTACACTGAAGAAAAAATGGAGGTTATACAAGGCAGTTGTCTACTCACCAGGTCAGGTGTCATAAATAATGAGTTCAAGACGCAGAGTTTTGTGCATCATGAACTCACTATTTATGACACATGACCTGTTGAGTATGGTTTTGCTTTGTATTACCGCCATGTTCTCTTCAGTCTGCGACACAGATTAATCAGACTGAAGAGATTATGGAGAAAATACAAGTTATATATTTTTTTGCCACCTCATAGCTCTATACCAAACACACAAAGCTGCAGTGTTGTACTTAATAACTACTGGAGCTATGAGTTGGCAAAAAAATATAGTGTGCGGCACAGTGTTTTATTAGGTGCACGGTGTGTGTTGCCGGCTGCGAAATACACAAATAACCAAACATTATTGGGGGCAAAAAACATTATTATTTATTTTTTAACAAAAAAAAAAATTTAGCTGCGCCTGCTTGGGGTAGAGTGACGGAACTGGGGTGTGTGTAGCTGTGAGGCCTGGCTAAGTGTGGACGACGCAGGGTGGCAGGAGAAGGGGCAGTTAAAGTAGTGGGGTCTGGGAGTTCGGGGATGGGGCTTGACACATGAGAGGCCAGAGACACACTGGAAGGGTGAGACAAACCTGACATTACAGACACATTGGGAGGTGATGGGGGACGAATACAGATAGTACGCTGCTTTTTATTTTTTTTTCCCTTTTTGGGATCTATGTGGTCTGGGGAGCCTCGGTGGGCTCATTTGTTGTGTGTCATGGTGGGCGACCTGTCAGGGTCCGGCTGCTGCATTGTGCTCGTAGAGCAGACAGCCATGCCAGAGTCCATTGTGCTCGTAGAGTGGACAGCCATGCCAGAGTCCATTGTGCTCGTAGAGTGGAAGGCCATGCCAGGGTCCTGCTGCATCGTTGTGGTGGAGAAGAAGGCCATGCCATGGTCCTGCTGCTGCATGGTGGTGGGGAAGGCCATGCCTGGGTCCTGCTGCATCGTGGTGGTGGAGGAGCGGAAGGCCATGCCAGGGTCCTGCTGCTGCATGGTGGTGGCAGTGGAGGAGGTCCAAGCAGGAGCAGCAGTTGTCATGGTGGTGGCGGTGGGCTGTCCAACAGCACTCGGCATGGTGGTGGCACTGTAGTGGTGTCCGGCAGTGCTTGGAATGGAGGTGGCCGTGCAGTGGTATGCAGCAGAGCTCAGCATTGAGGTCAAGTGTGACAGTGTTGGCACAGGTGGATATGCCACCACTGTCTGCTGAAAATACCGACTCTGCTGCATAGCCTGCACGTAAGCAGCATTGCAGGCCTGCATGACACTAAGCTGGAGATCAGGAGTAAGGTTTTCCGACATGCCCTTCTCTATTTGATTGAAAAAATGATGTGCTGGCCTCTGGAGGTCGGCTTTCACTTGGTCAAGGCTTTTGGTGACCTCCTGGATAAGTGTATTCATATGGTTTATGGCACGATCCAGTCGGTCACCCATCGCCTTGAGTCCATCATGAAAGACCGAGCTTAAGTGCAAAAACTTGGGCGTGAGTGACCTGTCCGAGGCCCTCTGCCGCTGCCGGGAAGAGCCCAAAAAAAAGAGGCAGAGGACTGGGACAGGGGAACACCTGATGGACCAGCTTCCTGGTCTCCAGTCTGTGTGGCAGGCCCACTTTCTGCAGCGCTGCTTGAAGGCTGGGATGGGTCCGTGGCTGTTTGATGAAGGACCACTCCAGAACCAGGGTCAAGAGTGCTGCTCCATGTGCTGTGAAAAAAGAAGAAAAAAATACATTAATACAAAATATTTACAATAGTAAAGCGCCAACTCCTGTGGAATAGAAAAGTACAGATTAGGCAATCCAACACAGCCCATTACGCCACAAAAAATACTTACGTTCTCTGGGCAAGGATCAGTCTCAAAAATGCAAGGATGCGGTGATATTTGTATTTGCGGATCCTTGCTCCAGAACCACAAGGAACCACTAGGCGAAGGTCCTTGTTGAAGCGATCCTTCATCGAACGCCAACGTGTTTTGACTTTGAGCACTGTTGAAAAATATAAATAATGGTTAGACAATGCACTTTCAGGAGTTTCTCTCATCACACAGAGTTATGTGATCACGGTCAAGGTCACTGCTGCAGCACACCGCATTGCAGTACTTACAAAATGCATTTCGGACCCGAGTCGGGGGTTGTCCCAGCCATCCCACATCGCTTTGGCCACCTCATTCCATAGCCGCTGGATTGTCACGTTGTCCGAGTGCTGCGGAACCTGGGTGTCCCTCAACGGGACTCGCTCATGGACCAGGGAGTGTAGGAGGTCATTTTCATTGAGGTCCTCATTCCGTTCTGGAACCTAAAAAAAAATAAAGACATTAATGTTGGAGACATTAACATAAGAAGGAAGGAAAACAGAGACAGAAAACTGGCATGAATATTAAGGCTATGTGCACACGTTCAGGATTTTTGCGTTTTTTCGGCCATTTTCCGCGG
Organism: Ranitomeya variabilis; assembly: GCF_051348905.1. Lineage (NCBI taxonomy): Eukaryota > Metazoa > Chordata > Amphibia > Anura > Dendrobatidae > Ranitomeya > Ranitomeya variabilis. The sequence goes on from NC_135232.1 coordinate 427,600,918, forward strand.
GAAAAACGCTTAAAAAACGCATACATAAGCATCCCATCATTTTTAATGCATTCTGCAATTCTTGTGCACATGATGCATTTTTTTCCGTGAAAAAAACGAATCGCGGTAAAAAATGCAACATGTTCATTAATTTTGCGGATTTTTCACGTTTTTCCCGCTATTAATGCATTGGGAAGCTCCGGAAAAAAACGCGTCAAAAACGCACAAAAAACGGCGTCAAAAGCGCATGTGGATTTCCTGCAGAAAAAGTCCGTTTTTTTTTCAGGAAAATTCTGCAGAAAATCCTGACGTGTGCACATAGCCTAAAAGTCAAGAAAAAAAAGGAGCCAAGAAGAAAAAGGTAAAGAAAGAGGAAAGTAAAGAAATGAACATTCAAGAATTGTAAAGTCAGGATACAATAAACAGTCAGCCAGGTATACGTACACTCTGCCGCCTAGCCACCCGACTGTGACCCCGCTGTTCCTGCTCACCCTCTGCCGCAGTGGAAGAACTGCTCTAAAAAAAGGAAAAAAAAAATTTCTCACATGTGTAGATGTGACAGTGAATACTTACCAATCTGAAGAGGTGAGTACTCACTTCACTGACATTTTCCCCTTGTGCAGGCCCTGGCCGTTGCTCCTCCTCAGAAGAAGATGACATTCTGATGCATGCAGAAAGAAAAAAATGGCAGAAATTAGGACATATAGAGACAGAAAATAGAAAATTAAGACATTGGCTTTGATATACTCACATTGTTCAGAGTGTTGTTTCCTCCAAGGTGCTCTGCTGCGTCTGCTCTGCTTCCCAGTCTGCCGTGTAGTGACCTGCCAATGCCCACTCCCTCCTTTTATCACTTTGTATGTGGGAGGTGGCTAATCAGTGTCTAGACATGTTTTCCTGTGGTGCAACATAGACCGTAATGCGTTTTTTTGCCGCATTCCTTCCGCTAACAACCGCATACGTTTCTAGGTGGCAAATTGACGCCTCTAAAATTACTACATGTAGCGTTTACCGTGCCAAACCGCAGACGACGAAACGACGCATGCGTTGTCAAACGCGGCAAAACGCAACCAATCACCTGCGTCCCTAATGTTAAAGATAGGAATACACGACGCATGCGGAAAATTGCGGCACAAACGCTGCGGACACAACCGCAAATGTGAAACCAGCCTTACTCTACATCAAGGGTGAGAAATCTCTTTTCTGCCAAGAGCCATTTGGATATTTATACCATCCTTCGGGGGCCGTATAAATTCCGCCCACAAAGTGCGTCCTGACGCTGGCACTGTTGTCAGTAATCTTTCATTGCGTGTGCTTCATGGTTCAGTAGTGAACTCTCCATGAGCGTGCTCACAGAGCAAAAAGAAATTAAATAGCTGACTGCCCTCAAAATACAGTGCAGTCCCTGGGAATCTGCCTAGGGGGCCGGATAAAAGGTCATCGAGGGCTGTAAATGGCCCGCAGGCCTGAGGTTTCCCACCCATGCTGTAAAGACCTGCTGGTTATTTTATCAGTGCTTCAGATAATAACATTATAGTAGGAAATTGCAGTTTGTCCAGGTCAGTAATTGATCTTCCAGCATGTGTACAAACAGGCTGGAGTATGCTGTTAAATATTCTAGTTAGATTTTATCTAAGGAATGCTGCTTGGTCACCAGTGGTAACAAAGTACATTAGGGTCAAAAGTACAAAGCCTGAGGATGTGGATGTGTACCTACAAGCTGAGGTCGGCTGGCACCCAGTCAGATGCACCTCAGTGCTTCCAGACACTGGTGGATAAGGGGGATGACTTTGCTATTGCATGTCGCCACTTGTACACTGGGAGCAAGTTGTCTGGTATGATCAGCTGATGATCAAAGCCATCATTGCTAGGTCCTACAGATTATGTGGTAAGAAGCGTTAAGCTTGCTGGAGCTTATGTGGATTTTCTTCCATGCATTTTTTATCAGTTAGTTGAAGCTTGTGTTTGAATTGACATTAGACATGTAAATGTCCCAGTATGCTCTGATTCGCAGCTGTCGGTATAAAATGTCTAGCATTTGTTTAGGGCATCGTGCTCCGTCCTCTCTACTGACTGCAGCACTAAAGGGGCCAGATGGTTTTTATGACACTGCCATTGTAGCAGGGATAATAGACAATGCTATTAGGATGCTAAATCCAGGGCAGTTTATTATAAACTGTGTAAGTCAATATTGTGTATTGTTCTAGAATGGCTTACAAATGCCAAAGGGTCATGCTCAATTCATTAACAGTATATTATATATTATAGGAGAAGCTTGATTATTTTTTCTTTGCACATGAGAAAAATGGATTCCACACTGATGGAAAAAGCAACATACGGATCAAAAATGGTTGACAAATGGGTCCAGCACACTGATGGAAAACCGTTCATTTTTTTCAGTACACTAAAAAGAATGAGGCAAAAAGGAAAAGTCTTGTAGCTCTTTCAAGGACAAGTCCAGCAATACCTTTACATGGACAGTCCATTCCTCCATTACTGAGGAATCAGCACTTGAATGGAGATGAGGCTGAAGTGCTTTCAATGTGTGGGAGCGCTTCCCAAACCTCTGTCACACCGGCTCTGTTTCTACTCCTTAACCCATGGCTCCTTTGCATGAAGTCACACAGCAAAACAGTTGTCAGTCAAGCAGGAGAAGATGACACTTTACAGGCAGGACAGCAGGGGTGAAAGAGGATTCACAAGGGCTTCCTTGCACGGAAAACACTTCAGTCTCAATTGCATATCCATTCACACTCTGAATTCTTAGGTACGGAGTGCCTAGGTACAGGCTGTGCTGGATTTGTATTTGTAAGTTTTACATGGGGATATAGCATGGCGGCTTAAGTCTCCTCATCTTGCCATGCTTGACATGTCACCTTCCGCAAGGAGAAGTGATACCCCTTGGGGATATAAATAGTTTTTTTTTTTGGGGGGGGGGGTGTAAGAGAGGGGGGTCCTGCTGACAGATTCCCTTTAGGCTGTGTGCCCAAGTTGCTTTATTATGCATTTCTGCTGCATTTTTACAGCAGCGGAAACACATAAAAACGCTTAAAAAACACATTCCCATGCAATCCTATGGGATTCCGCATTTGCTGTGCCCATGCTGCGGATTTTCCCGCTGCGGAATCGCATTCCGGTAAAATCCGCAGCATGTTCATTAAGTCTGCGGAATCACGGCGATTCTGCCGCCATAGGATTGCATTGAAACGCTCACTTTATATGGCTATGCCCACTATGCGTAAAGTGAGCACTTTATGTGCGGATGGTTCCCAGGTCTGCAGGAGAGGAGACTCTCCTCCAGGCCCTTGGGAACCATATTTCTGTAAAAAAAAAGAACTAAAATAAAAAATAGGGATGTACTTACCTTCTGATGGCCCCAGAGTCCTCCCGTCTCTCAGCGGTGCACGCAGCAGCTTCCGTTCCCAGGGATGCATTGCGCGAAGGACCTGGGATGACGTGGATGTCACGCGACCGTAACGTCACAAAGGTCCTTCTCGCAAAGCATCCCTGGGAACGGAACGTTCCGGGAGCATCGCTGAGGAGATCGGGGAGCTGTCAGAAGGTGAGAATAACCATATTTTTATTTTTTTTTATTATTTTTAACATTCTATCTTTTGCTATTGATGCTGCATAGGAGCATAAGACAAACTCTTTATGTAATGAAGCAGAGCCGATGATTAGCTGATTTCTGAAATGGACAGCCACACATTTTACTTCCCACGGCTGAGATATTAGAGTAAATATAAAAAGTCTCTCTCTCCCGTTACAATGCCACGTGTCTTGTCACAGAAAAAAAATCATACTAAGGCCATGTGCACACGTTGCGGATTTCTTGCAGAAATTTCCTGAAGAAAACCGGAAATTTTCTGCAAGAAATCCGCATTTTTTTTTGCGTTTTTTTTTCCGTTTTTTTCGCGTTTTTTTAGCATTCTGCAAGCGTAATTAGCTTGCAGAATGCTAAAGTTTTCCAAGCGATCTGTAGCATCGCTTGGAAAACTGACTGACAAGTTGGTCACACTTGTCAAACATACTGTTTGACAAGTGTGACCAACTTTTTACTATAGATGCAGCTTATGCAGCATCTATAGTAAAAGATAGAATGTTTAAAAATAATAAAAAAAATAAAAAAATGCTTATACTCACCCAGACATCTCATCAGCGGCGTCCGTTCGTCTTCCTATAGCTGGTCTGTGCGCACAGGGCCTTCCGTGACGTCACGGTCACGTGAGCGGTCACATGACCGCTCACGACCAATCACAAGACAGTGACGTCATCGGCAAGGTCCTTCACCGTACATCAGCTACAGGAACCGAACGGCAGCGTGCAGCGGTGAGGCGGGAACACTGCGCGGGACATCGAGGGTGAGTATAGGACTATTTTTTATTTTATTTCTTATTTTTTGACCACTTATATGGTGCCCAGTGCGTGGAGGAGAGTCTCCTCTCCTCCACCCTGGGTACCAACCGCACATAATCTGCTTACTTCCCGCATGGTGTGCACAGCCCCGTGCGGGAAGTAAGCAGATCAATGGACTCCTAGGTGTGCGGAATCCCTGCAATTCCGCATTTTTAATGAACATGTTGCTTTTTTTTCCGCTATGCGATTTTTTCGCGGAAAAAATCGCAACATTTGCACAAAAAATGCGGAATACCTTGTAAATAATAGGAGGCATATGTTAGCGTTTTTTTCGCGTTTTTATCACGTTTTTATAGCGAACAAACGCGAAAAAAACGCTAAAAATCCTGAACGTGTGCACATGGCCTAAGGGTATGTACACATGATCAGTGTTTGTTAAGACGTTCATGCAGCTGAATTTGAATCCCACATCTCGGCTCACTTGCGTTTTTATAACGTGTTTTGTCTCTCTTTGGTATGTTATTAGATGTGCAAAGATATAGATAGATATGGGGTAGATAGATAGAAAGATATCTGTGTGATATAATTAGTGCCATGTGTGTAGTTTACTGTGCATGGATTAACCTAATAAATAAATAATAAATAAATGAAAAAAAAAAATGACATTGGGTCCCCCCTATTTTTCATTACCAGCCAAGGTAAAGCAGACAGCTGTGGGCTGGGAAGGTCCCTGGTTATTGGGCCCTTCCCAGTCACATTGGATCATCCAATTCTGGCGCTTTGCCCCCCTCTTCCAGATTGCCCTGATGCGATGGCAATCGGGGTAATGGTAGCTATGTTTGATGGCAGCTGTGATTTGTGAAAAATCACAGTTGGCACCAAGCCCTGGGGTTAGTAATGGAGAGAAGTCTATCAGACACCCCCATTACTAACCTGGTAATAAAAAATAGAAACACACACACAGAAAAAAATACCAATTTATAAAAAAAACATCCCATGCAGGTCTTCAGTAATCTGCTGAATCCGAAGTAGTCCAAAAAAGGATACCTGAAAAACATAAAAAGACAGAAATAAAGAAAACAGACACTCCCTCATTTACTACCGTATATACTCGAGTATAAGCCGAGATTTTCAGCCCAAATTTTTGGGCTGAAAGTGCCCCTCTCGGCTTATACTCGAGTCACGGTCGGCGGTGGGGTCGGCGGGTGAGGGGGAGAGGGCGCTGAGGCATACTCACCTAGTCCCGGCGATCCTGACGCTCCCCCTGCCTGTCACACTGTCTTCGGGTGCCGCAGCTCTTCCCCTGTTCAGCGGTCACGTGGGACCGCTCATTAGAGAAATGATTATGGACTCCACTCCCATAGGGGTGGAGCCGCATATTCATTTCTCTAATCAGTGGTGCCGGTGACCGCTGACAGAGGAAGAGCTGCGGCACCCGAAGACAGTGTGACAGGCAGGGGGAGCGCCAGGATCGCCGGGACTAGGTGAGTATTTTATATTCACCTGTCCACGTTCCACACGCCGGGCGCCGCTCAGTCTTCGCGTCCTGTTGTTCTGACTGTGCAGGTCAGAGGGCGCGATGACGCATATAGTGTGATCGCCGCCCTCTGCCTGATCAGTCAGTGCAGAGAGACGCCGGGACGGGACGCTGAGGAGCTGCAAGCAAGAGAGGTGAGTATGTGTTTTTTTTTTTTATTGCAGCAGCAGCGTTATATATGGCACAGATTTATGTGGAGTATCTATGGGGCAACGGTGCAGAGCACTATATATGGCACAGATTTATATGGCACATCTATGGGGCAACAATGAACAGTGCAGAGCATATATGGCACTGCTTTATATGGAGCATCTATGGGGCAACAATGAACAGTGCAGAGCATATATGACACAGCTTAATAAGGAGCATCTATGGGGCAATAATGAACAGTGCAGAGCATATATGGCACTGCTTTATAAGGAGCATCTATGGGGCAATAATGAACAGTGCAGAGCATATATGGCACTGCTTTATAAGGAGCATCTATGGGGCCATAATGAATGGTGCAGAGCAATGGCACAGCTTTATAAGGAGCATCTATGGGGCCATAATGAACCGTGCAGAGCATTCTATATGGTACAGCTATATATGGAGCATCTATGGGGCAATAATCAACGGTATGGAGCATTATATATGGCACTGCTTTATATGGAACCTCCTTTGGGGCAATAATGAACGGTATGGAGCATCTATTTTTATTTTTGAAATTCACCGGTAGCTGCTGTATTTTCCACCCTAGGCTTATACTCGAGTCAATAAGTTTTCCCAGTTTTTTTTGTGGCAAAATTAGGGGGGTCGGCTTATACTCGGGTCGGCTTATACTCGAGTATATACGGTAATTTATTACCCATAATGTTGCTACACAGGCCTGATGTAGTCCACGTTCTCTGATGTCTCCGGCGTCTGTGAATAGCAGTAAAGTGACCGCTATTCACAGGTAGTGTTAGGCCACTTCTTGATGACCATCTTTACAGTATTCCATGATATAGCTGATACCTTGGACACTTTTGTGCACCGTTTCCCTGACTGATAACTTTCAGCGATGAGATCCCTTTGCTGTGTTTTAGGCTGTTTTTGGACCATGGCTTAAAGGGAACCTGTCACCCCCAAAATCTAAAGGTACCTTCACACTAAACGATATCGCTAGCGATCCGTGACGTTGCAGCGTCCTGGCTAGCGATATCGTTTAGTTTGACACGCAGCAGCGATCAGGATCCTGCTGTGATATCGCTGGTCGTTGAACAAAGTTCAGAACTTTATTTGGTCGTCAGACCGGCGTGTATCGTCGTGTTTGACACCAAAAGCAACGATACCAGCGATGTTTTACACTGGTAACCAGGGTAAACATCGGGTTACTAAGCGCAGGGCCGCGCTTAGTAACCCGATGTTTACCCTGGTTACCAGAGTAAAATGTAAAAAAAACAAACTACATACTCACCTTCGCGTCCCCCGGCGTCCGCTTCCCACACTGACTGAGCGCCGTAAAGTGAAAGTGAAAGTACAGCACAGCGGTGACGTCACCGCTCTGCTGTTAGGGCCGGCGCTCAGTCAGTGCAGGAAGCGGACGCCGGGGGACGCGAATGTAAGTATGTACTGTTTGTTTTTTTTACATTTTACGCTGGTAACCAGGGTAAACATCGGGTTACTAAGCGCGGCCCTGCGCTTAGTAACCCGATGTTTACCCTGGTTACCCGGGGACCTCGGCATCGTTGGTCGCTGGAGAGCGGTCTGTGTGACAGCTCTCCAGCGATCAAACAGCGACGCTGCAGCGATCGGCATCGTTGTCGCTATCGCTGCAGCGTCGCTTAATGTGAAGGTACCTTAAGATGAGCTAAGCCCACCAGCATCAGGGGCTTATCTACAGTGTTCTGTAATGCTGTAGATAAGCCCCCGATGTATCCTGACAGATGAGAAAAAGAGGTTAGATTATACTCAACCTGGGTGGGTGGTCCGATCCGATGGGCGTCGCGGTCCGGTCTGGGGCCTCCTATCTTCATAGGATGACGTCCTCTTCTTGTCTTCACGCCGCAGCTCCGGCGCAGGCGTGCTTTGTCTGCCCTGTTGAGGGCGGAGCAAAGTACTACAGTGTGCAGGTGCCGGGCCTCTCTGACCTTCCCCTTTCAAATTTTTCCCAATTTTTCGGACTGACTGACCTTCATTTCTTAAAGTAATGATGGCCACTCGTTTTTCTTTACTTAGCTGCTTTTTTCTTGCCGTAATACAAATTCTAACAGTCTATTCAGTAGGACTATCAGATGGGTATCCACCAGACTTCTGCACAACACAACTGATGGTCCCAACCCAATTTATAAGGCAAGAAATCCCACTTATTAAACCTGACAGGGCACACCTGTGAAGTGAAAACCATTCCCGGTGACTACCTCTTGAAGCTCATCAAGAGAATGCCAAGAGTGTGCAAAGCAGTCATCAAAGCAAAAGGTGGCTACTTTTAAGAACCTAGAATATAAGACATAATTTCAGTTGTTTCACACTTTTTTGTTAAGTATATAATTCCACATGTGTTAATTCATAGTTTTGATGCCTTCAGTGTGAATGTACAATTTTCATAGTCATGAAAATACAGAAAAATCTTTAAATGAGAAGGTGTGTCCAAACTTTTGGTCTGTACTGTATGTACTTGTGTTTTTTCCCATTCCTTTAAAAAATGCTGCGAAAACACTGAAAAAAATTGACATGCTGCAGGTTTTGAAAAAAAAAAAAGCTTTGTAGGTTCAAATCTCTAAGAAAAAAAGCAGCATGTGCATGAGATCTCTGAAATCTCATTCACCTTGCTGATACTGTAATACACTGCATTCTTTCTATGGCAAAAACACAGAGGGGGGGGGAATGTAGCAAAAACACAATGTGTGAAGAACTGGAAAAATAAAACCAAACACATTTACAGTTGTGGCCAAAAGTATTGACACCCGTGCAATTCTGTCAGATAATACTCAGTTTCTTCCTGAAAATGATTGCAAACACAAATTATTTGTTATTCTTATCTTCATTTAATTTGTCTTAAATGAAAAAAACACAAAAAGAATTGTCCTAAAGCCAAATTGGATATAATTCCACACCAAACATAAAAAAGGGGGTGGACAAAAGTATTGGCACTGTTCAAAAAATCTTGTGATGCTTCTCTAATTTGTGTAATTAACAGCACCTGTAACTTACCTGTGGCACCTAACAGGTGTTGGCAATAACTAAATCATACTTCCAGCCAGTTGACATGGATTAAAGTTGACTCAACCTCTGTCCTGTGTCCTTGTGTGTACCACATTGAGCATGGAGAAAAGAAAGAAGACCAAAGAACTGTCTGAGGACTTGAGAAACCAAATTGTGAGGAAGCATGAGCAATCTCAAGGCTACAAGTCCATCTCCAAAGACCTGAATGTTCCTGTGTCTACCGTGCGCAGTGTCTTCAAGAAGTTTAAAGCCCATGGCACTGTGGCTAACCTCCCTAGATGTGGATGGAAAAGAAAAATTGACAAGAGATTTCAACGCAAGATTGTGCGGATGTTGGATAAAGAACCTCGACTAACATCCAAACAAGTTCAAGCTGCCCTGCAGTCCGAGGGTACAACAGTGTCAACCCATACTATCCGTCGGCGTCTGAATGAAAAGGGACTGTATGGTAGGAGACCCAGGAATACCCCACGTCTTACCCCGAGACATAAAAAAAGCCAGGCTGGAGTTTGCCAAACGTACCTGAAAAAGCCTAAAACGTTTTGGAAGAATGTTCTCTGGTCAGATGAGACAAAAGTAGAGCTTTTTGGGCAAAGGCATCAACATAGAGTTTACAGGAGAAAAAAAGAGGCATTCAAAGAAAAGAACACGGTCAAACATGGCGGAGGTTCCCTGATGTTTTGAGGTTGCTTTGCTGCCTCTGGCACTGGACTGCTTGACCGTGTGCATGGCATTATGAAGTCTGAAGACTACCAACAAATTACAAATTTTGCAGCATAATGTAGGGCCCAGTGTGAGAAATCTGGGTCTCCCTCAGAGGTCATGGGTCTTCCAGCAGGACAATGACCCAAAACACACTTCAAAAAGCACTAGAAAATGGTTTGAGAGAAAGCACTGGAGACTTCTAAGGTGGCCAGCAATGAGTCCAGACCTGAATCCCATAGAACACCTGTGGAGAGATCTAAAAATGGCAGTTTGGAGAAGGCACCCTTCAAATATCAGGGATCTGGAGCAGTTTGCCAAAGAAGAATGGTCTAAAATTCCAGCAGAGCATTGTAAGAAACTCATTGATGGTTACTGGAAGCGGTTGGTCGCAGTTATTTTGGCTAAAGGTTGTGCAACCAAGTATTAGGCTGTGGGTGCCAATACTTTTGTCTGGCCCATTTTTGGAGTTTTGTGTGAAATGATCAATGTTTTGCTTTTTGCTTCATTCTCTTTTGTGTTTTTTCCATTTAAAACAAATTAAATGAAGATAATAATACCAAAGAATTTGCAATCATTTTCAGGAAGAAACTGAGTATTATCTGACAGAATTGCAGGGGTGTCAATACTTTTGGCCACAACTGTACATAGATCTCCGCTGTTGGATGGTGGCTGTCATACTTACTCGTGTGCCTGAAAGCCACAAATAGGTGAAAAAAAGGACGTGGTTAGAATTAACTGGTAAAAAATGTCCCATCATGTACACAGTGATAGTATAGATAATAGCCTGAATAAGCTTGTGGTGGTCCGATCACTTATTCCCATACTGGGGACAAATAACTGTGCAAATAAGGGACCATGCAATGGAGCACATAATGAATTGTCTGTGTGACTGGATGGAAAATCTGGATATGTAAAGCCAGTTCACACAGAAGCCATTCTATGGGTGCGTGTTGACGGTCCGTAATCACGCCCAAAGCGCCGCCCCCTTCTGTACGCTTGGTGATTCCGGATGTGTTCATTGCACACATCCAGAATCACCGCACTCCATACATAGGGCCCTGTGTTTTACCTTGCGGCGACGGAGCGTCACCGCAAGGTAAACAGACATGCTGCGTTCTAAAAAGACGTGCCACATGTCCAGTTACGCAGGGCTGCCGGATGTGTGTTCGGACGCATAGTGGAGATGGGATTTCCTAAAATCCCCTCCACTATGCTGTAACATCTGGACGCTGCGGATTGAGCGCTGCGGCTGTACGCAGCGTTCAATCCGCAGCTAATCCGGATGTAATCCGGCACGTGGAAACATACCCTTATCGGAGAAAGCTCGGACTCCTGTAGGTTACAATGGTGACCAACAGTTGCTTTCTCAGCAAGTTCTGGTTATGGCTTCACGTCAGAAGTATCATGAGTTACTAAAGGATTAATTGCATAAGATATCGTGTTCCCAGACATAAGGAGAAAGGCAGATAATATGGTGAACACTTATTGAATGGATTTCTTGTCTAGTAATTCTGTAACTTGGGATGACCTCTGGAGCACATACAATGTCAGGCCACCAACATTTGTACAAGCGAGGTTTTGATTTTTCGATTTTAGATCTTCAGTAATGAATCTGCATATAAATACACAATAGCCCGTGTTTTGTGGCTAACTTGTAAATATTAGTGATGAGCGAGTGTACTCGTTGCTCGAGTTTTCCCAAGCACGCTCGGGTGATCTCCGAGTATTTGTTAGTGTTCGGAGATTTTGTTTTCCCTGCCGCAGCTGGATGATTTGCGACTACTATACAGCTTGATTACATGTGGGAATTCCCTAGCAACCAGGCAACCCCCACATGTACTCAGGCTGGCCAATAGCTGTAAATCAAGCAGCTGAATCTACAAAAACTAAATCTCCGAACACTAACAAATACTCGGAGACCACCTGAGCGTGCCTGGGAAACCTCGAGCAACGAGTATACTCGCTCATCACTAGTAAATATTAATATTCTGTGCAAATGTCCTACAGGCTAAAAAGTATGATGCTGATCACTGTTTATCCCCACTGCTATATGAGTGCCATATATGCTCATTCTCCACCATTGGCCTACAAAAGAACACTTGCCAGCTGATCTGATGGCCTTTGCTATGTGGACTGAATGATATCGTTTTTAGCAGGCTGTCGCCCCTCATAAACAGGCAGTGTGCTGCTATCATCATCATTTACACTTACCTATACAATGTTATTATTATTATTTATTTATATAGCACCATTAATTCCATGGTGCTGTACATGAGAAAAGGGGTTACATACAGGGTTATAGATATCATTTACCGTAAACAAATTTACAATGACAGACTGGTACACAGGGGAGAGGACCCTGTCCTTGCGGACTTACATTCTACGGGATAATGGGGAAGAGACAGTAGGTCGAGGGTGCAGCAGCTCTGGTGGTGATGAGGCGGCAGCTCTGGTGGTGGTGAGGCGGCAGCTCGGGTGGTGGTGAGGTGGCAGTTCGGGTGGTTGGTGAGGCGGCAGCTCGGGTGGTTGGTAAGCCGGCAACTCGGGTGGTGGTGAGGCGGCAGAATGGTTATTGCAGGCTGTAGGCTTTCCTGAAGAGATGGGTTTTCAGGTTCCATCTGAAAGATCCGAGAGTGGTGGATAATCGGACGTGTTGAGGCGTGGAATTCCAGAGGATGGGGGATATTCGGGAGAAATCTTGGAGGTGGTTGTGTGAGGAACGAATAAGTGTGGAGGAGAGTAGTAGGTCTTGGGAGAATCGAATATTACTTGAGGGAAGATAGTGGGAGATTACTTCAGAGATATATGGAGGAGACAGGTTGTGGATGGCTTTGTAGATCAGTGTAGTGTTAGTAGTTTGAACTGGATTCGTTGGGGAATTGGGAGCCAGTGGAGGGATTTCCAGAGGGGAGAAACAGGGGAGTAGCCAGGAGAGAGGTGGATTAGCCGGGCAGCAGAGTTGAGGACAGACTGGAGTGGTGCAAGAGAGTTAGCGGGGAGGCCACAGAGGAGAGTATTGCAGTAATCGAGGCGGGAGATGTTCATCAGCTTTTGTAAAAGGAATCTGTCAGTAACATAACCCCCCATACCACATATATATAATAATGCGGGGATTTTTGTTGTTGTTGAATGCAGTCTTTACTCTTGTGTCCATGGGCTGTGTCTGAATACGCAGCCCTGCTTCATTGTAGTGACTTGGGCTGAGCTGCAATATCACACACAACCTGTGGCTACTGGCCATGTTTTTGCTAATCCTGATAACCTGCTGTGTAGGGGTTAGTTTACCAATAATTCTGTTGTCATTCTGGAGGGTGGGCTAAAATTTTGACATAATACATCTGTATACAATTCTGCATTGTTTTTAGTCTTGATCAGTAACCAAAATGCTAAGCAGCTGGAGAAGAAGTCTGATTTGTCACATTACGGGAGAACAATAAAGAGGCTGTAAGCCCCCCTAATGTATAGTGCCATGGCTAATGGGTATTAATAATACAAATACATGTCATTGTCCATTCATTTATTTAAAACTTACTTTTCTCCCCAGAAAAATGAAGTTTCCCAGAAAATAGGCCAACAATTACTTTGTTTGGACAATCCCAAGTTCAAGTTGCGTGATCACAAGGATATAGCAAACATTTAATCGCCATGTCTATAGGACTAAAGCAAGTGTTTAACAAAGACAAGACTTTCAGACCTAAACGAAAATTTGACCCTGGCACGCAAAGGTTTGAATTACATAAGCGGGCACAAGCATCCTTAAGTTCTGGAGTTGACTTGAAAGCCACAGTTCAGCTGCCCAGTGGAGAAGACCTCAATGACTGGGTGGCTGTTCATGTAGTGGACTTTTTCAATAGGATTAACCTCATCTATGGTACCATTTGTGACTTTTGCACTGAACGAACATGTCCTGTTATGTCTGGAGGTCCAAAGTATGAGTATAGATGGCAAGATGACATGAAATACAAGAAGCCCACTGCCTTACCAGCACCTCAGTATATGAACCTACTCATGGATTGGATTGAAGTACAAATTAATAATGAAGATATATTTCCTACAAGCGTGGGTAAGCATGAATTCAGAAAATGCTACCTTTCTTTTAAGCGTCAAAAAGATGTGCGGTAAGCATCCTGCATACATTTAAATGTCTTGTGTTTCTAATCACTGCCTGCGTGAAATGGTTTATTAGGCCTTTACAGCGGAAATCTGAACATAAATTTGTGCTCTTCGCTTTGTAGCATTGCAGTGTAAGTAACAAGAACTGATCCATTTACATAATGTTCTCTGGAAAGAGCCAGTGCTTTATTTGCCCTTCAAAACCAAACTGAATTAGGGCATTTTGTGTCTTGTTTTTGATGAGCCCTGAGTTTTAGAAAGAAGATCAGTGATAATAGTAAATGTGAAGGCTTAAATTTGGACAAAGATGCATGAGAAAGGTAGGAAAGTTTAAAATATGCTGACGAAAGAGTCGGTATGAAACGCGTATATGTACATTTTAATAAAGCTTCCAAACCATAGTCAACTTTTTCTGGTATCTTCTGCAAGCAGAATGGCATGATCACCACCTTAACCCTACTGTTATATTGGTCTATACCTATGGACTGTTTGGATCCCGCCAGAAGGTTGCCAGCAGCAGCTTCATTAATTCATTAATTCGCCAATAAGACCGAGGTAGGTGTTGGGTCCTGCACACAACACAATAAGGTGAGCAGGGACCTGTGGAGGACCTGTGAGATGTGATAATACTCACACTCCCTCAGCTACCATACTCAATACCCTATGAAGTGCTCTTTCTTTTTCTTCTAGATTCCACCCTTCTAGTCAGGTTTTAGAAAGTGGGAGCTACAGAACAGAAGGTTCCGGCTCTAAATGTTTTATGATGTCTATGGTATGAACAGGAGTTTGGGGCTTCATTAGTTCTTTTGAGTAGTTTGAAACTAAGGTGTTTTTGACTTTTAATCAGATGTTACATGGCTTATAAGTCTCCTCTTTCTGACATGCCAGGCTTGGCTTGTCACTCTCCGCATGGAGAAATGTTACACCTTAGAATTAGATGTCATCAGATTTTGCAAACAAAAAACAGTCTACATTATTAAGTAGTTCTTCTAGACCTGAGAAGGCTTGTATACTTTAAAAATTCATTGTGGTATAGCTGTATAATTCTCTATGAAAGTTTTCTGACGTTATAATGAACATTTTATGAGTCCACCAGTTCTGGTTCTGACTATTTTCAGTGTGGTTTATTTATTTCGGACTCCACTGACAATCTGCATAAAAAAAAGGTGACGTTATTTATTTTTCTTTTTGCAGAGCACATTTCGAAATGTTGCCGTTTGGACAGAAGTGTAGTTTTCCCAGACTAGATAGAGACCTTATTCAAGTATTCGAGTATGTTAATTGTTTTATCATATGTGAATTCTCAAGCACATGCTGCTCTAAAAGCCACATAAAAGAACTTAAGATGGTTAAGTGTGTGAGAGACTGACGAAAGGTGTAAGATTAATAGGATAGCGCATTCACCCCTATCTCTTGCCATCAAAAGTGCCGATTCATTATTTTGTGTTTCAAAAAAATTAAGGATCGGGCATGTTGGATTTATGTGTTTGATCCTTTTTCCTGCTAAGAGATCAGACACTGTCTGTATGGTCAGCGCTTGCTTGCGCCTCCCTTATAGAATAATGCAAGCTCACTGAGCCTATATGTTTCTGGGGATATCAGAGTATATATCTGTCGCTGAATGACAGCTATCTCACATGGAAAAAATGTAATATGTAGGATTCCATAGATTTACTTTAAACCATGTAAATAAATATAGATAGTCATCTTTCTACTTGGGGTAGGGGGGCTGGAGGGAGAGCTTTTGGTCAGATTATTCCCTAGACTTTGGGCTTTATTGGTAAGGCATGACTGTGCAGCTTGGGAAGAATCCCACTTAACAAGTTACACAGGGTCACCCTACACAATAAACATTTGTTCTTTTCTCCCACATCTGTATCTCTAAAGCTGACAGGAAGTCATACATAGGTTAAGTGAAAATAACAAACCAGGACAAGGTGCGTAACAGAACATATGGGCAGAAGCCGTAAATCCCGGCAGGCTACAATTGTTTATAGGATTTCGAGGTGTAGTAAACTGATGACAAGTGCAAACGTTGCCAGGGTCATTTCAGAGCATGCTCCAATAGTGTTCCTTAAAGTGCTTACATGTCTTCCTTTATAGCTTTACAGGGATTTAATTATTTTGTTCTTCCAGGGCTTGCTTCACACTATTTTGCAGATGCTTTTTTTTTCTCAGATGGAAACATGTACTTTTTCCTAAACTACTTGTTTGATCCATCACTTTGCAAATAATTACAAAAAGTACACCAGAATGATAAACTTGATGGGCGAGATTAATGTATAATGCCAAAAACATGTATATTATAATGAAAATGACGCTAATCGCTTCACATCAATCACTGTGACACGTAAACACTTTATATGCATTGCTGTGACTAGTGTATGTCACATATGCATTTTGCACAAAAAATGGTGCATGCGATCAATATCTTTTATGGCTCCTCTGAGACAAGCCTTCTTTTCTAGATATCTTTTCAAAAAATTGTCAATGGAGTTAAGAAAGGTGGCTAAAACTTAGAGTAGGCAGCACGGTGGCTCAGTGATTAGCCTTGCAGCACTGGGGTCCTGGGTTCAAATCCCACCAAGGACAACATCTGCAAGGAGTTTGTACGTTCTCCCCATGTTTGCGTGGGTTTCCTCCATTGCTTCGGTTTCCTCCCACACTCCAAAGACATAATGATAGGGTACTTAGATTGTGTGACCCGATGGGGACAGCGATGATGTCTGTAAAGCGCTGCAGAATTAATGGCGCTATATAAGCAAAGCATAATAAATAAAATAGATGTACATTATGTTCTTCACTTTTTTAGCACACTGTCAGACATCTGGCACAATTTCCATAATGTATTGCATTCATTTCTTACATTAGGGCTCACGCGTTTCCACCATTTCAAAATGATTAGAGGTTTTTTTGTACAGCACATGGTAAAACGTAGAGAAGTCCAAATATGTTTCCTGTTTAACCTCTAGTTATGAAGGTGTACTATGCAAGTTTCTGAGGTTATATTCTAAGGTCTACAGAAATTATCCCTTACAATGGGGCCATGACTTACTTTCCTGTTATTGTGAACTTGTAACCATTAGGCTTTTAACGAAATCTCTGACAATGATGTCAGATACGCTATGCCCCGGTGAATACAATTCATGTCATGCAGCTTTCGTTTGACGTCCATCTTACGGTTGTTACAGGTCGTTTGGCCGTTTGTTGGATTGCATATTTAGGATGTACTTGACACAGTTATCATTTGGAGCTATTGTTAAGTATGTAACCAGATGGTCAGCCCGAGCCATTAATTACTCATCTACCCTAGCCAAGCCTACATAGCAAATGCTAACGCCTAATTCCCATGGTTCTCTGGGTCGTCGTTGCTATTTAAGAAATAACGTAGCAGATGTTGCACAGGTCAAATAACAGGCTGAAAAGAATATTAATTATGCCATCAAAATATTTGTCAAAATGCTAATTTTTATGTTCAGCCCAATAGTTTTCCGTAACTCGTCAGCTAATGGACAGATTCAAGTCACAGTTTAGGTTGTTTCAGTGAGTATAGGAAATCCAAATATTTTTTGTTTCAGTGAATGGAACTGTATTGTAGTCCTACTAACAGCTGGTGGCCAGGAGCTAAGACTTAGTAAGGGTATGTGCACACGCTGAGGATTAGCAGCAGGAAAATCAGCTGCAAATTCTGATGTGTTGGCAGGAAAACATAAAATGTGAGTTTCACCGCACATCACAGCCCAGTATCCCAGCGCACACTTGCGGCCAATGAAAGCAGAGGAGAGAGGGAAAGCACGCGCTGGATACTGGGCAGTGAGGTGCGGTGAAACACTGCCCACAGCCCAGTCAATCAGCGGGGTGCTGAATCAAGGAAGTCTGGAAGTTGACGTGACATCTGCAGATTCCAGCGGTGGCTGCAGCCGGGGTCACGTGGTGCCAAGTGAGCGAGTAGCAATAACAGCGCTCACAGGCAGATATGGCAGCACTATGTGTTTACAAAAATAATTATTTAAAAGGTGTAAATTGATGGGCGCATTATACAATATAGTGGATCACCTCTTTAAAGGGGATATCTGGGATTTTAGAAAAAAAAGTAATGTAGCTAACGGAGGAAACTAGTTGTCTGTTGTACCTGGCATCGATCATTGACCGCTCCTACCAGAGATTCAGGTGCTCCCCATCAACAGAGCAACAGTTTCTCTTCCTGTTGACAGGGCAGAACTACTGGGGTCATGCCGATTGACAGCTGACTTCTCCCAGTTAGGCATTAGAGAGTCGGCTGTCAATCAGCATGATGCCAGTAGTTCCGCCCTGTCAACAGGAAAAGAATAAGGATTAGCTGAATCTCTGGTAGGAGCCGTCAATGACCAGCACCAGGTACAACAGACAGG
Organism: Ranitomeya variabilis; assembly: GCF_051348905.1. Taxonomy (NCBI): domain Eukaryota; kingdom Metazoa; phylum Chordata; class Amphibia; order Anura; family Dendrobatidae; genus Ranitomeya; species Ranitomeya variabilis. The sequence continues at coordinate 427,619,185 of NC_135232.1, forward strand.
TAGTTGCCTCTGTTAGCAGCTACATGCCTTTTTTTTAAAGTCCCAGATATCCCCTTTAAGGAAGTCTTGTGGATGGCAGGGCAGAGAAGCTTTACCCTTACCTTGAGAATTAAAAGGAACCTGTCACCCCCAAAATGGAAGTTGAGCTAAGCGCACCGGCATCAGGGGCTTATCTACAGCATTCTGGAATGCTGTAGATAAGCCCCTGATGTATCCTGAAGGATGAGAAAAAGAGGTTAGATTATACACACCCAGGGGCGGTCCCGCTGCTGTCCGGTCTGATGGGTGTTGCGGTCCGGTCCGGGGCCTCCCATCTTCTTACGATGACGTCCTCTTCTTGTCTTCGCGCTGCAACTCCGGTGCATGCGTACTTTGTCTGCCCTGTTGAGGGCAGAGCAAAGTACTGCAGTGCGCAAGCGTCGGGCCTCTCTGACCTTTCCCGGTTCCTGCGCACTGCAGTACTTTGCTCTGCCCTCAACAGGGCAGACAAAGTAAGCCTGCACCGGAGCCGCAGCGTGACTACAAGAGGACGTCATCGTAAGAAGATGGGAGGCCCTGGACCGGACCGCGACGCCCATCGGATCGGACCGCCCACCCAGGTGAGTATAACCTAACCTCTTTTTCTCATCTTTTAGGTTTCATCGGGGGCTTATCTACAGCATTCCAGAATGCTGTAGATAAGCCCCTGATGATGGTGGGCTTAGCTCACCTTCGATTTTGGGGGTGACAGGTTCCCTTTAAAGTGAATGATCTAAGCTGTAGTACTCGAGAACAGCTACAATTGCAAGGATAAGTCATCAACATCTAAATCCCAGACTTGTCCCTTACATATGAAACTTCAAAACTACTGTGAGCTAGTAAAATACATTTATTCTGAATGCATAATTATTGTTGGCGCAATTTACACTGAATATTACTGTATTACTATCAATTATTACCAAAATAGTATTCATAAAACTTAAGAACTTAATGCTGCCCAACAAAAACACAAAATACTACTCAAAAAAAAATGTGCGATATGAATAAGGGTATGTGCACACGTCCGGATTTCTTGCAGAAATTTCCTGAAGAAAACCGGAAATTTTCTGCAAGAAATCCGCTTTTTTTTTTTTGCGTTTTTTTTCCGTTTTTTTCGCTGTTTTTTTTAGCATTCTGCAAGCGAAATTAGCTTGCAGAATGCTAAAGTTTTCCAAGCGATCTGTAGCATCGCTTGGAAAACTGACTGACAGGTTGGTCACACTTGTCAAACATACTGTTGACAAGTGTGACCAACTTTTTACTATAGATGCAGCCTATGCAGCATCAATAGTAAAAGATAGAATGTTTAAAAATAATAAAAAAAATGCTTATACTCACCCAGACGATCTCCTCAGCGGCGTCCGTTCCTCTTCCTATAGCTGGTGTGTGCGCGCAGGACCTTCCATGATGTCGCGGTCATGTGAGCGGTCACATGACCGCTCACGACCAATCACAAGACAGTGACGTCATCACAGGTCCTTCACCGCACACCAGCTATGAGAACCGAAGCGGCAGCATGCAGCGGTGAGGCGGGAACACTGTGGGGGACATCGAAGGTGAGTATAGGACTATTTTTTATTTTAATTCTTTTATTTTTGGCCAATTATATGGTGCCCAGTGCGTGGAGGAGAGTCTCCTCTCCTCCACACTGGGTACCAACCGCACATAATCTGCTTACTTCCCGCATGGTGTGCACAGCCCCGTGCGGGAAGTAAGCAGATCAATGGACTCCTAGGTGTGCGGAATCCCCGCAATTCCGCATTTTTAATGAACATGTTGCTTTTTTTTCCGCTATGCGATTTTTTCGCGGAAAAAATCGCAACATTTGCACAAAAAATGCGGAATACACGGTAAATAATAGGAGGCATATGTTAGCGTTTTTTTTTCGCGTTTTTATCGTGGTTTTATAGCGGAAAAAACGCGAAAAAAACGCAAAAAATCCTGACGTGTGCACATACCCTCGCAGTCTTGTAGCAACAGAATGTGCAGTTATTTAACAGTAACAAGCAGGTGAAAACTGGCATTTAACACTATTAACATTAAACTGGTCCATTTCCAATCGCAGAATGAAGGATGTGGGTGGATATAAGATGTGACTGCCAGGCCTGAGGCTATAATCATATGGGCTTGAATGCCTTATAAATTACTACATGATGTGGGTAAATTGGGGCTAATGGTACTTATTATATCAGTAGTAATAGAATGTTATGAGGTATGTGTATAGGGGGCCCTTGTGATAGATTTCCGCTAGTTACTTTCACTTTTTAAGAAGATATTTAGCAAGAAGCAGGTCATGACTAAAATTCTTAATCAGATTCATGGGGGTAAGTGAAATAAACTTGGAACAAATCCACAATAGACTACATGAGATGAAATGGCTATATACCGTAAGTGGTGTATGTTAGACAAGCCATTAACATATTGTATGCACTGAGTGCTGGCTCTGATACAGGGTAAAAACACGTGGATACCTACAACGGGCCGCACATAAAAATAATTTTCCTTATTAAACCAAGCACAAAAATCAATTATCCTCTTAAATAAAACTTTTTATTAGAATGACTATTGATCAGTTATTTTATTTTCCTATAAAAGGATTAAATGATGACTTACATGCTAATGGCTACTACTCCAGTGCTTATGTCACTGTCACGCGTTTACCGTTACAGAGAGGAGCCAGAAGACTGCAGTGTTTGATTTCCCCTACTCCTGCACCAATTAGAAGCACTTCACCTTCATATTAAAATGTGTAAATTTCTTTTAGCAGTGCAGGGGTTAATTTGTTCAGTTGAGAGCTCCTGCAACCTTTCCTGCATTAAGGCTCAGCTGTGCAATGTTAGCTACTCCCATCTCCTATTTAATCTGGGCCCTGGCTAGCACTCATTGTCAGAGGTAGCTTATGCTGCCTGGCTGGAGGTTGTTGTTGGTTGTTATTAGAGTAGGGGTTTGGTGGGTTTATCTGTGACTGTTGCTAAGTTTTGAGTGTGTGATAATTCCCTTTCTTTTCCTACTTTGGTTTAACCCCATCCTCCACTCTCTGGTGTTTACCACTGTTGTTTATGTGTGTATATTTGTATGATTGGTATTTTTCTTTATCCCTGTTGGTATTACCTTGGTAGTCTGGTTGGTGTATTACGGTACACTTCTACTCCCCTCTTCCCTGGGTGGGGGAAGGGTACAGACTGAGGGTGGATTCAGGAGCTAAGGCAAGGTACGTGGCCCCGGCATTTTCACCATCTGAAGTAATCCAGGGAACAGAGTGAGCTAGGGCACCCCTAGCATTAGGGATAGGGAAGGAGCCCCTGGTCCTGGGATACCCGACAACAGAGTCGCAAAAAATTCTACTAAAAATAAAATAACTTTAACTTAGAATGCAAGTCTACAAAACTGTGCAATCAATTTGTGTTTCCTCTATTTCATTGACTGTAGGTGCGGTATTCTAATAATAAACTTGGTAGATCGGGATGAACAGAGAATACGTAGGAAATTGATCGGTCTTCCCTCATTATTGATGGTGGCACATCCCCTGTTAACACAACACAAGGGGATGTACTGCTGACCAAAGATAATTTTTAAGCCTGCGGAAAGGTTGCAATCAGTGTCAAATCATCACTGTATAAGTTTTACACTGGACAATGGTCAGGAACGAATGTTTTAAGACTCTAAACTCTGGTTATCTGTAGTCCATTTACGTTGGCTAAATGAAAGTTCATAGGAGCGCTCGTTTCCGACCATTTTCCTGTATGAACATGCACAGCAATCGGCAAATAAGCATTTTTTTCTGTGGGCTTAAAAATCATAGTGTAAACCAGGGATGGGCTGTCCACAATAATATATAATGGATATGAATGATCACCTGGAAGGGGTTGTCCAGTATTGGCATCCCCTACTTAATCAAATCAGGAACCCAATCAAAATAAAGATACTAGATGCTTACATTAGCTGCACTGTTTCTGGGATGTTGGTGTAGCTGTCCCCAGTGGGTGATGTTACTTGTTGCATTGCACAAGGTGTGGAGTCGGTAAGCCAAACCTCTGACTCCTCCATTTCCCTGACTTACCACTCCAACTATGACGCCACGACGCCGACTCCAAGGCACTGCTCACTACTGAGCATGCACATAAAGTGCAGCACTGCTCACTACTGAGCATGCACATAAAGTGCAGCACTGCCTCACTACTGAGCATGTACAGAAAGTGCAGCACTGCCTCACTACTGAGCTTGTACAGAAAGTGCAGCACTGCTTCACTACTGAGCATGTACAGAAAGTGCAGCACTGCCTCACTACTGAGCATGCACAGAAAGTGCAGCACTGCCTCACTACTGAGCATGTATAGAAAATGCAGCGCTGCCTCACTACTGAACATGTACAGAAAGTGCAGCACTGCCTCACTACTGAGCGTGTACAAAAAGTGCAGCGCTGCCTCACTACTGAGCATGTACAGAAAGTGCAGCACTGCCTCACTACTGAGCATGTACAGAAAGTGCAGCACTGCCTCACTACTGAGCATGCACAGAAAGTGCAGCACTGCCTCACTACTGAGCATGCACAGAAAGTGCAGCACTGCCTCACTACTGAGCATGCACAGAAAGTGCAGCGCTGCCTCACTACTGAGCATGAACAGAAAGTGCAGCACTGCCTCACTACTGAGCATGTACAGAAAGTGCAGCGCTGCCTCACTACTGAGCATGAACAGAAAGTGCAGTGCTGCCTCACTACTGAGCATGTACAGAAAATGCAGCTTGCTGTTTCATTATGCCTGCATACTATCCTTAACATTGCTTTTGTCCACACCATGGATTCATGTTAATATCCTCCTATACTTTGCCTCACTAGAGATGTTTATTTGAACTTAAGCACTTAAACACTTTATCAACATGATATCCATTCCACATAACTTCTTGTATGCGCTTTATTGATTATAACCTTTACAGGGTTACTGGCACTTTGTAATTGGCCAAGTTTACATCTTATTGTTTATGGCCATTTTTCATCTGGGTGTGCGGGCCTTGTTTTTAATGAACTTTTTGTGTATCGGTGCATTGATTTCGTTTTCCTAATGTAACCTGTATACTATTGTAATTAATAAATGTTATTGATTTTCTCACTGCATTTTGATTGGACTTGACTGTCCTATTGTAATGATATATAGTCCAGCTTCACGTGTGCAGGGATATTGCCTTTAGTCATATGGTACTTTGATTATTATTACACATTGGTACCCTGCCACTGTGAGCATTCCTTTGTACAGAATGTGCAGCACAGATTCATCTCTTCTTAAAGCCGAGATCCTTAGATCTTAGTAGCAGAACAGACATTTATAGGACATTTTATAAGTTTCCCAAATTGTTATGAAAACATGTTCAGCACATAATGCATTGAACTACTGTACTGAATTTATTATACCTTTTAGTAGTCGGAGTCGGTATATTTTATACTGACTCCAACTCCGATTCCACCAAAATGAACACCGACTCCGACTCGGACAATATTCTGTCAGGATGGATTAGTCTCTGACAAAATAGTAAGTTATGGAATAAAACAGCGGCCACAGATTGACTGCAGCAGTCACATGACACAACAGTGTCACATCACCCACTGACATCACCGGTGAGTATGTAATGTTCTTATTTTAATCGGGGTCCTGAATTGATGAGGCTGGGGTTGTCCAGTAGTGGACTACCCCTTTTAATGGTAATTCTCACCATATTAACAAGGATTTTAAATTTAAATGAAGGTTGGGTTTATTAGAAGCAATTTGTTCTTGTTTTATCCATGTTCACTTATGTATACCACATATAGAAATATGAAGATAAATAAGCATATGCCATATAGTGTGTATATGCCTGCCACCAACTAATGTGAGGACACACAGAAAAAGCCATTTATACAAAGCAATCACTAACGAGCTCTCTCAGTAGTGCTGCCTGCCTCCATTCATCTCTGGGTAGACCTAATGAGCAGAACATTATATTTCCATGCACGGCGGAGCACACTATTATGTATGAACACTTAAAGATCCAATGTGCCTTTACACAAGCTTGTGACGGAAAATCTGTCTAGCATCAGTCCTTGCTGATAGTAGCTGAACGTCAGTAAAGGCAGTTATTACCATAGTACTTCAGCAGACGGTGCTGTCAAAATGTATTTTGTGTTGAGAAAAGCACAGCATGGCCTATAAAAGCACAGGGCTCGGAGCCACATAGGTCAGCACCATGACAAATCTGACTCCTACAATAAAGAACTGCTTGTAGACAGATTACAAGTTCCCTGCAGCCATGTTAGCTGTTACGCAATCCTTCCTTGTGACTGAAGGACATACATCCAATAACAACACTTTACTATGGAAATATGTCGACATGTACTCATTGTGAGCTGTTACATATAGACATGCACTGATGACTAGGACAGCTGGCTTTCCTGTAATCCTTTCTAGATTCTTTGGATTTTGACCATGGACGAGCTGTAGACGGAGTCTTAGTCAGACATTTTCTGGATCACTGATCAATGTGACATCCACATTTTTCTGATTAGAATCATTTTAGCTATGTCAGCCCTTAAAGGTGTTGTCCACTTCTAGGACAACCCTTTCTTGATCTAAATGTTTGGCCACAATGAAATAAGGCCTATACTCACCTGACGTGGTGGCACCGTTCCAGTGGTGTTGGCACTCGTGTTACTGGGGCAGTTGTTATAACACGTGGTGCTGAGCTCCCAATCAGCGCTGAGGTCACTTGACAAATTGTCAATTTGAACATAAAGAGGAAGTCCGGGCTTCGGCTGATCTCTGACTTCCTCTTCATGTTCAATTTGTACGAAGGACAGTGAACCCAGCGCTGATTGGGGTGATGTGTCATAAGTTCATAACACCACACCAGAGCCCCAGGGACCACGAGTGAATACACTTCTGGAACGGCGTCAACGCAAGAGGCGAGTATAAGCTTTTTTATTTTACCGGGGCAACAAGGAGTTGTCCAAGTAGTAGACAACTTCTTTAAATCCTACATAGATTATAGCCCTTCAATCTAACAATGCATTATACATATAAAGATTGAAGCCATCAATTGGCAACAAACAGGTGCCTGTTATATGATCATTGCAGATTGCGAGAATTTACTTATGATTAGGTTGCTTGCACCCTTTTAGAGGTTTGAGCTTCACCCCAAAAGTACTTTTTTTTCTATGTCCTCAGGAGGCCCATTGTCTGCATGTGTATGAAGCCAGCAGCTTGCAGCGATGCTTTGTACTTGCCTGTGGCCTGTGACCTCAGTATTTGTGCTCATAACCTCAACTGTTTTTCCAGAACAGAAGGTTAGACCGTCAGGAGGAATCTCTAGACATGCAAGCTTTCATATGGCTTCTGTTGGAGAAATAAACGTCTGACTTCAAACGAGGGTGCCTTCTGGAACTGCTTATATTACATCTTCTTACCATGCCCACATTTCGTATGTAGAAGCATATGTAGCAGCGTAGCAACAGTTCAATGCACTGCCAACTGCTTCTAGATGTAAAACAGAGCTAGTATATATTTCTCACTAAAAAGATTACCATGACTGTCTTGTGTAGCCTCAAATTGGGCAAGTGTTAGCTGAGTGTGACTTGAGCTGCTTTGACCATGATGATTGGATCAGAACACCTCCAAAATGGCAGCTCTTGTGGGATATTCCCAGTATGCGTTGGCCAGAACCTTCCAAAAGTGATCCAAAGAAGGAAAACCTATGGATTGGTGACAGGGTCATAGGCGCTTAAAGATCATTGGTTCATATTGGTTAAAGGTTAACTAGTTCAGTCCAATCCAAAGGAACACCTACTTTACTTCACTAGTTGCTGGATAAGTTACTGCTGGCAAGGATAGGTGTCAAAACACACAGCCTGCATAAGTCGCAAAACCCACTCTGACCATTGTTCACTGCTAAAAGCGTGTACAATGTAAGCATCAAAATCTCACTTTGAATACCAAGCGGACAGTCTGATGTTAAGGGTACCGTCACACAGTGGCATTTTTATCGCTACGACGGCACGATTCGTGACGTTCTAGCGATATCGTTACGATCTCGCAGTGTCTGACACGCTACTGCGATCAGGCACCCAGCTGAGAAACGTACGTCGTAGCAGATCGTTTGAAACTTTCTTTCGTCGCTGGATCTCCCGCTGTCATCGCTGGATCGTTGTGTGTGACAGCGATCCAGCGATGCATTCGCTGGTAACCAGGGTAAACATCGGGTAACTAAGCGCAGGGCCGCGCTTAGTAACCCGATGTTTACCGTGGTTACCAGCGTAAAAGTAAAAAAAAACAAACCGTACATGCTCACCATCTGATGTCCGTCAGGTCCCTTGCCGTCCGCTTCCCGCTCTGTCTGCCGGCCGGAAAGTGAGAGCAGATCACAGCGGTGACGTCGCCGCTGCGCTCTGCTCTCACTGTACGGCCGGATCTCAGTCAGAGCGGGAAGCAGACGGCAAGGGACCTGACGGACATCAGATGGTGAGCATGTACTGTTTGTTTTTTTTTACTTTTACGCTGGTAACCACGGTAAACATCGGGTTACTAAGCGCGGCCCTGCGCTTAGTAACCCGATGTTTACCCTGGTTACCTGGGGACTTCGGCATCGCTCCAGCGCCGTGATTGCAACGTGTGACCGCAGTCTACGACGCTGGAGCGATAATCATACGACGCTGCGACGTCACGAATCGTGCCGTCGTAGCGATGTAAATGGTACTGTGTGACGGTACCCTAAGTCTATTGTATGCTTAAGGAAGAGATTGCACCAAGATGCGTTATGGGAGAAACGCAAGCATTGTGGTGCTCTGGGCAATGTTCTGCATCCGAGCTACCTCTCGGTGCGTTATCAGTGTGACTGCTAGAGCTAGCCAAGGGTTGTAATTAGCAGTTCCATAGACAGTGAGTGGAGAGGTGGTGCATTGGGTAGGTAATAACTTTCAAATTTGGTAGAAATCCTTTCAATGATGGCATTAGCATAGAATCTGTATCTCATAATACTGAACATCAGCATGTCAGGTGAAACCAGAAGCAGAGAGCTTCTTGTCCCCTACTTATTTTTTCACATCTACTAATCTTAGGTCCTGCTTACGTCATGTTAGAATCTTTCGCCTGGTGTATAACCTGGGGTCTAACCTATAAGGCTATGTGCACATGTTCAGGATTTCTTGCAGAAATTTCCTGAGCAAAACAGGACATTTTCTGCAAGAAATCCGCATGCGTTTTTTGCGCGTTTTTACCGCGTTTTTGGTGCGTTTTTTTTTTGCGGATTTTTCCGGAGGTTCCCAATGCAATAATATAGTGGGAAATCCGCAAAAAAATCTGCAAAATTAATGAACATGCTGCGTTTTTTACCGCAATGCGGTTTTTTTTTTGAAAAAAAAAACGCATCATGTGCACAAAAATTGCGGAATACATTCTAAATGATGGGATGCATAATGTATGTTTTTTTTCGCATTTTTATAGCGAAAAAAGGCAAAAAAAAAAACGCGAAAAATCTGCAACGTGTGCACACAGCCACCTCTCCATAGAACTCCGTAAAGGTAACGGGGGTAGAGGGGTCCTACTGGCTTCTGTTTGACAGGTATGGTCTTCTGCCTCCAGTGCAGGAGGATCAGCACTTCACTACTTTACATCTTTATTTATGACCAGGTTTTTAGTGTTGGTAAATCTCTTATTCCGCTTCATCTGTACAATATTCATCTAAGAAAATGCATGAATGCCGGCAGTTTTGATGACTCTGCAACCCTTTAACATCACTCTGCACAGACTCTTTGCTTCGGCGATAAAAGTGAAAATTAAGGGATTGATTCCAGCAGTTTCATGGCCTCATCTGTCTGCTTTGTTTTGAGCATCTCTCCTTTACCGCTGACACCATTTTACAAATCCCAGCATGCCTCCAATTATCATCCACACAAACAAGTAAGGTTCTTTTCATTCTTTCAACACTTGTAATGACACATGCATTGCATTATCCTCATTACGCTACCAAGTTTATACTTGCTCATCTGGTCGGATACACAGAAGATGTAGGCAGCATGGTGGAAAATATTCTAATGTCTTTCATTTTGACCTAACATTTTTTTAATCCATGCATAGCTAATATCTATTTTCATCGATAACATTAGTAAGTGTAGCCGAGTGTTTATGTGCAAGCGAAAAATCTAAAAGTAAATTGTTAGATCAGTTAGGTCCTTGTCAGTGGATAGGTGAGAATAATTGTTTCTATTTGGAATGCACCTTTATTACATTTTATTACATGTAGTGGATGTGAAAAGTCTACACACCTCTGTTAAAATGCCAACAGCAAACTGAAATTGTTTTGGATGGAATAAGATAAATGAACTGGTTGCATAAATATGTACACCCTTAAGCCACGTTCACACTATCAGTATTTGGTCAGTATTTTACCTCAGTATGTGTAAGCCAAAACCAGGAGTGGGACAGTCAGAGGCAAAGTATAATAGAAACACATCACCACTTCTGTATTTATCACCCACTCCTGGTTTTGGCTTACAAATACTGAGGTAAAATACTGACATTGGCATTAAACTAATACTTTGTTGAAGTACCCTATGATTTTATCACAGCATTTAGTCTTTTTGGGTAGGGGCCTATCAACATGGCACATCTAGAATTGGCAATCTTTGCCCACTATTGCTTGCAGTAGCGCTACAAATCTGTCAGATTGCGAGGGCATCTTCTGTGTACAGTGCCCTCTTAAGGACAACCCACAGATTTTAATTTGGATTAAAGGGGTGGTCCAAAGTTAAACTAAATTTCGTTCTAAATCCCTGTTTGTTTAGTGCCATAATCTAAGCTATTTTCTGATATACTGGTATTAAAAATGCCCTACTATTCCCTAACTACACTATATAACTACTATTCTATTTGTTTTGCTCACTTCTTGAACAAATATTTCTCCACCTCAGAATAAATCCTTCTATTGACCATGTAGTCAATGCTATATACATTTCAGCTTTTTTTCTGCGTTATTTCCCCCATTGAACTGATTGGGTGGAGAAAAAATGCTGAAAAATGCACCAAGAGCGCAGGTACCAGATTTTGCTTTGTTTTTTGTGCCAAAAACTGATTTTATAGAATAGAACTTTTCTTTTCAACACTAAACTATATCAGCTTGCACAAGAGACAAATGTAGCATGCCAAAACCACAGGAAAAACGCTCAAAAAATGTAAGAAAAAACAAGGAAAACCTGCTTTTTTCTGCAACTTCTTTCCTGACAAGAGATCAGGTTTTGCCGCAAAAAAAAAAAAACGCTGAAGAAACGTTTATTGTGAACTTACCCTCCATTGCAGAAAAAAAACATTAAAATGTTGGATAAGCAGTAGCTACTCTTTAATGTTGTGCCTTATTATATAGGTTCCTTTGCATTGTACCGTACTACACGGCAAAATTACTGTCAACTCCATTAAAGTAAGGTCAACATGCCTACAACGATTTCATTTCTTGGCAGAGTTTGACATTGTACAAATCTTAAGAAGTCAGTGGATTTTCCCCAGACACTGTGCCAACAGTGTACTTTATTAACTGGCCTTTAGCCAGTTGTGTTATGTTATGGCAGCAACAAGGTGCAGTAACTGTTACATACACGGCCCAATGTGATACAGGCGAGTATTTCAGCCATAGTGTCTCATTGTAGTTGCATATGTTCTTACATGTGGTGTTCTCACTAGTTGTACAGCCGTTACATGTTTGTCATGTGTTATACAAAGTAGCCTCATTGTATTTTATCAAAGTAATGTACTGGCATTACTCTTATTTCTTTTCCTCCATGTCTGGAAGAAAAGAATCATGATACAAGTGCTTCTCACTAAATTAGAATATCATCAAAACTTAATTTATTTCAGTTCTTCAATACAAAAAGTGAAACTCATATATTATATAGAGTCATTACAAGCAGAGTGATCTAGTTCACGTGTTTATTTCTGTTAATGTTGATAATTATGGTTTACAGCCAATGAAAACACAAAAGTGATTATCTCAGTAAATTAGAATACTTTTAAAATCCGAAATGTTGGCCTATTGAAATGTATGTTCAGTAAATGCACTCACTACTTGCTCGGAGCTCCTTTTGCATCAATTACTGCATCAATGCGGTGTAGCATGGAGGCGATCAGCCTGTGGCACTGCTGAGGTGTTATGGAAGCCCAGGTTGCTTTGATAACAGCCTTCAGCTCATCTGCGTTGCTGGTTTTGGTGCCTCTCATCTTCCTCTTGACAATACCCCATAGACTCTCTATGAAGTTAAGGTCAGGCGAGTTTGCTGGCCAATCAAGCACAGTGATACTGTTGTTTTTAAACCAGGTGTTGGTACTTTTAGCAGTGTGGACAGGTGCCAAGTCCAGCTGGAGAATGAAATTTCCCTTTCCAAGAAGTTTGTCGGCAGATGGAAGCATGAAGTGCTCTAAAATTTCCTGGTAGATAGCTGCGCTGACTTTGGTCTTGATAAAACACACTGTACCTACACCAGCAGATGGCATGGCTCCCAAACCAGCACTGATTGTGGAAACTTCACACTAGACCTCAAGCAGCTTGGATTGTATGCCTCTCCACTCTTCCTCCAGACTCTGGGACCTTGATTTCCAGATGAAATGCAAAATTTACTTTAATCTGAAAACAATACATTGGACCAATGATCAACAGTTCTTTTTCTCCTTGGCCCAGGTAAGATGCTTCTGGTGTTGTCTATTGGTCATGAGTGGCTTGACACAAGGAATGCGACACTTGTAGCCCGTGTCCTGGATACATCTGTGTGTGGTGGCTCTTGAAGCAATTACTCCAGCCGCAGTCCACTCCTTGTGAATCTCCCCAAAATTTTTGAATGGCCTTTTCTTGCTTGTGCACCTTTTTTTTTGCCACACTTTTTCCTTCCATTCAACTTTCCTTTAATGTGCTTGGATACAGCACTCTGTGAACATCCAGGTTGTTTAGCAATGACCCTTTGTGGCTTACCCTCCTTGTGGACTGCGTCACTGACTGCCTTCTGGACATCTGTCAAGTCATCCCCATGATTGCGGAGCCTACTGAAACAGACTAAGGGACCTTTTTAAATGCTTAGGATGCCTTTGCAGGTGTTTTTTCTTAATTATTCTAATTTACTGAGATAATGACTTTTGGGTTTTCATTGGCTGTAAGCAATAATCATCAACATTAACAGAAATAAACACTTTAAATAGATCACTCTGTTTGTAATGACTCTATATAATATAAGAGTTTCACTTTTTGTATTGCAGAATTTAAATAAATTAACTTTTTGATTATATTCTAATTTAGTGAGATGCACTTGTATACAGTTGTGCTAAAAACAGAGGCGTAGCTAGGGTTTCAACTTAGGGGGGGCGAAACATCTGAGTGGGCCCCTAACCAGCTAACCCTGATTACAGCTACGGTTGCGCACTTATTGTGAATATAGGGGAATCTCAGAATATGACCCTACTGTTATTGAAAATAAATCTATATACAAAAACGAACATTGACTTTACCGCCATATTGGACCATATGCACAATAATAATGTCCCCTAAGTTCCCTCATGTACTGCTCCATTATACACAGTATCGTGAACTTAAAGCTTCCCTATACACAGTCTAAGGCTCCCACAGCTCCCCTATACACAGTATGATGACTCTATAACTCCCCTGTACACCGTATGATGTTCCCACTGCTCCCCTTTACACAGTATGATGCTCCCACTGCTCCCCTCTGCACAGTATGATACCACTGCTCCCCTATAGATAGTATGAGCCCAATGATCCCCTATACACAGTATAATGCTGACAGAACTCCACGATAGAAAGTATAATGCCCCCCAGATCTCCCCTATATACAGTGTAATGGGCCAACAGCTCCCATATGCACAATATGCATTCACAGTTCCCTATACACAGTATGATGGGCCTGCAGCTCCAGTCAAACAGTATGATGTCCCTCATAGTTCCCCTGTACACAGTATGATGGGCCCACAGCTTCCTTATACACAGTATGATGGGCCCACAGCTCCTTTATACACAGTATGATGGGCCCACAGCTTCCTTATACACAGTATGATGGGCCCACAGCTCCCTTACACACAGTATGGTGGGCCCGCAGCTCCCTTATACACAGTATGATGAGCCCGCAGCTCCCTTACACAGTATGATGGACCCGCAGCTCCCATATACACAGTATGATGGACCCGCAGCTCCCATATACACAGTATGATGGACCCGCAGCTCCCGTATACACAGTATGATGGACTCACAGCTCCCTTATACACAGCATGATGGACCCGCAGCTCCCGTATACACAGTATGCTGGACCCGCAGCTCCCTTATACACAGTATCATTGGCCTGCATCTCCCGTATATACAGTATGATGGGCCCGCAGCTCCCGAATACACAGTATGATGGACTCACAGCTCCCTTATACACAGTATGATGGGCTCGCAGCTCCCTTATACACAGTATGATGGACTCCCAGCTCCGTTACACACAGTATGCTGGACCCGCAGCTCCCTTATACACAGTATCATTGGCCTGCATCTCCCGTATATACAGTATGATGGGCCCGCAGCTCCCTTATACACAGTATGATGGACCCGCAGCTCCCTTATACACAGTATGATGAACCCGCAGCTCCCTTATACACAGTATGATGGACCCGCAGCTCCCTTATACACAGTATGATGGACCCGCAGCTCCCTTATGCACAGTATGATTGGCCCACAGCTTCCTTATTCACAGTATGATTGGCCCACAGCTTCCTTATACATAGTATGATTGGCCTGCAGCTCCCTTATACACAGTATGATGGACCCGCAGCTCCCTTATACACAGTATGATTGGCCTGCAGCTCCCGTATACATGGTATAATGGACCCGCAGCTCTCGTATACACAGTATGATGGACCCGCAGCTCCCTTATACACAGTATGATTGGCCTGCAGCTCCCGTATACACAGTATGATTGGCCCGCAGCTCCCTTATACACAGTATGATGGGCCCGCAGCTCCCTTATACACAGTATGATGGACCCGCAGCTCCCATATACACAGTATGATGGACCCGCAGCTCCCATATACACAGTATGATGGACCCGCAGCTCCCGTATACACAGTATGATGGACTCACAGCTCCCTTATACACAGAATGAGGGGCTTGCAGCTCCCGTATACACAGTATAATGGACCCGCAGCTCCCTTATACACAGTATGATGGGCCCGCAGCTCCCATATACACAGTATGATGGACCCGCAGCTCCCGTATACAGTATGATGGACTCACATCTCCCTTATACACAGTATGATGGGCTTGCAGCTCCCGTATACACAGTATGATGGGCTTGCAGCTCCCGTATACACAGTATGATGGGCCCGCAGCTCCCGTATACACAGTATGATGGGCCCGCAGCTCCCTTATACACAGTATGATGGACTCACAGCTCCCTTATACACAGTATGATGGGCTTGCAGCTCCCTTATACAC
This sequence comes from Ranitomeya variabilis, assembly GCF_051348905.1. NCBI lineage: Eukaryota > Metazoa > Chordata > Amphibia > Anura > Dendrobatidae > Ranitomeya > Ranitomeya variabilis. The sequence goes on from NC_135232.1 coordinate 427,634,683, forward strand.
AGTATGATGGACCCGCAGCTCCCGTATACACAGTATAATGGACCCGCAGCTCCCTTATACACAGTATGATGGGCCCGCAGCTCCCATATACACAGTATGATTGGCCCGCAGCTCCCTTATACACAGTATGATTGACTCACAGCTCCCTTATACACAGTATGATGGGCTTGCAGCTCCCGTATACACAGTATGATGTGCCTGCAGCTCTCTTATACACAGTGTGATGGGCCCGCAGCTCCCGTATACACAGTATAATGGACCCGCAGCTCCCTTATACACAGTATGATGGGCCCGCAGCTCCCTTATACACAGTATGATGGGGCCACAGCTCCGTTATACACAGTATGATTGGCCCGCAGCTCCCTTATACACAGTATGATGGTCCCGCAGCTCCCTTATACACAGTATGATGGGCCCGCAGCTCCCTTATCACAGTATGATGGGCCCGCAGCTCCCATATACACAGTATGATGGACTCACAGCTCCCTGTCATGATTTGGATGCCCCGGTCATTTAGTCATCCTCCGGCGTATTCACTATTTTGTGGCACTGCTGCAGTGCCGCTGCTCAAACTTGTGAGCGCAGCTTCTGACAGACCAGAAGTGAGAAGCTATGTCACAAGCGCTCAATGTAAGACTATGAGGCTATGTGCACTTGTTGCGGATTCGTGTGCGGATTTCTTGTGTTTTTTGTGCAGATTTCACCTGCTTTTTAACACCTGCGGAATCCTATACAGGAGCAGATGTAAAACACTGCGGAATCCGCAAAAAGAATTGACATGCTGTGGGAAATACAACGCAGCGTTTCCGTGTGGTATTTTCCGCACCATGGGCACTGTGGATTTGGCTTTCCATAGATTTACATGGTACTGTAAACCAGATGGAAAACTGCTGCGAATCCGCAGCGGCTAATCCGCACCGTGTGCACATAGCCTGAGAGTGAGAAAGAAGCCAGAACGAGGCTCCCACAGACTCACATTGATTAGTGACCTCTGCGCTGCTCCATGAAACATTGGAGCCTTGGACAGGTCACAAACTGCAGGAGACAGAGCCGAGCGGAGACAAAAACAGATGAAAACGCCAGAAGGTGAGTATAAGACAGGGGGCAGGGACGGGGATTTTCAGCACCGCTCCAGCAATGAAATAAAAAATAATGCTGGAATGGTGCTGTTAGTGTGATGCAGCTCTTGGTTACTGTATGCGGGCTCCTTATACTAATAATCATAAAAGACCCAGGTGGTACGTATCAAAAGCCCCCTACCCCCATCTCCAGCCTCCCCAGACAGCAAATATTGATGGAGTACATATAATATCATAACAAAACATTATAATATTCAGCCCCCAGTGACCTGTCTCCCTTCCCCCACTTCAGCCCCAATACCCCCATCATCTCACATCCACCCCCTCAGTGCCCTGTCCCACCTCACCCACCTTCTGCCCTCACAACCCCCAAATGGTCTTACATTCACCCCCCAGTACCCTGTCCCCCCTCACTCACTTTCAGCCCCCACAATACCCCAACGGTCTCACAGTGACATGCCTGAATTTAATAAACCTAATAAGTTCCATCCCCACTTACTGATGAAGTTTACACTGCAGGCAGGACCAGGAAGTAAGTGAAATGCAAGGTGTGGGCACTAGGACCCAGCGTGCCTGAGCCAATCCCAGCGTGCACAGAGTGAAGAAAAACTGCGGCCGGGGAAAAGCTTCATGATCAGGTCAGACGGGCGAAACCATTCACTGCAGGAGGGAGACTGCAGCCGGCCACTGTGCTAGCAGCCTGCAGAGTCTCCGTCAGACGGGAGCAGACATTATACTGCTCTGCTCCTATGCGGTGTTCTGCCTCATCACAGAAGTGGCCCTGGCTCCCGGGGGGCCCATTCATTTGACAGGGCCCGGGGCGACGGCCCCCTCTGCCCCCCCCAGTAGCTACGCTACTGGCTCAAAAGTTTTCATACCACGGCAGAATTTTAGCTTTCTTGGCCTTTTTTCAAATAACACGAATGATAACACCAAAACTTTTTCTCCACTCATGGTTAGTGGTTGGGTGAAGCCATTTATTGTCAAACTACTGTGTTTTCTCTTTTTAAATCGTAATGACAACCCAAAACATCCTGATGACCCTGATCAACAGTTAACATACGCTGATGATTTTGGCCTGATGACATGCACACAAGTTCACACAAATGGGTTTGAATGGCTAATAAAGGTAACATCCTCACCTGTGACCTGCTTGCTTGTAATTAATGTGTGTGTATAAAAGCTGAGTGAGTTTCTGGGATCCAGACAGACTCTTGCATCTTTCATCCAGCCACTGATGTTTCTGGATTGTGAGTCATGGGGAAATCAAAAGAATTGTCAATAGATCTATGGGAAAAGGTAGTTGAACTGTATAAAACAGGAAAGAGATACAAAAATATATTCTAGGAATTGATAATGCCAGTCAGCAGCGTTCAAACTCTGATTATCAAATGGAAAATCGGGGGCTCTGTGAAAACAAAATCATGGTCAGGTAGACCAACAAAAATTTCGTCCACAACTGCCAGGAAAATTGTTTGAGATGCAAAGAAAAACCCACAAACAACATCAGCTGAAATACTGGACTCTCTGAAAACTAGCGGTGTGACTGTTTCAAGAAGCACAATAAGGAGGCACTTGAAGAGAAATAAGCTACATGGTCGAATCGACAGAAGAAAGCCATTACTGCGCAAATGCCACAAAGTATCTCTCCTACAATATGCAAAACAGCACAGACACAAGCCTCAAAACTTCTGAAATAAGGTAATTTGGAGTGATGAGACCAAAGTTGAACTTTTTGGCCGCAACCATGAACGTTTCATTTGGAGATAGGTCAACAAGGCCTATGATGAAAGGAACACCATTCCTACTGTAAAGCACAGAGGTGGATCGCTGATGTTTTGGTGATATTTGAGCTACAAAGACACAGGAAACTTGGTTAAAGTTGAAGGAATATGAATGCAGCACGTTAGCAAATACTGGTGGCAAATTTGCACTCATCAGCCCGGAAGCTGCGCATGTGACATATTTGGATATTCCAACATGACAACAATCCAAAACACAAGGCCAAGTTGACCTGTCATTGGCTACAGCAAACAAAGTGAATGTTCTGGAGTGGCCATCTCAGTCTCCTGACCTCAATATCATTGAGCCACTCTGGGGAGCTCTCAAGCACGCAGTTCACGCTAGACAGCCCAGGAATTTACAGGAACTTGAGTCTTTTTGCCAAGAAGAGTGGGCAGCTTTACCATCTGAGAAAATAAAGAACCTCATCCACAACTACCACAAAAGACTTCAAGCTGTCATTGATGTTAGAGGGGGCAATACACGGTATTAAGAAATGGGGTATGTAAACTTTTGATTAGGGTCATTTGGATGTTTTGGGTTGTCTTTATGATTTAAAAAGAGAAAACACAGTAGTTTGACAATAAATGGCTTCACCCAACTACTAACCATGAGTGGAGAAAAACTTTTGGTGTTATCATTCATATTCTCTGAAAAAAGGCCAAGAAAGCAAAAATTCTGCCGGGGTATGTAAACTTTTGAGTACAACTGTTTATGTATATTTGTAAAATCAAGTTTACCCAGAGAGCAATTGAATTAAAATGTAGGATATGGTTCTATACATATGTTATCAGTATTCTATGACTATTTTTGTAGTACGTAGATGAAAACTCCACACTCAAATGGATGAAGTGAAATAGAAAATATTTATTTATTCATGCAGTTCAATAAATCCAGAATCCTAACATTTCGGTCCTATAGTCAGACCTTCATCAGATTGCCGTGGATTGCGTGGGGTAAAGTTGAGGAAATGTATGAGCAGTACTGTGGACAGCCAGCGACGTTACAAGTGTCCCCAGCTTTATACCACGCAATCCACATAAGTCTGATGAAGGTCTGACTATAGGACCGAAACGGTTAGATTCGGGATTTATTGGATTGCGTGAATAAATATTTCTTTTTTCACTTCATCTGAGTGCCAGTTCTTTCATTTATCTACTGTTATAGATTGATATGGAACACTACTCGGGAACCTACCAATATTCTTCGGAGTGCCGTATACTATTACCTACTATTTTTTAGTAATATAGCATTTGTTCACAATTCTTTAAACTGAGCACCTGAAATGTTGTAGGAGTTTTCCAAGTTTAGGTCTTTAGTCCCAAAGACTTGCTCTCGGTGAATATAACCGGCTGCAGTGGTAACGTCACAACTATGGCAAGTACCTGCTGCAGCCAATCACTGGGCGGAGAGGTGATTATCATGTAGTGATGTCACCGCTGCAGGCTTTACAAAAAGTCATTTGTAATGAAGCTGAGGGCAAGAAAGCATCTGTAAAAGCATCAGCAGAAAATGAGAGAATAAGCTCGCCAGAAGCCTCACTAACAAGATGGAAGAATTAGAATTAATAATGTTGAAAGAGAATTTTGATCTGGTGGGGATAACGGAGACATGGCTGGATGAGAGCTATGACTGGGCTGTAGAATTACAGCTGTTCAGGAATGACCGAACAAATAAGTGAGGGGGAGGGGTTTGGTTTTTACATGAAAAATCTGTCCTAAAGCCAATCGTGCAAGGTAATATAGTGTATGTGGGGCACATGACAATTTGAAGTCGATATGGACAGGAATAAGTGGGGGAGAAAGAACAATAACATACTGATAGGGGTTTGTTATGAGTCTCCTAATATAATGGAAGAGGCAGAAAATATTCTCGTAAAGCAAGATGAGGCAGCGAATGAGGGAGAAATCATTATGGGAGACTTCAAATACCCCAATATAGATCGGGAGCAGAAACCCGCAGGCCCTGAAAAGGAAACGGGCTTTTGATGACAATGAAAGACAATTTGGTTTCACAACTAGATCAGGACCCAACAAGGAGTCACTTTTAGATCTAATTTTAACCGATAGACAAGCGTATCAAATATATGGGTTGGGGTTTAATTGGGTAATCATTTTCCCTTATCCTTTAATAAGATGTACCGTATATATAGTAGAGGGGCTTCAGAAACCCATACTTTCAGGAACACTAATTTCCATTGGCTAAGAGATCGTTATGGTCATAAACAAGGTCCTTCACGGAGAAAATGAGTCCCTTTATAAGCAACCTGAATAGGTCCCTCACACAGCAGATGATCAATCTGCTACACATAGCAGGGCGTCAGCGTATCGGAGTATCGCAGCTTCAAGTCTCCTATGGAGACAAGTAAAAAGTAGAATAAAAAAATGTTTTTAAAAGTATTAAAAAATAAAAAAATATAAAGGATCAAATCACTACCCTTTCGCCACATTCAAAATAAAACAATACAAAACCTCCCACATATTTGGTATAGCTGCGTTCAGAAACACCTGATCTATCAAAATATAAATGTATCAATTAATCCAATCGGTAAACCGAGTACCTAGAAAAAAAATCAAAACACCAGAATTGCATTCTTTTGATCGTCTCAACAAATTGCAATAACAGGCGATCAAAACATCATATCTACCCCAAAATGGTGTCAATAGAAAACATCAGCTCAGCCAGCAAAGAATAAGCCCTCACCCAGCCATAGATCCCGAAAAATGGAGACGCTTTGGATCTCGGAAAATGGTGTCATTTTTTTTTTTTCACCACTTCAAAAATAAAAAATTGCCTATTCATGTTTGGTATCTGTGAACTCATAATGAACTGGAGAATCATAATGGCAGGTCAGTTTTAGCCTTTAGTGAATATGGTAAGAAAAACTCAAAAAACAATTGTGGAATTGCACTTTTTTTGCAATTTCAGTGCACTTTTCATTTTTTTCCCATTTTCCAGTACACGGTATGGTAAAACCAAAGATGTCAAGCTCTGGGTGGAACTCGATAGACTTGTTTCTTCTTTCAAACTTGAAACCATATAACTGGGTAACGTAAAAATCTCCAATGTAATTTATGACCTAGATAAAGGAAGAGGCACAATATTACTTACATAAGAGGGAATCTGTCACCAGGTTTTCACCACTTAATCTGAGTGCAGCATAATGTGCACACAGAGCCCCCAGTTCCAATGATTTGTCAGGCTGCTTGCTGTAGTTTTGATGAAATCACCATTTATCACTAGAGGACTTGTAGACCTGCTGCCATGAAGTACGGTACTTTATATTCATGGACTCTGCATAACCCTGCTTGTACCACTGATTGGCAGCTTTCTGCCTATGCACAGTGTACACATAAAGCAGAAAATCATTGGAGTGAGCGGGGTTATACAGAGCACATCATTCATGGAACTAGGAGATCTTCGGCAGGTACAGTAGATTTAATCAAATCTACAGCATGCAGCCTGGTAAGTGACACATTTCTGGAATCACAGGGTCACTGCCCATACAGCATGCTGCTCTCAGATGGGATCGCAAAAACCTGATGACGGATTCCCTTAAGAATGGTATGTATGCGTGAATGCTAAAAAGATTATTATACAACTATTCGGCTATCAGGATGCTATTTTTGTTTTTTACAGCTTCATGACCAGGACAATTTAATGTTCTAGGGTTACTACCATTCTTGAAGTGTGCGCGGACCTGTCTGCCTCGTAGAATACCTTCCACATTCATGCACTGTTTAGCACGTGCACATTCTCTGATGTATACAATGGTATGCACATTCCAGACATCCCACACCCCTCACTAGCTCCTCATCCTCCAACATGTCATGTACAACTAGTGATGTATAATGACGAAAACAGACTGTGATTGAACTTGCCAAAATGTCCAACTACAGTGACCCACATTTTGGACATCAGTCATAGCAGACGTGTTGCGCTGTCTTTATTAGTATGTTGCACCCAAACATTTCTGCCCTCCAGATCTACCGTAAGTCAGAGCCCAATAGAGAGATAAGTATGAGTCTCACGTCCTGAGAAGGCTTCCTGCCGCATAGCTCATACACAACAATTTTAATGGCAAGAAAGCGTTTTCTTTATGTAGCACCAACATATTCTACAGAACGTTACCACTGGAGAGCAAGAAATGAATTGGCAGACAAACCAGAGAGGACTCTGCCCATACGAACTTACAATTAAAGTGGACTGGGAAGAGTGACACAACAGGTACATGGTGCTCCAGTTTCGCATCTCTGGTCCTCCAAGCCAGACTTGGCTTTACTTGGCTGCATTGATGAAGTCCTGTATACCCCACATTGCCAATGCCTGGCACGAAAAATGGATCGGCTACGGGTATTTGAAAATTGCGCAATTTTTTAAAAATTTTAGCAAACTTTGGAATTTGTTGCCACTTAGATAAAAAAGAATCTAGACATGTTTGGTGTCTATGAACTCGTAATGACCTGGAGAATCATAATGGCAGGTCACTTTTAGCATTTAGTGAACCTAGCAAAAATCAAAACAAAAAAACAAGTGTGGGACTGCACTTTTTTTGCAATTTTACCGCACTTGGAATTTTTTTCCCATTTTTAGTACATGACATGCTAAAACCAATGATGTCGTTCAAAAGTACAACTAGTCCCGCAAAAAACAAGCCCTCACATGGCCGTATTGATGTAAAAATAAAAAAGTTATGGCTCTGACAAGGAGGGGAGCGAAAGACGAAAAAGCAAAGCTGAAAAAAGCTGGGGTCATGAAGGACTTAAAGCTCACAACAAATTGTAAGCAGGATGCCTGAGATCCACAGATGCAGATTGAAGACACATTGGTGGATTTTTTTAGAACTACCAAATTTGCGACCACATCAGGCATGGATTCCTTTTACTTTATGGGCCCCTCCATATATCAATATTAGTGGTGATAATATGCAATATATCAATGAGATGTACCACAACTGCGGTTGGAACAATGCATACATTTGTACTGGAGCTCCAGCCTTGGCTATTGGAAAGAATTAACATTGAGTTTAGCAGGGTTTTCCTTTTTGAAACATTTTAAGTGTTTTCAAATTCTGAAATAGCTCTTGATTTAAAATGACAACATGTAGACAGCAAATTACATTGTTGCTCTAAGTGATTTGGAACATTAAGAACCTGCACAAATGCATAATCTCAGATTAACCTGCTTCTTTTTTTTCCAAGCACATGCTAAGTACAAAGTGTCCAAGCCTTTGTTATTCTAGCACCCCTATGCCTTATTTACCTATGCAACGATAGAATGCAATGTAATCAGTACAATTGAAAAAGCTTTTTATTTTTACCACTTTTCTATTGTGAATACTATGGCAAATTTATACTAAACAAAATCATTTTAATGTATAAAGGTAATGTTATTTGTTGTAATTGGTGTCATTGAGGTATATTATTCCCTTACCTTTCTTGATGCTAATACTAGGCTATATCCACAAATCCAAAAAAAGTACAGTAGCTGTCCAAGGGGGAAACATTCCCAAGAGTGTACTTTAGCCTACATTAAGCAAGTTTCTAAACCTAGGGTAACGGGACTGTGCCATGATCCGAGGAGAGCCTGGAGGAGCGTAACTAGGTGAACACCTGACCCTTCACTAGAGCCCCTGATGGTGGGGTTAGACTTGGCTCCAGATGGACAGCAGGAGCTGCACTAGGATAGATGCAAGGCGCTGACCCCCAAGGGGCAAGAAACTGGAACGGCCTAGAAGGGAAGGTTCAGCTTGCACAGTCGGGCATGGCAGGAACACAGCAACGGCAGGTGCTGGCTGGTATACAGGCAGGCACTGGCAGGTATGGCTGTTATACAGGCAGGCACTGGCAAGAGCAGGCAGGTTTGGCTGTTATACAGGTGGGCACGGCAAGTTCAGGCAAATACAGGCGATATAGAGTAGAGCACGGCTGGTATGGCTGGTGTACAGGTAGGCACGACAAGTGCAGGCAGGTACGACTGATGTACAGGTAGGCACGACAAGTGCAGGCAGGTACGGCTGATGTACAAGTAGGCATGACAAGTGCAGGCAGGTACGGCTGATGTACAGGTAGGCACGACAAGTGCAGGCTGGTACGGCTGTTGTACAGGTAAGCACAAGTGTAGGCTGGTACGGCTGGTGTACAGGTAGGCACGACAAGTGCAGGCAGGTATGGCTTATGTACAGGTAGGCACAAGTACAGGCTGGTACGGCTGGTGTACAGGTAGGCACGACAAGTGCAGGCCGGTACAGCTGGTGTACAGGAAGGCACGACAAGTGCAGGCAGGTATGGCTGATGTACAGGTAGGCACAAGTACAGGCTGATATGGCTGGTGTACAGGTAGGCATGACAAGTGCAGGCAGGTACGGCTGGTGTACAGGTAGGCACGACAAGTGCAGGCAGGTATGGCTGATGTACAGGTAGGCACGACAAGTGCAGGCTGGTACGGCTGATCTACAGGTAGGCACGACATGTGCAGGCAGGTACGGCTGATATACAGGAGAGCACTGCAAGTGCAGATAGGTACGGCTGTTATAAAGACTGGCATGCAAATGCTGGCGAGCATGGATGATATACAGGCAGGCACGTGCTGGTGAGCACAGCTAAAATACAGGAACACAAGGCAAGTACAGGTAGACAGGTAAACTGACTAGTGTATACAGGGGACCTGAGAAGAAGCAAAAGTGTACACTACTGACATTACTCATTACTCAAGCACCTCTCATTAGGTGGTGATGCCTTAAATAATAAGTGTCTCCCAGCCATTGGCCCTGGCCAATTTCAAACTCTCCTTAGTAAAGTGTCGAGCACAAGAAAATTACTACATTTAGTAGATTTAGTGGAATCCAAGGGGTAACGTTTCTCCTTGCAAAGAGTGACATGTCAAGCCTGGCATGCCAAGGTCAGGAGACTTAGTTTCAAGCCTTGCAAAGCTCCTCTGGGAAACTAAATATGCAAATTGCCTCTTCAGAGAGGAAGAGGACTAGAACTTTAAGGCTGAGTCACTTTTGGTGACGTAGCAACGATCCCGCTAACGATCTCGTTATGTGTGACAGCGACCAACGATCAGGCCCCTGCTGGGAGATCGTTGGTGGATGGGAATGATCAGGACCTTTTTTTGGTCGCTGATCACCCGCTGTCATCGCTGGATCGGCGTGTGTGACGCTGATCCAGCGATGTGTTCACTTGTAACCAGGGTAAATATCGGGTTACTAAGCGCAGGGCCGCGCTTAGTAACCCGATAATTACCCTGGTTACCATTGTAAAAGTAAAAAAAAAAACAGTACATACTCACATTCTGATGTCTGTCACGTCCCCCGGCGTCCACAGGGTTAAAACTGCTTTCGGCAAGAGCGCTGCTAATATGCACGCGCTGCTGCCAAGAGCTTCCCTGCACTGACTGTGTCAGTGCCGGCCATAAAGCAGAGCACAGCGGTGACGTCACCGCTGTTACTGCCGGCGCTGACACATTCAGTGCACGCCTGTGGACGCCGGCGGGGGACGTGACAGACATCAGAATGTGAGTATGTAGTGTTTTTTTTTTTTTACTTTTACAATGGTAACCAGGGTAAATATCGGGTTACTAAGCGCGGCCCTGCACTTAGTAACCCGATGTTTACCCTGGTTACCCGGGGACTTCGGCATCGTTGAAGACAGTTTCAACGATGCCGAAGTCGTTCCCCTGATCGTTGGTTGCTGGAGAGAGCTGTCTGTGTGACAGCTCCCCAGCGACCACACAACGACTTACCAATGATCACGGCCAGGTCGTATCGCTGGTCGTGATCGTTGGTAAGTCGTTTAGTGTAACGTTACCTTTAGTACCACCTGTTGGAAGTAGCAATCCTAAAAGTCAATATCGACCTTTTAACAAGAACTGCCATATGACTTAGGATAAAAGCCAAACCTAATCTCTGCAAATTAGGATTCTGGTTTGGCTTTTATCCTAAGTCATGTGGCAAGGTTTGTTAATGGGTCGAACTGAGAATCTGTCAGTGAGCTTGTTCTGATGGTCTGACTGAAAACTTTGTAACTGAGCTCCTCTCAGCTGATGTATGACCACAGACTACATTAAAGTTGAATGTACAGGGAAAGAGAGTCTGTATTAGGGCTCATACTCACTTGCGAGAAACTCGGATGAGTCTCGCACGGCAATACCCGGCACTCCGGAGCGGAGTGTGCAGCTGCATGTATTCCTATGCGGCCGCACGCTCCGATCTGAGTGCCGGGTGCTGATATTAACATGAGAGACTCATCCGAGTTTCTCGCGAGTGAGTATGAGCCCTTAGACAAACACTGCAATATTTTTAATGAACCCCCATTGTAAAAATGATATTTAGCCCAAAATGCTTGCAGTTGCGTAAAAACAAACTTTCTCCTCAAAGGGAGACAAGCCCCTTAAATATAAACGTTTTACAGTGGCTCCAGAGCACAACGTTAAGCAACTCATAGTAATATAATATAACAACAGAATAATTATTTTTAGAATTAGGAAACAAGCAAAACAGTCCATGTCAAATGCCAGTCTGGACCAGGAAGAAATAAAACTACAAAGCACTAATGTAATGCAAATAAAATAAATTTTTTTGTAGTTAAGGAAGAAAACATGCAGAAACAGATTGGGTTGTGATATCTCTGCGTGGATGCTTCCAATTTACAGGAGATAGGATTACTGGTGTGTCTACTTTCTATATTCAGCATTATTCCATTCCATTCTTAGCAAGTTTGAATTGAGCTCTTCTATGATTTATGGACCAAGTCACGGAAAGTAATAGCTGTGTTGGAACATGTCTTGTTTCTTTTTTCTTTTGCTTTTCTGCTGACTTCATCATTTTCGGTATTACATTGAAAATCCCATAAGTTCTCTAAGCTCATTACTTGCACAGGGTCACAAAATTATACTTTGAGAAATTCTGTAGAAATTCCGTATTGATCACTTCTGAATACAAAGCTGTGGGGTAAGCTTGTGCCTTCTCGATTTTTTTTTTCCCATATCATTACCGTGTTTTATTTCGGCAGTTTACTATTGCCTGAAATCAAGATTGAAATGGAAAACGGTAAACGCTGAAAGGCAAGCAATGAAGCTTTTCAGAGTTGTATACTAAAGACGTTTTTTTTTCATTAGATCTGTGTATATGTTCATGTAGTGTAGTGTGAGCACGTTCATATACTCCCCTACCGCCGCACTCACCAGGGTCCAGCACTGGTCTGCTCCTCTTCTCAGTGATGTCACCGCTCTTCAGACTCCCCAGGTAATGCTGTGTTTTTATAGTGTACGTCGAGAGAGAGCACACTCCAAAATGGAAAATGAAGCTGGAATTGGTAGCCGGATCCACTCATTTCACCTCACGTTCCATCCGTTTATCTCTGGTACCGTCACTGTGCGTTTTTTCACCGGACAGAAAAAACTTTCCTCTGTACATTTTCTCCGTCCGCCGGAAAAATTATTTTTGACGGATCTGGCAAAAAATGGATGAAACGTGTGGCCATGAGGCGCAATCCGGCGCTAATACAACTCTATGAGAAATCAGAAAAAACAGATCCGTTTTTTTTCAAAATTCGCCGGATTGTGCCTGATGGCAAGGTGTGGAGTGTGACAATCCAAGCCTGACATCCTAAGTCATATAAACCACACAAAAAAGGCACAATAAACCCAAAAAAATACTCTGTTGCAAAAAAAAATAACAGTAAACAGCAAGTGCTAATAAAAAAGATGGAAAAACACAGGGTATTTGGTTAAATATTTTTTGGGGTTTTAAGCTTTTAAAGCTCTGCTCTTCCTGGGGTTTTCTGCCCAGTGGGCGGTCCGATCAGTGATTGACAGCTTTCATTTTATAAGTGTGCATAAAGAGGTAGCTGTTAATCACAGGCCTGAAAATCACAGAAACAGCATGGGTTTAAATGATTAAAGCACAGGTTATACTGAATCTATTGTCATAAATCTACATATCATTCTGCTCCGCTCCCTCTGCTCTGTTATATAGTGCCTGCAGATTGAACTGCATTTGCTTGGTGACAGGTTCCCTTTAACCCCTTTCTGGCATTGGACGTACTATTCCGTCCATGTGACCTGGGACTTAATTCCCATGGACGGAATAGTACGTCCCAGGCGATCAGCCTCGCTCCCAGGCTGTGGGGCCCCTGAGCAGGTGGGGGGCCGGTGCCAGCAGTGGGCCCCCCGACGTCATCGGAAGATCAGCTGTACCGGCATTTAGCCGATACAGCTGATCGCAATGATGGGAGAAGGAGCGCTGCGCTCCTTCTCCCATCCTTCCCCTGTCAGTGTCGTCTGATGTTGCCAACACTGACAGCGGGCGCGATGACGTCACTGCCCGACTCCCGCTGTCAGGAGATCAGCGGGAGCAGCGCAGGAACCAGGAAGAAGAGAGGTGAGTATTTATTTTTTATGAGGGTGCTGCCTTATTACAGGGTCTGCCTATGGGGATCTGCCGCCTTATCATAGGGTCTGCCTATGGGGATCTGCCGCCTTATTACATGGTCTGCCTATGGGGGGCTGCCTTATTACAGGGTCTGACTATGGGGGCTCCCTTATTACAGGGTCTGACTATGGGGGCTGCCTTATTACAGGGTCTGACCACAGGGGTGCTGCCTCATTACAGGGTCTGACTATGGGGGTGCTGCCTTATTACAGGGTCTGACTATGGAGGCTGCCTTATTACAGGTGCTGCCTTATTACAGTGTCTGCCTATAGGGGTGCTGCCTTATTACAGGGTCTATGGGGGCTACCTTATTACAGGGTCTGACCACAGGGGTGCTGCCTCATTACAGGGTCTGACTATGGGGGTGCTGCCTTATTACAGGGTCTGCCTATAGGGGTGCTGCCTTATTACAGGGTCTGACTATGGAGGTGCTGCCTTATTACAGGGTCTGCCTATAGGGGTGAAGCCTTATTACAGAGTCTGCCTATAGGGGTGATGCCTTATTACAGAGTCTGCCTATAGGGGTGCTGCCTTATTACAGGGTCTGACTATGGGGGTGCTGCCTTATTACAGGGTCTGCCTATAGGGGTGCTGCCTTATTACAGGGTCTGCCTATAGGGGTGCTGCCTTATTACAGGGTCTGACTATAGGGGTGCTGCCTTATTTCAGCGTCTGCCTATAGGGGTGCTGCCTTATTACAGGGTCTGACTATAGGGGTGCTGCCTTATTTCAGCGTCTGCCTATAGGGGTGCTGCCTTATTACAGGGTCTGACTATGGGGGTGCTGCCTTATTACAGGGTCTGACTATAGGGGTGCTGCCTTATTTCAGCGTCTGCCTATAGGGGTGCTGCCTTATTTCAGGGTCTGACTATGGGGGCTACTATAGTGTGACAAGAAGAGGACGTCATCGTATGAAGCTACTGTAGGAGGCGCTGGACCGGACCGCGACACCATCGCAGCGGAACGCCCCTGGGTGAGTATAATATAACCTGTTTTTCGTATCATTCAGGATACATCGGGGGCTTATCTACAGTATTACAGAATGATGTAGATAAGCCCCTGATGCCGGTGGCCTTAGCTCATATACGATTTTGGAGGTGACAGACTCCCTTTAAGAACTTATGTCTGTAAGAGGGAGAAGGGATTCAGAGAGTTTGTGTACTTCAAGGTGTTTGAGATTTCTGTGAGGATGTGCAAGTTTGTGGATTGGGGATTGTGCACCTTGTTACACTATACCGCTACAAGACCAGCTCTACCTTCACCTATTGTGTCCTCACCCATCCCTTGTAGATTGTGAGGGTCATCTCTCCTCCTGTACTAGTCGGTGACTCGTTTTGGTAAAGATTATTGTACTTGTTTTTTGTTATGTATACCCCCTTTTCAAATGTAAATGGAATAAATGGCGCTATATTAGTAAATAATAATAATACGATGTGCAAATAAAAGTAAGATAGCTAGACCAGAATACAGGATAATCAGTGAAAAACTATTAGGCCCACTTGAGTCAAAGCCACAAAAAAATGTTGTCCCAAATGTGCAAATTTGCATACAATGATGTGCAAATGCGCAAAAATAAGGTTGCTAGACCAAGACACACAAAATGAACTATAGAAAATAAGACCAAAATAAATCAATACATTTCTCAATATAAGACCTAACGCAAATGTGTTAGTTGGCATAATATGCAAACCCAGGGTAAGCAATCAAATGATTGACAGCCTAGTGATTGATTACATCATGCATAGTGGGGCCTGTGTTTGGCATACAATATGGAGCAGGAACCCCATGCGTATCACCACCTTCCTCAGGAAAGATGGACTCATTGTAAGGATGTTGCATTTCAATTCCTCAACAACCTACCGTATATATTATTATTTTTGTGTGGATTACCTCAGCCAGCATATTGAAGTAGGATCATTAGTCCTTACATGGACATCACTTATGGTTATTTGTATCCTTTTAGCTTTATAATTGTTTTTAATTATGTCTTCTGCCTGTTGGATCAATAAAGATTGGTTGATATTTTACAATTGGTGATCCTGACTACTTTACTTTTTTTTTTTTTCATATGTGTGAAAATTGCAAGATTACTCATTTAGTTGTTGTTTTTTTTTTTTAATAAAGATTGTGATATGAAAAGAATAAGAAAAACACATGTAACACAAAAACTTGATTGGAACAATAGGTAATTTTCCGATGATCACTTAGGTGATTTTGATTTGTTTTCTCTTTCCTGATATTTAGAATACAAGTATATACTATTTTGTGATCACTTCCAGAAATATATTTGACAGCTCATGTTAATGTGATAATTTGAAAAAATTATTATAGATACCATTGAACATGCACATTATTTGTTTTTTTTTTTGTTAGGAGTCCCTTTCCCAAAGAACTTCCTCCAGATCTGCAAGAAAATCTTGTGCAGACTATTCCGTGTGTTTGTCCATGTATACATTCATCACTTTGACCGCATCCTACTCATGGGAGCAGAAGCGCATGTTAATACCTGCTACAAGCACTTTTACTACTTTGTAACAGAACTGAATCTCATAGATCGAAAGGAGCTAGAACCACTGGTAAGCTAAAATAAATTTCATGCACTTTCATCTTAAATCCATCTCATTGATTTTCTGGCATACAGCGTTCTGTGAGGTGCTTTATGCAAGGCACTACCTCCAAGAATCAATGGAAAAGCTCCATATTCCTGGAATTTGATAGAAAACTCTGTATGCCCTGTATGACATGTAAAGGTCGTCTGTCAGTATAAAATGTGTTATTCCTGGAGCCTCTCTATGTTCTGCTTTGCGCATGCGCTGGCACTCGAACTATCAGCATATGTCCATGCTTTCAATTGAGACAGCAATTTCACTTATAAAGTGAGCGCTGCCAGTCAAGGAAGATTCAATTAAAGGGGATCTCTCTGCAGGATTTTGCAATTTTATCTGAGAGCAGCAAGATGTAGGGGTTGAGACTGATTACAGCAATGTGTCACTTCTAGGGCTCATACCTAAAAAAAACAAAAAACGGTCCGATATTGGTCCAGAAAAGTGAGATGAGTGTCATGCAGGTGTCATGTGATTTTCTTGGGAGTACAATGCGATTTTTATCACCTAGCATCCGAATGACATCCAATTTACATGCGAATGCCATCCGATTGCAATGCGATTTTAATGTGAGCTTTTACAAAGAGTAATTGTCTATCATTTACACATAGTTTTTAAAGGGAAAAAAAAAAAATATATATATATATATATATATATATATATATATATATATATATATATATTAGATAGATATAAATATATGATTGAGATATATAATCAGGGCTTTGCCTGTGTAGCTAACTGTACATGTATTTTTTTAGTAATTTTCTGGAAAAAATGTCATGGGGTCCCTTGAAATTTTATTAATCAGCAGGCAGCTGGGGGCAGATATTTATAGCCTGAGAAGGGGGTAATACCCATGGAGCTTCCCACCTCTTCATGACCTTGGGATTTTCCGTTTTCCCGTGTTCGTTTTTCACTCCCCTCCTTCCCAGAGCCATAACTTTTTTATTTTTCCGTCAATTTGGCCATGTGAGGGCTTATTTTTTGCGGGACGAGTTGTACTTTTGAACGACATCATTGGTTTTACCATGTTTTGTACTAGAAAAAGGGAAAAAAATTCCAAGTGCGGTGAAATTGCAAAAAAGTGCAATCCCACACTTGTTTTTTGTTTGGCTTTTTTGCTAGGTTCACTAAATGCTAAAACTGACCTGTCATTATGATTCTCCAGGTCATTACGAGTTCATAGACACCTAACATGACTAGGTTATTTTTTATCTAAGTGGTGAAAACAAATTCCAAACTTTGCAAAAAAAAAAAAAAAAAGTGCCATTTTCCAATACTCGTAGCGTCTCCATTTTTCATGATCTGGGGTTGGGTGAGGGCTTATTTTTTGCGTGCCAAGCTGGCGTTTTTACTGATACCATTTTGGTGCAGATACGTTCTTTTGATCGCCCGTTATTGCATTTTAATGCAATGTCGCGGCGACCAAAAAAACGTAATTCTGGCGTTTCAAATTTTTTTCTCGTTACGCCATTTAGCGGTCAGGTTAATGCTTTTTTTTTATTGATAGATCGGGCGATTCTGAACGCGGCGATACCAAATATGTGTAGGTTTGATTTTTTTTTAATTGATTTATTTTGATTGGGGCGAAAGGGGGGTGATTTAAACTTTTATATTTTTTTTCACTTTTTTTTTAAACTTTTGCCATGCTTCAATAGCCTCCATGGGAGGCTAGAATCAGGCACAGCACGATCGGCTCTGCTACATAACAGCGATCATCAGATCGCTGCTATGCAGCAGAAAATCAGGTGTGCTGTGAGCGCCGACCACAGGGTGGCGCTCACAGCTGCCGGAGATCAGTAACCATAGAGGTCTCAAGGACCTCTATGGTTACAATGGAGAAGCATCGCCGACCTCCGATCATGTGACGGGGGTCGGCGATGACGTCATTTCCGGCCGCCCGGCCGGATGCGGTAGTTAAATGCCGCTGTCTGCGTTTGACAGCGGCATTTAACTAGTTAATAGCGGCGGATGAATCGCGATTTCACCCGCCGCTATTGCGGGCACATGTCAGCTGTTCAAAACAGCTGACATGTCCCGGCTTTGATGCGGGCTCACCGCGGAGCCCTGCATGAAAGCAGGGGAGCTGACCTCGGACGTACTATCCCGTCCGAGGTCAGTAAGGGGTTAATATCAGCTCACAGCTGTATACTTAACCTTTATTGGTTATTAAAATGGGTGACCCCAAAAAGAAAATTACGTATGGTAATTAATAACCAGCAAAGGCTAGGCAGATAGCAGAGGGCTGATATTAATAGCCTAGGAAGTGGCCATGAATATTGGCCCCGCTAAAAACATCATCTATTAGCCGCCCCAGAAATTGCGCATTCATAAGATGCGCTAAATGTGGCACTTGGCCTCGCTCTTCCCACTTGCCCTGGTGCGGTGGCAAGTGGGGTGATAATATTGGGGTTGATGTCACCTTTGTAATGTCAGATGACATTAAGCCCAAAGGTTAGTAATGGAGAGGCATCTATAAGACGCCCCCATTACTAACCCCATAGTCAAATTGTGAAAAAAATAACACCCAGAATAGAGTCCTTTCTTTCAACAAAAACAGTTGTACGTCCAAAGCACTAAAGCCAATGTCACCTGTAAAAGAAATAAAATCATAAACAACCATATTCCTCACCTGTCTGATGAGAAGAAAATCCCATTGTCCTGCGACACGTCTAGCTCTGCTACATCTAGCTGGCAGGCTGCATTGTTGCATGATGCGACTATACAGCCTGCCATCTAGCAAAGGCACTGAGCTGTGCATGCTTGCTCAGCTCAGTGCCTCGTGGTGACGTGCTAAAGTTGAGCGGAGTTCATATCGAATGAACGAGTTTTCAGGACGAGTTGTACTTTTAAATGGCACCATTAATTTACAGGAAAACACGAAAAAAAATCCAAGTGCAGTGAATTTACAAAAAAAGTGCAATTCCACAGTTGTTTTTGGCTATTTTTATTTACCATGTTCACTATTTGGTAAAACTGACCAGGTAATATGCAGGCTAATCTCCCTGGATGTGGACGGAAGAGAAAAATCGATGAAAGGTTGCAATGCAGGATTGTCCAGATGGTGGATAAGCAGCCCCAATCAAGTTCCAAAGAAATTCAAGCTGTCCTGCAGGCTCATGGTACATCAGTGCTAGCGTGAACTGTCCATCAACATTTGAATGAAATGAAACACTATGGCAGCAGACCCAAGAGGACCCCACTGCTGACACAGAGAAATAAAAAAGCCAGACTGCAGTTTGCCAAAGTGTACGTGAATAAGCCAAAATTCCTTTGGAAAAGCGTCTTGTGGATAGATGAGACCAAGATAGAGCTTTTTTGTAAAACACATCTTTCTGCTGTTTACCAAAATCAGAATGAGGCCTAATAAAGAAAAGAACACAACACAGTACCTACAGTCAAATATGGTTGAAGTTCAAATATGTTTTAAGGCTGTTTTGCTGCCTCTGGCACAGGGTGCTTTGACTGTGTGCAAGGCATCATGAAATCTGAAGATTACCAAAGGATTTTGGTCGCAATGTAGTGCCCAGTGTCAGAAAGCTAGGTGTTCGTCCTAGGTCATGGATCTTCCAGTAGGACAATGACCCCAAACATACTTAAAAAAAACCTAGAAATGGATGGAAACAAAGTGCTGGAGAGTTGTGAAGTGACCAGCAATGAGTCAGGATCTAAATCCCATTGATCAGAGAGATCTTAAAATTGCTGGTGGGAGATGGCACTCTTCAAGTATAGTTAAAAATAGTTGAGAGGTGTAAGAAGCTCTTTGATGGTTATAGGAAGCAATTGATTGCAGTTATTTATATCAAAGGTTGTGCAACCAAATATTAAGTTGAGGGTGCCAACAATTTTGTCGGGCCCATTTTGGGGGTTTTGTGTAAAATAATGTCCAATTTGCTTTTTTTTCTCTGTTTTTTGTATTGTTCCAATACACAGAACAGAAATAAACATGTGTATAACAAAACATAAGTAATTGCTATAATTTCTTGGGAGAAACACATTTTCTGGAACCATTTAAAGGGTTCCAACATTTTCGGTCATGACTGTATGTCTATTTATTTTAATTGCTTTATTTACAATGGGGCAAAAGTGGGGTGGGTTTTCCTCACTTTTTATAGTATTTAATAGTCCCCTTAGGAAACTTCAGCACTCCTGTGTACAGCAGAAATTACAATCTCCTATGAACGCCAGCCACGATCATGTGACGGGGCGCTGATTGACCGGATTTGTGATGCTGGCGCTTGTTAAATCCCGCTGTCTGAGATTGATAGCGGGATTTAACTGGTTGACAGCTCCGATCCACCCACGGCTGTTCAAGGCTCATGACAGCTAATATGTCAAGTCCTGAGCAGGGACTTGACATATGACGTAAATATACGTCATATGTCGTGAAGAGTTTAAAGACCTTTTGGGGCATTTCAACATTCAACTACTTTTTTTTCATCTCATTCCCATGTAACTGGGGCTGATACATTAGCCTCAGTCACAATGGAAATACAGCCTCTAGACTGCACAGCAGAGCTGACTGGGTCTCCTAGCCTCTGTTTCTTCCCTTCTTGACCACTGGGTCTGGAGGAGAAAACAGCATTAGCGCTTCATATTACTGTATACACATTGCTGTGTTCTTTCTCTGTGGGGAGTTCGGCTGTGTCTGACAGCCAGCTCCCGCTCCCACAGCTGCACAACTGCAGTCATCTGCTCTACTATGTACTGATATTTTGGAACGCCACTATAGAGCAGACATGGACCACACTGACGTTTATCGTCTTTGGGAAACCTGAAAGTATTAATCAGCCGATGGTATTATCCAAAAAAATTTTTTATCAAGAACTTATATAGGATAAAATATAACTTTTACTTATAAATTTAAAAGCCAAAAACTCACATAAAAAAGTGCAAGGTGCATATTACAAACAGACACACAGTGTGTCTGTTTGTAATATGCACCTTGCACTTTTTTATGTGAGTTTTTGGCTTTTAAATTTATAAGTGAAACCTGAAAGTAGTTAGAGTTTTTGAAGTTAGTTTCCTAGGTGGATTGACTCCGAAATCCACACCAAGAAACGTGTGGACAAGCACTAGCAGTATGATGACAGAATTCTTTGGCTGGGATTTTGAAGTCAATCTGCAGACGTACACCAGCACACGTGATGTTTAAGATGATTTTTGACAGCATATAAGCCTGACACAGAGAGACGTATTGCCGAGAGATGTATTTAGGTTACATGCTGCTGTGACTTGCCGACCATTGGAGGCATGATTAGCTAAGTGACCTATTGGACGTGTTACCACTGAAACCCAATGAACGGAGGGTGCTGTGGTGCAACACTAGAGGCATTGGAAGCCACAGTTCCTCTTGTGCCAAACTTCACCCCATGGATACTAATCAAATTTGCAATTCTATTGGAACCTATATTGTGGCACGACAGTTGTATGAAAGTCGCATTTGCAACGTACTAACACGCAGATGTCATACAGAAACAAGTCTGTGTATATCCCTGTACTGTAACGAGCAACCTATGGTTCATAGAGCCTACTTAGTTTGATTTTCTGGTTTACTAATTGCCTCACTATATGAATGGATTCAAAATTCCATTGTCTCCAAAGATTTCTGGCAGCCTTAATTGAGGATGTCGTACACACAAGGGAAATTAGAAGAGATATGCAGCATTAGCCACTTCTATTTTCCATGCAGTCATTACTGTGCGGCCCAAGCTCGCAGACACATTACAATCAAATCATCATCAATATGATCTATCAGGCCTAACTACACCATTAAACGGGTCTTTCCAGGAAGAGGACTTCTGGGCGTCATCGATGTACAACATACTGAGAAGTTCCTGTACTGCTTGGTAGATTTCTTTCTGCAGGATTTCCTTATAAACCTGGATGCAGAAACCCAAATAAATAACACATGATGGACACCTTTAGACACTTGTTTCCTAACATGAAAAGAGATGGCGTAAAGTCCTTGTTTGAGGCATGAGAATGTGAGCAAAGCCCAGTATCATTGTTAGCTTCTTCCCGAGGCGGCAGATGTGACAGGTGAGAGCTCCATCAGTCACAGAGCTGAGTGGTACATAATTATTAATGAGCGGTTCAGTCCCAGGTGGAGGACAGTGCCTCCAGTCATTGGTGTTGTCCCGGCTTCCTCCTCTTTCATGTCTTCCCACCAGCTGCTGTTTGCGGATAGTGTTACATAGCTCAGCTCTCACGATGCAGGTCAGTCCTCACTAAGTAGACCTGCTCTGTCTGCGCCAGTGCCTGGTGTGCAATATCGGAAAGGTTTGATATGTTTTCCTGGGAAAGATGACAGAATGTGCACAGAGTAACCACAAGGAAAATCCTCAGTTCTTTTTACTAGCATTTTCATTTTCTACAGATAGGCTTGATGTGAATTGAAATGGTATCGTTCTCTGACCAAACTGTTTTCATTTCATTTCCTGTCCTGTACCAGGGGGGAAAGGACACAAAATAATTCAATGGATACCAATGTAATATGAATAACAGTCTGACTGTCAGTACAATTACATTCACATTGTAAATGATTTGGTGTCGGTAGGATCGTCCCTCCCAAGCGGTCTATATGGACATATAGGTCATAGGAAGCTGAATAAAATCATACCTTAATATTTGCAATCCGATGTCTTGTTCCAGGGAAATCCATGTTTTTCTTATATGTAAATGAGCTGTTCAGGGCTATGGGCTGGACATAGATCTGTATGGGGTTGTCTTGGACGCTGCTACTCCACAATGATGTTGAGAATTGACAAGCAGGTGAATGTACTTTGTCAATATTGACCTGATATGAATACATTCTGAAACCCATTGCTTGCACAACTAAATCATTCTGGAGTAACAGATCTCGCAAGACCCCATATTTCACTTGTCAAACCTGCACTACTTATGGACTAGATAGTGGGTATGCTATTAGCAGAAGTACCACAGATGAGCAAAACTTATTGGAGCTGTACCTCTGTAGTTTTTTTTTCCAGTTCAGACATATTGCTCTATTAAAGGGGTGGTCCAAGCTGAAAGTACATTTTTATCTAAATCCCTATCTATTTGATGCCATAATCTAACCTATTTTGCAATATACTTGAGTTAAAAATTCCCTACCATCCCCTAACTGCACTATATAACTGCTAGTCTATTTTTTTTTACTTCCTGTCTGATGATTGTTTGAGAGCCCCCATTGCATCCTGGGATAATCAAATGAAGTGTTATCAGAGCAGGGTGCAGAGGCTGAAATGATGCGTCATCAGTGACACTTGTTTCAGGTGCTGGGCTAGTCCCTGCTCTGTGCGATGTGCACAGTGACAGCCTCCGCTCTCTTGTCAGCTCAGACCTGCAGTAAGGAGCCTGCACCACAGCAGTGTTAGAGTACCCGGTGTGCAGGAGATCATCGCAGATGACGTCACTGGACTCTGCCATGTATTGTAACACCACCGTTTTGCTAGTGTACATCACAGGGACTAGCCCCTACCCTGAAACTAAAGACGCTTTAGTTCAGGGAGGGGTCAGGGGCTTTGTAGAAAACCAGCTTTGTGTCCTATGTTATGGGTCTTCCAACAGGACAATGACCCCGAATATACTTCAAGAAGCACCCAAAAGTGGATGTAAAGAATGCGCTGGAGAGTTCTGAAGTGGCCAGCAATGAGGTTTCTTTTGTTGTTCCAATGCACACAAAGGAAATAAACGTATATAACAAAACGTGTAATTTCAATAATTTTCCGGGAGAAATTCTGATTTTTTTGGTACAATTTCAATGGTGCCAACACTTTTGGCTATGACTGTAAGGGTACTGTCTCACATCGCTACGACGGTACGATCTGTGACGTTCCAGGGATATCCATACGATATCGCTGTGTCTGACACGCAGCAGCGATCAGGGACCCTGCTGAGAATCGTACGTCGTAGCAGATCGTTTGGAACTTTCTTTCGTCGCTGGATCTCCCGCTGTCATCGTTGGATCGGTGTGTGTGACACCGATCCAACGATGCGTTCGCTTGTAACCAGGGTAAACATCGGGTTACTAAGCGCAGGGCCGCGCTTAGTAACCCGATGTTTACCCTGGTTACCATCGTAAAAGTAAAAAAAAACAAACAGTACATACTCACATTCCGGTGTCCGTCAGGTCCCTTGCCGTCTGCTTCCCGCTCTGACTGACTCCCGGCCATAAGGCAGTACAGAGCACAGCGGTGACGTCACCGCTGTGATCTGCTTTCACTTTACGGCGGCACTCAGTCAGAGCGGGAAGCAGACGGCAAGGGACCTGACAGACACCGAAATGTGAGTATGTACTGTTTTTTTTTTTTTTTACTTTTACGATGGTAACCAGGGTAAACATCGGGTTACTAAGCGCGGCCCTGCGCTTAGTAACCCGATGTTTACCCTGGTTACCCGGGGCCTTCGGCATCTTTGGTCGCTGGAGAGCGGTCTGTGTGACAGCTCCCCAGCGACCACACAACGACTTTCCAACAATCACGGCCAGGTCGTATCGCTGGTCGTGATCGTTGGAAAGTTGCAGAGTGTGACAGTACCCTAAAGGTACCTTCACACGAAACGACATTATAACGATATCGCTAGCAATCCGTGACGTTGCAGCGTCCTCGCTAGCGATATCGTTTCGTTTGACACGCAGCAGCGATCAGGATCCTGCTGTGATGTCGCTGGTCGCTGAATAAAGTCCAGAACTTTATTTGGTCGTCCGATCGCCGTGTATCGTTGTGTTTGAAAGCAAAAGCAACGATACCAGCGATATTTTACACTGGTAACCAGGGTAAACATCGGGTTACTAAGCGCAGGGCCGCGCTTAGTTACCCGATGTTTACCCTGGTTACTAGCGTAAAATGTAAAAAAAACAAACAGCACATACTCACATTGCGTCCCCTGCAGTCTGCTTCCTCCTCTGACTCAGCGCCGCAAAGTGAAAGTGAAAGCAGCACAGCGGTGACGTCACCGCTCTGCTCTCACTGTACGGCGCTCAGTCAGTCAGGAAGTGGACGCCGGGGGACGTGAATGTAAGTATGTGCTGTTTGTTTTTTTTAGATTTTACGCTGGTAACCAGGGTAAACATCGGGTTACTAAGCGCGGCCCTGCGCTTAGCAACCCGATGTTTACCCTGGTTACCAGGGGACCTCGGCATAGTTGATCGCTGGAGAGCGGTCTGTGTGACAGCTCTCCAGCGACCAAACAGCGACGCTGCAGCGATCGACATCGTTGTCGCTATCGCTGCAGCGTCGCTTCGTGTGAAGGTACCTTAAGGTGTTATTGGCAACAGTTCCTTCTAATGTCAGTGATTGTTTGCACTGCCCTACCTAAAGGTGTATTTACATAGAATCTCTGGTAGCACAATGCACAATACAGATTGGCAATCATTTAAATACATGTTTACACAAGCAGAAAAAAGTAAGTGATGCACACTGAGTAATCTGTACTAGATCTCACTGTGCCCATAGGCTGCCATTAGCAGGACCATGCACCGCCAAGAATGATGATCTTTTGTGCAGCACAAAACATCAAATGAGCGTTTTTCTCATGCATCTGATAATCTGATAATCGTCAGTCTGTTTGCATGGGAAGATAATCGTGAAACGATAGTTAACAATTATCTTTCAGTTTAAATGCCCTTAGCTCATGGTCATCCATCAAGTTGTATGTAAATTACTGAATCCCATCCCCCTTTAGCTCGAACATAGATGTATAGATGCTCAGGATTGTCTCCTTAGTGTGATCACTGAACATTTTGACGCAACACTTGTGTTGTACCAATTTTATGTGTAATGTATCATATAGATTATCCACAGGTCTAAAAAAATGTTTTTGCAGATGCCAAGGTACCGTATAAGCAGAGTTTTTCAGCATATTTTTTTTCTGAAAAAGCCCCCCTCAGCTTATTCTCGAGTGAGGGTCCCACAAGTTGGAGGGGGGTAGTGGCAGCGGTGGAACAGCGGGTCACAGTAGGCAGGATCGGCTGCTGTGGCTAAAGCCTGTGCTAATGAGCAGTGAATATTCAATTCTCTTTAATAGCGTCCACAGTAATCGCAGACGCCGGCTTCCTGCAGCAGCCAAGCGATCATGTGTGGCTGTTACTTAAGGGAACGAATATTCACTGCCCTCCACTCCCATGGGCGTGGAGGGAAGTAAATATTAATTCTCATTAGTAGCGGGCACACATGATCGCCTGCCTGCTGCAGAAAGCAGGCGGCTGCTGCTACTGTGCCTGCTACTAAAGGGCAATGAATATGTACTGCTCTCCACACACATAGTCCCAGCGTGGAGAGCACTGAGTATTCCGGCAGCTGTTATCAGCTTGTAAGCAGCGCATGACATCACTGTCATGTGCTGCTTCCAAGCATAAATCAGCTGCTGGCATCGGAGCAAGATACTTCGAGGGTGAGCAGGGAAGGTAAGTAGGATGGTTTATTTGTTTTATGTTTTTCTGATGGGGGCCATGCATATCAGGATAGCGATGAGGGGGCCATGCATACCAGGATGGGGATGAGGGGGGCCATGCATACCAGGATGGGGAGGCCACGCATACCAGGATGGGGATGAGGGGGCTATGCATACAAGGATAGGGATGAGGGGGCCGTGCATACCAGGATAGGTATGAGGGGGCCATGCTTTCCAGGATAGGAATGCGGGGGCCATGTTTACCAGGATAGAGATGAGGGGGCCATGCTTACCAGAATAGGGATGAGGGGGCCATGCATACCAGGATAGGTATGAGGGGGCCATGCACACCAGGATAGGGATGAGGTGGCCATACAAACCAGGATAGGGATGAGGAAGTCATGCATCAAGGATGGGGATGAGGAGCCATGCATACAAGGATGGGGATGAGGAGGCCATGCATACAAGGATGGGGATGAGGAGACCATGCATACCAGGGTAGAGATGAAGAGACCATGCATACCAGGGTAGAGATGAGGAGACCATGCACACCAGGATAGGGATGAGGGGGCCATGCATACCAGGATAGGGATGAGGAGACAATGTATACCAGGCTTATACTCGAGTCAATAAGTTTTCCCAGTTTATTGTGGTAAAATTAGGCTTATATTCGGGTCAGCTTATACTCCACTATATACAGTATTTTTAATGGATTTAGGGTATTTTGAAAGTGCCGAATTAAAAAAATCCCTTCACTTTTATATACTGTATACCAGTGTAATATAGAATTTCTGAACATAACACTTGTATGGTAATGCTATGTTTGCACTTGTAGTCTGGGGCTACCGTGGACCCACTACTTGCACTGAGCTCTATGTATACAGCGTTCCATATGGCCTGCTGTAAGAACAAGCATGAGAATAATCATTCTGTGTTGTAGTGTGATTAGGATACCCACTTTTTCATCATCTTCATAGTAACTCTTCATTTTGCGGTCGCTAGCATCCTAACCAGTATAATACACATGCAACGTTTAACTCCAGCCTTGGAACAGATGAACAAACTTATATTTAGTGTACAAATGCTGGTTAGTCATTGGGATAATTACAGTTTATGTTTCACATCTGGAGCCGTAATGACTAACCAGCTGTATGTCTAGGGCAGGCGTGGCGGACCGGTTTTTCCCCACAGCTGGTTTCCTTTCAGAGTCATTGAGTTTGAAATAAAGGATACTAAATGTTATTGGGCTTTCGAGTAACTGTGTTGTGTGAAGCTTTACAAAATAGCCGCGGCTTTTTTATAGTGTGGGTCGGTAATTTGCAGTGTTAAAATAAATAGGAGGAAACAAACAACATATGCTACGGCTCTTCATCAGAAATCCCTTCTGCGCAGATTGGCTCACCAGTGGCCAGCAGATGACGGCAAGTGGATGTGTGTCCGGGGAATTCTTTTATTCAAGTGTGAGGTTTGAGCACAGTCGAAGAAATGCAAAAGTTAAACTTAGGAACTAATGTTATGTCATGCCATAAAATCCGGGAATTAGCTAAGGCTGTATCAACATAATATGTTGCCATTCAAAATACTTTGAAAACCATTTCACTGCTGGTGTATGAACAAAATGTGCTATTTAAGATTTTCTTTTGAAGGGCGCAGGTTACCACTTTAAAATGATCTAATCTTGGCAAAGTAACATATAGACTCCCTCGCTAGGACTTGAGATACCTTTCAGAGAGGGTGTTCATTTCTAAAAACACAGTTTGCAAGAGTATATAACATATAATACAAAGATATATGCATGTATAAATAGCAATGTAAAATTAGTATGCAATATATAGAAAATACCCCATTTACGCTAAATGATTATACGTCAGGCCTGCATTCTGCTGGCGACTGTTATTTTAATCTGCACCTATATTAGGCTACGTTCACATTTGCGGTCAGCGCCGCAGCGTCGGGCGCCGCAGCGGCGCCGCATGCGTCATGCGCCCCTATATTTAACATGGGGGCGCATGGACATGCGTTGTGCTGCGTTTTGCGCCGCATGGCCGCAAGCGTTGGACGCAAGAAACGCTTCAAGTTGCATTTTTTTTGCGTCCAACTTTCGGCCAAAAAGGACGCATGCGGCGCAAAACGCAGCGTTTTAGCGTGCGTTTTGCCGCGTTTTTGTTTGCGTTGTGCGCTGCGGCGCACAACGCAAATGTGAACGTAGCCTTAGCAAGTAGCATTTTCCATTAATATATTGTCACATTGTTATGGCATGTCATGGTAACAGTAAAATCAAAATATTAGACACCGAATCCAGGTCTACAGCACATTAGACTGGAATGTAATTCACTCAGCTGGTTAATGATAAGTCTCCACCACGCTTGGGTACAGCTTTATGGCTGACACAAGTCATGCAGTGTTGGGAATGCAGTAGAACTGCCCACAAAGCAGAACCAGAGAAAATGAAACCTTTATTGTTACATAAATGTGCGAGTGGGAAACAATTCGAGAAGCCCTGCTTATATTATGCTACCATCACAATGCCCTCTCTGGTCCTTTTAAATATATGTATTACATGCCTGCCCACACACTTCAACACTATCTGTTACACTCAACAACACATACACTGTGCATTTCACAAGAGACACTATATAATCCAGAAAATACATGTAACTATCTTCTATATATTGTATGGAATATACTATACCGTGCAAAAGTTTTAAACAGCTGTCAAAAAAAATACTGCAAATAATGCTTTCAAAAATAGAAGTGTTAGTTTATTTTTATCCCAGCAAAATGCAAAGTGAATGAACAAAAGAGAAATTAAATCATATAAATATTTTGTGCGACCACCCTTTGCCTTTAAAGAAGGATCAATTCCTCTAGGTAGACTTACACACAGTTTTTAAAGGAACTCAGCAAGAAGGTTGCTCCAAACATCTTGGAGAACTAACCACAGATCAAATCCTTCTCTCTCTTTATGTAATCCAAGACATACTCAAAGATGTTAATATCTGGGCTCAATAAGAGATGTATCCTCACTTCCAGGACTCCTTATGCTTCTTTAATGTCACAGCTCATTCACAATGGCAAAACTGCGCACACCAAAGAGACACAAAGTTTTTTAATCAGTAAGTACTCGCCTAGGCAATGATTTTAATGTAGACTAGGGTTTCAAGATGTGCTGTTCAAGCTGTTTTGAAGAACCAGACAGAAATAGGCAACATTGAGGACTGCAGACATAGTGGTCGGCCAATGAAACTTAGTACAGCAGATGAAAGATGTCATTCTTACTTCCCTTCAAAATCAGAAGATGTCTAGCTGTACCACCAGCTTCGAACTGGCAGCAACCAGTGGGACCCAGCTACACTCCTCTACTTTTTGGAAAAGTTTGGACAGAAGTGGTCGTCATGCCAGAATTGCTGCGAAAAAGCCATACCTGGAAACAAGGCCAAGAGAGTCAACCATGCTCATAAACATAGGAATTAGGATGTAGAAAAATGGCAGCAGGTGTAATGGACTGATAAGTCAAAATGGGAAATATTTGGCTCTAACAGAAGGCAGTTTGTACACCTAAATGCTGGAAAACGGTATAATAATGAGTGCAGGAAACGGTGAAGCATGGTGGAGGTTCCTAGCAAGTTTGTAGCTGCATTTCAGCAAATGGACTTGGGAATTTGGTCAATATTAATTTTGTCCTCAATGCTAAGAGATACAAGCAGATACTTTTCCATTATGAAGCACTATTAGGGAGGCACCTGATTGCCTTATAATATATTTTGCAGCAGGGCAACTTTTGACTTACAGCTAATGTCATTAAAGAGAACATGTCAGCAGGATTGTGCTCAGTAAACTACAGACAGTGTCAAGTTGGCGCTGTTATCCTGATTAAAATGATACCTGCGCGGCGCCGCTGACATTTTGCTCTATGTGAATTTTTTTTTACTAAGCCAACAATATTATATGCAGTATGTAAAATAGGAGGCAGGTCAGTGAAGGATCAGTGACCTGTCATATGTCTATAATCAGAACACCACATAAAGCCCCACCCACAAGTACGAGCATACATTAACTGAAAATAAAGATTAAACAACCAAAAGATGGATTTCATGAACCAAGGTATCATTTTAATCAGTATAACAGTGCCGACCTGACAGTGTCTGTAGTTTACTGAACAAAATCCTCCTGACAGGTTCACTTTAAGGAAAGACAGAAGAATTTACACAAGCCTACATCCACAAAATATCTGTGATGGGTAACATGAATAGAACACGTACGTGATAAAAGGATGTCTGAATGCGGCCTTACCAACTATTTGCATGCAGAAAATATGCTAAATGCTAAATATTTACAAAAATGTGCAGTTTGAATGGACTTGGAATGAGGACTTCAAATCCACAATTATGCTGCAGATTTTTACCACGGAATTCAGTCTTTACAATGCAATGTCAAACCTGCGTATTTCCCCCATAAAATCCACAGGAGTCTTTACAGATGTGAGATGAGTATTTTCAATCCTGTGTGGGCAATAATTTAGGGGTCAGCGATGTCTTGTAGAAAATGAGAGAAAGAAAGAATGGAAGGGAAGAAGGAACAGGCTCTTGGGGATGTATCTAGAAGCATATAACCTACCGTACTCTCTATTTTAGAGTGAGGACGTGCCCACAGGCCGTGAGTATGTATAACTCATACATACCCTCCGGGTCCGGGTTGGAAACTGGAGATTCCCCTCGGCGCACAGTGTTTGTTCTGAGAGGATCCATACGTCTGCATTCACACAGAATGACTGCAGACTTATTGATTTGGACCGGACAACCAATTTAAGGAGAATCTTTGTCCTTTTAGATGCTCCATTTTCAGGTGACAGTCAAAAGTTCTGTATCATCTTCATGTTGTTACACTAGTAATGCAGATTTTGTTTTACACACATGTATTTTGCTGTCGTCATAATAGATATGTAGACAAAGATGCTAATGTCAATATATTAACACAGCAGTAAAGAAATGTATATTGAAGAAGGATGGAGGATCTGGGTCAGATGTGCTCAGCAAAAAGAATTATTCCCATCTTAAACATTTATAACCTTTATAGCTAGAATTCTGTATGTGCTAGAAAGCAATTGAACAGGGATTTTGTTACCGCTGTTTGTCAGTCCCCATTAAGTTGAGTTGTTCTTATGCAACTCCTGCAGTCGGAACCACAGTATATTGGTGAATAGGGGTCATTTGACCACCAGTTCTGAAGTTCTGAGGCTAAAGCTTGTTTCTTGAACCAAGACTATGAGTAGCTTCATATTGCTTTAAATCTAGGCATTTTTACTATTTCACATGTATTCATAATCGTCTATTTAAAATTTCCAGCCATTGCCTTTCTGGACATCACTATCGAGACTGTATTCACATCCTAGTTGGAGCCTCACGAGTCTCCATCACAAATTAACGTATATACTCGTGTATAAGCTGAACCGAGTATAAGCCTGTGACGGGGACTACCGTGCTGGAGTACCTCTTTCAGTACCTCTTTCAGTACCACCCCGTGTTTCAGGAGGTCCACTCTGCTTTGGCTGGAGTCTGAATTAAGGATGCTGGCTGGAATTGCTTGGTTACATGGGTGCATATAAAAGATCACTGCTTCTCCACGTATTTCCAGTGTGACAAAACTTTACTCACAGGACACAGAATATAGCACACAGATACAGAGGGCGGGCCACTTGAAAAGCGGCAGGCCAGACATACATTACAATAGCCGCAGGTGGCCGGAGCCTGCCGATATTTACTGTGGGAATTACAAAGGTGGGGGAGGTCAGAAGGGGGATATCTTGTCCCCTCTGCCCAGGGGTGCAGCCAGTGGGCTGATGCATTAGGGACATGCATCTCACAAGGAACCTATTATACATATATAAGTATATATTATATATATATAAGTGTAGGCAGTTTTGGCATAACAGCAGCAGCATATAGTTGGGACTCTGATTATTTGGGGGTTAGCGGTGCCGTGTTACTTCTTCTTGTGTGATATAACTGCACAACATATTCTGGGTGCTGGGGGGATCCGTAACACGGCTCCCCTTTTCAGCGACGCGAAACACAGTCGGATCCTTAACGGATCGGTTTGGGGATGACCGAAGTTTGTGGGGTTGGTGCAAGTTCCGTTTGTCAACTTAGTCCATTGGCGTTACCATTTTGTTTGCCGGGTCTGTAGTGGATGGTGAAGTCCAGAGGTTGTAGAGCTAAACTCCACCGGAGTAATCTGGCGTTGTCTCCGGAGACCCGATTAAACTAGTCTAGGGGATCATGGTCCGTTAGGAGGGAAAACTGTCGTCCATACAAATATGGTTGCAACTTTTTGAGTGCCCATACTACCGGCAGGCACTACTTCTCGATGGCCGCGTAGCTTACTTCATGGGGCAGTAGTTTCCGACTCAGGTAAGCTACCGGGTGTTCTTGGCCGTCCGGCCCGACTTGGCTCAGTACTGCTCCCAATCCAAACATAGAAGCGTCTGTGTGAACAAGGAAACATTTAGTTGGATCAGGTGCGGCCAATACAGGGGTATTGGTGAGGGCGTCCTTTAGCTGGCGGAAGGCTTCCTCACACTCTGGGGTCCAGGTTACCTGGCGGGGTTGGTTCTTACGGGTCAGATCAGTGAGGGGCTTGGCTACGCTGATGTAATTGGGAACGAATTTCCTGTAATACCCTGCTGTCGCTAGAAATGCCATGACCTGGGTTTTAGTGCGTGGGGTGGGCCATTTGGCTATGGCCTCAATCTTGGCTGGTTCTGGTCGCTGTTTCCCACTTCCCACCCAATGCCCTAAATACTGAACCTCTGCTTTGCCCATGTGACACTTGTTTGGGTTCAGGGTGATTCCGGCCTTGTGGATCCTGTCCAATACTGTCTCTAGGTGATTTAGATGCTTCCCATGTCGCGCTGTAGATGGCGATGTCATCCAGGTAGGCACAAGCATAGTCCTGGAGACCATCCAGAAGCCGGACGGCCAGCCTCTGGAAGGTCGCCGGGGCATTCTTCATCCCGAATGGCATAACTCGAAACTGGAATAAGCCGAACGGGGTGACAAATGCCGACTTGGGAATAGCGTCAGGACTAAGGGGAATCTGCCAGTAGCCTTTGCATAGATCGATGGTGGTCAAATACTTTGCCCCCACTAGCCGGTCTAACAACTCATCCACACGCGGCATGGGATACGCATCCGTCACCGTTTTCTCTTTGAGCTTAGGATAGTCTACACAAAACCGTGTAGTCCCATCCTTCTTGGGCACTAACACTACGGGGGATGCCCAGGGACTATTTGACTCTTCAATGACCCCTAAATGCAACATCTCTTGTATCTCTTGTCGCATCCCTTCTCGTACAGACTCAGGGATGCGGAAGGGGGGTTGTCGCAGGGGGGTCTGATCCTGGGTCTCAACCTTGTGTTGTGCCAGGCGAGTGTACCCTGGTCTCCCCGAAAACATCCTCTGTCGCTGCCTCAACAACGCCTCCACCTGCTGTCTCTCCCGGGGACCTAGGTCTTCACCCAAGTGTACCTGGTCCCATGTTTTAGACTGAGTCCTTTCCCCTAAGACATCAGGCAAGGGAAGTCCGGCTAAATCCTCTGCTTCAGGTGCGCAGATGGCCACTACCTCTTCAGGGCGCTCCCGGTAGGGCTTCAGCATATTCACTTGGAACATGCGGATAACCCTGGGGTCGTCACAATAGGCGACATTATAGGTGGTGTCGGCTATTTTCCCCACTACCTGGTAGGGCCCCTGCCATGCAGCTTGGAACTTGTTCTGCCTAGTGGGCTCTAACACCAGGACCTTCTGTCCTATTTCCAAAGTGCGTTCTCTGGCCCTCCGATCGTACCATACGCGCTGGCGCCACTGGGCCACCTGCATGTTCCCACGTACAGCCTGGGTCAGCTCCTGTAGGCGGTCCCGGAATTCCAGCACATAGGGTACAATAGGTACCCCTTCTATGATGCCCTCCCCTTCCCAGTGTTCTAGCACTAAGTCTAGGGGTCCCCTTACCCGCCTCCCGTATACCAGTTCGAACGGGGAGAACCCCGTGGATTCTTGGGGCACCTCCCGATAGGCAAACAGGAGGTGTGGCAAGAATTTCTCCCAGTCCTGTAGGTCCTGGTAAAAGTCCCAATGAGTTGTTTTAACGTCCCTTTAAAGTGTTCACACAACCCATTGGTTTCCGGGTGGTACGGGGCGCTTCTAATGGACTTTATGCCGCACAGCTTCCACAGTTGGTTGGTCACCTCTGCTATAAACTGGGTACCCTGGTCCGAGATATTCTCCCGGGGAAATCCAACCCGTGAGAAAACTGGAGCAGGGCAGCCGCCACCGTCTCTGCCAGTATGATAGGTAACGCAACCGCCTCTAGATACCGTGTGGCATAATCTACCACTGTCAATATATACCTTTTCCCTGACGGACTGGGTTTGGCTAACGGGTTTGGCTTGCTGCTCCCCCTCTCCTACCATCTTCTGGGACAATGACTTGTGTATAAGCCAAGGGGGGTGAAAAACTCAGCTTATACACGAGTATATACGGTATGTACACACAAGAAATAGCACTGCCTGCTGTGCCAATTTCCCTTCATTTTGACACACCTTAGGGATCTGACAGGCACTGATGGAGAATGCCATGCAACAGATCAGAGGCTGCATTGTAGTTTCAGCTTTAGATGGAGACCTCAGAACAGACATGAGCCTCATTGAAGTGTGTTCCAAAAAAACACTGGAAATAACCTCAATATTTTTTCTGCACACACTAGAAATGTACAGTACTTCCCTTTTAGAATTGTCATGATTTAGGTTGAACTTGCTGGTACCACATCCTCTTATAACATCTTATACACCACAATGTTTACTGCCATTATTAAGCAATGACATAAGCCAGCTGGTGTTCAATGAGGCAGTGTTCATCTGTGATTTTTTCCTCAGCTGGAATTGTATAGAACAGCCAATGCAAGTCAATAGGTGCGAGAGAAAAAAAATGACGACCCACGACTATGCGTATGCCATACGATTTTTTTTTCTCACACACATCTCAAATGAACCACAAAATGTCATCAGCCACGTACAGCAAATTCACAGCCAGTACCCCCAGGATGGTTAGATAGATAAATATGGAATAGATGATAGATATCCTTTCATGAGGCACTAAAGCAGTGTTTCTCAATTCCAGTCCGAAAGACCCCACAACAGGTCATGTTTTCAGGATTTCCTTAGTATTGCATAGGCGATGGAATTAATGCTTGAGCAGGTGATTAAATTATCACCCGTGCAATACTAAGGAAAACCTGAAAACATGACCTGTTGTGTGGGTATTGAGGACTGGAGTTGAGAAACACTGCACTAAAGGGTATTTAGCCTGATTTTACATATTAAATAATAAGTTAAAAAAAACTACGTGTGCCACCCCCCTTTTTTGATAACCAGAAAAGGTAAAGCCGTGGGCTGATATTATCAAGCTGGGAAGGTCCCTCGTAATTGGCCTAAAAATAACAGCCCACAGCCGCCCCAGAAGTGGCACATCACATTGGAAGTGCCAATTCTGGCGCTATGCCCGGCTCTTCCCAAGTGCTGTAATCAAAAATCCCAGCTGGCATCAAGCCCTGGGGTTAATGGAGAGGTGTCAGTGATACACCTCCATTACTAACCCAGTAGTCAGAAATAGTAACACACGCAAAAAAAATTGGAAACAACACTCCCCACACGTTCCCTTGTTCACCAATTTATTAAGAAAAAAAGAAGCCATATTGGTTCGGCATAGTCCTGGGAATCCGCCATAGTCCCATTGAATTCACTGTAGTCCACAAATGGATACCTGAAAAACATAAAAGGATAGAAATAAAGAAAAGACACTGTCCCTCCTTCACAAATTTGTTAGAAAACAAAAAGGTCCCACGCAGGTCTGACTTAGTCCATAGTGTTCCCACTACATTCCCCGAATCCGACATTCAAAGGCTATGGAATCTCTTCAGATAACAAAACTCCATAGGCTGTAGGAGCAGCCACTTCGGGTCCCGCTGCGCTCCGCGAGACCCAGCAGCTGTGATGAGCGGTGACGTCACTAGCTACATCTCTCATCAGAGTTTCATAGTGGGCAGCGTGACTTTGCAACTCTGATGAGTAGTATAGTTACTGACGTCAACCCTGTGCTCCACGAAACCCGGCGGCTCTAAATAGTGGTAACATCAGTAACTATACCTCTCATTAGAGTTGCCGGGTCTCACAAAGAGCAGCAGGACTTTGCGACTGTGATGAACTGTATAGTAGTTGCTGACATCATGGCTCATTACAGCTGCTGGGTCTCGCTGACGCAGCGCGACCTGGACTGGCTGCTGCTACAGCATATGGATTTTTTTTCTTTTTTAAAGGGAATCTGTCACCCCATTTTTCGCCTATAAGCTAAGGCCACCGCCATCAGAGGCTTATCAGAATGCTGTAGATAAGCCCCCAATGTAACTTGAAAGATAAGAAAAACAAGTTAGATTATACTCACCCGGTGCGATCCGGTCCGATGGGCGTCGCGGTACGGGTCCGGCGCCTCCCATCTTCATGCGATGACGTCCTCTTCTTTGCTTCCTGTCACGGCTCCTATGGTGGGCGTACTTTATCTGTCCTGTTGAGGGCAAAGGTCAGAGAGGAAAGGTCAGAGAGGCCCAGTCCCTGCCCACTGCAGTACTTTGCTCTGCCCTCAACAGGGCAGATAAAGTACGTCCGCGCAGGAGCCGCGACAGGAAGCAAAGAAGAGGACGTCATCGCATGAAGATGGGAGGCGCCGAACCATGACGCCCATCGGGCTGGACCCCACCGGGACCGCCCCTGGGTGAGTATAATCTAACTTGTTTTTCAGGTTACATCGGGGGCTTATTTACAGAATTACATAATGCTGTAGATAAGCCCCTGATGGCGGTGGCCTTAGCTTATAAGCGAAAAATGGGGTGACAGATTCCCTTTAATAAATTGGTGAACCAGGGTAAGTGTCGAAGAGTATTTTTTCAAATAGACTTTTTTTCTGTGTGTGTGTTTTTATTTTTGATTACTGGGTTAGTAATTGGGGTGTCTTGATAGACATCTCTCCATTACCAAAACCAGAGATTGATGGCAGCTGTGATTTTTTACAAATCACAGTGACATCAACCTCATCTACCATTTTCGGGAAGAGCCGGACAAAGTGTCAGAATTTAACTAGGGACATTCCCAGCCTGATAATAGCCTTTGCTGGTTATCAAAAATTGGGGAGACCCCACATGTTTATTTTAAATTATTTATTAGGTTAAACTAGCCTAAACACCCTTTAGTGCCACATGAGAGGCACTATCTAAAGAACATCGATCTGTCTATTTATTATCTTTCTATCATATAACTATCTACAGCTCTGGCAAAAATTAAGAGACCACCACATCAAAACCCTGTCATGGGCAGCCCAATCTCCAGACCTGTACCCCATTGAAAACCTCTGGAATGTAATCAAGAGGATGATGGATAGTCACAAGCCATCAAACAAAGAACTGCTCAGATTTTTGCGCCAG
Organism: Ranitomeya variabilis; assembly: GCF_051348905.1. NCBI lineage: Eukaryota > Metazoa > Chordata > Amphibia > Anura > Dendrobatidae > Ranitomeya > Ranitomeya variabilis. The sequence goes on from NC_135232.1 coordinate 427,672,510, forward strand.
AAGCAGTGTGAAAGACTGGTGGAAAGCATGCCAAGACGCATGAAAGCTGTGATTAAAAATCATGGTTATTCCACAAAATATTGATTTCTGAACTCTTCCCGAGTTAGACCATTAGTATTGTTGTTTCTAAATGATTATGAACTTCTTTTCTTTGCATCATTTGATGTCTGAAAGCAGTTTTTTTTGTTGTTTTTAAATATTGACCATTTCTCCTTTTCAGAAAAAAAAGCAAAAATTATTGCTTGAAAATTCGAAAACATGTTGTCAGAAGTTTATAGAATAAAGAACAATTTACATTTTACTCAAAAATATACCTATAAAGAGAAAAATCAGACAAACTGAAAATTTTGCAGTGGTCTCCTAATTTTTGCCAGAGCTGTATATCTGTGTATAAGATTGCTTTATTAGCTTTGTAAACTAGCTTTAAAGAAGTTGTCCACTACTTGGACAACCCCTTCTCATGCTCCACGCTTGGCCCCGATAAAACAAAAACATTTATATTCATGTTCCGTGTCGGCGCCGTTCCAGCGGTGTATTCACTCCCATTTGCGGGGGTTCTCGTGCGGTGTTGTGACACATGACCTAGGGAGCCAATCAGCGCTGGCATCACTGGCCCCGCCTTCGTACGAATTGAACATGAAGAGGAAGTGCGAGAACAGCCACAGCCCTGACTTCCTCTTCATGTTCAATTCGTACAAAGGCGGGACAAGTGACGCCAGCGCTGATTGGACTCCGAGCTAATAGGTCATAAAACCTGGAAAGGCGCCAGCACCTGAAGTGAGTATAAGCTTTTTCATTTTATCAGGGCCAAACAGATCAAGAAAGGATCTGTACTAGTAGTGGACAACTAGAAAAGTACAGCGTGTCTCGCAAATAACAAGCCCTCATTCAGTTCCTAAGACAGAAAAATAATAAAAAGTTATCTCTGACAAATTATGTCACAAAATCAAGCAATAACAATGGGTTTTGTTTTTCTGTTTGTTTTTTTAAATCTGCAACAAAAAATTTTTTTATATTCTTCTCACCTCCCTCAAAAATGGAAAACAGATTTTAAACCATTTGTTGTAGATAGGCCAATAGCAACAATAAAAACTACATACCATTCTTCAGTCTTTACAGTGTTCTGTCAACAGAAACATAAAAAAGTTGTTGATGCAAAACAATTGTTGTTTTTACTGTTTTTTTTTTCCAATCTTGCCAAAATGGTGTCTTCAAATAATAATCATCCTCCTCCTCCTCCTCCTCCTCCTCCTCCTCCTCGAGACGCCGACTGTGCCAAAAGTCGGCGACTTATGAAAATGCACGACCCTTTTCGCTCAACCCTAGTTATGACTCTTGGAAGGTATAACATAATTGCTAAAACTAGTAGTAAGTGACTAAAAACCATAAGACCTTGATACAAAAAGTATATTTGGACATTACCATAATTTATGTATTATAAAAAGTGTTTTAATCTGGTGGTGGTACATTTTATAATCTGCTTTTACGGTAGCTTACCTGTGGGGCAGCGGTGGTGGAGCAGGATCCCAGGTGGTAGGGTCGCTGCTGCAGGAAGCTGGTGGCGGCAGAGGCAGGAGTTGCTGCTGGCCACAGGCTGGTAGGAGGTGGTGTTCAGCGGTTCTTTGACATTTTGTGAAATTCTGGAGCCCCCGCACATACCTTGCATTTCAATGCTATGGATTCTGGGGAAATGGCCGCCAGAGGCGGCACATGCGCAGATTGAGATCTTGGCACCAAGATCTCGTCTCCCAAGAACTGAATTGCGCATGCGCCGCCTCATCATTTACAGACATTTACAGTTACTGGAGGTGGACACTCAGAAGTAGACTGTGTTTGGATGTCCATTTCCAATAGGCATATATGTCAGAAAATGATGCACGTTCACTCTGTCGGCACCATTATAGTCTATAGCTCCATCTTCACATACACCCGAATCCCATTTTGCATGGAGGTTTGGATGTAAGCCCCGATGGGACCAACGAACAGGTGGAAAAATCTAATGTGAAATCACCCTAATAGTGACAGGAGAAGTTCACGTTTAGTACTGGACACTAACTTTCCAGTACGAACCCCAAACTTTTAAGTTCAAGATCGCTCATCTCTGTTCATTATTAATTTAAACGCCACTCTGTTGTGCGGCAAAATCCCATATCAGATCTACTTTCACCCACATCTTGGCTGTGCTGTGGTCTCCATGTGTGGACTCATCCTTGGTGCGTCCTATTGATTAGTTCTCTTAAAGAGGATAGCCATGGCAGTGCTTCTCTTTTAAGATATTAAAGCTTTAAATCATGCATGAGAAAACAGACTATGAAAAGTTAGACCAATTTCTGCTTTCAACTTCTTTCTTTCTCTCCTCTGTTTGACAAATCATGGAAGTGAAATTGTTTCTAGCAACCACAAAAAAGAACTTTTAATCACATATCACCAGAGACATTTCCTTGCTCCTTTCCCCTTCTTCTCGCAAATAGGCAATTCCTGAATACTGAATGAAAATATAATGGAGCCATGCTGGTTTAAGTTATGTGTTGTGCAACCCAGTCACTCAGTTCTGTGTTAAGTGCTTATCACTGCAGTCATAATTCATTGCATGCTTGAAGAAACTGGAGATCAAAGCGAGAGCTCTAAAACCCCACAGCCGGCTGCAGAACTATTGGGCTTATATCAGTCAATTTAATGAGGAATAAAAGCAGCATGGAGAAAAGGTTGGGAAGCAGAGATTCCAAATACCAAAAGTGTGGGTGTAGACCAGCAGATTGATCATCTATTGATGGCGGGTTATTTATGATTCTGTTCCATTACTTTTCATTATCAATTATTTAATATAGTGCCAATATCTCTCTTTGCAGTGTTCAATCAGAATTAGATATAGGATTATTGAAATAGTTACATAAATAAAATATTTTAGCAACAGCTTACTAATATTCTCTTCCGACAAGCCTACAACCTGCAGTAACCACCGATCGACCAAACCGCTGCATGACCAGCTCTACCCTCACCTACTGTATTCTCACCCATCCCTTGTAGATTGTGAGCCTTCGCGGGCAGGGTCCTCTCTCCTACTGTACCAGTTATGACTTGTATTGTTCAAGATTATTGTACTTGTTTTTATTATGTATACCCCTCCTCACTTGTAAAGCGCCATGGAATAAATGGCGCTATAACAATAAATAATAATAATAATAATATAGAAGCATTGCCCAACAGGCAACAATCTCAAGAAGGACAAAGTATTAGCAATAACAGAAACATGGTACAGCATATATAAAGCTGGCTATCCACATAAGATATATTGCCAATTGATTGAGGTGGGATCAGACAACAATCTAATATATGATATATTGTTCCTTCGGGACTTAAAGCATTTCCAGTGGTGTCAGACAACGGCTAATTCACAGTTCCTCATTAAAGCAAAAATGAATTCTCAGCTGAGCCTTGTGTCCATTGGACATGGTTTAGGGTATGTGCACGCGTCAGGATTTCTTGCAGAAATTTCCTGAAGAATACCGGAAATTTTCTGCAAGAAATCCGCATGCTTCTTTTCACGTTTTTTTCTCCGTTTTTTCCGCGTTTTTTTTTAGCATTTTGCAAGCGTAATTAGCTTGCAGAATGCTAAAGTTTTCCAAGCGATCTGTAGCATTCCTTGGAAAACTGATTGACAGGTTGGTCACAGTTGTCAAACATAGTGCGTGACAAGTGTGACCAACTTTTTACTATAGATGCTGCCTATGCAGCATCAATTGTAAAAAGATATAATGTTAAAAATAATAAAAAAATAAAAGAAAGGTTATACTCACCCTCTGATGGCCCCCGATCTCCTCAGCTTTGTGTGTAGGACCTGCGATGACGTCACATGGCCGCAACGTCATCGCAGGTCCTTCACACAGAGCATCTATAGGAACGGAAGAGAGAGCATGCACCGATGAGAGGCGGGAAGACACCGGGGCCATCAGAAGGTGAGTATATCACTATTTTTTATTTTAATTCTTTTTTTTTTTACCAATTATATGTTGCCCATTCCGTGGAGGAAAGTCTCCTCTCCTCCACCCTGGGTACCAACTGCACATGATCTGCTTACTTCCCACATGGTGGGCATAGCCCCATGCGGGAAGTAAGCAGATCAATGCATTCCTATGTGTGCGGAATCCCCGCAATTCCGCAAATTAATGAACATGTTGCTTTTTTTTTCTGCAATGCGATTTTTTTCGTGGAAAAAAATGTAACATTTGCACAAGATATATGGAATACACTGAAAATAATGGGAGGCATATGTAAGCGTTTTTTTCGCGTTTTTTTCGCGATTTTATCGCGATTTTATAGAGAAAAAACATGAAAAAAACGCAAAAAATCCTGAACGTGTGCACCTACCCTTATAGTTAAAAAAATGTATACTTACCCATTTAATGATTTTTATTCCATCCCCACTTCCCTACACATCTCCCATCATTTTTCTGTTAACCTGACAGTGACAACCCTGTAACAGCGTGTCCCTCCCCCGACCTGTGTCCCTGGACTGCCATATAATCAGACATGAGTCAACAACCAGTGGGGGGGAGCCCTCCCCCATGGAAGGGTAGATCCCAGGACACCCAACAATAGACTCATGTGTTGACTGATTCAGTTGTGAGTTGACTTGGGAAGGGCTGGGATCTTATGCTGAGGCGAGATCCTGGTGCCAGAGTGTGGAGGGTAAAAAGCTGCCACGTTGGACTTTGTTGTGTCTCTCATCTGGAGCCATTGAATTCACTAAAGGACTATTTCTATTTCCCTGGCGTCAGATTGCCAGCTGGCGCCCCCGGATCTGCTCCCTATGTGTGGATTCATTGTGGACTACTTACGGACGCGGCAGAACTACTTTCATTTGTGTTATCTCAGTTCCCTGTTCCAATAAATCTTGTTGGATTGTCTATCGGCTTAGTGTCTCTTTCTGCTCTGTCGCAAACCCCGTCATAAACCTATATATATTTATATATATATATATTAGTCAGGGGTGCCACCATTTATTTCAGGGCCCCATACTGGCAACATTTTTGGGCCCTCTTGAGACTCCACCCATGCTCCACCCCAGCTCTGCCTCCTACCCTCAAACCTTACACAGTCCCAACACCAACTCTTGTAAAAATTCCAGTTCTGTACCACATCGTCACCAATCACAAATTAACAGTTCCCATCTAACACCATATCACAAACATAATCATCAGCTTTTGTTTTGGCCAAAAGATTTTTTAAGTCGCCATCACAACAAGGTACACTCTTTTAGCCTGGAAAGGAGGAAGGGAATTTCCAGCACGTCCATCCAGTGTAAGTAAAATTTCCACGTTTATTAGAACACTAGATGGCAGCCCGATTCTAAAGAATCGGGGGTCTAGAATCCATATATACTTTATTTATTCAAATGTAAGAATAATACAATTAATAAATAATAGTAAGAAAGAACAAAAAATGGCTGCACTCACCAGCTCTTGACAATTCTTGTTATTTAAGGTACAGTTACACAGGATCCATGAACATGCTTATGAGGGGAGTGATGAAAGACATCAGACAACAACTTTGCGTGTTGTGGCAAATGCCACAACAACGGTTCTTTGCTTAAGAACAATAATGTAAATAATAAATAATATGTATCAATAACTATGTATATTGGTATGTTCTTTCTTGGCACAAATTGCAGGAAGTAGTATTCTAGGCAATTATATATTAGATGGGCATTTCCTGAAGGAAATACATGGTGCTTGAACAGCGCTACCAGCTTTACAGCAGCACTTTTCACACACGGGACTGGGGGGCGCGCTTACTTTTGCACCCGGGGCCGGGGGCGCGCTTACTTTTGCACCCGGGGGCGCACTTACTTTTGCACCCGGAGGCGCACTTACTTTTGCACCCGGGGGCGCACTTACTTTTGCACCCGGGGGCGCACTTACTTTTGCACCCGGGGGCGCACTTACTTTTGCACCCGGGGGCGCACTTACTTTTGCACCCGGGGGCGCACTTACTTTTGCACCCGGGGGCGCACTTACTTTTGCACCCGGGGGCGCACTTACTTTTGGGGCCGCACTTACTTTTGGTGGGCGGGGCTCCTCGGCCTCCGATTTGGTTGGTGGGGACCCTCGGCCTCCGATTTGGTGGGCGGGGACCGGCCTCCGATTTGGTGGGCGGGGCCCCTCGGCCTCCGATTTGGTGGGCGGGGACCCTCGGCCTCCGATTTGGTGGGCGGGGCCCCTCGGCCTCCGATTTGGTTGGTGGGGCCCCTCAGCCTCCGATTTGGTGGGCGGGGACCCTCGGCCTCCGATTTGGTGGGCGGGGACCCTCGGCCTCCAATTTGGTGGGCGGGGCCCCTCGGCCTCCGATGTGGTGGGCTGGGCCCCTCGGCCTCCGCTTTGGTGGGCGGGGACCCTCGGCCTCCGATTTGGTGGGCGGGGACCCTCGGCCTCCGATTTTGGTGGGCGGGGACCCTCGGCCTCCGCTTTCGTGGGTGGGGCCCGTCGGCCTCCGATTTGGTGGGCGGGGCCCCTCAGCCTCCGATTTGGATGGTGTGGACCCTCGGCCTCCGATTTGGTGGGCGGGCCTGCTCGGCCTTCGATTTGGTGGGCGGGGCTCCTCGGCCTCCGATTTGGTTGGCGAAGCCCCTCGGCCTCCGATTTGGTTGGCGGGGCCCCTCGGCCTCCGATTTGGTGGGCGGGGCCCCTCGGCCTCTGATTTGGTGGGCGGGGTCCCTCTGCCTCCGATTTGGTGTGCGGGGACCCTCGGCCTCCGCTTTCGTGGGCGGGGCCCCTCGACCTTCGATGTGGTGGGCTGGGCCCCTCGGCCTCCGCTTTGGTGGGCGGGGACCCTCGGCCTCCGATTTGGTGGGCGGGGACCCTCGGCCTCCGATTTGGTTGGTGGGGCCCCTCAGCCTCCGATTTGGTGGGCGGGGACCCTCGGCCTCCGATTTGGTGGGCGGGGACCCTCGGCCTCCAATTTGGTGGGCGGGGCCCCTCGGCCTCCGATGTGGTGGGCTGGGCCCCTCGGCCTCCGCTTTGGTGGGCGGGGACCCTCGGCCTCCGATTTGGTGGGCGGGGACCCTCGGCCTCCGATTTTGGTGGGCGGGGACCCTCGGCCTCCGCTTTCGTGGGTGGGGCCCGTCGGCCTCCGATTTGGTGGGCGGGGCCCCTCGGCCTCCGATTTGGATGGTGTGGACCCTCGGCCTCCGATTTGGTGGGCGGGCCTGCTCGGCCTTCGATTTGGTGGGCGGGGCTCCTCGGCCTCCGATTTGGTTGGCGAAGCCCCTCGGCCTCCGATTTGGTTGGCGGGGCCCCTCGGCCTCCGATTTGGTGGGCGGGGCCCCTCGGCCTCTGATTTGGTGGGCGGGGTCCCTCTGCCTCCGATTTGGTGTGCGGGGACCCTCGGCCTCCGCTTTCGTGGGCGGGGCCCCTCGACCTTCGATGTGGTGGGCTGGGCCCCTCGGCCTCCGCTTTGGTGGGCGGGGACCCTCGGCCTCCGATTTGGTGGGCGGGGACCCTCGGCCTCCGATTTTGGTGGGCGGGGACCCTCGGCCTCCGCTTTCGTGGGTGGGGCCCGTCGGCCTCCGATTTGGTGGGCGGGGCCCCTCGGCCTCCGATTTGGATGGTGTGGACCCTCGGCCTCCGATTTGGTGGGCGGGCCTGCTCGGCCTTCGATTTGGTGGGCGGGGCTCCTCGGCCTCTGATTTGGTTGGCGAAGCCCCTCAGCCTCCGATTTGGTTGGCGGGGCCCCTCGGCCTCCGATTTGGTGGGCGGGGCCCCTCGGCCTCCGATTTGGTGGGCGGGGTCCCTCTGCCTCCGATTTGGTGTGCGGGGACCCTCGGCCTCCGCTTTTGTGGGCGGGGCCCCTCGACCTTCGATTTGGTGGGCGGGGCTCCTCGGCCTCCGATTTGGTTGGTGGGGCCCCTCGGCCTCCGATTTGGTGGGCGGGGACCCTCGGCCTCCGATTTGGTGGGCGGGGACCCTCGGCCTCCGATTTTGGTGGGCGGGGACCCTCGGCCTCCGCTTTCGTGGGTGGGGCCCGTCGGCCTCCGATTTGGTGGGCGGGGCCCCTCGGCCTCCGATTTGGATGGTGTGGACCCTCGGCCTCAGATTTGGTGGGCGGGGACCCTCGGCCTCCGATTTGGTGGGCGGGGACCCTCGGCCTCCGATTTGGTGGGCGGGGCCACTCGGCCTCCGATGTGGTGGGCGGGGCCCCTCGGCCTCCGATTTGGAGGGCGGGGACCCCCGGCCTCCGATTTGGTGGGCGGGGCCCCTCGGCCTCCGATTTGGTGGGCGGGGACCCTCGGCCTCCGATTTGGTTGGTGGGGCCCCTCGGCCTCCGATTTGGTGGGCGGGGACCCTCGGCCTCCGATTTGGTGGGCGGGGACCCTCAGCCTCCGATTTTGGTGGGCGGGGACCCTCGGCCTCCGCTTTCGTGGGTGGGGCCCGTCGGCCTCCGATTTGGTGGGCGGGGCCCCTCGGCCTCCGATTTGGATGGTGTGGACCCTCGGCCTCAGATTTGGTGGGCGGGGACCCTCGGCCTCCGATTTGGTGGGCGGGGACCCTCGGCCTCCGATTTGGTGGGCGGGGCCACTCGGCCTCCGATGTGGTGGGCGGGGCCCCTCGGCCTCCGATTTGGAGGGCGGGGACCCCCGGCCTCCGATTTGGTGGGCGGGGACCCTCGGCCTCCGATTTGGTGGGCGGGGACCCTCGGCCTCCGATTTGGTAGGCGGGGCCCCTCGGCCTCCGATTTGGTAGGCGGGGCCCCTCGGCCTCCGATTTGGTAGGCGGGGCCCCTCGGCCTCCGATTTGGTGGGCGGGGACCCTCGGCCTCCGATTTGGTGGGCGGGGCCCCTCGGCCTCCGATTTGGTTGGCGGGGCCCCTCGGCCTCCGATTTGGTGGGCGGGGACTCTCGGCCTCCGATTTGGTGGTCGGGGACCCTCGGCCTCCGCTTTGGTGGGCGGGGCCCCTCGGCCTCCGATTTGGTGGGCGGGGTCCCTCTGCCTCCGATTTGGTGTGCAGGGACTCTCGGCCTCCGCTTTGGTGGGCGGGGCCCCTCGGCCTTCGATTTGGTGGGCGGGGCCCCTCGGCCTCCGATTTGGTTGGTGTGGACCCTCGGCCTCCGATTTGGTGGGCGGGGACCCTCGGCCTCCGATTTGGTGGGAGGGAACCCTCGGCCTCCGATTTGGTGGACGGGGACCCTCGGCCTCCGATTTGGTGGGCGGGGACCGGCCTCCGATTTGGTGGGCGGGGACCCTCGGCCTCCGATTTGGTGGGCGGGGACCCTCGGCCTCCGATTTGGTGGGCGGGGACTCTCGGCCTCCGATTTGGTGGTCGGGGACCCTCGGCCTCCGCTTTGGTGGGCGGGGCCCCTCGGCCACCGATTTGGTGGCCGGGGTCCCTCTGCCTCCGATTTGGTGTGCAGGGACTCTCGGCCTCCGCTTTGGTGGGCGGGGCCCCTCGGCCTTCGATTTGGTGGGCGGGGCCCCTCGGCCTCCGATTTGGTTGGTGTGGACCCTCGGCCTCCGATTTGGTGGGCGGGGACCCTCGGCCTCCGATTTGGTGGGAGGGAACCCTCGGCCTCCGATTTGGTGGACGGGGACCCTCGGCCTCCGATTTGGTGGGCGGGGACCGGCCTCCGATTTGGTGGGCGGGGACCCTCGGCCTCCGATTTGGTGGGCGGGGACCCTCGACCTCCGATTTGGTGGGCGGGGACCCTCGGCCTCCGCTTTGGTGGGCGGGGCCCCTCGGCCTCCGCTTTGGTGGGCGGGGCCCCTCGGCCTCCGATTTGGTGGGCGGGGACCCTCGGCCTCCAATTTGGTGGGCGGGGACCTTTGGCCTCCGATTTGGTGGGCGGGGACCCTCGGCCTCCGATTTGGTGGGCGGGGACCCTCGGCCTCCGATTTGGTGGGCGGGGCCCCTCGGCCTCCGATTTGGTGGGCTGGGCCCCTCGGCCTCCGATTTGGTGGGCGGGGCCCCTCGGCCTCCGATTTGGTGGGCGGGGACCCTCGGCCTCTGATTTGGTGGTCGGGGTCCCTCGGCCTCCGATTTGGTGGGCGGGGACCCTCGGCCTCCGATTTGGTGGGCGGGGACCTTCGGCCTCTGATTTGGTGGTCGGGGCCCCTCGGCCTCCGCTTTGGTGGGCGGGGCTCCTCGGCCTCCGATTTGGTTGTCGGGGCCCCTCGGCCTCCGATTTGGTTGGCGGGGCCCCTTATCCTCCGATTTGGTGGGCGGGGACTCTCGGCCTCCGATTTGGTGGGCGGGGACCCTCGGCCTCCGATTTGGTGGGCGGGGCCCCTTGGCCTCCGATTTGGTTGGCGGGGCCCCTCGGCCTCCGATTTGGTGGGCGGGGACCCTCGGCCTCCGATTTGGTGGGCGGGGCCCCTCGGCCTCCGATTTGGTTGGTGGGGCCCCTCGGCCTCCGATTTGGTGGGCGGGGACCCTCGGCCTCCGATTTGGTGGGCGGGGACCCTCGGCCTCCGATTTGGTGGGCGGGGCCCTTCGGCCTCCGATGTGGTGGGCGGGGCCCCTTGGCCTCCGCTTTGGTGGGCGGGGCCGCTCGGCCTTCGATTTGTTGGGCGGGGCTCCTCGGCCTCCGATTTGGTTGGCGGGGCCCCTCGGCCTCCGATTTGGTTGGCGGGGCCCCTTATCCTCCGATTTGGTGGGCGGGGACTCTCGGCCTCCGATTTGGTGGGCGGGGCCCTTCGGCCTCCGATGTGGTGGGCGGGGCCCCTCGGCCTCCGCTTTGGTGGGCGGGGCCGCTCGGCCTTCGATTTGTTGGGCGGGGCTCCTCGGCCTCCGATTTGGTGGACGGGGACCCTCGGCCTCCGATTTGGTGGGCGGGGACCCTCGGCCTCCGATTTGGTGGGCGGGGACCCTCAGCCTCCGATGTGGTGGTCGGGGCCCCTCGGCCTCCGCTTTGGTGGGCGGGGCCGGGCCCCTCGGCCTCCGCTTTGGTGGGCGGGGCCGCTCGGCCTTCGATATGGTGGGCGGGGCTCCTCGGCCTCCGATTTGGTTGGCGGGGCCCCTCGGCCTCCGATTTGGTTGGCGGGGCCCCTCGGCCTCCGATTTGGTGTGTGCTCTGCCTGGGGCCACTGTGCTCTGCCTGGGGCCCCATATGCTGCCTGGGGCCCCTGTGCTCTGCCTGGGGCCCCATATGCTCTCTGGGGCCCCTGTGCTCTGCCTGGGGCCCCATGTTCTGCCTGGGGCCCCTGTGCTCTGCCTGGGGCCACTGTGCTCTGCCTGGGGCCCCATGTTCTGCCTGGGGCCACTGTGCTCTGCCTGGGGCCCCATAAGCTGCCTGGGGCCCCTGTGCTCTGCCTGGGACCACTGTGCTCTGTCTGGGGCCCCATATGCTGCCTGGGGCCCCTGTGCTCTGCCTGGGGCCACTGTGCTCTGCCTGGGGCCACTGTGCTCTGCCTGGGGCCCCATATGCTGCCTGGGGCCCATGTGCTCTGCCTGGGGCCCCATATGCTGCCTGGGGCCCCATATGCTGCCTGGGGCCCCTGTGCTCTGCCTGGGACCACTGTGCTCTGCCTGGGGCCCCATATGCTGCCTGGGGCCCCTGTGCTCTGCCTGGGGCCCCTGTGCTCTGCCTGGGGCCCCTGTGCTCTGCCTGGGGCCCCATATGCTGCCTGGGGCCCCTGTGATCTGCCTGGGGCCCCATGTTCTGCCTGGGGCCACTGTGCTCTGCCTGGGGCCCCATATGCTGCCTGGGGCCCCTGTGCTCTGCCTGGGGCCCCATATGCTGCCTGGGGCCCCTGTGCTCTGCCTGGGGCCACTGTGCTCTGCCTGGGTGTAGGACACTGGTGACGTCACTTATCTCCGGACATTAGCTCCGGACATTAGCTCCGGACATTAGCTCCGGACATTATCTCCGGACATTAGCTCCGGACAAAGCCACGGAAGTTGGCACAAATTGCAGGAAGTAGTATTCTAGGCAATTATATATTAGATTTTAAAAAACAGTTTTTTTAAAAAGAGAGAGAGAGACTCTCTGCCTGACGCGTTTCTGGCGCACCACGGCGCCCTTAGTCATAGGAGCTCTTTCTCTTTTTTAAAAAACTTTTTTAAAATGTTCTAATAAACTTGGAAATTTTACTTGCACTGGATGGACGTGCTGGAAATTCCCTTCCTCCTTTCCTACTTCAGCTGAAATCACCAGCAGGTACGGCACCCACCAGTTACATTCATTTGCAACGGCTTACAAATGCATGTCTCAGCATGTCAAGCTCCAACTTTTCCCTCTCCCTCCTCTTTTAGCCGGGCTGCTCTCTACTGTAACCTATTAAACATTTGTCAAAATATCCTGTACTCTTTTTAGGTATATTTTTTATTTATGTTTCTTTAAGGGAATGTGTCACATACATATTTTAAGATGAACAATAATACCATATACAAGGGAAAAATACTGCCACACCATGGGCGGACCACATATTACCACTACATAGTGACCAATAATACCACATACAAGGAACCAATGCCACCACATCATGACCAGACCATAAATTCCCACCACATACAAGAAACAAATACTGCCACACCATGACTAGACCACATGTTACCACCACATAGTAAATGAATAATACCACATACAAGGGACAAATACTGCCACATCATGACCAGACCACATTACTACCACATAGTGACCAATAATACCACATACAAAGGAAAAATACCATGACCAGACCACATATAACCACCACATAGTGACCAAACACTACAATGCTGATCATTAATAAAAAAAACAATACTAATATTACCATAAGTGCCATTACATACAGGAGCTTTATACATAGTACACAATGTATAGTGTCAGTGTACACGTAATACAGTGATCACCGGTGACATTGTACACAGGAGCTATGTATATAGTGTCAGTGTACAGATAATACAGGGATCACCAGTGACACACACAGGAGCTCTGTATATAGCATATAGTGTACAGGTAATACATTGCTCACCAATGACATTATACACAGAAGCTCTGTACATTATATACAGTGTATATTGTTAGTGTACAGGTAAGGGATCACCAGTGACTTTATACATAGGAGCTCTGAATGTAGTTTATAGTATACAAGTACTACAGTGCTAACCAGTGACATTATACACAGGAGCTCCGTATATAATACACAGTGTATAGTGTCAGTGTACAGTTAAGGGTATGTTTCCACGGTCAGGATGGCCGGCGGTATCGCCGCAGCGGCGAAGCCGCTCGGCGCTAAGCCCCACCCCCTTTCTGGGACGCGATCATGCCGAATGTGTTAACTCTTCACATCCGGGATGATCGCTCTCTCCCATAGCGCCCTGTGATATGCCTTGCGGGGACGCTGCGTCCCCGCAAGGTGTACGGACATGCTGCTATCTGAAAAGACGCGCAGCATGTCCGGAGTCGCAGGGCCGCCGCGTGCGGGTTTCCACGCATAGTGGAGACGGGATTTCATAAAATCCCCTCCACTATGCTGGAACATCTGGACGCTGCTTGTTTGACGCTGCAGCTCTGCACAGCGTCAAACAAGCAGCGTTTCCTGACCGTGGAAACATACCCTTACACACTGACTCACCTGTGACATCTCTATTTGAAGTCCTTCATCTTTATCATCTTTATCCAGCACAGACCGTCATCACTTCTTCCAGCCAGGACTTGTCTCTGCACAAAATAACACAGTTATATAGAGCACATTCCCCAATATTTCCCCAACTTCTACACTACGACAAATGAAGAAAAAAGTGACTATGTCGCCCTACACAGTAACAGGATCTCTCCTCCCCACAATGAAAACAGTATCCTCAAAAATAAAATACATCACAGCAGTAACAATATCCCTTAATTAGCCCCTACAGTAATAATGTCCCACATCCTGCTCCCATATGTACTCCATTCTGGGCCCTCCGTGTCTCATTCCCGTCCCCACCTGTCTCAATTCTGGCCCCGTGTGTCTCATTCCTGGCCCCCTGTGTATCATTCCTGGCCCCTTGTGTCTCATTCCTTTCTTCATATGTTCTCCCATTCTGCCCCATGTCTCTCCATTCTGCTCCCCGGGGGAAGTCTGTGCTAAAATTCACCGTCCTATTCTGCCAGATGTGCTACTATCCCGGGTGCCATACACTTCACAGAGAAGAAAGCGCTCTTTTAAAATTTTAATCAGAATAATAGAGGCAGATTAGGGACAAACAATGTGATACCCTTTTGTTCACAATATATTTTAAAATTAAAAGTTAAATTTTAAAGCCTTCTAGTAAGGGTTCATTTGGGGCTCTCCTCAATTTGTTAATGAGATGAAGGCTGTGTTCATACAGCTGAATTTCCAGTCTTTGAGCTCTATATTTCTTGCCAAAATGTATGGATCCAAGGTTATTGTTCTTCCCTAATGTGGGATCTATTTGCAAAAAAAAGTCTACACTTTGTCCGCCTTCCACTTCCATGTATGCTTGGATCACAATAACCCAGCTTAACTGTCGGGTCTCCTGTACTAAACATGCTGCCTCAAACATGCGTGTGAGGCAGTTAGGTTCTGTCAGGAGACCCAGCGGCCGGCTTAGGTAATCGGGTCCCAGCATGGACCTTATCATATTTTCAGCCTAATGTGTTGAATGGGCTGCTGTTAACGCAATGTGAACCTAGCCTAAAGGTACCGTCACATTTAGCGACGCTGCAGCGATCTAGACAACGATGCCGATCGCTGCAGCGTTGCTGTGTGGTCGCTGGAGAGCTGTCACACAGACAGCTCTCCAGCGACCAACGATGCCGAAGTCCCCGGGTAACCAGGGTAAACATCGGGTTACTAAGCGCAGGGCCGCGCTTAGTAACCCGATGTTTACCCTGGTTACCAGTGTAAATGTAAAAAAAAAAAACACTACATACTTACATTCCGATGTCTGTCGCGTTCCCCGGCGTTCTGCTTCCCTGCACTGTAAGCGCCGGCCCTAAAGCAGAGCGGCGACGTCACCGCTGTGCTTTGCTTTACGGCCGGCCGGCGCTGACACAGTGCAGGGAAGCAGAACACTGGGGGACGCGACAGACATCGGAATGTAAGTATGTAGTGTTTGGGTTTTTTTACATTTACACTGGTAACCAGGGTAAATATCGGGTTACTAAGCGCGGCCCTGCGCTTAGTAACCCGATGTTTACCCTGGTTACCAGTGAAGACATCGCTGAATCCGCGTCACACACCGATTCAGCGATGTCAGCGGGTGATCCAGCGACGAAATAAGGTGCTGGCCTTCTAGCTCCGACCAGCGATGTCACAGCAGGATCCAGATCGCTGCTGCGTGTCAAACACAACGATATCGCTATCCAGGACGCTGCAACGTCACGGATCGCTAGCGATATTGTTGTTAAGTTGTTCAGTGTGAAGGTACCTTAGCTTCACCATGTCTTTAGTTGTCTTTAGTAACATCACTAATTCTATAAATACGAAGGAATGTGCAACTCATCCTATCTTCCTATTAAATCATATTGATGTGAAATTTAAGGTGAGAAAATGTAGCGGCGCAAGAGCATTAAAGGATTCTGGTTATGTAACTCGACTTTGTCTGCGATTAAAAGAGCATCATTCCAAAAATGGTGTTTAAAGGCATATTAAACCTAGAAATGAATGATAGAAGGAAATACGTATCTGTTTCTGAACCAAACAGCCTTGTAAAAAAAAAAAAAGCTAAAAAACGGGTTAATTTCCTGCAAACTGGTCCATTATGAGCCAGTAAATACTGAGTAGATGACACTGAAAGATAATTGTGAATGAGCATTCTTAAAAACGCTCGTTTCACGATTATCTTGCCACGTAAACCGACTGCCAATCATGTAAAATGCTTATTCATTGGGTAAAATTATATTTTGCACACCGCAAAAGATAATTGTTCTCAGTGGTGCATCATTCTATGCAAACAGGACTCACACTGCCGAGAGCGATGGCAGCCTTCGAACACGGAGGGCTCATTTGCTTTGGTCTACCTGAATAAACAGACTATTAACCCCTTCCCGACCTGTGACACAGCGTATGCGTTATGAAAGTCGGTGCCTTCCCGACCTGTGACGCATATGCTGTGTCACAGAATGATCGCGTCCCTGCAGATCGGGTGAAGGGGTTAACTCCGATTTCACCCGATCTGCAGAGACAGGGGGAGTGGTGCTTCAGCCCAGGGGGGGTGGCTTCACCCCCCCGTGGCTACGATCGCTCTGATTGGCTGTTGAAAGTGAAACTGCCAATCAGAGCGATTTGTAATATTTCACCCAAAAAAACGGTGAAATATTACAATCCAGCCATGGCCGATGCTGCAATATCATCGGCCATGGCTGGAAAACCTAATCTGCCCCCACCCCACCCCACCGATCGCCCCCCCAGTGCTCCGGTGCGCGGTCCGCCCCCCTAATAAGTTCTGTCCGCTCCTCCGTCCTCCTGTACGCTCCCCCCGTGCTCCGGTGCCCCCTCCCTGTGCTCCGGTCCCCCCCCCCCCTGTGCTCCGGTCCCCCCCCCGTGATCCGATCACCCCCCCTTCATACTTACCGGGCCTCCCGATGTCCGTCCGGCTTCTCCATGGGCGCCGCCATCTTCCAATATGGCGGGCGCCTGCGCACTGCGCCCGCAGAGTCTGCCGGCTGGCAGATTCATTTCAGAAGTATTTTGATCACTGCGATATAGCCTATCGCAGTGATCAAAATGAAAAAAAAGTAAATGACCCCCCTTTATCACCCCCATAGGGACAATAATAAAAATAAATAAAATATATATTTTTTTTTTCTGCTAGGGTTAGGGTTAGAACTAGGGTTAGAATTAGGGTTAGAATTAGGGGTAGGGTTAGGGTTAGGGGTAGGGTTAGGGCATGTGCACACAGTGCGGATTTGGCTGCGAATCCGCAGCGGATTGCCGCGGATCCGCAGCGGATCGGCCGCAGATCCGCAGCGGATCGGCCGCGGATCCGCAGCGGATCCGCAGCGGATCGGCCGCGGATCCGCAGCGGATCGGCCGCGGATCCGCAGCGGATCGGCCGCGGATCCGCAGCGGATCGGCCGCGGATCCGCAGCGGATTGGCCGCTGAGAATTCGTAGCAGTTTTCCATCAGGTTTACAGTACCATGTACACCTATGGAAAACCAAATCTGCTGTGCCCATGGTGCGGAAAATACCGTGCGGAAACGCTGTGTATTTTCCGCAGCATGTCAATTTTGTGTGGATTCCGCAGCGTTTTACACCTGTTCCTCAATAGGAATCCGCAGGTGAAATCCGCACAAAAAAACACTGGAAATCCGCTGTAAATCCGTAGGTAAAACGCAGTGCCTTTTACCTGCGGATTTTTCAAAAATGGTGCGGAAAAATCTCACACGAATCCGCAAAGTGGGCACATAGCCTTAGGGTTAGGGTTGGAATTAGAGTTAGGGTACCGTCTCACAGTGGCACTTTGATCGCTACGACGGTACGATCTGTGACGTTCCAGGGATATCCATACGATATCGCTGTGTCTGACACGCAGCAGCGATCAGGGACCCTGCTGAGAATCGTACGTCGTAGCAGATCGTTTGGAACTTTCTTTCGTCGCTGGATCTCCCGCTGTCATCGCTGGATCGTTGTGTGTGACAGCTATCCAGCGATGCGTTCACTTGTAACCAGGGTAAACATCGGGTTACTAAGCGCAGGGCCGCGCTTAGTAACTCGATGTTTACCGTGGTTACCAGCGTAAAAGTAAAAAAAAAAAAAAAACGTACATACTCACATTTCGGTGTCCTTCAGGTCCCTTGCCGTCTGCTTCCCGCTCTGACTGTCTGCCGGCCGGAAAGTGAGAGCACAGCACAGCAGTGACGTCACCGCTGCGCTCTGCTCTCACTGTACGGCGGCACTCAGTCAGAGTGGGAAGCAGACGGCAAGGGACCTGAAGGACACCAAAATGTGAGTATGTACGTTTTTTTTTTTACTTTTACGCTGGTAACCACGGTAAACATCGGGTTACTAAGCGCGGCCCTGCGCTTAGTAACCCGATGTTTACCCTGGTTACCCGGGACCTTGGCATCGTTGGTCGCTGGAGAGCGGTCTGTGTGACAGCTCCCCAGCGACCACACAATGACTTTCCAACGATCACGGCCAGGTCGTATCGCTGGTCGTGATCGTTGGTAAATCGTTATGTGAGACGGTACCCTTAGGGTTGGAATTAGGGCTAGGGTTGGAAATAGGGTTAAGATTAGGCTTGTGGTTAGGGTTAAGGATAGGGTTAGGGTTGTGTTGGGGTTACAGTTGTGGGTAGGGTTGGGATTAGGGTTAGGATTAGGGTTGGATTTAGGGTTACGGGTGTGTTGGGGTTAGGGTTGTGGTTAGGGGTGTGTTGGGGTTAGGGTTGTGATTAGGGTTATGGCTACAGTTGGGATTAGGGTTAGGGGTGTGTTGGGGTTAGTGTTGAAGTTAGAATTGAGGGGTTTCCACTGTTTAGGCACATCAGGGGTCTCCAAACGCAACATGGCGCCACCAATGATTCCAGCCAATCTTGCGTTCAAAAAGTCAAATGGTGCGCCCTCCCTTCCAAGCCCCGACGTGCGCCCAAACAGTGGTTTACCCCCACATATGGGATACCAGCGTACTCAGGACAAACTGGGCAACAACTATTGGGGTCCAATTTCTCCTGTTACCCTTGCAAAAATTAAAAAATACTTGCTAAAACATAATTTTGAGGAAAGAACAATTATTTTTTATTTTCACGGCTCTACGTTATAAACTTATGTGAAACACTTGGGGGTTGAAAGTGCTCACCACACATCTAGATAAGATCCTTTTGGGGTCTAGTTTCCAAAATGGGGTCACTTGTGGGGTGTTTCTACTGTTTAGGCACATCAGGGGCTCTGCAAATGCAACGTGACGCCCGCAGACCATTCCATCAAAGTCTGCATTTCAAATGTCACTACTTCCCTTCCGAGCCCTGACGTGCGCCCAAACAGTGGTTTACCCCCACATATGGGGTACCAGCGTACTCACAACAAACTGGGCAACAAATATTGGGGTCCAATTTCTCCTGTTACCCTTGTGAAAATAAACAATTGCTTGCTTAAACATCTTTTTTGAGGAAAGAAAAATGATTTTTTATTTTCACGGCTCTGCGTTGTAAACTTCTGTGAAGCACTTGGGGGTTGAACGTGCTCACCACACATCTAGATAAGTTCCTTGGGGGGTCTAGTTTCCAAAATGGGGTCACTTGTGGGGGGTTTCTACTGTTTAGGCACATCAGGGGCTCTGCAAACATAACATGATTCCCGCAGACCATTCCATCAAAGTCTGCATTCCAAACCATCACTACTTCCCTTCCGAGCCCCGCCATGTGCCCAAACAGTGGTTTACCCCCACATATGGGGTATCAGCGTACTCAGGAGAAACTGGACAACAACTTTTGGGGTCAAATTTTTCCTGTTACCCTTGGGAAAATTAAAAAATTCTGGGCTAAAAAAATATTTTTGAGGAAAGAAAACACATTTTTTATTTTCACGTCTCTGCGTTATAAACTTCTGTGAAGCACTTGGGGGTTCAAAGTGCTCACCACACATCTAGATAAGTTCCCTTGGGGGTCTAGTTTCCAAAGTGGGGTCAATTGTGGGGAGTTCCTACTGTTTAGGCACATCAGGGGCTCTGCAAACGCAATGTGACGCCCGCAGAGCATTCCATTAAAGTCTGCATTTCAAAACGTCACTACTTCCCTTCCGCTCCCCGATGTGTGCCAAAACAGTGGTTTACCCCCACATATGGGGTATCAGCGTACTCAGGAGAAACTGCACAACAACTTTTGGGGTCCAATTTCTCCTGTTACCCTTGGGAAAATAAAAAATTGTGGGTTAAAAAATCACTTTTGAGGAAAGAAAAATAATTTTATATTTTCATGGCTCTGCGTTATAAACTTCTGTGAAGCACTTGAGGGTTCAAAGTGCTCACCACACATCTAGATTAGTTCCTTGGGAGGTCTAGTTTCCAAAATGGGGTCACTTGTGTGGGAGCTCCAATGTTTAGGCACACAGGGGCTCTCCAAACGCGACATGGTGTCCGCTAATGATTGGAGCTAATTTTCCATTCAAAAAGCCAAATGGCGTGCCTTCCCTTCCGAGCCCTGCCGTGCGCCCAAACAGTGGTTTACCCCCACATATGGGGTATCATCGTACTCAGGACAAACTGGACAACAACATTTGGGGTCCAATTTCTCCTATTATCCTTGGGAAAATAAAAAACTCCGGGCTAAAAATCATTTTTGAGGAAAGAAAAATATTTTTTTATTTTCATGGCTCTGCGTTATAAACTTCTGTGAAGCACCTGGGGGTTTTAAGTGCTCACTATACATCTAGATTAGTTCCTTGGGGGGTCTAGTTTCCAAAATGGGGTCACTTGTAGGGGAGCTCTAATGTTTAGGCACACAGGGGCTCTCCGAACGCAACATGGTGTCCACTAACGATTGGAGCTAATTTTCCATTGAAAAAGTCAAATGGCGCGCCTTCCCTTCCAAGCCTTGCCGTGCACCCAAACAGTGGTTTACCCCCACATATGAGGTATCGGCGTACTCAAGAGAAATTGCCCAACAAATTTTAGGATCCGTTTTATCCTGTTGCCCATGTGAAAATGAAAAAATTGAGGCTAAAAAAATTTTTTGGTGAAAAAAAAGTACTTTTTCATTTTTTACGGATCAATTTGTGAAGCACCTGAGAGTTTAAAGTGCTCACTATGCATCTAGATAAGTTCCTTGGGGGGTCTAGTTTCCAAAATGGGGTCACATGTGGGGGAGCTTCAATGTTTAGGCACACAGGGTCTCTCCAAACGCGACATGGTGTCCACTAACGATGGAGATAATTTTTCATTCAAAAAGTCAAATGGCGCGCCTTCCCTTCCGAGCCTTGCCGTGCACCCAAACAGTGGTTTACCCCCACATGTGAGGTATCAGTGTACACAAGAGAAATTGCCCAATACATTTTAGGATCCATTTTATCCTGCTGCCCATGTGGAAATGAACAAATTGAGGCTAAAAGAAATTTTTTGTGAAAAAAAAAGTACTTTTTCATTTTTACGGATCAATTTGTGAAGCACCTGGGGGATTAAAGTGCTCACTATGCATCTAGATAAGTTCCTTGGGGCGTCTAGTTTCCAAAATGGGGTCACTTGTGGGGGAGCTCCAATGTTTAGGCACACGGGGGCTCTCCAAACGCGACATGGTGTCCGCTAAAGATTGGAGCCAATTTTTCATTGAAAAAGTCAAATGGCGCTCCTTCGCTTCCGAGCCCTGCCGTGCCCACAAACAGTGGTTTACCCCCACATATGAGGTATCAACGTACTCAGGACAAATTGGACAACAACTTTTGTGGTCCAGTTTCTCCTTTTACCCTTGGGAAAATAAAAAAATTGTTGCTAAAAGATCATTTTTGTGACTAAAAAGTTAAATGTTCACTTTTTCCTTCCATGTTGCTTCTGCTGTTGTGAAACACCTGAAGGGTTAATAAACTTCTTGAATGTGGTTTTGAGCACCTTGAGGGGTGCAGTTTTTAGAATGGTGTCACTTTTGGGTATTTTCAGCCATATAGAACCCTCAAACTGACTTCAAATGTGAGGTGGTCCCTAAAAAAAATGGTTTTGTAAATTTTGTTGTAAAAATGAGAAATCACTGGTCAAATTTTAACCCTTATAACTTCCTAGCAAAAAAAAAATTTCTTTCCAAAATTGTGCTGATGTAAAGTAGACATGTGGGAAATGTTATTTATTAACTATTTTGTGTCGCATAACTCTCTGGTTTAACAGAATAAAAATTCAAAATGTGAAAATTGCGAAATTTTCAAAATTTTTGCCAAATTTCCGTTTTTTTCACAAATAAACTCAGAAATTATCGACCTAAATTTACCACTAACATGAAGCCCAATATGTCACGAAAAAACAATCTCAGAACCGCAAGGATCCGTTGAAGCGTTCCTGAGTTATTACCTCATAAGGGGACACTGGTCAGAATTGCAAAAAATGGCAAGGTCATTAAGGCCAAAATAGGCTGGGTCATGAAGGGGTTAAATGACTGACGATCGGGAAAGGTTTACCAATGGGCGGTCGTTTAGGGTCACCAGTCAGTCAGTGTAAACAGACCCTTAGTAAGACGGCAGGGAAACGGTCTTTGCAAACAGAGAAGAGGGGGAGGCTCCTGCTGCAGGTATTTATTTTGCAGCAAGACACAGGGTTGAGATAAGAACTAACTTTCTTTATTTCTCTGCTTTATTTGCAATATGATACAAAGGTAAATCAGGGGAAAGAAAAAGATTGCATTATGGTTTTTTATGTTTTGTGCATTTTCTGTTAAGTTTTCCTATAACGGAATTGTCCCAACTTAGCAAATTATAGCAAATATGACTTGCTGATCTCTGTGGCGCTAACCACTGGGATCCCCACTTATGCTGAGAGTGGGGCCCTGACATGCTCCATTAGAATGGAGTGGTGTACCCCATCGTTACATCTACTGTCTATGGGACTGTGACATACAGCCACGCCATACAAACCAAGCATATAAAAGCTTATCAGATCAGTGATGTCTGTGGTCAGATCTCGAGCAATTCACCTATTCTTTGAAGGTGATAACCCATTCACTTGAGACAACCCCTTTAAGAGCAGCATTGCATCATACCGATTTTAACTATTTATAACAGGCCAAAGCTTACTGCTCCACTGAAAACAATGAGTTTTCAATATAAGTAAATTACATCGGGGCGGGAAATTTATAGCTCTACTCATACTTGCTTTATGTCATTATCAATTTACCCAAAGATAAGTTCTTGACTATCGGCCTGCACCAGGGTGTGATGATTTCAATCATCTGTTTAGCGCACTACCTAAATCACTGGCAAAGATTAACAATGAGAAAGTGGCACTTGTCCAAAACCAAATTGATTTGCTGCGCCACGCACGATTTCCGTCAAACACGACTGGAGTAAGTTTTCATGCCCAGTGCTATGATTTACGCGTACAATTACCGTCGATTCTTTTATGGTTTGCATTAATACTTCAGGAGGTCTTAGACCAGGAGCCATACCTAAGCGGATTTGGATTGATGAAGCTGTTTTAAAGACATTTCATAGAAACCTTTTGAACTTAGGACTTTAAAAGGAGGTAAAATATTCCATTTGGGTCCAGGATGCTGTTTAACCAAGCGTTTCCCAAAATATAGTGTTTGTATTAGAACTGTAGACTAAAATTACATAGAAAACAATTCCCTCATGTATTCTTGTTTTATGGAGAAAAAGAAGCAGCCGTCTGATAAAGTAGGGAAGTCACAGAGGTGTCCAGACCCCAGGGGCTACCTCTCTAAATGTGTCCCAATATTGCTCCATCTGCTGCTCCTCAGGCACAATACAGGCTGTCCAAATTATTTTTCCCAAGAAATGTGGGAGGAATTATGTGTGTTTTCCCTGCAGTCTCAGAAGCTTATTATTAGATTATCACTGTGTACGAAAAAATAGTTTGTGCGTAGTTCCCTAATTATTGAGCCCGTTAGTATTTCTCTGCAGCCATTACAGTCCCTCAGTCACCCCTGCAGTCACTCCAGCATGGTCTGCTATCTACAGATAGTTGGGAGCACCCCTAATCAAGCTGCTTGGGGGGGGGGGGGTAGAATTTTGGGACATGAGTCCTGGTCCATCAATGGACATTTACTCCTCCATTAAGACGACTAGATGCTATTTACGTGACAAAACAATGGATCATATTCATTTCATTATGATAAATATAAAGTAACAATCTTGTTTTTTGCCTGAACTCACTAGTAAATTTGCCATTTTTGACTTTTTATTTTGCTTATTAAACCAACCCCTTAATGACAGCCAATACGTCTTTTAACTGACCTGAGATATAAGAGAATAGCCTCGCCATACAGATAGCAATCCCGCAGCTGTCGGCTGTACACTATAGCTGACAACTTGCTGTATCATCCATGATCAGTGTTTGCACCGTCCATATCTGTTTAACCCCTTAGATGCTGTAGTCAATAGTGACTGCATCATTATAAATGGTTAACAGAGTGTGGGGGCTTCCTTTTTATCCCAATTGGTGCCCTCAGATCATGATTTTGTGGTCCTGATGTTTGCCATGGCAATTCATGACCAAATAGCGGCCTTAGAGTCTGACGGCTGTAGTAATCTGTTCAGAAGTTAGCGGCATTTAGGTGGTAAAAATACACATTTTGATTTCTGTCATACCACTTTGCATTAATTCCTGTAAAGCACCTGAAGGGTTAATAAACTACCTGACAGCAGTTTCCAATATGTCAGGGGGTGCTGTTTTTAAAATGGTATGATGTTTGGGGGTTTCCCAATATATGGGACCCCTAAAGTCACTTCAAACATGGATAAGTCCCTAAAAAAAATTTTTTTTTAAATTTCCTTGAAAAAATGAAAAATTGCTGCTACATTTTTAAACCTCCTAAAATGCTAAGAAAATAAAATAACATTTTACAAATGGTGCTGATGTAAAGCTGACATGTGGGAAATGTTATTTATTAATGGTTTGCTGTGGTATGACCATCTGGATTAAAGGGATAATCATAAAAATTTTGAAAATTGCTAATTTTTTAACATTTTTCTCAAATGTTTGATATTTTTTATAAATAAACACAAAACATATTGACCTAAATTTACCATTATCATAAAGTATAATGTGTCACGAAAAAACAGTCTCAAAATCACTGGAATTTGTTGAAGCATTGCAGAGTTATTACCACATAAAGTGACACTGGTCAGATTTCAAAAATTTGGCTCCGTCACTAAGGGGTTAAGGATATAAACATGCAGGCTGCAAAATCTCAAATATGTGTATAGGTGTGTAGTGTTTGCTTCTAATGTCCGCATTAATGGAACGTGCGCATAATATATACAACTTCCCCAAGTGATGACAAAAAATGAACAGCTTTAGCCAGCACTGAATTGGCTTCTTGTTGTTCTGATTAACACAATTGTTCTCTTTGCAGTTAACGTTATTATAAGAATTAATTGGAATATTCCTTTTCTGCTGCATGGTGTGTATCTGCATTACAGTATTCCTCTACTGACACCTTGTGGATTTTCTTAAGAATACAGAGCAAAAGTAATAAGCAGAGTTTTCTAGGATTAGACAAAGATAAACTGAAGGTTCTTTAAATATGGATGTGCTTTAAACCATTCCATACTGGGCGATTTTATATTTTTGTGCATTATTTATTTTTTGAAAATAACTCTTACACGAATCATAACTTTTTTTTTATTATTATTTTCCTGTAGACATATTAGGGCAAGTTTTTTTTTTTGTTTGCAGTGCAAGTAGTAATTTTGAATGATTGTAATTTTTTTTTTTCATTTTAAGTTGAGAAATTGTGAAATTAGTAAAAGAGAAAAACTTCTTTTTGTTTCGCCATTTTGATTATTTTTTTCCCATACGGCTTTTACCAAACGGGTTAATTACTTGTAGAGTTTGATAGATTCAATACTGTGATGCCAAATATGTTTATTTTTTAAATTTCTTTATTTTTAAAGGGGGAATTTTTTTATATACAGTATATATATAACTGTTAGAGATTGACAGCAGGATTCATGGCTTAACAGCAGCAAATGGAGCCTGGCTGATATTACATTCAGAAACCAGGTTTGTAACAGCCTACGCTTTGCACAGGTAAAATTAATTGGATGTTGGGGTTAATAGCAAATACAGCCCATTGACAAGTGGTGTGATTTGTAAGAGCGTCACTTTTGGTGGTGGAGCTGGTCCCTACTTGTCGCGTTCTCTCCTTAGAATGTGTACTGACAGTGCGCTCTCTTGCCAACTTGTCACTTCTCATCAGAGCAAGTGAAGGAGCGCACTATCACTGTTCATTGAAAAGAATATCGCACAAGAGTGCTCATACTAAGCATACAAGTGAATTAACAACTGACACATGCTGAGTGGGTGGGCACAGAGGCTGCAGCATGAGATGATGTCCCATTTGCGTATCCCAGCATACACTGGGGATTTTAAAGTAATACGTCATCAAAACAGATGTAAAAAAAAAAAAAAAGCAGATTAGAGAGGAATAGGTAGAAAATTTTTAATTAAAGTATATTAGAAAAGCGATTAGATTATTACAATTAATAAATGGACATTTAGGATTAAACTCAGTGTTAGTCTTGGACCAAATCTTTAATAATTCTTGCCAGAAATTCCTGGGGCTCATCTAATGATGCTGTAGACCTCTAGGCAGAAGACCAATTTTCTTCTTGTCTATTCATCAATTGCTGAGGTGCAACCCTCTCTGCCTGTGAGATGGAAGCTGAAACTGAGAGGAACCTGCAGATGTGTCTGTTCTAGTCACACACAGCTCTGAGATCTCATCTTCCGAGATCTTGGTGCCGAGATCTCCATCTGCACGTGGTCGGCAGCCCAAGCCCACAGCAGCATAGGACACATCCGCAGCATCATCGGAGACACCCACTGCAGCACCGGAGACACCCGCAGCAGCACCAGACACCACCCGCAGCTCCAGAAACCCGCAGCGGAACGCCGCAAATCCGAAGACTCCATCATTCCAGCCTGCGGCCTGCAGCAACGCTCCACTCTTGCCTCCTTCAGCAGCGACCCTGGGACCCCGCTTCACCACAGCCACCACCCCCTGTAAGCATTAAGATGCATGGATTATAAGAAGCTCCACCATTTTTTTCCTATTTCCTATTTTTCTCCCCAAAATTTGGGAAGCGTCTTATAATCCGAAAAATACAGTATTTTAGCTTTGGTATATTTATTTCCCCCCTTAAAATGATTTATTTCTCAATGGATTTGTACAGATTATGGGTGACATTAAAGGTGGAAAAAGTTCTGAAATGATTCCTCTTGGTATGATTTTTTTACATGATAAAAACCTGGCATTTTAACAGGGGTTTTGTAGACTTTTAATATCCACTGTATATATGATGTTTGGAATTTTAAATGCTGTTTGGTGTCTTAATGGATCCTTCCCCTAGGCAGTAGAATCTATAACACTGCACTGTGCACACTAGTTGTTGGTTTGCTAATGTGTGGATGCTATCATGGTCGGAATGGATGCTTATACTGAAGTGATCTTCAAAGAAACAATATAGTAATGGCAAATGCAAATGTTATCAATGATATATAATGTTTTATTATAATAACCTTTAATTTCTTCTTCAGAAGGAGATGACATCACGAATGTGCCAGTGACATGAGGTGACCAAGAAGGAAAGGCAACTCAGACGTCGTCCTGTATTGTGCGATTAACACTCAGCGGATATTAACGTGTAGAGCGCGGTTGTGCCTCCATCTCTCACTATCCAGACTTCAACAATGCTGCTAATCAAGTTCTGAAGTTGATGTAACTGGAAATGAAGCTAAACTTGTCCTATTGAATGAATACATTAGCACATATTCATATATAAATCAGAATGACAAAGCTTTATGGGAACTCATATTGCTAAGGTAGATTTACAGATTCCAATTTCCTTCTGTGGATGTAGGCAAAAATGTGAAGACCAGATTCTAAGTGGGACTAAACCTAATGATGCAATACATTGTGCTTAATACAAAATGGGCTCCTTCTAGTGAACAGCTACAGTATATTACAATGGAATAGAGGGAATTCACTTACCTGCATTTTTGTATACACATTAGAATCTAGCATTCCAGTACATGAGAAATCAGCGCATTGGTTCTAGAGGGGGAGATATAGTTATGTATTTGAGGCTGGGGTCCTGCTAGAATTGGATGGATCATGATTATGTACAAATGGGAAATATTATTGCAGCAAAGGTTGAAGGTGAATATTTCCATTTTATCTTCCGGAACTTCTACTGAACAGTGCACCAGCAGTGGAAAGCATATAAAAGAAGTAACTTAATGTCTATCCCCAACAGAATATTTCATGATCTTCAAGGAACTGATTGATTATCACTCTCTAAAGTGACCGCTACACCAAGTATTCTTCACTACTTGAATTTAGGTGCAGAAACAGTACATTATATTTGATTCAGGAATACCGCTTAGAAGTCTGAGTAGACATCACCAGTATTAGAGCAGTCTGCAGAGAACCAATGGATCTTCTAGTCACCCACAACTTTTATAGATGGTGTAGCCACTGTCATTTAGATCTGGAAAATTGTTGCAAAAAAACGTCTTTAAAAATGTTCTACAAACCTTTTCCATTCAAGTTCTTGGGAAAAGGGCCCTATTGCTTTGAATTATAAGTGATATCTTCTGAGATTGTCTGGAAAACCTTATGATGAGGTACCCTGATACAGGCGAAACATGAGGGGTTTTGCCGCTGAGAGCTTCTCCTATCAACTTATAGCTGCAATTTCAGGCGGCAATGAAAACCAATAGGTTTGCATCACATCCATTGTTTTGAGCAAGCACCCTAACACTAAAGGAATTCTCCACACCTGACTCTGTTTATTATTACAGAAATGATTTGAGAACAATGTGACTGTCTGGTGGCAAGGAATCTGATGCCTGATAACCCAACTTAAAAGGTGTGTGGGTAAGCCTTGGAATTTGGCTTTTCTTTGAGCTTGGACTGGATTTAGGAAAAGCAGCTTGTGAATGGCCATACAACACCATTCTACATTAAGTAAATAGTGAAGGAACACAATAAATAAGGAGACGAGGAATATTGTGATTATTTTGACAACTATGACAATGTCAACTACATGAACAAAAAGAAACAGCTGACAGCACTTCACTAAGAGGACACACGCTCCCAAACCAAGGAACCCACTTGGAAAATACAGCAATCGAGTGAAAAAGGAACATCGTCCAATCCAGAAATCTTTAATCCACCATGATACAATGATACAATGTTTTGACCAGTGGTGGTCTTTATCAAGTTACTTGATAAAGACCACCACTGGTCGAAACGTTGTGTTATGGCGGATTAAATATTTTTTTCAACCTTTCACCCGGATTGGATGCTGTTCTTTTTTCACTCGAATGTCAACTTCATGGTCCAAATTTTTAACTTAAAGGGGTTTTCTATTACACAGGCAACCCTTTCTCAATTGCTATATTGTCCCCTTATAAAATAACAACAGACTACACTCATGTCTGGTGCCAGTGCTGTTCCAGCAATGACTGCGCTGGCTCTTCTGACATTATGTCATGTGAGCACTGCAGCCAATCAGGCCGCTTCACCCGCACTTCCTTCGAATATGTGACATTCAGAGGATTTCAGCAGCTTAGCTCTCGCTCCTTCCAGGTAGTGGACAATCCCTTTTTAACGAATTATTGAAAGATAATCTTCTTATATAGTGTGTTCTAAGAGTTTAAAGGGAACCTGTCACCTGAATTTGGCGGGACCAGTTTTGGGTCATAGGGGCGGGGTTTTCGGGTGTCATAGGGGCGGGGTTTTCGGGTGTTTGATTCACCCTTTCCTTACCTGCTGGCTGCATGCTGGCCGCAATATTGGATTGAAGTTCATTCTCTGTCCTCCGGAGTACACGCCTGCGCGAGGCAATATTGCGAATGAACTTCAATCCAATATTGCAGCCAGCGGGTAAGGAAAGGGTGAATCAAACACCCCAAAACCCCGCCCATATGACCCAAAACTGGTCCCGCCAAATTCAGATGACAGGTTCCCTTTAATATATAATCAAGGGGCAATTTGGGCAGCACAAAAAAAGCTTAGCCAAGCATACAGGTCACCATGTAACATGAAACACTACACAATTGGAAACATGACAAACTACACCTTTAGATCAATTTAGCACAAATAAAGTAATTTATAATGTAAACCGAAAAGACAACCATGGGTACAGTATGGTGCACTCAGTGTACCCATTTTGCTATGTGATTGCTTTTGAATACCATCATTCTGAAACCATTCTAATCATTTAGCATTTTAGGGCAAATTCCGACATCCATGTACGGACTATTCTGCACGGACCGGCCGTGTGTCTCCTGACTGTAACCTGAGAGCCTCATAGATATATAGGAGGCTGTCATGTTTGGGACAGGAGACCCGCAGCCAGTCCATGCATCTTTGTTGTACTTGGACTGTGATAAACAGATGTCTGAATTTGTTAATAAAAAGTGAGGTAATATGACCAAAGAGAATAATTGCTATGCATTTCCAGATATATTGAATCTATGTCGGTAACTCGTATTTAATATAAATCAGAATAGCTTACTACTATTTTTTATAGAATTAAACTTCTAGTTACTAAAAAAAAAAACTCAGGGTACTCAGGGTACTTTTTAGATTAATTGCTTAATGACATTTGCTTTATTGTTAGTGGGATGGAATAAAAGTTCCTTAAAATTGAAATAACTTTTTTACCACCATGACACGTGAGTGTAATGATTACCTCGATGTCTACTTTAGCTTAAAACTAGTTGGAAAATTGAAATTAGATCCCACAGAGAAAAGTATTTACATTTTTTGTTATCTATGTCCAGTTTATATACTTCTTTCCTATTTTTAATACATTACTCATACCTCCTTCCTCAAAAAGACTCACTGAAACCACGGCATAAGGCCTCCTTCACACGTCTGTATAAAATATGTACGTGAAAAAACGGTACCGGTGACATAAGTGTTCTCCTTCAGTGTGTCATCAGTGTGTCTGTTTTTATCTTCAAGGTGTCATCAGTGTTTTTCCGGTATGGATAAAGAAAGAAATGCAATACGAACATTTGAAGGAGGCCTAAAGCACATTTGTTCAAAGAAAAAAGTAATTTTGCTGAAAGTTGTATGCGATGGGCCCTATAATTTATAGGTTTGCCATGAGGACATATGTGAACTTCAGTCAGTTGTCCTAAAAACAACTATAAAAAAGAGTTCTGTTTGCATTATAAATTTACCTAATTTAATTGGTTCAGAAAATACAATTCCATTAAGCACATAGAAAATGAAGAAGTTAATTTAAGGGTGTTCTCTTTTTAGGAGTTGTATCCATTCTTATCTAGACAGAGTGAAGAGCTGCTACAAAAATTAATCATCCAATTACAAGGACTAACTGGCGGCACTAGATGACC
Source organism: Ranitomeya variabilis (assembly GCF_051348905.1). Lineage (NCBI taxonomy): Eukaryota > Metazoa > Chordata > Amphibia > Anura > Dendrobatidae > Ranitomeya > Ranitomeya variabilis. Next base: position 427,703,456 of record NC_135232.1, read on the forward strand.
ACTGATCGGTAAATATTTACCAATCGGCGGTCGTTTAAAAGCCATTTACAAAGGTAGACCGCGGGAAACGATGCACACTGAAGGATTTGTGATAGATTTATCAGTGCGAATAATCCACCAATGTTCTCACTAATGACAGACCTGTTTGAACAGGACAATGCACCGCCAAGAACAATGATTTTAAAGCCTGCTTAAAAATCATTTCACCCGATGAATAAGCATTTTGCTCATTAATCAAGTGATTGGCAGCCTGTTTGCACGGCATGGTTATAATGAAACTGGCGTTCCTAGGAATGAACATTCACACTCATTTTTCAGTAGAACTGCACCTCATTTTTCGCTCTCGAGGATCCAATATATCCACATTACATAGAGAGCCCATTGGGATAATTGAGCACTGTGCAGGGCAAGTGACGCTTTCGAGTAGTGCTGTAGGAGAATTGACTGCTTGCTAAAACCTAAAATACATAAAACCTCTGCAAGCCTCCATGTGACATTGGAGGAATAAGAAGGTATATGAGCCATAATTCAATTATGTATACAAGTCTTTATATACACACTCCAAACAATTGCCAGTGCCTTCTTTTATAAATGTGACCCGGTGTATGAAGTGGGCTTCAATCTTTTCCATGCTTTTTTAGGGCAGGTAAATGTAATCTAATTTTCCTAATAGTGTAATCTAACAAATATGCAATATGATTGGCACAGGATATTTGTTTTTTATAGTATCAGAGTAATCTGAATAATTTTCTAAAATTGTATTTGTAAGCAAAAAATATGCATTTTCAGATATGTAGGGAAATCTTATTTGAATCTCTCTGTTGGTAGCTATTATTTCTCCCCAATTGCAGCGCAATGCACATTTTTTTTTGTTATTTTAGCTTTGAACATTGTAAATGATAGAAAGCAGCAGCCTCCCTCATAATCATTAACAAGCCAAAACGATTTATAACAGCTCTTGTACACAGCACAACATAAACCGTGTGCTAATCCATGCAAATTGCTCAGTACCTCTGCATTTATTAAAAGAAATCACTTCACCAATTTTACATGTAGTGACTTCCTACACTAATCCAATTTGACATGGAACACAGCATGTCTGTGCTAAACCAAATGAAGATTAGTGGGCTAGGTATGTTTTTTTTTTCATTTTCCTAATCTTTAAAAGTAATAAAATGAAATTGTTATTTATTAACTTGATGCCATGGTACATTTTGGTAATTATTTTATCTGTGAGAATTTGCTGTAAATAATTCTTAGCCTGATAATTTTAAATGCAAAATACAATTCAATTTTTAATTAAATAATATGTTAGGTCAAGCATTTTTGCATCACATTTCTTTAATTAGATGTTAGAAAATGTTTTTATTTACAAGCTGATTGTAGAGAAATTGTTAGATTTAGACTGGATTCATGTGTCATGGTCCAAGCATGGACTGAGATGCAAAGACTGGCCACAAGTCTGCTGACCCGAACTCTGCAGCCTTATAGGCATATAAAGACATGGCTGAAAGTGTTGGCACCCTTGAAATTGTTCTGGAAAATGAAGTATTTCTCACAGAAAATTATTTCAATTACACATGTTTATTTACTTTGTGTGTATTGGACCAACACAAAAAAACTGAGAAAAAAGGCAAATTGGACATAATTTCAGACAGCCCTAAAAAAAGAAATAGGAGATGAAAACTGTCTGAGGACTTGAGAACTAAAATTGTTGAAAAATAGCAACAATATCAAGGTTACAAGTCCATCTCCAGAGATCTTGATGTTCCTTTGTCCACAGTGCACAACATAATCAAGAAGTTTACAACCCAAGGCACTGCACCTAATCTCCCGGCAGAGAAAAATTAATGAAAGGTTTCAATACAGGGTAGTCCAGATGGTGGATAAGCAACCCCAATCAAGTTCCAAAGAAATTCAAGCAGTCTTGCAGGTTCAGGGTGCATCCGTGTCAGTATGAACTGTACGTTGACATTTGAATGAAAAAAAAAAGCTGTGGCAGGAGACCCAGGAAGATCCTACTGCTGACGCAGAGACATAAAAAAGCTTGACAGCAGTTTTGTCAAAATGTCTGTGAGTAAACTAAAATCCTTCTGGGAAAGCATCTTGTGGACAAATGAGTCCAAGATAGAGCTTTTTCTTAAAGCACGTCATTCTGTTCACCCAACACAAAATGAGGCTTACAAAGAGAAGAACCCAGTACCTACAGTCAAATATGGTGGAGGTGCAAGGGTATTTTAGGGTTGTTTTCCTGCCTCTGGCACGGAGTGCCTTGACTGTGTGCAAGGCATCATGAAATCTTAAGATTACCAAAGGATTTTAGTTCCCAGTGTCAGAAAGCTAGGTTTGTGTCTTGGGTCTTCCAGCAGGACAACGATCCCAAACATATTTCAAGAAGCACCCAGAAATGAATAGAAACAAAGTGCTGGAGAGTTCTGTAGTGGCCAGCAATTGGTCCGAATCTAAATCCCAAAACTGCTGTGGGGGGAAGGGACCTTTCAAATATGAGAGTCCAGAAGCAGTTTGCAAAAGAAGAGTGATCCAAAATTCCAGTTAAGAGGTGTAAGGAGCTAGTTGTTGAAGGAAGAGATTGCAGTTATTTATTCTAAAGGATGTACAACCAAATATTAAGTTTTGCTTGGAAACAATTTTGTTCAGCCCATTTTTGGGGTTTTGTGTGATTTATGTCCAGTTTGCCTTTTGTTCTAGTTTTTTTTTCTGTGTTGTTCCAATACACACAAAAAAAATAAACATGTGTATAACAAAACGTTTAATTGAAATCATTTTCTAGGAGAAATACTTCATTTTCTGAAACAATTTCAACGGTGCCATCACTTGAAGCTAAGGTGTGCTTGGATCATGACACAGTGTGTGAATACAACCTAAGGCCTCATTCAGAAGGCAGTGATTTTTCTGCTAGTCAAAACAACAGTCTGATTTTATCAGTATTTTTATTAGTAATTTTCTTATATGAAAAAAATAAAATATGCAAACCTTTTCCTAACCATTGCAATGTTAAAAAGTCAGAGCACACAGGTTGCACACAGATGACATACATGTGCTATCCCTGATCAGATCAAAAATATACTTTTTGCAGATCACATGGTTTGCAAAAAAACACGTGAACAGCCACATACATTAGAATGGGTACATATTCTATCAGTAAGAAACATGGATAGAACACGAACATGAAAAATGAACTTCTGAACGAGGCCTAGTAAGAATTTCTAACTAATGATTCACATGATAAAGATGAGGTAAAAAGATTTATAACCAATAAAATAAATTAATGAAATATGTGAACTCAAGTGTTAGTGCTTGTTTGAGGTTTTGAAAGATGCTATCGATATGACTTTGGTTTAACAGAAAATATAGAAAAGCATAAAATGCTGCAAGGGGAAATTCCATGGGCAGGGATATTTTTGATATAGGTAAAAGTATTAGATCACTTTGGCTATTAGGCAGAGGCATTGCTAGCTTCAAAGATCTCGGGTTCCATCCCCGAACGTTTCCCTCAGCCCTGGATCTCCTGCGACTGGTGCACTGATCTGTATCGGCGTCAACTTGACCACAATACAATTCAATTCTGTCTTAAAGCTGTGAGACATAAACTCCCTGCCCTATCACTGTCCATCTCCTAAGCCTGCGGCTTTTGAGACACCAGCGCACTCATGCAGGTGGCGTGATGACATCATTGCATCATGTCGCTCTGCAAACCTGGCATAGAGGAGGTGACAGGCTGCTGTGCTGGGAATCAGCATTGACTATGATCTTTATTTTTTTTTATATTATCAAGTTGTGGGACCATCATAATATATAAGTGGCTGTGAGGCCATCATACTATAGATAAGTGGGGTCATCATACTATAGATAATGGCCTGTTGTCTTCATACTATATAAGGCAGCGGGGCCATCATACTATAGATAAGGTGCTGTGGTGCCATTACACTATATGTAAGCTGCAGTGGGGCCATCATACTATAGATACAGGGCTCTGGTACCTTCATACTATATTTGTGGGGCCATCATACTGTCACAATTTTACTGAATCTGTCCACCACCACCAAAATTACATTATTACCTGCCAACACGGGTAGATCAGTATAAAATTGGGCAATAAATGAGGCCACGGTCTACTGTGAATCGTCAATGGTTGGAGAGTAGTGTTGAGCCACCCCCCTAGTGTTCGAGTTCGGTTCCTCGAATTGGGGCGTGTTCGTCGAACGTTCGACGAACACCGTCAAACCCCATTGAAACCAATGGCAGACAAACACAAACACATAGAAAACACCTTAAATGGTGTCCAAAAGCTGACAAACTGCTCAGAAGACACAACAAACACATGGAAAAGTCACAAGTACATATAGTCATGCGAAAAGAAAAGAGGTGGAGGAGTAAAAGGAGGAGGAGACACAGATATAGGCATGTCATGCCCTTCTACAATCAAGAAAGGCTGGAGTAAAAATCTAAAATCAGCCTACCAACACCCAGATGTCGTGACAAAAAATTGTAAAAAATAAATATCTTTAGTTAGAATGGTGGGGTCCATTCAGAACACTTTCCTTAGAAGACGTAGTGGTATCCCCATTGGGTGTCGTGCCAAAAAAGAACCCAATACATTCAGACTAATCCACCATTTGTCATATCCAAGGGGCAGGTCAGTAAACGACAACATCGACGCGGAACCAAGTACAGTACTATATACACTGTATTTCCTTTGACGAGGCAATCAAGCAGGTCAAGAAGTTGGGAAGGGGCACCCTAATGGCCAAAACAGACATTGAGGGGGCGTTCTGGTTACTACCTGTGCCTCCGAATAGTGTCCGCCTATTGGGCTGCTTCTGTGAAGGAGCAAACTACATAGATCGCTGTTTGCCCATGGGGTGCGCCATATGCTGCAAACTATTTGAGGCGTTTAGTTGCTTCCTCAAATGGGTCGTCATGGACGTTTCTATGGGGGCACATATTATCCATTACCTCGACGACTTCTTATGCCTGGGCCCAAAAGATTTGCCACAGTGTGAATACACGCAGTAGTCCACCTGTGAGAAGGAGAGAGCTGGAGGGAGAGCGGACACCCCAGAGCTGAGGGGTTAGATTGAGAAAGGAAGAAGGCGGTGTAGCTTGCTTCATGGGTGGGGTACTCTGCTGAGTAGCAGAAACTGCTACTAGGCCCAAAGTATTGCCTGGGCTAGATGCAGTTAAAAATTAGTACTTAGATAAACAGGCGGTGTAGCTTGCTTCATGGGTGGGGTACTCTGCTGAGTAGCACAAAATGCAACTACCCTCAAAAGGATTTCCTGGGCTAGATGCAGTTAAAAATTAATAATTAGATAAACAGGCTGTGTAGCTTGCTTCATGGGTGGGGTACTCTGCTGAGTAGCACAAAATGCTACTAGGCCCAAAAGGATTTCCTGGGCTAGATGCAATTCAAAATTAGTACTTAGATAAACAGGCGGTGTAGCTTGCTTCATGGGTGGGCTACTCTGCTGACTAGCAAACACTGAAGCTTTGGAGCAGACCTCTGAATCCCAGGCCATAGTATGAGTAAACAGCTCTGCAGACTCAACCATCTATGTTACCCCAAGCCATAGTGTGTGTAGTTTCTAAAGGTTAAAAGGGGGGGAGCGACCCCACCCACCTGGAATTGACGATGCCAACGTCATGTAAAACACAGCAAGGGGACTCCAAAAAGAGTTTCCATTTTTTCTAAAAATTCGGCCACAGACACCACTTAAGTGGTATCATTTTCGCCAGTTTCTTAAAATGGTTGGTGAGGTGATTTTCAAAAATCATCAAGCTTTTAGTCTCCCCAGGATGACACAGGGGTAAAAAAGTCCTTGCGGTTCCAGGATTTGTTCATCTTGATGAACATTAGTCTGTCTACATTGACACTGGACAGCTGCGTGCGCTTACCTGTCAGCACACCACTAGCAGCGCTGAACACACGTTCAGAGAGAACGCTGGCTGCGGGGCATGACAAGATCTCCAAGGCGTGAGTGGCGAGCTCAGGCCATTTTTCCAGATTGGAAGCCCAAAATGAGCAAGGGTCTAGTTCCACTGTTATGGCATCGATGTTAACTTGGAGATACTCCTGTACCATCCTCTCTAGGCGTTGGATATGCGTCAGACTTCTTGTCTCTTGTGGCCCTGCAAAGGATGGTCTAAAAAATTCTTGAAACGATTGGAAAAAATTGCTGTTACCACCAGATACGATGTTACTGTTACGGTTTGAGTGATGACTTTGGTACCAAAACATAGGATAAGTCCAGAAACACAAACACACATAGGAAAGTTAAGGAGCTTTGTGAGTGGCTCAGGCCCTGCCCATAGGGCAGGGGAACTTTATATAGGAGCTGCCTGTAATAATTATAGGGGATAACTCAGGAGACTTTGCGTGGAACAAGACAACTACAGGACACAGTTTTATAAGTGGTAAAGTCTATATTATCACACAGTGATTCAAACAGGTGCAGAGAGAAACTCAAGTCCACAACACTTGGTGCAAATATCAAATGCAGCTCAGCAGTCTATAGGAAACTTCAGAGGAAAATGCAATCACGCAGAAAGTCTATGAAGCAAAATTATTCTTGAGGATACTTGACACGAATAAATCCTTGTCTTAGTCCAAACACAGATAGATAAGCTTATAAGGCAGTTCAAATCATATCTTAGCTCAACCAGGGAGGCCTGGTTAATAGTCTCAGGTTTTTGCAGAGCAGCAAACAGCTTACGTGTCCAGCAAATGCAGATGGAAGTAAATACGAGCAGCAGATGAAGGAGGATTACTGGAACTGGTGTACGCAGCAGGAACTCAGAGCAGAGTAGCAGGATCACCACACAAGTTCACAGGAGCAGGTGTATAGCCAGGGAGTAATCAGAGGTCAGGAGCTTGATGCAAGGCAGAATACTCTAGCACAGACTGAAGGCTGGGGTGGAGTTCTATAGCCGGAAGACACAGTGCACATGAGACCAAAGACGCCATCTTGGAAAGGGGGACTAATGCACAAAAGGTAAAAAATGTTCAGAGTCCTGACATTACTCCCTCCTTAGAATCGGCCTCAGGATGACCCTGGTCCTGGTTTCTCAGGGAATCTCTGATGAAGACGAGAAATCTGTTGGGCATTGATGTTTTCCACAGGTTCCCAAGAGTCTTCCTCAGGGATTATCCCTGCCATCTTATCAGATATTGGAGCCAATTCCTGCAAATCCTGGAATCAATAATTTCCTCCAACACAAAATGTTCTTGCTCATCAATCACCACAGTCTGTGGAGGTGGCACAACACGTCCCTGGAAGGTATTAGGAGATACAGGCTTTAGTAAAGATACATGAAAAACTGGGTGTACCTTCATAGTCCTAGGCAGCTTCAGCTGGCAGGCCACAGAGCTCACAATACAGGTGATCTTGAAAGGGCAATGAATTTCTGTCCAAGTTTTTGTGAAGGAACGTTTAACTTCAGATTCTTAGCTGCTAATCACACGGAATCTCCTACCTTGAACATGGGTGCAGGTTTCCGGAATCTATCAGCCGATCTCTTATAATGTTCTTGAGCTGTGGTCAGGGATTCCTTCAGAAACTCCAGATTTTGTCTCATCGCAGTCAGCCTTTCCTCCACTGCCGGAACCGGATAATTAATTGGAGACCTAGGTAAAATACACGGATGATAACCCAGATTGGCAAAGAAAGGTGTAAATTTAGTGGAGGCGCTCTGAGAATTATTATATGAAAATTCGGCTAATGGCAGCAACTGCAACCAATAATCCTGGAGATGGCTGACATAGCATCTTAGATATTGTTCCAGCGTCTGGTTGGTACGCTCAGTCTGACCATTTGGGGATGGTAAGCGGAAGAGAGACAGACATTAATATTGAGTGCAGAGCAAAACCCCTTCCAGAATCTTGAAGTGAACTGTACTCCATGGTCAGAGATGATCTCATCTGGAACCCCATGCAACCGAAAGACATTCTGTATAACCAAGTTCACTGTATCTTTAGCTGAGGGGAGGCCAGTGCATGGAACAAAATGAGCAGCTTTAGTCAGGCGATCAACTACCACCATGATTGTATTCATGCCCCCCGATGTAGGCAGCTCCACAATAAAGTCCATTGATATAGACCCCCAAGGGCGGGACGGAACAGGTAATGGTTGTAGAAGACCCGTAGGTGCCACATGAGGAGTCTTGTAATGGGCACATACCTCGCAAGAGAGAACATAGTCCTTGGTATCCTTCAGGCAAGTTGGCCACCAGAAGAATCGGCTCAGGAACTCTTGTGTCTTCTGTACCCCCCTGTGACCAGCCAACTTGGAGTCATGTACCAACTTGAGGATCTGCAGACGGACGACCTCAGGGACGTAGATACGTCGATCTCTGAACCACATGCCACCCTTAAAGACAAGATTAATATCCACAGGTGGGTTGGCCAGAAATACATCACCGTCATAGGCCTCCCTGCTCTCCTTCCACAAGTCCTGATCGTGGATAACTCCGATGAAATTGGCATCAGATACAATGGTCTTGGACAGGGCTCCAGGTACGGAATCCGCAGCATGGATTCGGGATAAAGCATCAGCCTTCCCATTACGAGAACCTGGATGGTATGAGATAACAAAGTTAAATTGATTTAAAAATAAGTTCCAACGATCCTGACGAGGAGAAAGACATCTAGCGGATTTAAGGAACTCTAAATTGCAATGGTCAGTTAGCACTATGATCTGTTGTGCAGCTCCTTGCAGATGATGCCTCCATTCTTTGAAAGCTGCATTAATAGCCAGCAATTCCTTGTCTCCCACGTCGTAATTCTTCTCTGCTGAGGTTATTCTATGGGAAAAGAAAGCACAAGGATGTAGCAGACCCTTCTATCCAGTTCTTTGGGAGAGAGTAGCCCCCAAAGCATTATCAGAAGCGTCCACCTCCACAATGAATGAAAGTGTTGGATCTGGGTGTATCAACAGCGGTGCTGATGTGAAACAGATCTTAAGCCGATCAAAAGCTTTTTGAGCCTGTGATGACCACTTAAAGGGCTTTTCCTTTGTCAAGGAAGTAATGGGACGGACAATATCAGAAAAATTTCGAATGAGGCGTCTGTAGAAATTTACAAAACCAATAAAACGTTGGACCTCCTTAACGTTCTTGGGTACCGGCCAGTCAAGGATAGACTGAATCTTACCAGATTCCATGTTCAGCCCCTGAGGAGAGATGATATAACCTAAGAACTGTATCTCAGATTGATGGAACTCGCATTTCTTCGGCTTAATATATTAGATGGTTCTCTTTCAGACATCTTAAAACAGTTTTGACGTGTTCTTCATGTTCCTGTAGAGAGTCAGAAAAGATTAGAATATCGTCCAAATAGATCACCACAAACTGGTCCAACAAATCTCTGAAAATGTCATTAGCAAGGTGTTGAAACATTGCAGGGGCGTTACAAAGCCCGAAGGGCATCACAAGAGATTCAAAGTGTCCATACCGGCATCTGAATGCTGTCTTCCACTCATCCCCTGGACGAATACGCACCAAATTATAAGCCCCACGAAGATCCAGTTTAGAGAACACCTTAGCATGGCGACTCTTTCCAGTAATTCGGTAATCAGAGGCAAAGGGTAATGGTTTCGTACGGTTACCTTATTGAGTTCCCGATAGTCAACACAGGGTCTCAGGGTCCCATCCTTCTTTTTAACAAAAAATATAGGTGCCCCTGCTGGTGAGGAAGAAGGACGTATGAAGACTTTGGCCAGATTTTCATCAATATACTCCTTTAAGGCTTGAAGCTCAGGTGCCACCAAAGGGTATACGTTATCAAAAGGAATAGCTGCCCCAGGAAGCAGCTCAATGGGACAGTCATAATGCCTGTGTGGAGGAAGCTGATCTGCATTCTTCTTGTCACAGATGTCAGAGAACTCTTTATATGCTGGAGGTAAAGTAAATACCTGTACATGTGGTTCTGTAGCCGTGGACTCCGGGACAGCTTCTGTTAATGCTGAGTTGCTCCTTGCTGGAAAAGTAATCTCCTTGGTCAGTGGCGTAACTACAAAGTTATGGGCCCCGGTGCGAACTTCCAAATGGGGCCCCCCCCCCCTACCTCCGTGACGCCCCCCCACCCCCTTCCCCTAGATACGCCTCGGACTGTTGCAGGAATCTCCTGCACTGCAACATGGTGTTGGGTGCCAGCACAGCCCGCACAGTGGTATATCCAGCACAGCCCGCACAGTGGTATATCCAGCACAGCCCGCACAGTGGTATATCCAGCACAGCCCGCACAGTGGTATATCCAGCACAGCCCGCACAGTGGTATATCCAGCACAGCCCGCACAGTGGTATATCCAGCACAGCCCGCACAGTGGTATATACAGCACAGCCCGCACAGGGGTAAATACAGCACAGCCGGCACAGGGGTATATAGAGCACAGCCCGCACAGGGGTATATAGAGCACAGCCCGCACAGGGGTATATACAGCAGAGCCCACACAGGGGTATATACAGCAGAGCCCGCACAGGGGTATATAGAGCACAGCCAGCACAGGGGTATATAGAGCACAGCCAGCACAGGGGTATATAGAGCACAGCCAGCACAGGGATATATACAGCACAGCCCGCACAGGGATATATACAGCACAGCCCGCACAGGGATATATACAGCAGAGCCCGCACAGGGGTATATACAGCAGAGCCCGCACAGTGGTATATACAGCACAGCCCGCACAGTGGTATATCCAGCACAGCCCGCACAGGGGTATATAGAGCACAGCCCGCACAGGGGTATATACAGCACAGCCCGCACAGGGGTATATACAGCAGAGCCCGCACAGGGGTATATACAGCAGAGCCCGCACAGGGGTATATACAGCACAGCCAGCACAGGGGTATATAGAGCAGAGCCCGCACAGGGGTATATACAGCACAGCCCGCACAGGGGTATATACAGCACAGCCCGCACAGGGGTATATAGAGCACAGCCCGCACAGGGGTATATAGAGCACAGCCCGCACAGGGGTATATACAGCAGAGCCCGCACAGGGGTATATACAGCACAGCCGGCACAGGGGTATATACAGCACAGCCCGCACAGTGGTATATACAGCAGAGCCAGCACAGGGGTATATAGAGCACAGCCCGCACAGGGGTATATACAGCACAGCCCGCACAGGGGTATATACAGCACAGCCCGCACAGGGGTATATACAGCAGAGCCCGCACAGGGGTATATACAGCACAGCCAGCACAGGGGTATATAGAGCACAGCCCGCACAGGGGTATATACAGCACAGCCCGCACAGGGGTATATACAGCACAGCCCGCACAGGGGTATATACAGCACAGCCCGCACAGGGGTATATACAGCAGAGCCCGCACAGGGGTATATACAGCAAAGCCCGCACAGGGGTATATACAGCAGAGCCCGCACAGGGGTATATGCAGCACAGCCAGCACAGGGGTATATAGAGCACAGCCAGCACAGGGGTATATAGAGCACAGCCCGCATCTCATCTCCCCCCCCCCCCCCCGATAATGGCCCCACAGTCCGGTGAAAAAGAAAAAAAAAACTCCTCACCTTTCCTTTTGCCCGCGCTGCTCCTGGTGGCTGCAGTCTGCCCAGGACACTGCAGGTGCGCGATGATATGACGTCATCGCGCACCCGCAGTGTACTGTCAGAGGCAGAGCGGGGAATGATGGGAGAGGGAGCGTCAGGTGACGCTCTCCTCCATCATTGCATTGAACTATACCGGTGTCATAGACGCCGGTATAGTTAAATGCGGCGGCGGCGGCGGCGGGGGGGAGGAACAGTGCAGCGGCCCACTACTGGCATCGGCTCTTCTGGCATTTGCCAGAAGTGCCCGATGTCCAGCCCGGCCCTGCCCTGACCTGCCGGCCCGGGGCCCCTGACCTGCGGGGCCCGGTCGCAATGGCGACCGCTGCGACCGCGGTCGTTACGCCCCTGTCCTTGGTCTCCCAGTTGATAATTGGGTTCTGAGAACGCAACCAAGGAATGCCTAAAATCACAGGAAAATAAGGAGAAGAAATTAGCAAGGAAGAAAGTTGCTCCTGATGATTAGGCTCCACAATTTCAAGGGGTACGGTCTCCTGATCCACAGGCCCAGAGATTAAAGGTGACCCATCCACTGTTTCCATGGTAATTGGAGAGGCTCTTTGCTGAATTTCAATACCAAAGTATCATATCAATCATAGCTGCACTGGAAATCCACTGTCCTGAACACAGGATCTTAATAGGGAGAGAACAGTGAGAGTTCTTTTCCTGCAGCTCCTTGGGGGGTGAAGTCATAGAAAGTGAATGGAATACAGCGTTTAAAGGCAGGCTACATTCAGAGATGTCAGATTCATCATCACAGTTGTCATACTCCCCTACTGCTGCTAGCACCTTGTTAGGCCGTCTAGGACACTTAAGACAATTGATCAAGAAGTGGTCAGACTGGCCGCAGTAGAAACAGACTTTCACGAAGGCGATGCTCCCGGCGCTCATTGATCTCGCGCCTCTGAACGGAATCAATTTGCATGGGCACCTCCTCCACCTCCCGAGAGGTTTTACCTCCAGGCTCTTTGGAAGGAAGGGAAAAGTTAGAAATACGGTTATAAGCAGCAAATTTCTCCTGCCTACGCTCAGTAAGGCAAATGTCTATGCGCACACAATGCTGTATAAATGTCTCTAGCTCTTGTGGTGACTCAGAGCGAGCTAGTTCATCTTTTACAATACTAGACAGACCCCTTTTAAAAATAGGCAATTATACATAACTGTCCCAATTGGTATCTACCGCTAATCTCCTGAATTCAGTGGCATACTCAATAACAGAACGTTTAGCCTGGCGTAAAGACAGCAAAGCAGATTCAGCAGTTGCACAGCGATTAGGGTCATCAAACATTAATGCCATAGCGGCCAAGAAATCATCCAAGTTATGTAACCATGGGTCACGAGACTCAATCATCGGATTCGCCCAGGCGAGCGCTTGTGAGGTCAGTAGCATTATTACACACAATACTTTGGATCTATCAGTAGGAAAACGGTCAGTATGCACATCAAAATATAGCATACATTGATTCACAAAGACACAAAATTTGTCGTGATCACCATTAAATCTGAATGGGGGCAACTTAGGTGGGCTAGCTGGTGGCGGTTGCCCAGAGGGTAAAGTCACTTGTGCAGCTATTTGCGTGCTTATGTCCTGAAAAGCCCATCCATACTGGGACTCTATGCCAGCAAGTTTGTTTTCCTGGGCTGCCATGCGGGTGCTTAAGTCCTGCAAAGTTTGTCCAAACACTTGTTGATTGAGTTCAAAGCTTCCAAACTTCTTTTGCAGACATTCCACATCTTTCTGCAGTGATCTAATTATGGAAAACACCTGCTCTAGTCTGCTTTCTGCAGTCATTGTTCCACCAGTCTCCTTTTTTTTTAGGCTAGAGTATCCTGTAATAATTATAGGGGATAACTCAGGAGACTCTTTGCGTGGAACAAGACAACTACAAGACACAGTTTTATAAGTGGTAAAGTCTATATTATCACACAGTGATTCAAACAGGTGCAGAGAGAAACTCAAGTCCACAACACTTGGTGCAAATAGCTCAGCAGTCTATAGGAAACTTCAGAGGAAAATGCAATCAAGCAGAAAGTCTATGAAACACAATTATTCTTGAGGATACTTGACACGAATAAATCCTTGTCTTAGTCCAAACACAGATAAGTTTATAAGGCAGTTCAAATCATATCTTAGCTCAACCAGGGAGGCCTGGTTAATAGTCTCAGGTTTTTGCAGAGCAGCAAACAGCTTACGTGTCCAGCAAATGCAGATGGAAGTAAATACGAGCAGCAGATGAAGGAGGATTACTGGAACTGGTGTATGCAGCAGGAACTCAGAGCAGAGTAGCAGGATCACCACACAGGTTCACAGGAGCAGGTGTATAGCCAGGGAGTAATCAGAGGTCAGGAGCTGGATGCAAGGCAGAATACTCTAGCACAGACTGAAGGCTGGGGTGGAGTTCTATAGCAGGAAGACACAGTGCACATGAGACCAAAGACGCCATCTCGGAAAAGGGCAGTAATGCACAAAAGGTAAAAAAAAGTTCAGAGTCCTGACATTGACCCTCAGGAATTGGCTGGGGACAGCATTTCAAGTACACACCCTAACCCTGATAAAAGCAGGGGAGGTATGGCCGCGCACACCCTAAGCACAAACAGAAACCATTACAGCACAATCAGTGTAGGATCTGACGCTCAGGGCACCTGACTGAAACTGCATGCACTGACCCACTTGGAAAGTCATGCACCAGCTGCATATGACCTCACAACCCGTGGACAGCTTCCACAGCAGCAACCAGGGACCGCACATGCGGATGGTCTTACAGCAGAAAAGACCTAACCACCATGTACGGCTGTGCAGCAGAGCAGGGAACTGAGAAGGCTCCATCCAGGTAACAGCCAACAGTATCCCAGCTCAAATTAGGGGGAAAAGAGTAAAGGGTTAAAGCAAACATATGCATTGTCATGCCGAAAACCAGAAACAGACAAAACGGCATGACAACATACTATACATAAGGGGCTGGGGACCATAATCCTATACATATGGGACTGGTGGCCCATCATATACAGTTAGGTCCATATATATTTGGACAGACAACATTTTTCTAGTTTTGGTTATAGACAATACCACAATGAATTTTAAACAAAACAATTCAGATGCAGTTGAAGTTCAGACTTTCAGCTTTCATTTGAGGGTATCCACATTAAAATAGGATGAAGGGTTTAAGAGTTTCAGCTCCTTAACATGTGCCACCCTGTTTTTAAAAGGACCAAAAGTAATTGGACAGATTCAATAATTTTAAATAAAATGTTCATTTTTAGTACTTGGTTGAAAACCCTTGGCTGGCAATGACTGCCTGAAGTCTTGAACTCATGGACATCACCAGACGCTGTGTTTCCTCCTTTTTGATGCTCTGTCAGGCCTTCACTGCGGTGGTTTTCAGTTGCTGTTTGTTTGTGGGCCTTTCTGTCTGAAGTTTAGTCTTTAACAAGTGAAATGCATGCTCAATTTGGTTGAGATCAGGTGACTGACTTGGCCATTCAAGAATATTCTACTTCTTTGCTTTAATAAACTCCTGGGTTGCTTTGGCTTCATGTTTTGGGTCATTGTCTATCTGTAGGATGAAACGAAGACCAATCAGTTTGGCTGCATTTGGCTGGATCTGAGCACACAGTGTGGCTCTGAATACCTCAGAATTCATTCGGCTGCTTCTGTCCTGTGTCACATCATCAATAAACACTAGTGACCCAGTGCCACTGGCAGCCATGCATGCCCAAGCCATCACTCTGCCTCCGCCGTGTTTTACAGATGATGTGGTATGCTTTGGATCACGAGCTGTACCACGCCTTCGCCATACATTTTTCTTTCCATCATTCTGGTAGAGGTTGATCATGGTTTCATCTGTCCAAAGAATGTTCTTCCAGAACTGTGCTGGCTTTTTTAGATGTTTTATAGCAAAGTCCAGTCTAGCCTTTTTATTCTTGATTCTTATGAGTGACTTGCACCGTGCAGTGAACCCTCTGTATTTACTTTCATGCAGTCTTCTCTTTATGGTAGATTTGGATATTGATACGCCTACCTCCTGGAGAGTGTTGTTCACTTGGTTGGCTGTTGTGAAGGGGTTTCTCTTCACCATGGAGATTATTCTCTATCCTCCACCACTGTTGTCTTCCATGGACGCCCAGGTCTTTTTGCATTGATGAGTTCACCAGTGCTTTCTTTCTTTCTCAGGATGTACCAAACTGTAGATTTTGCCACTCCTAATATTGTAGCAATTTCTCGACTTGTTTTTTTCTGTTTTCGCAGCTTAAGGATGGCTTGTTTCACTTGCATGGAGAGCTCCTTTGACCGCATGTTTACTTCACAGCAAAACCTTCCAAATGCAAGCACCACATCTCAAATCAACTCCAGGCCTTTTATCTGCTTAATTGAGAATGACATAACGAAGGGATTGCCCACACCTGTTCATGAAATAGCCTTGGAGTCAATTGTCCAATTACTTTTGGTCCCTTTAAAAACAGGGTTGCACATGTTAAGGAGCTGAAACTCCTAAACCTTTCATCCAATTTTATTGTGGATACCCTCAAATGAAAGCTGAAAGTCTGAACTTCAACTGCATCTGAATTGTTTTGTTTAAAATTCATTGTGGTAATGTCTATAACCAAAATTAGAAAAATGTTGTCTCTGTCCAAATATATATGGACCTAACTGTATAAGGGGTTGTGCTACCATCATACCATAGATAAGGGGCTGTTGAGCTATCATACTATAGATAAGGGGCAGTGGGGTCACCATACTATAGATAAGAGGCTGTGAGCCATCAAACTATATTTCAGGGGGTGTGGTTCCATGATACTACAGTTGTGTGAAAAAGTGTTTGCCCCTTTCTGATTTCCTATTCTTTTGCATGTTTGTCATAACTGAAATGTTTCAGATCACCAAACAAATTTAAATATTAGACAAAGATAACACAAGTAAACACAAAATCCATTTTTTTTAATGATGGTCTTTATTAAGGGAAAAAGAAATCCTCCCCTCTCAATTTGTGTAGCCCCTTCTCACACATACCAAAGCTCGCAAAATCAACAGGCAACACTGGCACGCCAGTCTCACCAAAGAACTGAGGCGGGCTTCAAGGGTAGTGAAGCGGAGATGGAAGATCCCACTCCAACGAGCACTTCATCGCATTCAAACAGTCCCTCACTACTTTCAAGACCACACTCACTGCAGCAAAACAAACCTACTTCTCATCTCTCATATCCTCCCTGTCTCACAACCCTAAACAGCTATTCAACACCTTCAATTCTCTCCTCTGTCCCCCAGGACCTCCTCCATCTCATCTCAGCTGAAGACTTTACCTTATTCTTCAAACAAAAGATTGATAACATCAGAGAAAGTTTTGGTCTACAACCCCCACAACCCATCTTCCTAACTACTCAGCCCTCTTCCTCAAAAATAAGCTTCTCCACCATTACAGAAGACAAACTTTCCGCCCTACTCTCGAGATCACATCTCACCACCTGTGCACTAGACCCGATCCCATCCCATTTCATCCCAAACCTCACCACAGTCTTCATCCCAACTCTAACCCATCTATTCAACCTATCAATAACTGGTGTTTTTCCCTCATGCTTCAAAAGTTCCTTAATCACACCCATCCTCAAAAGCCCTCTCTTGACCTATCCTCTCTATATAGCTATCGCCCCATATCACTTCTCCCTTTTGCCTCAAAACTACTGGAACATCATGACCTTTTTGAACTGTCCTCCCTCCTCTCTTCCTGCTCCCTCTTTGACTGCTTACAATCTGGCTTCCGACTGCATCACTCCACTGAAACTGCCCTAACTAAAGTCACTAATGACCTACTGACCTGACCTCTGCCTTTGACACAGTGGACCACTCCCTATTACTACAGACCCTCTCATCTCTTGGCATCATAGACTTGGCCCTATCTTGGATCGCGTCATGCCTAACAGACCGGACATTCAGTGTCTCCCACTCACACACCACCTCCTCACCTCACCCCCTACCTGTTGGAGTCCTGCAAGGTTCAGTCCTAGGGCCCTTGCTCTTCTCCATTTACACCATCAGCCTGGGACAGCTCATAGAATCTCACAGATTGCAGTATCACCCCCATGCTGATAACACACAGATCTCTGGACCAGATATCACCTCCCTACTAACCAAAATCCCACAATGTCTGTTGGCTATTTCATCCTCCTTCGCCACTAGGTTTCTAAAACTTAACATGGATAAAACAGAATTCACATTTTTCCACCATCTCACTCAATCCCCCCAACCCCACCCAACAAACCTATCCATCAAAGTCAATGGCTGCCCACTCTACCCAGTTTCGCAAGAATTCATCATCTTTCCTCCATCTCACTTGACTCCCCCTACAGACCTATCCATTAAAGTAAATGGCTGCTCACTCTCCCCAGTCCCACAAAAATCACTGCCTCTTGGTAATCCTTGACTCTGATCTCTCCTTCAAACTACATATCCAAGGTCATTCCACTTCCTGCTGACTTCAACTCAAAAACATCTCCCGGACCTGTTCATTCCTCAACCTAAAATCTGCAAAAACTCTAGTGCATGCTCTCATCTCCCGCCTTGACTACTGCAAGCTCCTGCTGTGCGGTCTTCTTTCTAACACTCTCCTGCCCCTCCAATCTATCCTAAACTCTGCTGCCTGACTAATCCACCTATCCCCCCGCTATTCCCCTGCCTCTCCTCTCTGTCAATCCCTTCACTGGCTCCCCATTACCCAAAGACTCCAGTTCAAAACCCTAACCATGGCATACAAAGCCATCCTCAACCTGTCTCCTTACATATGTGACCTTGTCTCCTGATAATTTCCTTCACGCAACCTTCGATCTTCACAAGATCTCCTTCTCTACTCCCCTCTTATCTCCTCTACCCATAATCACATACAAGCTTTCTCCCGCGCCTCCCCCCTCCTCTGGAACTCTCTACCCCAACATATCAGACTCTCGCCTACCGTGGAAACCTTCAAAAGGAACCTGTAGACCCACTTCTTCCAACAAGCATACAACCTGCAGTAACCATTGATCCACTAAACCACTGCATGACCAGCTCTACCCTCACCCATTGTATCCTCACTAGTGTTGAGCATTCCGATACTGCAATATCGGGTATTGGTAGATATTCGCGGTATCTGCGTTCCGATACTGAGTTACGATACTTTTAGATCGAATATCGAATACCGGAATCGGAAGTTCCCATAATGCAATGAGCCAGTTTGATTTTATTCAGCCAATAAGGAATCCTAAGAAGTGTGGGCACATCCTGTTAGGCATGTTAACTAATGGCATGGCTGTGATTGGCTGCTGAAATGATGTCATGATGCACTATAATGGAGTGTGGGCGGTGCGTGGGTGGAGACTGCGTGTCTGTGTGTGCGGGCGGGGTCTGTGCGGGCCTGTCGGGGGTCTCTGCGGGCCTCTCGGGGGTCTGTGTGGGCCTCTCGGGGGGTCTGTGTGGGCCTCTCGGGGGTCTTTGTGTCTGTGTGCAGGCATCGTCCAATGGGACTACAAGTCCCATCGGGCTATGCCTGCTACAATGACAGTGATTGACACATTAGCCAAAGATGGGACAGTAGTAGTCCCATCATCCGGCTAATGTGTTGAATGTAAAAAAACAAACAAACAAACATGCATACTACATACAACATACTACATACATACAACATACTACATACATACTACATACAACATACATACTACATACATACTGCATACAACATACTACTTACATACATACTACATACATACAACATACTACATACATACTACGTACAACATACTACATACAACATACTACATACATGCTACATACATACATAAAACATTCATACTACATGCATACAACATACATACAACAAACTACATACATACTACATACATACAACATACATGTAACATACATACAACATGCATACATACATACAACATACTACATACATACAACAAACTACATACATACTACATACATACTGTACAACATACATACAACATACATACTGCATACATACTACATACATACTACATACAATACATACAGTACATACATATAGACATGCAGTACATATAACATAGAGTACATGCTCACCATCACTTGTCACTTTGTTCCCCGAAACCAGTGTCACCTGTAAAAAATATTAAAATAATTAACAATATACTCCCTGATTCGCAGAAATCCACGAATGTCCCACGACGATCTCCTGTGGAGAGCATCAGCATCAGCTGATGTGACCACTCTCTAGGGGCTCCAGGAATGCAATGACAGGAGGAAGGTATCCTTCCGCACTGTATTCCTCCACCACTGTAAAAAATAGTCCCTAGTCTCACTTTTGACACTGCTGTGTGAGAAAGTTCCCACGCAGCAATTGCCATAAAGTGAGACCAGTGAACTACAGTAACCTCTCAGTGATGCACTGCAGGAGCCATTGTCTCCTGTCAGTGTGTCACTGGAGGTCCTATAGAGCAGTGACATCACCCGATGTCACTGTTCTATAGGGGAGATCATTGTGGGACACTCGTTATTAATTGGACTGTGTCGGACAGGGAGTATACGGTTTATTATTTTAAGTTTTTTGCAGGCGCTGAAGTATGGTAAGTATGGTTAAATTAAGAATAATAAAAATACTTTTTTCTGGCTGTCTTTATTTTGTTTTTAACCCTTTTACTACTCTAGGATTAATAATGGATAGGCGTCTTATTGATGCCTCTCCATTATTAACCCGGCTTAATGTCACCTTACAATAGCAAGGTGACATTAACCCCTTATTACCCCATATCCCACCGCTACTCGGGAGTGGGAAGAGAGGGGCTAAGTGCCGTAATTGGCGTATCTTACAGATGCGCCATTTCTGGGGTGGCTGCGGGCTGGTATTTGTAGCCGGGGGGCCAATATCCATGGCCCCTCTCTAGGCTATGAATATCAGCCCGCAGCTGTCTGCGTAGCCTTTCTGGCTATAAAATATAGGGGGACACCACGTCATTTTTTTGGGGGGGTCCCCCTATTTTAATAGCCAGTAAAGGCTACGCAGACAGCTGCGGGCTGATGTTCATAGCCTGGGAGGGGGACATGGGTATTAACCCCTTCACAGGCTACAAATATCGTCCCCGGCCGTCGGCTTTCCCCTCTGGCACAGAAAATTGCACGGGAGCCCACGCCATTTTTTTCCTTTTTTTTTAACCCCTCTCTGACCTCGGACGGAATAGTATGTCCGAGGTCAGATCCCCTGCTTTGATGCAGGACTCCGCGGTGAGCCCGCATCAAAGCCAGGACATGTCAGCTGTTTTGAACAGCTGACATGTGCCCGCAATAGCGGCGGGTGAAATCGCGATTCACCCGCCGCTATTAACTAGTTAAATGCCGCTGTCAAACGCAGACAGCGGCATTTAACCGGCGCTTCTGGCCGGGCGGCCAGAAATGAGCGCATCGCCGACCCCGTCACATGATCGGAGGTCGGCGATGCTTCTGAATAGTAACCATAGAGGTCCTTGAGACCTCTATGGTTACTGATCCCCGGCGGCTGTGAGCGCCACCCTGTGGTCGGCGCTCATAGCACACCTGCATTTCTGCTACATAGCAGCAAACATCAGATCGCTGCTATGTAGCAGAGCCGATCGTGTTGTGCCAGCTTCTAGCCTCCCATGGAGGCTATTGAAGCATGGCAAAAGTAAAAAAAAAAGTAAAAAAAAATGTGAAAAAAATGAAAGTTTAAATTATCCCCCTTTCGCCCCATTCAAAGTAAATCAATAAAAAAATAATCAAACCTACACATATTTGGTATTGCCGCGTTCAGAATTGCCCAGTCTATCAATAAAAAAAAGCATTAACCTGATCGCTAAACGGCGTGATGAGAAAAAATTTAGAAACACCAGAATTACGTTTTTTTGGTCGCCACGACATTGCATTAAAATGCAATAATGGGCGATCAAAAGAACGTATCTGCATCAAAATGGTATCTTTAAAAATGCCAGCTCGGCACGCAAAAAATAAGCCCTCAACCGACTCCAGATCATGAAAAATGGAGATGCTACGAGTATCGGAAAATGGCGCAATTTTTTTTTTCTTTAGCAAAGTTTGGAATTTTTTTTCACCACTTAGATAAAAAATAACCTAGTCATGTTAGGTGTCTATGAACGCGGACTGACCTGGAGCATCATAATGGCAGGTCAGTTTTAGCATTTATTGAACCTAGCAAAAAAGCCAAACAAAAAACAAGTGTGGGACTGCACTTTTTTTGCAATTTCACCGCACTTGAAATTTTTTTCCCGTTTTCTAGTACATGACATGGTAAAACCAATGATGTCGTTCAAAAGGATAACTCATCCTGCAAAAAATAAGCCCTCACATGGCCAAATTGATGGAAAAATAAAAAAGTTATGGCTCTGGGAAGGAGGGGAGTGAAAAACGAACACGGAAAAATGGAAAATCCCAAGGTCATGAAGGGGTTAAATTAAACGTTCTTTAAGAAACATAGGCCTTGCTATTACATATCTATGGATAGATCTATGGATGGATAACTATGGCTGTATCTATCCATATATCTATCTGGCTACTTTCACACATCAGGTTTTTGCCATCAGGCACAATCCGGCGAGTATTGAAAAAAACGGATCCGTTTTATTTTCTGCTGGATCCATTTTTTCTCAAAGAGTTGTATTAGCGCCGGATTGCGCCTCATGGCCACACATTTCATCCGTTTTTTGCCAGATTCGTCAAAAAAGCCGTTTCCGCCGGACGGAAAACACATACAGAGGAACGGTTTTTCTGTCCAGCGAAAAAACGCACAGCAACGGATCCGGCGAGAAGCGTATGAAACAGAGATATGAAATGATGAATCCGGCCTCCGAATCCATTTTCTCATGCATGTTTCCATTCAAATCATGCACATTTTCCGTTTATTTATTTCTAAAAACTGCATCAAAACTGTACCAAAACTGCACCAAAAACTGCATCAAAACTGCATAAAAAACGCACCAAAAATGGCATCAAAAACCGCACCAAAAACTGCATCAAAAACTGCACCAAAACTGCATAAGGCTATGTGCGCATGTATAAAGGTCCACTGTGGATTTTTCCGCAGCGGATTTGACAAATCTGCAGGGCAAAAACGCTCCGTTTTTGCTGCAGATTTAGGCTATGAGCACACATTGCGGATTAGGCTTAGGAATTTCTGGTGCGGATTCTGCCTCTCCTGACAGAAAATGCACCTGCGGATTTTTTGCGTTTTTTGTGCGTTTTTGCTGCGGTTGTCTTGCGGATTTGCTGCGTTTTTTACCTCTGCGGTTTTCTATAATGGAATGGGTCCAAAAACGCTGCAGATTCACAAAAAAGAAGTGACATGCTACTTCTTTTAAACCGCAGCGTTTCCGCAGCGGATTTTCCGCAGTGTGCACAGCATTGTTTTTTCTCATTGATTTACATTGTACTGTAAATCAATTGCGGATCTGCAGCATTTATGCAGCTCAAAAAACGCTGCGGATCCACAGAGAATCCGCAACGTGTGCACATACCGTTATCGCGGATTTACCGCAGTTTTTCTGCGGTTTTACAACTGCGGTTTTCTATAGGAGCAGCTGTAAAACCATGACATGCTGCGGAATGTAAACCGCTGCGTTTCCTTTCCACAACATGTGCACAGCGTTTTTTGTTTCCCATAGGTTTACATTGTAATGTAAACTCATGGGAAACTGCTGTGGACCCGCAGCTGCGGAAACGCTGCGGATTCGCAGCATTTTCCGCATCGTGTGCACATACCCTAAAAACTGCTTTAAAACCGCACCAAAAAATGCATCAAAACTGCACCAAAAACTGCAACAAAGCTGCATCAAAAACGCATCAAAAACTGCATCAAAACCGCACCACAAACTGCATCAAAACTGCACCAGTTTTTTATGCAGTTTTTGGTGCCGTTTTGATGCGTTTGTGGTGCAGTTTTGATAGAGATTTTGGTGCACTTATGATGCAGTTTTTGAAGCAGTTTTTATGCAGTTCTGGTGCGGTTTTTGGTGCAGTTTTGATGCAGTTTTTGGTGTGGTTTTGGATGCAGTTTTGATGCAGTTTTTGGTTCAGTTTTGATACAGTTTTGATGCAACTTTTGGTGCAGTTTTTGATGCAGTTTTTGGTGCGGTTTTTGATGCAGTTTTGGTGCAGTTATGATGCAGTTTTTGATGCGGTTTTGGTGCAGTTTTTGGTGCGGTTTTGGTGCAGTTTTTGGTGCAGTTTTGGTGCAGTTTTTGGTGCAGTTTTGGTGCAGTTTTTGGTGCCGTTTTGGGTGCAGTTTTGATGCGTTTTTGATGCATTTTTGGTGCAGTTTTGATGCAGCTTTTGGTGCGGTTTTTGCGCGGTTTTGATGCAGTTTTTGGAAATAAATAAACGGAAAATGTGCATGATTTGAATGGAAACATGCATGAGAAAACAGATTCGGAGGCCAGATTCATCATTTCACCTGACAGTTTCATACGTTTTTCGCCGGATCCATCGCTGTGCATTTTTTCGCCGGACAGAAAAACCGTTCCTCTGTATGTGTTTTCCGTCCGGCGGAAACCGCTTTTTTCGACGGATCCGGCAAAAAACGGATGAAACATGTGGCCATCAGGCGCAATCCAGCGCTAATACAACTCTATGAGAAAAAACAGATCTTTTTTCAAAAGTCACCGGATTGTGCCTGACAGCAAAAACTTGATGTGTGAAATTAGCCAGATAGATATATGGATAGAAACATCTATGTATCTACAGATATATCTATAGATTATTATTATTATTATTATTTATTGTTATAGCGCCATTTATTCCATGGCGCTTTACATGTGAGGAGGGGTATACATAATAAAAACAAGTACAATAATCTTAAACAATCCAAGTCATAACTGGTACAGGAGGAGTGAGGACCCTGCCCGCGAAGGCTCACAATCTACAAGGGATGGGTGAGAATACAGTAGGTGAGGATAGAGCTGGTCATGCAGCGGTTTGGTTGATCGGTGGTTACTGCAGGTTGTAGGCTTGTCGGAAGAGGTGGGTCTTCAGGTTCTTTTTGAAGATTTCAATGGTAGGCGAGAGTATGATGTGTTGTGGTAGAGGGTTCCAGAGTAGGGGTGATATGCGAGAGAAATCTTGTATGCGATTGTGGGAAGAGGAGATAAGAGGGGAGTAGAGAAGGAGATCTTGTGAGGATCGGAGGTTGCGTGTAGGTAAGTACCGGGAGACGAGGTCACAGATGTATGGAGGAGACAGGTTGTGGATGGCTTTGTATGTCATGGTTAGGGTTTTGTACTGGAGTCTCTGGGCAATGGGGAGCCAGTGGAGGGATTGACAGAGGGGAGAGGCCGGGGAATAGCGGGGGGACAGGTGGATTAGTCGGGCAGCAGAGTTTAGAATAGATTGGAGGGGTGCGAGAGTGTTCGAGGGGAGGCCACAGAGCATATAGATAGATATATCCATAGATAGGCCGATGTTGATTAATGAACACAAAGAAAAAAACGAGAAAAAAATGGCGTGGGCTTCCGCGCAATTTTCTGCACCAGAGGGGGAAAGCCGACGGTCAGGGGCCAATATTTGTAGCCTGGGAAGGGGTTAAAGGGAATCTGTCACCCCCAGGCGTTTTTAACTAAAAGAGACACCTTGTGCAGCAGTAATGCTGCATTCTGACAAGGTGGCTCTTTTAGTTCTGGGTGTTGTAACTGCCGAAATAATCAGTTTTGTAATTTGTCCTGAATACCTTTTCTTCAGTCAAGGAGGCAGGCCTTTCCCCCCTGCTGCAGACGCCACACAGCCGTCACTCAAATCTTCTTGGCGCAGGGCGCTGCCTCCTCACCGCTGTTTTGAAATAAGCCGGCACCTGCGCTCTTTTCTCCTGCCTTGGGCAGGCGCAGTGAGTGCTGCCCGTCCTTTGTGCTCATATGCAGTCTAGCTGACTGCGCCTGTGCGGCCGCTATGCCTGTGAATCCCCGCCCCGCAGTGTCTTCTGATTTATTCTCACTGTGCCCTTTTGCTGCAATGTGCTTTCTTTGTATCATGTATAAAAAGCCTCTTTTACTGTTGTTTGCGGCAACAACATCGCCAGTCTGCTGCCAGGCCACACCATTGCCAGACCATGGCCAAACTATCGCCAGTTATTCCAGCGTTACTTTGTCTGTCTGGACACCTGTTTGTGCCTGCATGCTTTCTCTCATTGACTTTCCATAAAACTATTCTGCTGCGTATCTTTGAATAAACTTCAGTCTGGGTCCGATAAAAGGATTGTGTACATATTTTTCCTGGCCCTTCCAGCTGTCAGTAAGGACTTTCTTACATAGGTTTGGATTTCTTTTTCCCTTAATAATAACAACAACCTTCATTTAAAAATTTTTTTTGGTGATGTGAAACATTTAAGTGTGACAAACATGGAAAAGAATATGAAATCAGAAAGGAGGCAAAGCCTTTTGCACGCAACTGTATATATTGCAGTGAGGCCATCATGCTACAAATAAGGGGCTGTGGTGCCATCATACTATATATAAGTGGCATTGGCGCCATCATACTATATATATGCAGAACTGGGGCCATCATACTATAGATAAGGGGCTTGAGACCATCATATTATAGATAAAGGGCTTTGGTACAATCATACTATATATAAAGGGCAGTGGAACCATCAGTCACACTGTGACTGTTCGTGATTGGGGAAAGGTGCCCGGAACCATCCCTAGTAATGGGGCCCTATCTACCCCTGCTTCCAATGGTACCGCTAAAAGTAAGGACTGGCAGGTTGGGCTACCAGCCTTACTGTTATCCTTTAATTCCCTAAGTTGTCCCCTCCCCCAGGAGGCCCGGGACAGAAATGCAAGTAAACACATAAGAGAGACAGGGTATCACGGGAGGAGTTGTAAGTGACACTCACCGATGCAATCTCCTGGGAAGACGAGACCCGGAGAGAGCCTCAGGCTCCCAGGAACGTGGGGCAAGTGAGACTGGCTGGAGAGAGATTGCTTCAGGCCTGAGAGAACTTGAAGCACCTAACTGCTGGGGGGCGTGACCTAAGCTCCGGAGAGCTAGGAGCCGAAGGAAAACTGCTACAAAAGGTAACTAAAAGACAGAGCTACCAAGGGCCACATCCAGGGACGTAAACCAGATCAGGCCGGGGGCCGGGCACGGGATAGCGCGATGGTACCAAGGGACTAGACAGAAAGGATAGTAGGGGCCAAGCAAAGGTCAATACCAAACGGACAGAGAAAGTACAGAGACAGAATCCAACAAACAGTATCCAGACAACAGACTGAGTCAAAAGACACAGAAACAGGCAAACCAGCACGAGGCACAAAGCACACCTAAAGTAGCAGCAAGGCAGCCTAGGGAGCAGAGGACGGTGGCGGGGAGTCAGCGTATTCCAGTCACACTGCGCCTAGATGTCCTGAAATCCCTCCAGCTGCCCAGAGAAGGAACACTGGGGGAGAATGGGAGCTGAGCTGAACTCAAATGGAGTATGGGAGAATAAGGATAAATTGTGTCTACCAAGGTCCCTGTTCCCAATCATGGTGCAAGCAACACATGGCCCCACTCACACCTCAAAAAGTCACGTGTGCCATGGTAAATGCCTTCTGGATCACTCCTGGCTTCATTTATGCAGCTGCAAAACTCGTGAAGTCCTGCCTCATCTGTGCACAGCACACTCCAGGTAAAATAGTAAAAGTCCCTAAGAAACTGACACCTTGGCCTCTCTACCCATTTCAGAGACTGCAGACTGACTATATCCAACTACCCAAGTAGGAGTGTATAAATATGTCCTAGTATGTGTAGGTCTCTTCTCTGGTTTGCCCGGAAGCCTAACTGGTAAAATGTGCTAATGCTAAAATGACACTTGAACTTAAAATGTCAAAAGGCCATGACAGAATCATGAAAGGACTGAGTAGAGTGCTTGTCTCTTGCACTCTTTTCAGTCAGACACACTCTAAATAGAAAGACAGGCTTGTCTCCGATTGAAGTCCTGTTTGGTAGTGCGCCAAAGACTGGCCTGTACTTCCCACAGGTGCCACAAATGTAACACTGTGCTATGACAGCCTATGTCCTGGCCTTGCAGAAAAGACTTAATGTGGTGCATAAACATGTATTCTCATCCATTCCAGATCCTAATGAAAGTACACACGTGCACCAGCTGAATCCAGGTGATTGGGTGGTCATACGCAGACAACGTGAGAAGGAGCCTAGATCCACATTTTTATGGTCTGTTCCAAGTCCAGCTGACCACATCCACCTCAGTGAAACTTGAGGGAAAGCCCACCTGGATCCACGCCAGTCACTGCAAAAAGGTCACGTCACCAGCAGAATGACTGTTCTCCTACTCACCTTCCTGGCAATATCAGGATTATTGCAGTCTACAGAGACACTGGGTAAACTTGTAAATGTTGACTGGGACAACAAACTTATTCAACGTCATGCTCTTCTTATAGAGGACATGAAAGGACAAAAACCGAAAGACTGTTGGATCTGTACACACAGCCCAGTATCTGCAAGGACTATTCCGTACTTAGCCTTCCTCCTGGAGCCATGGAAGTTATTAACACCACACTGCATACACAATGAGACTTGGCTAAGATTTTCTAGGTTCCTTGAGGTTCTTAATGAGACTAATACAATACAGAGACTCATTTTTAAATCCAGCCAATTGGTTTAATGGCCTAGCAGGGTGGATTTTTTTGTATTTTACAGACTTGCACGTGAGTCGCCCACCATGGCCATGGGGTACTCGGTATCGGGTCTGGTCACAATTAAAGAGGATGTCACGGTGGCTGCAACCCGGCCCGTGGCCCTGGGTGCCCAAAAGTTTGTGTTCGTGACGCCACCTGTGATGTTCGGTCAGTGGAGACCGACGCTGCTTAAAGGGGTCCTCTGGGGTGATGTTATGGCATAACTTCCCACAGGTGAAGTAGGTCCCCAGGGCTCCAGGTGTATAGATGAGGATGGTGAGTGGTGCAGTAAAGAACGGAGGACACAGGCTTGCAGTCTCTTTACCTGGTTTGCTGAAGGCTTCAGGGAACCGCAGTCCAGGGCTCCAGATCACAGGTACAGGCAGGGTCCGGCCGGCTTGGAAGCGAATTCAGAGTCCACTTTACCAGGTGGAGTTAGAAGCCTTCCTATTAGTGCGGTGATGTTGTAGTCCCTTACTGCCTTTGGCTTCTGGCAAGGTCCTCACAATTTTCTCTGTCCTCCATGAAGGTTAGGACACAAACCCATATGACAGGTGGCTCGAGACTTTTTATAGGGTCTCTATCATGACCCGTGCTCTATGTGCCACTGTGCCTCCTGGGTATTAGACAGACAGGTGATATGTAATCAAGCTGTCCTGCCAGTTTCTGCTGTGCCTCCTAGAGTCCGACACAACCTTGGTCTTCTGGCTACTGGAATCTGTGCTCGGCCAGGGAGGTAGCCCAAACGCTGCTATTATCCCCTGGTGTCACTCTTCTGTGCCCCACTCTCCTGCACACTCACAAACACTGTTCTTCCTTCGGTATCTCTCAATCCTGGAGCTGCAGCAACTCTGGCTGCACGGCCCCAAACATGTCTCTCTGCTTCAGACTGCTCCAGTCTGCTGTCTGGCACTAACTGTCTAACTTTCCCTCCAAGCCAGAATCTATATCAGGGAAGCTCCCCTTTCTGACCTGGAGTGTGAACATGTTGTGTGCATTGTGTTTACCTGGTGAAAGAGATCTTCCTTCGCTTCCAAGCGTGACATCACTCTCCCTGTAAGGAAAGCAATACCACTGTAACAACCAGGACCCTGGGGTGTTACACAATGCACATTTTATTGTTTTGTTTATTGCTTTATGTAGCCGTAAAAGCACTAATATATGTATTACCTAAGCTATTGAATAGTGTATGTGTAAGGAAGGAATCTAAGGCTGAACCTTCCATAGTGTATCATAGACCCCGGATAACCACTGATAACGGGGAAAGTGAGTGTCCACACTGAGGGTGGGTGGGCGAAACAGATAGAAAGCCCCCTTATGGGTACTAGACCCATGAGACAGTAGCTCCTTTGTGGACATCAGCTGAGGCTGTGTCAAAGGTTATACCATTTAAAAAAGTGCGCTTGTCAATGAAGGCCGAAACCTCCTGATTTGGCCTCACTGGTGATCTGGCATATCTGACATTGGTTCAGAAGGCAAACAGCTATGACACCTGGTAGGCAGATTCACAGTAATCTATCTGGATGCCATATTAATTTATTCACCTGACCTTGAGTCACACCGGGTACATGTCAGGCAGGTCTTAACTATACTTCGAGCCAATAAATTATATGTGAAACCCTAGAAGTGTATGTTCTCAGTTGAGGATATCCCTTTCCTAGGATACAGTGGGTACGAAAAGTATTCAGACCCCTTAAAATTTTTCACTCTTTGTTTCATTGCAGCCATTTGGTAAATTCAATAAAGTTCATTTTTTTCACATTAATGTACACTCTGCACACCATCTTGACTGAATACAACAGAAATGTAGAATTTTTTGCAAATTTAATGAAAACTGAAATATCACATGGCCATCGGTATTCAGACCCTTTGCTCAGTATTGAGTAGAAGCACCCTTTTGAGCTACATTTCTGGGTTTTTTTTCAATCCAGATGGGGTGCAGAGTGTACATTAATGAGAAAAAACGAACTTTTTTGAATTTACCAAATGGCTGCAATAAAACAAAGAGTTAAAAATTTAAAGGGGCCTGAATACTTTCCGTACCCACTGTATATAGCCTTATATATCTTTGTAGGATGAAAAATAAAAAAAATTATAGCTCTCAGAATATGCCAATAAAAAAAAAATATTTTTAATATAAAAAATCCTTTTTAGTGTGCAAAATTAGCAAAAACATGAAAAAATAAATATATATTGCTGTAGTCAAACTGACCTGAAAAACTAAGCTATCATTTATTACACATTGTGAATCGTGTTACAAAAAAATAAAAACAATTCTTGAACTGATGTTTATTTGTCAATTTTGCCTCCCAAAAATCAGTACAAGGCTAGGTTCACATTTATCTTGTGCTCTCCACTGAGACGCATCCGCATACATCCACATGGCCTGCATAAACAATGTTAAAGATAGGTAAGCAGGACGCATACAGACATTGGCGGAGCTGAATGGAAGAGGTGCGGCAGTGGGCGGGGACTTAACGTAGGAAGTACGCAGCCCTCCGCAGCTCTACCCTACGCAAGTGTGAAACCAGCCTAAAACAAGCTTTAAAACAATCAAAAAATGTTATCCATGAAAATTTCAACTCATCTCACAAAAAAAACAGTTCCCACTCAGTCATCTGCTAATGGAAAAAAAGGGGTTTCCAAGTCACAGGTAGCTCGAAGGCTTTGGAAAAGCAACATGACTCTCCCTTCCAAAATAAAATCCTTTTGAAATCTGCACTCCAAAATCCAGATGGCACCTATGTTCACAGTCTGCCTAATCTGCAGTTAGCTTACTGTTATGATCTGGTGGCCTAAGAGCAGCATGAGACGTAATCTGGAGAAGGTGGTACCTGTACTGACCGCAGACCCTGAACTAGAAGTAGCCGTGGAATGTACCTAGCGCTCCCTAGACATCTTGACACAGCCGGAGGACTAATTACCCCTAGAGATAGAAAAGGGAAAACTATCTTGCCTCAGAGAAAATCCCCAAAAGATAGACAGCCCCCCACAAATATTGACTGTGAGAGGAGAGGGAAAAAACATACACAGACTGAAATGAGAATTTAGCAAAGGAGGCCGCTTCTAGCTAAATAGAAAGGATAGGACAGAGTACTATGCGGTCAGTATTAAAACACTAGAAAATATCCACCACAGAAAATACAAAATCTCCACAGCTAACTAAAGATATGGAGGGTATATCTGCATTTCCAGAGATACCAGCTTGGCTAAACAAATCCTTATACAGACCAAGCTGGACAAGACAAAAACATGGAAAAGAACTGAACAATAAGGCCACAGCATGTGGACATCAAAAATCAAGGCCAGAACTTATCTTTGTTGAAATGAACTGCAAAGCAGAAGAGACCAGGCAGGAATGTGAATTCTCCAGGAACAATGGACAACTGGCACTGACTAAAGGGTGAAGCAAGACTAAATAGCCCAGTCAAAATTGCAAAAAGTGAACACACCTGATAAATGCTGTGATTCAGAGACAGCAGCGCTACCACTTACAACCACCGGAGGGAGCCCAAGAGCAGAATTCACAACAGTACCCCCCCCCTTGAGGAGGGGTCACCGAACTCTCACCAGAGCCCCCAGGCCGATCCGGACGAGCCAAATGAAAGGCATGAACCAAATCATCAGCATGAACATCGGAGGCAACAACCCAAGAATTATCCTCCTGGCCATAACCCTTCCATTTGACAAGATACTGAAGCTTCCGCCTCGAAAAACGAGAATCCAAAATCTTCTCAACCACATACTCCAACTCCCCATCAATCAACACCGGGGCAGGAGGATCAACAGAGGGAACAACGGGCACCACATATTTCTGCAACAAAGATCTATGAAAAACATTATGGATGGAAAAAGAGGCTGGAAGGGCCAAACGAAAAGACACTGGATTGATAATCTCAGAAATCCTATAAGGGCCAATAAACCGAGGCTTAAACTTAGGGAAAGAAACCTTCATAGGGACATGACGGGAAGACAACCAGACCAAATCCCCAACCCGAAGCCGGGAACCAACACACCGACGATGGTTAGCAAAACACTGAGCCCCCTCCTGAGACAACACCAAATTGTCAACAACATGAGCCCAAATTTCCTGCAACCTGTCAACCACAGAGTCCACCCCAGGACAATCAGAAGGCTCAACCTGCCCCAAAGAAAAACGAGGATGAAAACCAGAGTTACAAAAGAAGGGTGAAACCAAGGTAGCAGAACTAGCCCGATTATTAAGGGCAAACTCGGCCAATGGCAAGAAAGCCACCCAATCATCCTGATCAGCAGACACAAAGCATCTCAAATAAGTTTCCAAAGTCTGATTAGTTCGCTCCGTTTGGCCATTTGTCTGAGGATGAAATGCGGAAGAAAAAGACAAATCAATGCCCAGCCTAGCACAAAAGGCCCGCCAAAACCTAGAAACAAACTGGGAACCTCTATCGGACACAATATTCTCCGGAATGCCATGCAAACGAACCACATGCTGAAAAAACAACGGAACGAAATCAGAAGAGGAAGGCAACTTAGGCAAAGGTACCAAATGAACCATCTTAGAAAACTGGTCACAAACCACCCAGATAACTGACATCCTCTGGGAAACCAGAAGATCCGAAATAAAATCCATAGAAATATGCGTCCAAGGCCTCTCAGGGACCGGCAAAGGCAAAAGCAACCCACTAGCGCGGGAACAGCAAGGCTTGGCCCGCGCACAAGTCCCACAGGACTGCACAAAAGAACGCACATCCCGTGACAAAGAAGGCCACCAAAAAGGACCTACCAACCAAATCTCTGGTACCAAAAATCCCAGGATGACCAGCTAACACAGAACAATGAACCTCCGAAATCACTTTACTAGTCCATCTGTCAGGAACAAACAATTTCCCCACTGGACAGCGGTCAGGTTTATCAGCCTAAAATTCCTGAAGAACCCGTCGTAAATCAGGGGAGATGGCATAAAGAATCACCCCTTCCTTCAGAATACCGACCGGCTCAAGGACCCCAGGAGAATCAGGCAAAAAGCTCCTAGAGAGGGCATCAGCCTTAACATTCTTAGAACCCAGAAGATACGAGACCACAAAATCAAAACGGGAGAAAAACAGGGACCATCGGGCCTGTCTAGGATTCAGCCGTTTGGCAGACTCGAGATAAATCAGATTCTTATGATCGGTCAAGACCACAATACGGTGCTTGGCCCCCTCAAGCCAATGTCGCCACTCCTCAAATGCCCACTTCATAGCCAACAACTCACGATTGCCGACATCATAATTGCGTTCCGCAGGCGAAAACTTTCGAGAAAAGAAGGCACACGGTTTCATCAAGGAACCATCAGAATTCCTCTGAGACAAAACGGCCCCTGCCCCATTCTCAGAAGCATCAACCTCAACCTGAAAAGGAAGAGAAACATCCGGCTGACGCAACACAGGGGCAGAAGTAAATCTTCGTTTAAGCTCCTGAAAGGCAGAAACAGCCGCAGAGGACCAATTCGTCACATCAGCGCCTTTCTTTGTCAAATCGGTCAGGGGTTTAACCACACTGGAGAAGTTGGCAATGAAACGGCAATAAAAATTAGCAAAGCCCAAAAATTTCTGAAGGCTCTTCACGGATGTGGGCTGGATCCAATCATGAATGGCCTGAACCTTAACCGGATCCATTTCCATAGATGAGGGAGAAAAAATGAAGCCCAAAAAAGAAATCTTCTGTACTCCAAAGAGGCACTTAGACCCCTTCACAAACAAGGCATTATCACGAAGGATCTGAAATACCATCCTGACTTGTTTCACATGAGACTCCCAATCATCTGAAAAAATCAAAATATCATCCAAATATACAATCATGAATTTATCAAGATAATTCTGAAATATATCATGCATGAAGGACTGAAACACAGATGGAGCATTAGAGAGTCCGAATGGCATCACAAGGTATTCAAAATGGCCTTCGGGCGTATTAAACGCAGTTTTCCATTCGTCACCCTGCTTAATACGAACAAGATTATATGCCCCTCGAAGGTCAATCTTAGTAAACCAACTAGCCCCCTTAATCCTAGCAAACAGATCAGAAAGCAAAGGCAAAGGGTATTGGAATTTGACCGTGATCTTATTCAAGAGGCGATAATCAATACAGGGTCTCAAGGAGCCATCTTTTTTGGCAACAAAAAAAAAAACCTGCTCCCAATGGTGAAGAAGATGGCCGAATATGCCCCTTCTGCAAGGACTCCTTAACATAGCTCCGCATGGCGGTATGTTCTGGCACAGACAGGTTGAAAAGTCAGCCCTTAGGGAACTTACAGCCTGGAATCAAGTCAATAGCACAATCACAGTCCCTATGCTGTGGAAGGGAACTGGACTTGGGCTCATTGAATACAACCTGGAAATCTGACAACTCAGGAATTTCAGAAGAGGGGGAGGAGGCAATTGACATCAAAGGAACGTCACCATGAACCCCCTGACAACCCCAACTAGTCACAGACATAGATTTCCAATCTAATACCGGATTATGCACCTGTAACCATGGGAAACCCAGCACAATAGCATCATGCAAATTATGCAACACCAGAAAACGACAATCTTCCTGATGGGCTGGCGCCATGCACATGGTCAGCTGTGTCCAAAACTGAGGTTTATTTTTAGCCAACGGTGTAGCATCAATGCCCCTCAAAGGAATAGGACTCTGCAAAGGCTGCAAGGGGAAACCACAATGTCTGGCAAATTCTAAGGTTGTACAGTACTGATGGTAACAGAACTAGCGATTCTCTTGGTACGCTTAGGGCAATCAGAAATAACATGAGCAGAATCGCCGCAGTAAAAACACAACCTATTCTGACGTCTGAATCCTTGTTGTTCAGCTCTAGACACAATCCTATCACACTGCATAGGCTCAGGACTCCGCTCGGAAGACAATGCCATAGTGTGCACAACTCTGCGCTCGCGCAAGCGCCGATCAATCTGAATGGCCAGAGACATAGAATCACTCAGACCAGCAGGTGTGGGGAACCCCACCATAACATCTTTAACGGATTCAGAAAGACCCTTTCTGAAGATTGCCGCCAAGGCATCCTCATTCCATTTAGTCAGTACAGACCATTTTCTAAACTTCTGGCAATATAATTCTGCCGCTTCTTGACCCTGAGACAGGGCCAACAAGGTCTTCTCAGCATGATCCACTGAATTAGGTTCGTCATACAATAACCCAAGCACCTGAAAAAAGGTGTCTACATTAAGCAACGCCGGATTCCCAGGTTCCAGGGCAAATGCCCAATCCTGGGGGTCACCACGCAGCAGAGATATAACAATTTTAACCTGCTGGATGGGATCACCAGAGGAACGGGGTTTCAGAGCAAAAAACAGTTTACAGTTATTTTTAAAGCTCAGAAATTTGGACCTATCCCCCAAAAACAAATCAGGAGTTGGAATTCTAGGCTCTAAAACCGGAGTCTGAACGATATAATCGGAAATACCCTGTACTCTAGCAGCAAGTTGATCCACACGAGAAGCCAATCCCTGAACATCCATACCAGCACCGAACTCCTGAGCCACCCAGAGGTAAAGAGGGAAGAAAAAAAAAAACACAACAGACTACAGAAAAAAAAATGGCTCAGCACTTTCCTTCCCTTCTTCTGAGATGCGGTTAACTCATTGTTGGCCAGTTGTACTGTTACGATCTGGTGGCCGAAGAGCAGCATGAGACGTACTCTGGAG
Source organism: Ranitomeya variabilis (assembly GCF_051348905.1). NCBI lineage: Eukaryota > Metazoa > Chordata > Amphibia > Anura > Dendrobatidae > Ranitomeya > Ranitomeya variabilis. The sequence goes on from NC_135232.1 coordinate 427,739,366, forward strand.
AAGGTGGTACCTGTACTGACCGCAGACCCTGAACTTAACACCGCAACTAGAAGTAGCCGTGGAATGTACCTAGCGCTCCCTAGACATCTCGACACAGCCGGAGGACTAATTACCCCTAGAGATAGAAAAGGGAAAACTATCTTGCCTCAGAGAAAATCCCCAAAGGATAGACAGCCCCCCACAAATATTGACTGTGAGAGGAGAGGGAAAAAACATACACAGACTGAAATGAGAATTTAGCAAAGGAGGCCGCTTCTAGCTAAATAGAAAGGATAGGACAGAGTACTATGCGGTCAGTATTAAAACACTAGAAAATATCCACCACAGAAAATACAAAATCTCCACAGCTAACTAAAGATATGGAGGGTATATCTGCATCTCCAGAGATACCAGCTTGGCTAAACAAATCTTTATACAGACCAAGCTGGACAAGACAAAAACATGGAAAAGAACTGAACAATAAGGCCACAGCATGTGGACAGCAAAAATCAAGGCCAGAACTTATCTTTGTTGAAATGAACTGCAAAGCAGAAGAGACCAGGCAGGGATGTGAATCCTCCAGGAACAATGGACAACTGGCACTGACTAAAGGGTGAAGCAAGACTAAATAGCCCAGTCAAAATTGTAAAAAGTGAACACACCTGATAAATGCTGCGATTCAGAGACAGCAGCGCTACCACTTACAACCACCGGAGGGAGCCCAAGAGCAGAATTCACAACAGCTTACATGTGTATGAAATTACTATAGTGGGAAGAACTCACTTAGGAGAACCTGTAATGTCCCCAAACACAATTGACCTTCAGGCACAGGGTTCATCTTCACGCTAATATCTCCCCAAAGATGTCCAACCACTTTACTGAAAGATCGGCTACAGGGATGAAAGAAAAATAACTTTATTTCTCTCAATACCCATTGGTTTTCAGTTATAGAGGTTTGCCAGAGTGACTTCAGTCACCACTGAGGATACTGCATGCGATGGCTGTAAGCATGCCCAGAATTTTGATTGACTTGCCACTTAATTAAGCACATCTTACAAGTGCCATGCGTCTCCACCAGGTATGTGACTGGAGTACATTTCTGGTGCAAAATTTACTCTACTAAAGAGATTTAAATTTTCATGAATTAGATGGGCAGACTGGGCAACACCCCATACCGCCCATGCTCCATTCATTTTGGCAAAACTGGCTGGGAATGGACTGAAAGAATCAAAAGTTGCAAGATTTTAACACAACTTTAAAAACTGTTATGACTGTTTGATGTGTTTTCCGCCTCTTGCTTAAGCAACCTTAATGAATCGGCCCCCAATGTGTCACAAAAAACAATCTCAGAATCGCTGCGATATGTTGAAGCTTTCCAGTGTTGCTGCCTTTTACATTGATACATTTGAAAAACAAGGTTTGGTTACGAAAACCCAAATTGTCTTCCAGGGGAAGGTGTTAAAGGCTAATATACAGATTTTGCCGTATGACTGTTTTTATTGTTTTGTCATGACATATAGGATATTTTTTACAGCTGGATGTGCACCATCGGGCGTTCATCCAGGTTAAATATATTGCATAACACAGAGCTACTGGCTCACTACACACAATACCAATACACACCACTGGCCTATCGGAATCCAGCAGCTGATGTCATTATCCTGTCTCCTGTCGCAGATGCTGCAAGAACGTCACTAGACTGCGTCGTGTGCTCCAGGATGAGAAAGAAAAAGAAGGAGCTATCATCATGGGAACGAAAACGGAGGATGTTATGGGGAACGAAAATAGGGGATATTATTACAGTATGGTGCTGCAAAGGAGAACATTGATAACGTCACTCATTGTGACCTCATACATTATCAATGCCTGCCTTGTAACTTCATACATTATTAATGTATGGGCTACAATTTCAGACAGTCTGACTGAGGCAAAAAAGGTGGATTCCATTACTATATGAGGGCAGAAAAAATGTGCAATACTACCTTATGTGTGCCACTGGGGAGGGGGCATTACTGTTGTATTTGAGCACAAAGACACACATTAGTAATGCATGGAGGGACAAAAGGATTTTATTTACTATTGTATGGGGGTCATAAAAGGGGAAATATGCAATAATACTGTATGTGGGTCACACAGTTGGACATTTCTGTCATGGTTCCACCCCTCACTGTGACTGGGATGCAGTTACTGACAGCTCGGCCGTCCAGTCTGGTATAGGGGTGTGCTGAAGCTGTCATTACTTTGACAGCTTGGCCATCCAATCTGGTACAGGGGCGTGCTGAGCTGTCAGTGTGTTGATTGACAGATCGACAATCCAATCTGAGACTGTGAGGCATTGGCTGTCTCCAAGCGTGCATTATTCTAGGTAATTGACATGCTACTTAACTGAGCTGTGTTCCCAGAACTCTGCCAGTACATTCAGCTTCTGAGGTCTTTTCTCCTGTGCCTTGAGTTCTGTATGGTTGACCTGTTGCCTACGCTTTTGTCTCTTACTTCTGTTTATGGCATGTACTCCTGGCTTCTGGCCTTGGACTCCTTGACCATCCTCACTCAGGGCTTGGCAGTGAGAAGTGACTAGCGTCCCAATTTCTACTGTGAGGTGGTCACAAAAGCAGACCTCACTACTGTAATATATGTTATTTTGGGGATGTGGTTAATGTTAATGTGGGGGAGACATAAGGAAGGTACTGGTAATGTGTACGGCACTTTTATTTTTCATCCAGTGCCATGTAGACGTGGAGGACAATGTGGGGATGGTGCTCCAAAAGTAATCAGCCACAGATGTGTGTTACATTCTTCCAGCTAAGACATGTCTCTGCAGAAGTCATAGCAGTTTGCACCGCATATAGAAGAAATTACTTCAATTAGATATCACCAGTGAGTTATTGAATTAACCTGTACATGTAGACTTCTTTTACATTGCGTTATGCCCATGCTCAGTGGTCCCATCGGGGCTTGCATCCGAACCCTCCTCAAACTAGGATTCGGGCGCATGCGCTGTAGGGGCCATAGACTATAATGGTGCCAAGAGTCAACGTGTGCTCTGACGTGCATCAGTTTTATGTAGTAGATTGAGTCTGAGTGTCTGACACCAGTAGGCGTTGTGACAAAGTCACTGGTAAAGTACTGGAGGGGAGATATGTGTCACTGCACTTAATGACGTGAGTCATGTAAAACCCAGAGTATTTTCCTTCAGCACACTATGTGTTGTGTGGTTTAAGCTAAGTTGCATAAATGTTTTTTTTATGTGGACAACCATAGAGCGGGTGGGAGGTTGTCCACCTTACCTCCACCTATAGAGTCGGCACCGTGTGCTTACAAGACCTGTGTGATGTCACAGTCAGGTGTTCAGTCACATGGGAGAAGGAGTCACATAGTCTGGGGCTTAAAGGGCACCTGTCACCCCGTTTTTTGAAGATGAGCTAAAAATACCGTTAAATAGGGGCAGAGCTGGGCGTTACATTAGTGTCTTTGTGTGCCTTTATAACCTACCTAAGCTGCCGAAATACCTTTGTAAAGTCGCTGTCACTCACGCTGGTCTGGTCATATGGGTGTGGTGACAGCGCTGTTTCTCCCCCAGAATCCTGCTCATCATTACGTTGGTGGCGTAGTGGTGTGCGCATGTCCAAAGCGAAGATCCACTGCCCAGGAGATTCAAAACAGCGCGGTCTTCGCTATTCGCAGTTTACCGGTGGGCGCGGCCATCTTTCCTGTGGCCGCGCGTGCGCAGATGGAGCGCTCTGCTGCCCGGGGCATCAGGAAAATGGCCGCGGGATTCCGCGCGTGCGCAGATGGAGATCGCGACGGCCATTTTCCTGAAGCCCCGGGCAGCAGAGCGCTCCATCTGCGCACGCGCGGCCACAGGAAAGATGGCCGCGCCCACCGGTAAACTGCGAATAGCGAAGACCGCGCTGTTTTGAATCTCCTGGGCAGTGGATCTTCGCTTTGGACATGCGCACACCACTACGCCACCAACGTAATGATGAGCAGGTTTCTGGGGGAGAAACAGCGCTGTCACCACACCCATATGACCAGACCAGCGTGAGTGACAGCAGAAAACGGCGACTTTACAAAGGTATTTCGGCAGCTTAGGTAGGTTATAAAGGCACACAAAGACACTAATGTAACGCCCAGCTCTGCCCCTATTTAACGGTATTTTTAGCTCATCTTCAAAAAACGGGGTGACAGGTGCCCTTTAAATATTTGAGCTTCAGAGGCAGTCCTTAATCAGCAAGACTGGAGAGAGGATTCTCCAGTGGTTTGTGTCTTGTGGACTTGTGGAGGAAAGACTGGACCAGTGTTGCTCCAGAGCGGGATGTTACCCGCAACGTATGGACTCTGTTATAGCATTTTGTTTTCTTTGTTGTTTTCCTGTTTTTGCCTGAGGGCTGTTTATTTTCCTCTGCTTGTTGGTTTATGCTGCCATATAATAAACCAACTGAAGACTTAAAGAGACAGTGTTCCTGTTTTCTACCTCCGTGTACTGCCAAGTGAGTTGAACAACCACAGCGTATATGCCCGAAAATAATGCACATGTTGACTCTTGTCGGCACCATTATAGCTTATAGGTAAGTCGGCGCATATGCCTGAATCTCATTTTGAGGAGGGTTTTGAAGCAATCCCCAACGAGACTACTGAGTGAGGGCAAAAACGCAATGTGAAATGAGCCTAAGGGTATGTGTACACGCTGCAGATTCCATTGCGGAATTTTCCGCAGCGGATTTGATTAAATCCGCAGTGCAAAAAGTACTGCAGATTTATCGCGTTTTTTTGTGCGGTTTCCACTGCGGTTTTAGACACCTGCGGTTTTTTAATATGGAGCAGGTGTCAAACCGCTGCGGATTCCGCACAAAGAATTGACATGCTGCGGAAAATAAACCGCAGCGTTTCCGCGCGTTTTTTTCCGCAGCATGTGCACAGCGGTTTTTGTTTTCCATAGGTTAACATTGTACTGTACACCGCATGGAAAACTGCTGCGGATCCGCCGCAAAAACCGCAACGTGTGCGCATAGCCTCACACTACATACTGTATAGAGAACTCCTGTGAATAATTGTCACTGGTGATATTAGGGTTAGTGTGGTTCTGGTTAATGATCAGTATGGTGGTAGATTTAGGTTACTATCGGGTGGTAATATGCGGTCTGGTCATGGTGTCGCAGTATTTGACCTTTGTATGTGGTATTATCAGTATATTGGTTTTGGTAAAGTGACCTGTGTTGTATAAAGAGATGACTTGTTCCCTCTGCCACCAATAAGAAGATTCTTTGTTTCCATTTGGGATTAAATACTTGAAAGTTTAAGGCTAGGTGCCCACGATCTGGTACTAGCTGAGTTTTGGACTCAGTGTATGTTTACTGCGTCCAAAGCGCTGCCTTCTATTGAACGCAGATAAATCCGCATGTGTTCACTGAACCATGCGGATTTACCGCGTCCAATACATTCTATTGGTCTGGAAAGATGCGCCGCATGTCAGTTTCCGACTGTGGACACTTAGTGGACATGGGATTTCTTGAAATTTCATTCACTATGCTGTCACAGCTGGCTGTTGCGTCAAACCAGTTCCTTATCACGGGCACATACCATAAACCTTTCCTGTCCTGTGACATACTATTTCACAGTGGCAGAGATTCACTTAACTTGTTTTTTTAGAGAACCCCTTTAACACCTATCCACAGGATAGGAGATAATATATTGATCGTGTGGATCTGACTGCTGTGACCCAAACCGTTAAGCAGGAAGGGGAATTTTTATCCCAGTTAGAATGTTAACACAAATAAAGGATTCAGAATGATATCTAGATAAGCTTGAATAATGGGCAGCGACTAATAGAATGGTATTTAACAAGGAGAAATGTTATATTCTACACCTGGGCAAGAAAAATGACAATCACATCTACAGAATCTATTGGGTATACTAATAGATCACAAACTGTACATGAGTCAACAGTGTGATGCAGCGGCAAAAAAAGGCAAACAGTTCTAGGATGTATTAAGAGAAGCATAGAGTCTGTATCACGAGTAGTAAAAATCCTCCTCTACTCCTCCTTGGTCATGCCTAATCTGGAATACTGTGTCCAGTTCTGGGCTCCACATTTAAAAAAAAAAACATTGAAAAACTGGAGCAAGTTCAGAGAAGAGTTACCCGGATGGTAAGCGGACTGCAAACTATATCCTATGAGGAACGTTAAAGGATCTGGGAATGTTTGGCTTGCAAAAAAGAAGGCTAAGAGGAGACTTAATAGCTGTCTACAAATATCTGAAGGGATGTCACAGTGCAGAGGGATCATCCTTATTTTCATTTGCACATGGAAACACGAGAAGCAATGGAATGAAACTGAAAGGGAGAAGATACAGATTAGATATTAGAAAAAAACTTTTTTGACAGTGAGGCTGCAATGAGAGGTGGTGAGTTCTCCTTCAATGGAAGAGGCTGGACAGACTTCTGTCTGAGATGGTTTAGGGAATCCTGCATTGATCAGGGGCTTGGACAAGATGACCCTGGAGGTCCCTTCCAACTTAACACTTTTATGATTCTATGAATATCCAAAGGGATGGGGAAAAGTGAATAAAATGTAACTTTTATTAGTGTATAATTAATATAATTTTTGTTCTATAAAATAATTACTATACATCTAATTAAAGATGTACAGGTGCTTTTCACAAAACTAGAATATCATCAAAAAGTTAATTTATTTCAGTTCTTCAATACAAAAAGTGAAACTCATATATAGAGTCATTACAAACAGAGTGATCTATTTCAAGTGTTTATTTCTGCTAATGTTGATGATTATGGCTTACAGTCAATGAAAACCCAAAAGTCTTCTCAGTAAATTAGAATACTTTATAACACCAGCTTGAAAAATTATTTTAAAATCCAAAATGTTGATGTTCAGTAAATGCACTCAATACTTGGTTGGGGCTCCTTTTGCATCAATTACTGCATCAATGCAGCGTGGCATGGAGGTGATAAGCCTGTGGCACTGCTGAAGTGTTATGGTAGCCCAGGTTCCCTATTCCCCTTCTCTTTGGCTATCTAATAAATCCAGGTGGTGTCCACCTATGTGAATAATATCTAATAAGATTTGACTTCTTGTCATTGTTTGGTTCTATGAATGTAGTGTCATGTTCAACTGCTTCTCTATTCACTCCCTTTAGGACTGTCGAGCATAGGACTCAGCTTTTTCCAGCAGCCCTATAGGGATGGATCTAAGGCCATGCAACCAATCTGCCACTCCATTTTGAAGCAGGGATAAAAGTTCTGATGATCACTGAGGATCCCAGTGTTCGGAATCAAATCAGTCAGTAAGTTATCACCTACACTGTGGATAGGTGATAACTTGTTTTCACTTGGGATTCCCTTCAATGCAAACCACCATAATTGTACATCACAGATATGTTGTGGGCACAGTAGATGTGCAGGAGCCATCAGTATTTTACTGTTGACACTCCACTTTAATGGGGATGATACTAAACAGGTATTTGCATGTGGTATTGTGGGCCCATAGAGTCAATTCTTTTTTTTGGGCCCTAGGCACCTCAGTCTGATACTGGACACTTACATATTACACCGACAAGTCCTTTAATTACATCTCATTCTAATCTATAGACAATCATACAGAGCTGATCTCCAGTTTGCAACTGTAAAAGTGTCCACCCTCCTGGAAAGGCTTTATACAAGATTTTGGATTTTGCCAAGGGAATTTTTGTCCATTCACCCAGTAGAGCATTTGTAAGGTCAGACATCAATATGTCTCCATTCTTGCTCATCCCAAAGATTTTTGATGGGGTTGAGATCAGGGGGTTCCGGGCTAGAAAAGTTCTTCCCCATCTACCTCACCCAATTATGCTTTATGGACCTTGCTTTGTACACTGTGCACAATTGTTCTGCAAGAGTAAAAGGCCCTTCTCAAACTATTTCCACAAAGTTGAAACTCTACAATTGTCCAAAATGCCTTGGTATGCTGAAGCATTACATTTTCCCTATAGTGGAACTAAGGGACCAAACCCTGTAAAACAACTTCATAGCATTTGCCTCCACAACCAAAGTTTACAGGTAGCACAGTGCAGTCAGCCAGGTATTCACAAAACCCAGACTTGTCTATCAAATTGACAGATAGAGAAGCTTAATTTGTCACAAAACATGTTTACACCACTCCAGACTCCAGTAACTCCAGAGTCCAGTGGCGGCATGCTTTACACTACTCCATCCAATGCATGGCATTGGCCTTAATGATGTAAACTTGTATACAGCTGATCTGCCATGGAAACCAATGCCACGAAGACATGTTTTTTCAAAAACACTGTTCTTTTGCGCCAAAGGAATTGTGAAGGCTGCAATTAATCAACACATAATTATTGTCTACAGCTATCACATGACATTGTTTATGCCAGGAGATCAGCAGAAAGTACACAATACAGAGTGGAAAAGCAGCTCCGGTCTGGGCGGTGTCATTTTATTTTTTTAATTTATGTAGAACCATGGGGCCATCAAAAGTGGCTTGTTCAGTACTGGATAACCCCTCTAAATACATGAGACTTTTTTTTTTTAAACAAATTCAGGTTTAAAATTGAATGAGCTCCCTTTAACGTGAAAATTAATATTCTCCTCATCTGCTGTGGGAGTGATTTTATTACAATGAACATTTTATGGTAAAACAATTTTCTGATATTTTATCTAAAGTATCCCAATGTAAAGGCTATTGAAAGCTTCTATCTTCTTTTTTTGATAACAGAGTTTCTTGATGTCTTTGGTTCACATTAAGATGATTGACTTCCTTTCAATCTAAACTATTTAAAACTCTTGATGAATTGGTATTATGGAGGATAACTCGCAAAAAGTAATGTGCTTAAAACAGAACAGTAATTAACTAATGCAGATTTAATATTCTTACAAATATACTGGAATTAATTAAGTCACTTCAAATAATGGAAATGAAAATAACATAAGCCTATGAAGCTGTGGCTATTTGTAATTAGAATGAGTGTTGAGAGAATAGTATACTCTATGGTGATTGCCTTTGTATATCTAATTTAATGAATAGTTTGGGAGAGATTTTCAGAGAAAGCTGTGGTCGGTCGAGTTCTGCATTGTACTGTATGTAATGCCACATGAGAACCCATGTGCAGGATTCGGGTATATGATATATTCTTAGAGGGCTGAACAGAGGCAGAACTTTAATCAATAGTTATGAACATCCATTATGAATATAAAAAGTTTATTATATCGAAAAGACAGGGACATTACGGGCTCATCTGCTGTGCTTTACCACCACAATTAAAAGGCTTTCTTATATAATATAATTGATGACATTTTGCTAGCATACATCAACAATGTCAAATTGTAAGGTTGTTATTCCCCACTAGAACAAAATGGTAGAGGAACAAGGAAAGTACTTTCTTTTTCTCCTATCACCTGTGCTTAAATTTGCGCTAGATATCCTTGCAGGTGCCTTGAAAAGTTCACCATGATTTTGCTCTAGTAGCCTTCGGGGATCTCTGTGCTTGGTATATTTCAGAAGGGTGAAAATGTAATCCATGGTTCATCTGTTTTTTTGCAGTTTGCAATATGGTGCTAATTGGCGATGAGCGAGTACTAAAAAGCTTGGATGCTCGTTTCTCGAACCAAGCAATTGCTAATGCTTGAATGCTCATTTCGAGTAACGAGTATAATGGGAGACAATAGGAGATCTGAGCATTTTTCTGGCAGACCCTACAGTGAGGTCTGGGGGGCAGTGAAAATGTTGAAATAAATGGAAAAAGTGCTAAATGGAAGGAGAACAGAATGGGGAAGACCTCTGCAAGCATCTCTGACTGCCAGATCGCTGCTGAGAACAATGGTGTCACATTTTTACTCCACTTTAAGGACTGACAATAAAACATTCAAAATCGAAGAGAACTTGTTGTTCACAGGAAAAAAATTGTTAAGAAAGATTCTTTCCTGTATAATAACTTGTATTTAAGGCAAAATGTAAAAAGTATTTACAAGATAATACTTTAAATAAACCAAAATTGAAATTTTTATAAAAAATTGTAAATTTCAGTGTAATTTATAATGGAAGCAAGAACTGCCAAAAATTAGATGGAAGAGGGACTCTGATACACCCTGTATTAAACATAAAGGAGGGCCTCATACACATTCTGTTCAAATTGCCACATAGTGGTACTCCTAGACTCATAAAGGCTATGCATAAAGTGCAAAGCCTGCCAAAAATTGCAAATGGTCATTCATACACCCTTGAAGGCACCAACTGCAAAGCTTCATTCAAATATTAATAAAATGTAGTTGTGGTACTCTGTTGTGAATTCCATTCTCGGACTCCCTCCTGTGGTCATGAATGGTACTTTGGTTAGTTCTGCTCTTGGACTCCCTCTGGTGGCTTTGAGCGGAACTGCTGGTCACTGAGGTTGGCTTTGTCAGCTGATGCTGGCTTCCCTATTTAACTCCACTCAGATCGTTACTTGATGCCAGCTGTCAATGTTTCAGTATTGGTTCAGATCTCTCTTGGACTTCTCTGAGGACCTGTCTACTCCAGCAGAAGCTAAGTCTTTGCTAGTTCATTTGTTGTTACTGCTTCCTGAATATATTTCTTAGTACTGCTAATTTCTAGTCCAGCTTGCTATCATGATATTTCCTTGCTAGCTGGAAGCTCTGGGGTGCAGAGTGGCACCTCCACACCGTAAGTCGGTGTGGGGAGTCTTTTTGCTTACTCTGCATGTTTTTTTGTAGTCTTTTTGGGCTGACCGCATAGTTCCCTTTGCTATCCTCTGACTAGTGAAGTCTGGCCTCCTATGCTAAAACCTGTTTCATTCCTGTGTTTGTGACTTTCCTCTTAACTCACAGAAAATATATGTGGGGGCTGACTTTGCCTTTGGGGAATTTCTCTGAGGCAAGGTTAGGCTTCTTTTCTATCTTTAGGGGTAGTTAGCTCTTAGGCTGTGAAGAGGCGTCTAGGGAGAGTTAGGTACGCTCCACAGCTATTTCTAGTGTGTGTGATAGGAGTAGAATTTGCGGTCAGCAGAGTTCCCACTTTCCCAGAGCTTGTTCTGATTACTAGTTTACTCATCAGGTCATTCCGGGTGCTCCTAACCACCAGGTCCATAACAGTACTCCTACACTCATAAAGGCTCTGCACACAGTGCAAAGTCAGAAAAAAATCATAAGAGACATCCATAGACCCTTGAAGTCAACAACTGGAGGGCCTCATTCAAATATTAAGAAAGTGTAGTTGTGGTACTCCTATACTCCTAAAGGCTCTGCACACAGAGGCAAACCTAGGACTAAAATATAAGGAGGATCATCCATAGACACTTGCAGGCAACAACTGGTGGGCTTCATTCAAACATAGAAGTCATCTGGTGGTGTGGAAAAGTCAGGGTTAATCCAGGCTTTGTTTTTCATCACTGAGCCGGTCAGTATTTTTGTTGACAGGCGAAGGCGACTGTGTCACAACTCTGTTGTAAGATTACTCGGGGTCAGGGCTCCTTCCCTGTCCCTAATGCTAAGGGCACCCTAACTATCGCTGCCCCCCGGATTACTTCTGATGGAGAATACACCGAGGCCACGTGTCAGGACTCTGAACATTTTTTATTACCTTTTTGTGCATTACTGCCCTTTTCCAAGATGGCGTCTTTGGTCTCATGTGCACTGTGTCTTCCTGCTATAAAACTCCACCCCAGCCTTCAGTCTGTGCTAGAGTATTCTGCCTTGCATCCAGCTCCTGACTGCTGGTGATTCCCTGGCTATATACCTGCTCCTGTGAACCTGTGGGGTTATCCTGCTACTCTGCTCTGAGTTCCTGCTGCATACACCAGTTCCAGTAATCCTCCTTCATCTGCTGCTCGTGTTTACTTCCATCTGCATTTGCTGGACATGTAAGCTGTTGCTGCTCTGCAAGAACCTGAGACTATTAGCCAGACCTCCCTGGTTGAGCTAAGATATTATTTGAACTGCCTTATAAGCATATCTATCTGTGTTTTGGACTAAGCAAGGACTTATTCGTGTCAAGTATCCTCAAGAATAATTGTGCTTCATAGACTTTCTGTGTGATTGCATTTTCCTCTGAAGTTTCCTATAGACTGCTGAGCTGCATTTGATATTTGCACCAAGTGTTGTGGGCTTGAGTTTCTCTCTGCACCTGTTTGAATCACCATGTGATAATATAGAATTTACCACTTATAAAACTGTGTCTTATAGTTGTCTTTTTCCACGCAAAGAGTCTCCTGAGTTATCCCCTATAATTATTACAACAACCTTTATCATACCAGAGAACAAAAAGTGGAATAACATGCGATCAAAAAGACGGATATAAATAAACATGGCAACGCTGAAAACGTCATCTTGTCCCGCAAAAAAAATCCGCCATACAGCATCATGAGCAGAAAAATAAAAAAGTTATAGCTCTCAGAATAAAGCGATGCAAAAACAATTACTTTTTTATATAAAATAGTTTTTATTGTATAAAAGCGCCAAAACATAAAAAAATGATATAAATGAAGTATCGCTGTAATCGTACTGACCTGAAGAATAAAGCTGCTTTATAAATTTTATCACATGTGGAACGGTATAAATGCCCCCCCCAAAAGAAATTCAGGAATTGCTGGTTTTTGTTCATTCTGCCTCCCAAAAATCGGAATAAAAAGCGATCAAAAAATGTCATGTGCCCGAAAATGGTACCAATAAAAAAGTCAACGCGTCCCGCAAAAAACAAGACCTCACATGACTCAGTGGGCCAAAATATGGATAAATTATAGCTCTCAAAATGTTGTGAAGCAAAAACTATTTTTTGCAATAAAAAGCGTCTTTTAGTGCAGAGGTCCCCAACCGCCGGTCCGCGGACCGGCTGATAAACCCCAACGGCCCAGTCCTGGTCCGCGGACCGGCGGTTGGCAGCTAATTTAGCGGCTAACCACGCCGGTTGTGTGGCCTCCATTTTGTCACACTCCAGCGCCGCAGCGTTCGTCATTCCCCCTTTGGTGGGCGGCCGTGGAGTTCGGGCGGAAGTCTCCTCCCCCTCATCCGCCACTCCGTCCTCCCATCTCCCGCTGTACGAGCAGGGCGGGCGGCTTCCACAGCCCGCCATGTATTTCCGGAGTCACCATGGGTGCCTGTGCGTGTGTGCGGGAACAGCGGGCTGGGCCCCTCTGAATGAAGGTATTACCGTCGGCTGTGCAGGGTCCATGTGTGGGGAGCTGGGGTATATGTAGCAGTGCTGAATATTTTTTTGTTGATAGGATTTCATGAAGTGGCCATGAAACTTAATAAATAACAAACTCAGCTCTGCTACATCAGTAAAAAACCAATTGATTAATCATTAATCAATTGGTTTTTTACTGATGTAGCAGAGCTGAGTTTGTTATTTACTGTTTGTTACTCATGTGCTCTCAAGAGAAGTTATCGGTCCACACTGCACTGATAAAAGTACCACAAAGCTTTAGCATGAGGCCAGATGTAGCAGAGAGGAATGTGTCACTTGTAGATTTCATACACAGAGTGATTCATTTGTCGGGTTTATGAAACACTGAATACAGATGTAGCAGAGCTGATGGTGTCACAGCAGAGTACATTCATTAATCATTAATGAATGTACTCTGCTGTGACACCATCAGCTCTGCTACATCTGTGTTCAGTGTTTCATAAACCCGACAAATGAATCACTCTGTGTATGAAATCTACAAGTGACACATTCCTCTCTGCTACATCTGGCCTCATGCTAAAGCTTTGTGGTACTTTTATCAGTGCAGTGTGGACCGATAACTTCTCTTGAGAGCACATGATCAATGACTAACACAGGTCTGCTACATCCGCACCGCCGTGCTGGAGGAAATGTTATGGAATGATCAGGAAACTGTCAAGGAGCGAAAGAAAAGGAACAAATCCAGCCCTCATTATAAATGTCATAATTATATGATAAGTATGCACTAAGCTCCATCCCTCCATAACCCCACCCCCATATGACCAAAGCCCCGCCCCTGCCCCACCCCCACCGGGCCATGGAAAACTGGTCTTGCTTAAAGCCGGTCCCTGGTGCAAAAAAGGTTGGGGACCTCTGTTTTAGTGTGTGACGGCTGCCAATCATAAAAATGAGCCAAAAAATGCTATAAAAGTAAATCAAACCCCCCTTCATCACCCCCTTAGTTAGGGAAAAATAATAAAATTTTTAAAAATGTATTTATTTCCATTTTCCCATTAGGTTTAGGGCTAGCGTTAGGTCTAGGGTTAGGGTTAGGGCTAGGGTTAGGGTTGGGGCTAGGGTTAGGGTTGGGGCTAGGGTTGGGGCTAGGGTTAGGGCTAGGGTTGGGACTAAAGTTTGGGTTTGGATTACATTTACGGTTGGGATTAGGGTTATGGGTGTGGTTAGGGTTATGGTTGGGATTAGGGTTGGGGGTGTATTTGGGTTAGGGTTTCAGTTAGAATTGGGGGTTTCCACTGTTTAGGCACATCAGGGGCTCTCCAAACGCAACATGGCGTCCGATCTCAATTCCAGCCAATTCTGCGTTGAAAAACTAAAACAGTGCTCCTTCCCTTCCGAGCTCTACTGTGCGCCCAAACAGGGGTTTACCCCAACATATGGAGTATCAGCGTACTCAGGACAAGTTGGACAACAAATTTTGGGGTCCAATTTCTCCTGTTACCCTTGGGAAAATAGAAAACCTGGGGCTAAAAAATAATTTTTGTAGAAAAAAAAGGATTTTTTATTTTCACTGCTCTGCATTATAAACTGTAGTGAAACACTTGGGCGTTCAAAGTTCTCACAACACATCTAGGTAAGTTCCTTGGGGGGTCTAGTTTTCAATATGGGGTCACTTGTGGAGGGTTTCTACTGTTTAGGTACATCAGGGGCTCTGCAAATGCAAGGTGATGCCTGCAGACCAATCCATCTAAGTCTGCATTCTAAACGGCACTCCTTCCCTTCCGAGCTCTGCTGTGCGCCCAAACAGTGGTTCCCCCCACATATGGGGTATCAGCATACTCAGGACAAATTAAACAACAACTTTTGGGGTCAAATTTGTCTTATTACCCTTGGGAAAATAAAAATTTGGGGGCTAAAATATCATTTTCGTGGAAAAAAAATATATTTTTTATTTTCACGGCTCTGCATTATAAACTTTAGCAAAACACTTGGGGGTTCAAAGTTCTCACAACACATCTAGATACATTCCTCGGGGGGTCTAGTTTTCAATATGCGGTCACTTGAGGGGGGTTTCTACTGTTTAGGTACATCAGGGGCTTTGTAAATGCAACATGGCGCCTGCAGACCAATCCATTTAAGTCAGCATTCCAAACGGCACTCCTTCCCTTCCGAACTCTGTCGTGTGCCCAAACGGTGGTTCACCCCCCCATATGGGGTATCAGCGTACTCAGGACAAATTGGATAACAACTTTTGCAGTCCAATTTGTCCTGTTACCCTTGGGAAAATAAAAAATTTGGGGCAAAAATATCGTTTTTGTGAAAAAAAAAGATTTTTTTTTTTACTGCTCTACATTATAAACTTCTTTGAAGTACTTGGGGGTTCAAAGTGCTCACCACACATCTAGATTAGTTCCCTAGGGGGTCTATTTTACAAAATAGTGTCACTTGAGGGGGGTTTCCACTGTTTAGGCACATCAGGGGCTCTCCAAACGCGACATGTTGTCCGATCTCAATTCCAGCCAATGTTGCATTGAAAAGTCAAATGGTGCTTCCTCCCTTCCGAGCTCTGCCATGCGCCAAAACAGTGGTTTACCCCCACACATGGGGTATCAGCGTACTCAGGACAAATTGCACAACAATGTTTGGGGTTCAATTTGTCCTGTTACCCTTGGGTAAAAAAAATTGCGGGCTAAAAGATCATTTTGTGGAAAGAAAAAATGATTTTTTAATTTTCACGGCTCTACATTCTAAACTTTAGTGAAACAATTGGGGGTTAAAAGTGCTCACCACACATCTACATAAGTTCCTTATGGGGTCTTCTTTCCAAAATGGGGTCACTTGTGGGGGGTTTCCACTGTTTAGGCACATCAGGGGCTCTCCAAACGCGACATGGGTTCCGATCTCAATTCCAGCCAATTTTGCATTGAAAAGTCAAACGGCGCTCCTTCCCTTCCGAGCTCTGCCATGCGCTCAGTGGTTAACCCCCACATATGGAGTATCGGCGTACTCAGGACAAATTGTACAATGACTTTTGTGGTCTAATTTCTCCTGTTACCCTTGGTAAAATAAAACAAATTGGATCTGAAGTAAAAATTTTGTGAAAAAAAATTAAATGTTCAATTTTTTTTAAACATTCCAAAAATTCCTGTGAAGCACCTGAAGGGTTAATAAACTTTTTGAATGTGGTTTTGAGTACCTTGAGGGGTGCAGTTTTTAGAATGGTGTGACTTTTGGGCATTTTCTGTCATATAGACCCCTCAAAGTCACTTCAAGTGTGAGGTGGTCCCTAAAAAAAATGGTTTCCTAAATTTTATTGAAAAAATGAAGAATAGCAGGTCATCTTTTAACCCTTATAACTTCCTGACCAAAAAATATTTTGGTTCCAAAATTTTGCTGATGTATAGTACACATGTGGGAAATGTTATTTATGAACTAATTTTTGTGACATATCTCTCTGATTTAAGGGCATAAAAATTCAAAAATTGCTAAATTTTCAAAATGTTTACCAAATTTCCGTTTTTTTCACAAATAAACGCAAGCCAAATCAAGGAAATTTTACCACTACCATAAAGTACAATATGTCATGAGAAAACAGTCTCAGAATCACCAGGATCCATTCAAGCGTTTCAGAGTTATGACCTCATAAAGTGACAGTGGTCAGAATTGAAAAAAATGGCCTGGTCAGGAAGTTGAAAACAGGCTTCGGGGTGAAGGGGTTAATAACCTCCTGGGTTGCTTTGGCTTTATGTTTTGGGTCATTGTCCATCTGTAGTATGAAACGACGACCAATCAGTTTGGCTGGATTCTGGCTGCTTCTGTCCTGTGTCACATCACCAATAAACACTAGTGACCCAGTGCCACTGGCAGCCATGCATGCCCAAGCCATCACACTGCCTCCGCCGTGTTTTACAGATGATGTGGTATGCTTTGGATCATGAGCTGTACCACGCCTTCGCCATACATTTCTCTTTCCATCATTCTGGTAGAGGTTGATCTTGGTTTCATCTGTCCAAAGAATGTTCTTCCAGAACTGTGCTGGCTTTTTTAGATGTTTTTTAGCAAAGTCCAGTCTAGCCTTTTTATTCTTGATGCTTATGAGTGGCTTGCACCGTGCAGTGAACCCTCTGTATTTACTTTCATGCAGTCTTCTCTTTATGGTAGATTTGGGTATTGCTACGCCTACCTCCTGGAGAGTGTTATTCACTTGGTTGGCTGTTGTGAAGGGGTTTCTCTTCACCATGGAGATTATTCTGCGATCATCCACCACTGTTGTCTTCCGTGGGCGCCCAGGTCTTTTTGCATTGATGATTTCACCAGTGCTTGCTTTCTTTCTCAGGATGTACCAAACTGTAGATTTTGCCACTCCTAATATTGTAGAAATTTTTTGGATGTTTTTTTTTCTGTTTTCGCAGCTTAAGGATGGCTTGTTTCACCTGCATGGAGAGCTCCTTTGACCGCATGTTTACTTCACAGCAAAACCTTCCAAATGCAAGCACCACACCTCAAATCAACTCCAGGCCTTTTATCTGCTTAATTGAGAATGACATAACGAAGGGATTGCCCACACCTGTCCATGAAATAGCCTTGGAGTCAATTGTCCAATTACTTTTGGTCTCTTTAAAAACAGGGTGGCACATGTTAAGGAGCTGAAACTCCTAAACCCTTCATCGAATTTTAATGTGGATACCCTCAAATGAAAGCTGAAAGTCTGAACTTCAACTGCATCTGAATTGTTTTGTTTAAAATTCATTGTGGTAATGTCTACAGCCAAAACTAGAAAAATGTTGTCTCTGTCCAAATATAAATGGACTTAAATGTAGCGTTCCAACCGTTCAAAGTTTTACTATATGGTTAAGTAGTATTACACAGCTACATATGGGGTATGCCTACATTCAGCAAAAATTGTGGGACAAACTTTGGTGCCATATTTGCTAATTTCTCTTTGCAAAATTGACAAATTTGGGGCTAAAACTAAGTTTTGGTGGTAAAAATGTAATTATTTTTTCTTCACTGCCCAATGGTATGAAATTCTGTGACCCACCTGTGGTGTCAATATGACCACTGCACCCGTAAATGAATGAATTGAGAACTGTAGTTTGTAAAATGGAGTCACTTATCGGAGGTTCTGCTGTTATAGCACCTCAGGGGCTCTGCCAATGTTACATGACACCCTCAAACCTGTCCAGCAAAATCTGAACTCTATGGCGCTTCTTCCCTTCTGAACTTTGCACTATACTTCAAAAGTAGTTTTTGACCACATATGGGGTATCTGTGTACTGTGTTGTGGTCCATCTTGTCCTGTTACCCTAGTGAAAATAAAAAATTGGGTGGCTAAAATAACATTTTTGTGGGAAAAATTAGATTTTTTTTTCCACAGCTCTATGTTATAAACTTCTGTGAAGCTACACACATCTAGATACATTTATTGAGAGGTCTAGTTTCCAAAATGAGGTCACTTCTGGGGGGTTCACTATTTAGGCACATCATTGGCTTTCCAATCGCAACATGACATCCGCAAACCATTCCATCAAAGTCTGCGTTCCAAACAGGGCTGTGGAGTCGGTAAGCCAAACCTCCGACTCCTCAATTTCCATGACACCGACTCTGACTCCACCAAAATGGGCTCCGACTCCACAACTCCGACTCCACAGCCCTGGTTCCAAAATGTTACTCTTTCCTCTCTGAGGTCTGCCGTGTCTCCAAACAGCAGTTTTCCTCCACATATGGGGTATCTGTGTACTCAGGAAAAATTGCACAACAAATTTTGTGTTTCATTTTTCCCTATTAACTTTGTGAAAATAGAAAATTTGGGGCTAAAATATGATTTTTGCAGAAAAATGTTTTATTTTTACGGCCCTACATTATAAACGTCTATGAAACACCTGCAGCTTTCCCTTCTGAGCCCTGACATATGCCTAAACAGTAGTTTTCCTAAACATGTTGGGTATTGTCGTATTCATGAGAAATAGCATAACAAATTGTAGGTGTAATTTTTCCTCTTACCCTTGTGAAAATACAACATTTGGGGCTAATAATATTTTTGTGGGAAAAATGTGCTTTTTTTCACAGCTCAACGTTATAAACTTCTATGAAGCATCTGGGAAATTAAGGTGCTCACCATGCATCTAGATAAGTTCCCTGAGGGGTCTAGTTTCCAAAATGGTGTCAATTGTGGGTATTTCACTATTTAGGCATATCAGGAGCTTTTCAAACGCGAAATGGCGTCTGTGACACCGCAGGAAGGCAAGCACTAAGAGTGGATCCTCTGGCCCATGGAACAGACCTACCCCTGGGTGAGTTGACCTAGTGGAGTCCAACCCCTATACAGGGATCGTCAGGAGCAGGCCCAGAGGTCACTAGATCCATGGTAGCCGACACCAAGAGGGACGGCTCAAGCAGTGAACAGGAACCGGGGCAAAATGAAGTAACAGAAGAGGGAGGATACAGGAACGGAAGCCGAGGAACACGATATGGGGACACAGACTGGATGGGATGAAAAAATCAGACACAGACATTTGAACGGGACCACAGGAGGGCAAAAAGCGGAGACAAAGGAAAAGGAAAGGTGTAACATGGGAAGAGGATACTGCTAGGACTGAGTACTGGGGTACCAGTGTGTGTAGAGCAGGAGAGGACACTCAAGACAAGAGCGTGCCGTAGTGGACAAGGCAGAGCAACAGAAAACGTATAACAGTGAGAGCGCGCGAAGACAGCAGGCGCAGGCCAGGGTATCAGAGTGGGTAGCAAATGGATAACCAGACACCTCCCCTTAGCTTAGAGGAGGCGTCCAAAAATACCCAAGGATTCACCCGGATTAGCTGCAGGGAATCACTGGGCAGAAACAACCAAAAGTATGTGTGTAGAAAAAATGCGCAGGTGCCCTTTAAGCGACCCAATGCATGCGCAGACGCCAGGAAGAGTGCACAAGCGGAAGCCGAGGAGAGAGACGGTGGGACCGAGGAAGAACAACGTGCTGGGGCGCGGGAGAGAAGCCAGAGGATCCAGAACCTGCAGCGGAAGGGCGGACCGCGTGGACCAGGTGAGTGACTGACGGGCAGGCCAGCGGGGAGACACAGCGGAGAAGTCAGGGCCAGCGGCGGTGATAGCGTCTGCTAAAAATTCCAGCAAATTTCGTATTCAAAAAGTCAAATGGTGCTCCTTCCCTTTTTCACAAATAAACGCAAGTCATATAGAAGGAATGTTACCACTATCATGAAGTACAATATGTGACGAAAAAACAATCTCAGAATCAGTTAAATCCATTGAAGCGTTCCAGATTTATTACCACATAAAGTGACAGTGGTCACATGTGTACAATTTGACCTGGTCATGAAGGTGAAAAAAGGTTTAGGGGGTAAAGGGGTTAAAATACTGATTTATTAAAGGGAATCTGTCACCCCCAAAAATTGTATATGAGCTAAGCCCACCGGTATCAGGGGCTTATCTACAGCATTACAGAATGCTGTAGATAAGCCCCCGATGTAACCTGAAAGGTAAGAAAAACAAGTTATATTATACTCACCCAGGGGCGGTCCCGCTGTGGTCCAGTCCGATGGGCGTCGCGGTCCGTGTCCAGCGCCTCCTATCTTCATCAGATGACGTCCTCTTCTTGTCTTCCTGCCGCGACTCCAGCGCAGGTGTACTTTGTCTGCCCTGTTGAGGTGAGTATAATATAACCAGTTTTTCTTACCTTTCAGATTACATCAGGGGCTTATCTACAGCATTACAGAATGCTGTAGATAAGCCGCTGATGCTGATGGCCTTAGCTCATATACGATTTTTGGGGTGACAGATTCCCTTTAATCTATGTATGTATATATGCAACGTTTCTACTGTCAGAGCCTTTCCCAGACATAGTGAAACAAAGAAGTGGAAGATATGTATAGCTGGTGTGTACATATAATCAATGCAATTATAGAAGTGAAACATAGAATACACATCAGAGTACAGTGTCATTATTAGTGATGAATCTGATGAGCGAATATACTCATTTCTCGAGCATGCTCGGGGGTCCTCCGAGTATTTTTTAGTGCACGGAGATTTTGTTTTTCTTGCCACAGCTGAATGATTATCTGTTAGCCAGCATAAGTACATGTGGGGATTCCCTAGCAACCAGGCAACCCCCACATGTACTTATGCTGGCTAACAGATGTAAATCATTCAGCTGCGGCAAGAAAAACTAAATCTCCAAGCACTAAAAAATACTCGGAGGACCCCCGAGCATGCTCGAGAAATCTTGAGTAACGACTATATTCGCTCATCACTAGTCATTATTTATGTCCTATCAATTATGTGAATTAGATTGTGCATAACGTGTACGAAGTATAGAGTGTAATAAAAGAATAAGGTTATAAGGATCAAGGAAAATGGAAGAGGAAAAAAGACCAATAACCAATAATATTTTTTTACAGCCAGTTTGCTCTTGATTACTCTGCATCCCTAGCTGCTCAATGCAAAATATGCTATTTGTAATTAAGATATTGCTGGATCATTTCTGTGAATATTACAAACCTTGTGATGGACATTGTCTAGGAAGCTATATTATTATTTAAGATGCCTAGGACTATCTAATACACCCAAAGATACTCTAAAACATTTCTTACTTTCTGATAGTAATATTGTGCCTACATATTCCACAGTGGTATAGTGGTGTACACAAGATGCATTCAGATGGGTCCACATGGTCAATGGGGCTTATAATTTAAATTCCCTATCTTGACTAGCCTATTATAAGGCCAATTTGATAGGAAGCCGATTAACTCATGAGTTTTTAACGTTCATGCAACAAGAACTTTATCATCCCATTAGATGAGTATAAAATTATTAAGATAGTCATTTATATTCTACGCACACAGTATATCATATTGAAAAAGCAATAAAACCACCACATCATGAAAAGACAATGGAGCCAATGTTTTCTTTCTAGCATGTGCTGAAGAAGTTTAACTGCCTTCTTAAGCAGTAAGGATTAGCCAGGGATCAAATGAATTGATGTTCCAGCTCTTTAGATTACACAAGCTTCTTATTTTTTCTTTTTAGTACGCATTTGACTATAAATGTGTTCTTTTTTGGTCTCAGGTACCTAATTTAATTGGAGTACGAAGGCAAATCAAGCATCTTGGTTTCCATCTAAAGAATATCTGAGGCAGCCCATGAAGCACAATGCACAATATGAATAGAGGGCCTCCACTTTGTCTACAGATCATCTCTTTACTTATCATGATGTCTTTTGCATTTTACAGCATTATGAAGGGCATGTCTGTAGGACTGTTCAATTGGTGGTATGTACTTGGTGCTACCTGCATGGTGACCTCTGCATTTGCCTCCTTCCGCATTTATGAAGTTTACAGTCTCGCTGCCTACAGGGACACAGCTTCAGACCTCATTCACAATCCATAATTTTACAGCCTTAGAAAACAACTCTGGATCAGGAAAAAGAGACTGGACAATAATACAATGCTTTCACACTGTATTATCTGTTTAACACTACAGGTACAATGTATTTTTTTCTATGTTTAGTGGAGAATTGCACTGTGCCGATTCACAAATCTTGTATTACTTATTCTTGAAATGTACCGTATATGATTATACTAACAAAATAAGTCATTAGCTGATAGGATGCAGGATATGTATAATGTTCTAACAGAGACGTAAAAAGACTTTGTATTTTGTGTTTAGTTTGTAGAGATTCAGTAAACTTAAAAAAACAGTAAGCTAACATGTGCTTGCCCAATACTTTAGGTTCTGTAAAACACTTTTTTTTTCTCCATGCCATGAGTAGCTCTATGATAAGCAGGGCAGAAGATTCACATTTGTGGAGTAAGAGATGGTAGAAATGTACTGACTCTGACATATACATATTCAGGTGCTTCTGTCAAAATTAGAATATCATCAAAAAGTTAATTATTTCAGTTCTTCAATACAAAAAGTGGAACTCATATATTACATAGAGTCATTACAAACAGAGAGATCTATTTCATTTGTTTATTTCTGTTAATGTTGATGATTATGGATTACAGCCAATGAAAACCATAAAGTCAATATCTCAGTAAATTAGAATAATTAAAAAAAAACATCTAAAAATGCTTCCTAAGTGTTTAAAAAGGGCCCTTAGAAGGCTAAACAATCATGCGGAAGACTGCTGACTTGACAGATGTCTAGAAGGCAGTCATTGACACACTCCACAAGGAGGGTAAGCCACAAAAGGTCATTGCTAAAGAAGCTGGCTGTTCAGAGTGCTGTATCCAAGCATATTAATGGAATGTTGAGTGGAAGAAAAAAGTGTGGTAGAAAAAGGTGCACAAGCAACCACGATAACCGCAGCCTTGTAAAGATTGTTAAGTAAATGCCATTCAAAAATTTGGGGGAGTGAACAGCTTCTGGAGTCATTGCTTCAAGAGTCATTACACACAGACATATGCAGGACATGGGCTACAAGTGTTGTATTCCTTCTGTCAACTCACTCGTGACCAATAGACAATGGCAGAAGTGTCTTACCTGGGCCAAGGAGAAAAAGAACTGGAAAGCTGCTGAGTGGTCCAAGGTGTTGTTTTCAGATGAAAGTAAATTTTGCATTTCATTTGTGAAAAAGAGGACTTAACTCTATAGCGCCACCTGTTGGAAGTCCAGAGCCTCTCACCTAGCCAAATCAGTTCTCATGCTTCGCACTGACGAGGGCCAACAGCCCGAAACACCGTGTCTGCGAATTAAGATACTGATTTGGCTTTTATCCTAAGTCATATTGCACGACTCGTTAAAGGGTTGATTGTGACTTGTAGGATCGCTACTTCCAACAGGTGGCGCTATAGAGTTAAGTCCTCTTTTTCTCAGAAGAGGCAATTTGCATATTTAAATTCCCAGAGGAGCATTGTATGGCAAATAAGCCTCCTTACCTTGACAAGCCAGAGATGGTATGTCACTCTCCATAAGGAGAAAAGATACCCCTTAGACCCCCGCATTTCATTTGGAAATCAATTTGCCAGAGCCTGGAGGAAGAGTGGAGAGGCACACAATCCAAGCTGCTTGAGGTCTAGTGTGAAGTTTCCACAATCAGTGATGGTTTGCAGAGCCATGCCATCTGCTGGTGTAGGTCCACTGTGTTTTATCAAGACCAAAGTCAGTGCAGCCATCTGCCAGGAAATTTTAGAGCACTTCATGCTTTCCTCTGCCAACAAGCTTTTTGGAGATGGAAATTACATTCTCCAGCAGGACTTGGCACCTGTCCACACTGCCAAAAGTACCAATACCTGGTTTAAAAACAACAATATCACTGTGCTTGACTGGCCAGCAAACTCGCCTGATCTTAACTCCATAGAGAATCTATGGGGTATTGTCAAGAGGAAGACGAGGGACACCAGACCCAACAATGCAGACAAGCTGAAGGCTGCTATCAAAGCAACCTGGGCTTCCATAACACCTCAGCAGTGCCTCAGGCTGGTCGTCTCCATGCCATGCCGCACTGATACAGTAGTTGATGCAAAAGGAGCCACAAACAAATAATGAGTGCATTTACTGAGCATACATTTCAGTAGGCCAACATTTCGGATTTTAAAGTAATTTTTAAAGCTGGTGTTATAAAGTATTCTAATTTACTGAGATAATAACTTTTGGGTTTCATTGTCTGTAAGCCATAAACATTAACAGAAATAAACACTTGAAATAGATCACTCTGCTTGTAACGACTCTATATATGAGTTTCACATTTTGTATTAACCCCTTTCTGACCTCGGACGGGATAGTACGTCCGAGGTCAGATACCCCGCTTTGATGCAGGGCTCCGGCGGTGAGCCCGCATCAAAGCCCGGACATGTCAGCTGTTCGAAGCCGGGACATGTCAGCTGTTTTGAACAGCTGACATGTGCCCGCAATAGCGGCGGGTGAAATCGCGATTCACCTGCCGCTATTAACTAGTTAAATGCCGCTGTCAAACGCAGACAGCGGCCTTTAACCGGCGCTTCTGGCCGGGTGGCCGGAAATAAGCGCATCGCCGACCCCGTCACATGATTGGTGGTCAGCAATGCTTCTGCAGAGTAACGATAGAGGTCCTTGAGACCTCTATGGTTACTGATCCCCGGTAGCTGTGAGCGCCACCCTGTGGTCGGCGCTCATAGCACACCTGCATTTCTGCTGCATAGCAGCGATCTGATGATCGCTGCTATGTAGCAGAGCCGATCGCGTTGTGCCAGCTTCTAGCCTCCCATGAAGGCTATTGAAGCATGGCAAAAGTAAAAAAAAAAGTTAAAAAAAAGTGAAAAAAATGAAAAAAATATAAAAGTTTAAATCACCCCCTTTCACCCCATTCAAAATAAATTAATTAAAAAAAAAATCAAACCTACACATATTTGGTATCGCCGTGTTCAGAATCGACCGATCTATCAATAAAAACAAAAGCATTAACCTGATCGCTGAACAGCGTAGCGAGAAGAAAATTCCAAACGCCAGAATTACGTTCTTTTGGTCGCGCGACATTGCATTAAAATGCAATAACGGGCGATCAAAAGAACATATCTGCACCAACATGGTATCATTAAAAACTCCAGCTTGGCACGCAAAAAATAAGCCCTCAACTGACCCCAGATCATGAAAAATGGAGACGCTAAGGGTATCGGAAAATGGCGCAATTTTTTTTTTTTTTTTTTTTTAGCAAAGTTTGGAATTTTTTTCACTACTTAGATAAAAAATAACCTAGTCATGTTAGGTGTCTATGAACTCATACTGACCTGGAGAATCATAATGGCAGGTCAGTTTTAGCATTTAGTGAACCTAGCAAAAAAGCCAAACAAAAAACAAGTGTGGGACTGCACTTTTTTTGCAATTTCACCGCACTTGGAATTTTTTTCCCATTTTCTAGTACACGACATGCTAAAACCAATGATGTCGTTCAAAAGTACAACTTGTTTCGCAAAAAATAAGCTATTACATGGCCATATTGACAGAAAAATAAAAAAGTTATGGCTCTGGGAAGGAGGGGAGCGAAAAACGAACACGGAAAAACTGAAAATCCCAAGGTCATGAAGGGGTTAAAGAACTGAAATAAATTAACTTTTTGATGATATTCCAATTTAGTCAAAAGCACTTGTACATGTACAGTGGAATTAACCCTTGTGGGTTATAGAATATACATGTACTGTGGAATTTACCCTCGTGGGTAATAGAATATACATACACTGTGGAATTACCCTTCGTGGCTTAATAGAATATACATGTACTG
This sequence comes from Ranitomeya variabilis, assembly GCF_051348905.1. Classification (NCBI taxonomy): domain Eukaryota; kingdom Metazoa; phylum Chordata; class Amphibia; order Anura; family Dendrobatidae; genus Ranitomeya; species Ranitomeya variabilis. The sequence continues at coordinate 427,765,684 of NC_135232.1, forward strand.
TGGAATTACCCTTCATGGGTTAATAGAATATACATGTACTGTGGAATTAACCCTCAGGGGTTAGAGGATATACATTTATGTGGAATTAACCCTCGTGGGTAAGGCTATGTTCACATTGCGTTAGTGCAGTCCGTTCAACGCATGCGTTAAACGGACTGCGCAACGCAAGTGCCTTTTAAAGATCGCGTTATGCGATCGCAATAGCACAGTTGCTCCACCTACGCTAGCGGTGACTGACCCGAAAATGCTGCAGACCGCGTCCGAGGGTCTGTCACAGAATGACGGCACATCGCTAACGCATGCCGATTATGACATGCGTTAGCGATGCGCTACATAATGGCAGTTAATGGGTGCGCTAACATATCCATTACATAGCGTTAGTGCCACTATGTAACGGATGCCGTCAGCGCATTGCCATTAACGCAATGTGAACCTAGCCTTATAGAATATACATGTACTGTGGAATTAACCCTCATGGGTTATAGAGTATACATGTACTGTGGAATTAACCCTCATGGGTTAGAGGATATACATGTACTGTGGAATTAACCCTCATGGGTTATAGAATATACTTGTACTGTGGAATTAACCCTCATGGGTTATAGAATATACATGTACTGTGGAATTCACCCTCATGGGTTATGGAATATATATGTACTGTGGAATTCACCCTCATGGGTTATAGAATATACATGTACTGTGGAATTAACCCTCATGGGTTATAGAATATACTTGTACTGTGGAATTAACCCTCATGGGTTATGGAATATATATGTACTGTGGAATTAACCCTCATGGGTTATAGAATATACATGTACTGTGGAATTAACCCTCATGGGTTATAGAATATACATGTACTGTGGAATTCACCCTCATGGGTTATAGAATATACTTGTACTGTGGAATTAACCCTCATGGGTTATAGAATATACATGTACTGTGGAATTAACCCTCATGGGTTATGGAATATATATGTACTGTGGAATTAACCCTCATGGGTTATAGAGTATACATGTACTGTGGAATTAACCCTCATGGGTTATAGAATATACATGTACTGTGGAATTAACCCTCATGGGTTATAGAATATACTTGTACTGTGGAATTAACCCTCATGGGTTATGGAATATATATGTACTGTGGAACTAACCCTCATGGGTTATAGAGTATACATGTACTGTGGAATTAACCCTCATGGGTTATAGAGTATACATGTACTGTGGAATTAACCCTCATGGGTTATAGAATATACTTGTACTGTGGAATTAACCCTCATGGGTTAGAGGATATACAGTACATGTGCTGTGGAATTAACCCTCATGGGTTATAGAATATACATGTACTGTGGAATTAACCCTCATGGGTTATAGAATATACATGTACTGTGGAATGAACCCTCATGGGTTATGGAATATATATGTACTGTGGAATTAACCCTCATGGGTTATAGAGTATACATGTACTGTGGAATTAACCCTCATGGGTTATAGAATATACTTGTACTGTGGAATTAACCCTCATGGGTTATGGAATATATATGTACTGTGGAATTAACCCTCATGGGTTATAGAATATACATGTACTGTGGAATTCACCCTCATGGGTTATAGAATATACTTGTACTGTGGAACTAACCCTCATGGGTTATAGAATATACATGTACTGTGGAATTAACCCTCATGGGTTATAGAATATACTTGTACTGTGGAATTAACCCTCATGGGTTATGGAATATATATGTACTGTGGAATTAACCCTCATGGGTTATAGAATATACTTGTACTGTGGAATTAACCCTCATGGGTTATAGAATATACTTGTACTGTGGAATTAACCCTCATAGGTTATGGAATATAAATATGTACTGTGGAATTAACCCTCATGGGTTATAGAATATACATGTACTTTGGAATTAACCCTCATGGGTTATAGAATATACATGTACTGTGGAATTAACCCTCATGGGTTATAGAATATACTTGTACTGTGGAATTAACCCTCATGGGTTATAGAATATACTTGTACTGTGGAATTAACCCTCATGGGTTATAGAATATACTTGTACTGTGGAATTAACCCTCATGGGTTATAGAATATACATGTACTGTGGAATTAACCCTCATGGGTTATAGAATATATATGTACTGTGGAATTAACCCTCATGGGTTATAGAATATACATGTACTGTGGAATTAACCCTCATGGGTTATAGAATATACTTGTACTGTGGAATTAACCCTCATGGGTTATAGAATATACTTGTACTGTGGAATTAACCCTCATGGGTTATAGAATATACTTGTACTGTGGAATTAACCCTAGTGGGATAATACAATCTGTGAGTGCACTGCTGGCAGTTTATATTGAAATCTGGGATTTCATTATAGTGAATGGTTATAGAGACTGCCTCGCATAGCAACGTCCTGGTAACCAAACCTGAACGCTCTCTGGTCTCTGGAGGAATTCCGAAGCCGCTGATTGGATGACTGCTGATGACGTAGTCCTTAAAGACACTGCCGACGACCTGTGATTGGTTCAGCTGCAGAGCGGGAATTTCCTACAGTGAAGGATCAGTTTGGCTGACCCATGCTGCGTTCCGCGGGTTTCTTCCGTCTCCTGATTTGCCCGTTTACCTCAGAGCGAGGAAGCTGTTCCCGGCCGCATTGCCAGTTCCGCCATGTTGCTCCGGAGCAGAAGGGCGACGGTGACGATACCTGTACGTTGTTGTGACAGCTGGTGGCCTCTGTGTGGAGGTGTCTGCTGGAAAAGGGGGCAGTTATGTGGAGTCATTAGCCCCGCACTGGCTGTTCCGTGCCCATTACAGTGAGGCGACTGTGTACTGTAGCCTCATGTGCTGGAATTGTGGAGTGCTTGCAGTTTGCCCACTGCTCTGCCCTACTGTGTGGTGCGGCTATGCTTTTGTGGGTTGTGCTGCAGCTACAGGTTCACCATCGGTAGCAGAGCCTGCTATTCTCACTGAGGCCCCACATTTCCTCCATGGATTTGGCTGGAAATCTTCAACCAAATCCGTATATAACCCATGTTGTGGATTATGGCTCTGTATATAAAGCATTGCAAAGGGTAGAAATCTGCATCGTTTTGTGCACTTTCTGCCACATGTAAATGGTGTTTTAACCCCCGGAGCTTTTTTTCTTTTGTCTTTCACTCCCCTCCTTCCCAGAGCCATAACTTTTTTATTTTTTCCGTCAATATGGCCATGTGAGGGCTTGTTTTTTTGCGGGACGAGCTGTACGTTTGAATGACACCATTGGTTTTACCATGTCGTGTAACCGAAAACGGGAAAAAAATTCTAAGTGCAATGAAATTGCAAAAAAAAGCTCAATCCCACACTTGTTTTTTGTTTGGCTTTTTGCTAGGCTCACTAAATGCCAAAACTGACCTGCCATTATGATTCTCCGGGTCAGTACGAGTTCATAGACCCCAAATGTCTAGGTTCTCTTTTATCTGAGTGGTAAAAAAAAATTCCAAAGTTTGCTTAAAAAAACCCCAAAAAAATAAATTAGCAATTTTCCGATACCGTAGCGTCTCTATTTTTCGTGATCTCGGGCTGGGTGAGGGCTTATTTTTTGCGTGCCGAGCTGACATTTTTAATGATAGCATTTTGGTGCAGATATGTTCTTTTGATCGCCCGTTATTGCATTTTAATGCAATGTCGTGGCGACCAAGAAAAAGTAAATTTTTTATTTTTCCTCGCTACGCCGATTAGTGATCAGGTTAATCCTCTTTTTTTTTTTTTTTCATTGATCAGGTGATTCTGAACGCTGCGATACCAAATGTGTAGGTTTTTTATTTTTTGTTATATATTTTTATCCACATTTTTTTAAATGTTTTTTTACTTTGGCATGCTTCAACAGCCTCAATGGGAGGCTAGAAGCATTCACTACTTGACCACCTCTGCTACATAGAAGTGATTCACAGATCACCTCTGTGCAGCAGAATTACAGGCTTGCTGATCGCCGACGACAGGGGCCACCTTGCTCATAGCAATCTGCAATCAACAACCATAGAGGTCTCGAGGAGACCTCTGGTTGTGATGGCAACGCACCGATGACTCCCAATCACGTGACGAGGGTGAGCGGTGCGCGTACTTCCGGCTGCGCCGCTGGCAGCGCTTGTTAAAGGGAACCTATCACCCCGTTTTTTTCGGTATGAGATAAAAATACTGTTAAATAGGGCCTGAGCTGTGCATTACAATAGTGTAGTTTGTGGACCCCGATTCCCCACCTATGCTGCCGAAATACGTTACCAAAGTAGTCATTTTCGCCTGTCAATCAGGCTGGTCAGGTCGGATGGGCGTGGCTTCTTCCCCCAGATATTGCGTAGTTTTCCGTTGGTGGCGTAGTGGTGTGCGCATGTCCAAGGTCCCCAATCCTGCACGGGGGGGTGAAAATAGCAGCGATGTCCGTTATTCCATTGGTGGTCGGTGGGCGCGGCCATCTTCCTTTGGCCGCGCGTGCGCAGAAGCGGCGCTCTGCTGGCCGCGGCTTCAGGAAAATGGCCGCGGGATGCCGCGCGTGCGCAGATGGAGATCGCGGCGGCCATTTTCCTGAAGCCGCGGCCAGCAGAGCGCCGCTTCTGCGCACGCGCGGCCAAAGGAAGATGGCCGCGCCCACCGACCACCAATGGAATAACGGACATCGCTGCTATTTTCACCCCCCCGTGCAGGATTGGGGACCTTGGACATGCGCACACCACTACGCCACCAACGGAAAACTACGCAATATCTGGGGGAAGAAGCCACGCCCATCCGACCTGACCAGCCTGATTGACAGGCGAAAATGACTACTATGGTAACGTATTTCGGCAGCATAGGTGGGGAATCGGGGTCCACAAACTACACTATTGTAATGCACAGCTCAGGCCCTATTTAACAGTATTTTTATCTCATACCGAAAAAAACGGGGTGATAGGTTCCCTTTAAATGCCACTGTCAGTTTGACAGCAGCATTTAACTAGTTGATAAGCGGATCGCGATTCCGCTCGTGCCTATTGCGGGCACATGTCAGCTGTTGAAAACAGCTGACATTTTGCGGCTTTGAGGTGGGCTCACCGCTGGAGCCCACCTCAAAGCGGGTGATACTGCCAGCTGATGTACTATTCTGTCAGCTGGCAGAAAGGGGTTAGAAATCCTTCACTTGTAGTATGGTGTTAACCACTGCACATCCGAAATGTGTGCTCAAGGCCTTGAGGGTCCCAAAGTTACTGCTTTTGTTTCCTTCTATGAGTATTTTCTGCAGTAAAATCTATTTTTCTGTATAGCGTTCAAAATTGTTACTTGAACATTTTTATTTTTTTAATATGCTGATTTTCTCCTAAATGGGAGTCTGCAGTGCAAATTGTCCTATCGAATTTCCACAACGAATGCTTTTAATTCTTCTACTTGGATGGAGTAGTAATAGCTGGGGCTGAAATGGCAGCTTTGCACATGTCAATTTCCCATGGTGTCACATTGCGACCTATTGTCAGTTGGAAAGGTTTCCAAATGTGCAGTATTTTTTTGTGTTGGTAGCAAATCACATGCACCTCACTTGTCAAACACTAAAGAGCACTTCTCAGCATGATTTTATCATGTAAAGACATGGCTGTGAAGGTGCGATAATACTGATTCATACCTTTGGTGAAAAGAACTCAGCTTTGTGGACTGGTCTTCTCCATGTCTGTGATTCCTCAGCCCGTCCGCTTGCCTCCTGTCCATAAATGATCTGCCTCCTCTAAAATCTCCGCTATGACCGGTCAGTCAGACCAGAGGCAGGCAGAGGGGCTGGGGAGAAGACGACCCAGTGCACAGTGCAACACCTGTGCTCCTAAATCTACTTGGCAGAAAAAATTCAGATGGTGATTAAAGAACAAAGCAGATCTGTTCACCAAAGGTATGAATGTAATTAGTATCACAACCATGTGTTTACACTACAAAATCGTGCTGATAGGTACTCTTTAACCCCTTCATGACATATAATGTATATTTACGTCATTTGTCTTGCCCCTGACTTTGATGTGGGCTCACATGCTGTTCCTGCATCTTTCTCCTGCACATGACTGATTTAATCAGTCATCAAGTGACTTTTACAGTTGTAGGTGGAGTAGTTCTCCACCTGCTCCACCTGCAGCTGTTAACCTGTTAAATTTAACTTAACATCCAGAAGCGCATCATTCATCCTGCCAATAGATGTCCTCTTCATGTGGTGGCGCCCAGCTGGGGGTCTGCTGATGACCCTTGTGGCTGTCATTATGATATTTCTGTGAACACCAGCTCCTGGCTGGCCTTCCTAGGAGATTGTGATTTCTGCTATACATAGCAGTGCACGTGATCAGACAATCACGGTTTCAAGTCTCCGAAGGGGACTATTATATAAAGATAAAAACATTTAAAAAAAAAGAAAAAAAAAAAACCCTTTCCCCAACCCATTCTTTTTTTTTCATCTTCCTGACCAGACCAAATTTTACAATTCTGACCAATGCAGTTTGAGGTAATAACTCTGGAACGATTCAATGGATCCCACTGATTCTGAGAGTTTTATTTTTTTGTGACATTTTGTACATCAAAATAGTGGTAAAATTTGGTCACTGTGATTTGTGTTTATTTGTGAAAAAATTGGAAATTTGGTGAAAATTTAAAACTTTTAATTTTTATGCCCTTAAATCAGTTATCAACACCAATAAAGGAACTCAATAATAGATACCATCAAAAATCAATATAAATCTCACCAAAACTGATGCCCACCAAGGAAAGGTGGGTATGGCATCAAAGTGACAGTTATCCACAGAGAATAATAATAAATGTATATTTTCAATATAAATAGGTGTTGGAACATACATTATATACAATACATAATCTCCAGTGACGAAGCTTTCAGTAGCGAAACGCGTGGTGGGTCCCTGGCTGCTGGCTTTAATAAGGTAAATGTTTTTCATGGTGTGCATTTGGGGTTTTATTAATATATACCTCAGCCCCGCAAGTGGTGGTGCTCTGTCACTTTGTTGATCTGTGTTGTATGCATTTTTTTGCACAAAAATGTTTACTATTTAAATTATGCACCTTATATTTGTGGTGCTCGACTCCTAGTGCTTGCAGTCTGAGCTGATGTATTGTATATAATGCATGTTCCAAGACCTATTTAGATTGAAAATATACATTTATTATTATTCTCTGGATACTGATTATTATAGCCCTTTCATGCACCTGATGTAACTATGCCACTTTAATGTCATACCCACCTTTCCTTTCTTGTACTATTTCTTCTTTTCCCATTTACAATATTTTTTACGTGTTTTTATTGATATGTTGAAATAAAGTTCATACTTTTTAACCAATCTAAAAAGCGTCAGTTTTGGTGAGACTTAAATCAGTTATGTCACACAATAGTTAATAAATAACATTTATTTAGTCGCCATGACAGCACCGAGAGAGGGGATCCGCCCTTCAGGGACAGGAAACCTACAGACATAAAAGGGCGGTATCTCTCTCCCGCATCAGTTGATTTCCTGTCCCTGACTGGACCCTACAGGCAATAAAGCTATTGTTTGACAAGTGTTTCATGGTCGTCTTGGATCTTAGACGTCTATTTTCATGTTCCTATACACGCAGACCACCAACAGTTTTTAAGAGTGGCAGTCTCACTAGGAGGGGCAGTAAAACACTTCCAATACAGGGCACTCCCCTTTGGAGTTGGTTGCCCCTCGTGTTTTCACAAGATAATGGTGGAGGTCATGGCACATCTTCATGAACAGGATATTCTAGTGGTTCCATATCTGGATGACCTGTTGATCATAGGACACTCAATCACACTGCTCGACCCAACTAGCAAGAGTAATTTCAGCCTTACAAGGTTTGGGATGGATTATTAATTTTTAAAAAATCACGTTTACAGCCCTTGAGACCCAGGAATTCTTATACTCTTATCTTAAACTCCAGGTTGCAAGAATGCCGCCTACCAGACTCAAAGGTAGACCAAATTCGACAGCAAACTCTCAAGGTCATTAACAATCCATCAGTCACATTAAGAGGGGCAATGTCACTATTAGGTTCACTCACGTCTTGTATCCCGGCGGTTCTTTGGGCCCAGTACCACACCAGAGTCCTACAGTGGGATATACTGTGCAATACTCGTCAGTAAGAAGGCCACCTTGATAGTACTTTTTCCTTGTCTGATGCTTCTATACATTCCTTACGTTGGTGGTTACACACACCAAACCTGCGTACAGGTGTTCCCTGGATAAACCATATATCTCCAGTGGTGACCACAGATGCTAGCCCCATGGGATGGGGAGCACATATGGGTGATATGTGGGTCCAGGGAGTTTGGTCACATTCCGAACAAATCTTATCTTCCAACTTTAAAGAGATATTGGCAGTAGAACGAGCTCTAAGTTATTTCCTTATGTCCTTACAGGGCTGACACGTCAGGCTATTTTCAGACAACCAGGTAACCGTAGCTTATATTAATCATCAGGGGGGAACCCGATCCAGATCCCTAATGGAAGTGGCGGGTGGTATCTTTCAGATAGCCGAAACTCCTCTACTGTCGCTCACATCTCTTCATATAAAGGGAAAACAACATCATGGCCGATTATCTAAGTCGCAGAAAACTCAGGCAAGGCGATTGGGTTCTCAATCAGACCGTCTTCAACCAGATCAGACTTCTATGGGGGTGCCCAGATATAGACCTCTTCGCCAGCAAAGAGAACAGAGTCACCGGTTTTGCTCCCTAAACCCCAGAGACAATCCGTACGAGGTGGACGCCCTCCTAATTTCATTGCATTTCAACCTAGCCTATGCCTTTCCCCCATTGAACTTGAGCCCGATTGTTCTGAGGAAGATACGGGAGGACAGAGCTCGGGTAATCCTAATAGCGCCGTTCTGGCCCAGGAGGCCGTGGTTTCGGTGGCTGAGGAAAATATCCATTTCTCAGCCTTGGATTCTCCCAGACCTCCTCTCCCAAGGTCCAATTCTCCATCTATGAGTGTCCAATTTACATCTGGCGGCGTGGAATTTGAAGGGACATTACTGATAGAGGGGGTTTTCACAAGGACTGATTAATACTTTACTAAAAAGCAGTAAGGTTTCCACGACAAATATTTGTTAGTCTGGAAAAAATTCTTGACTGTTTTTCAGGATCAGAGATTGGTCAAAAAGTCAGTATTACTAAGATTCTGGAGATCCTGCAGAGAGGTCTAGAGATGGGTCTAGCTACAAGCACCCTTAAGCTAGGTTCACATTGCGTTAATGGGTTAACGCTAACGGACTGCGTTGCACGGCGTAATTGTCACAATTAACGCCGTGCAACGGGTCCCTTAGCGCACCCATTGACAGCAATGTGATTTTTCCCTGTAGCGCATCGCTAGCGCATGTCATTTTCGGCACGCGCTAGCGATGTGCCGTTTTTTTGTGACGGACCTCGGACGCTGCTTGCAGCGTCCGAGGTGCGCCCGAGGTCCGTTCCTCGCTAGTGCAGATCGGGGATCTGCGCTAGCAGGGACGGCGAACGCGGACCCTAGAGAAACATTACGTTAGCGCAATCCGCTAGCGCTAAGCGCTTAACGGATTGCCCTAACGCAATGTGAACCTAGCCTTAGAGTCCATGTGTCAGCTTTAGGGGCGCTATACAATTGTAATTTAGCTAGCAATTACTGGATTGCTAGATTCATCAAAGCAGCGGCTAGTTCGAGACCCATTGTTAAGAAAAAAACTAGTCCCGTGGGATTTAAACTTGGTACTTACAGCTTTAACTGAAGCCCCCTTTGAACCTATTAAATCTGCTCCTATAAAAGTCCTGTCCTTTAAGACAGCTCTTTTGGTCGCTCTCACATCGGCAAGGAGAGTTAGTGATCTACAAGCCCTCTCTAGACAGCCTCCATACATTCAATTTAGAGATGATAGGGTAGTATTAAGAACTGATCCTCTTTACCTTCCAAAGGTAGCGTCACACAGTTCCACAGACTACAGGAGATAAATCTCCCCATTTTTTTGTCCTAATCCCACAAATCAAAAAGAACTTAAACTTCATTCGTTAGATGTAAAAAGATGTCAGCTCAGATATATTGCATTAACAGACCCTTGGGAAAAAGAGTTCTTTATTCATATCCTTTTAGGGAGTCAGGAAAGGGTTTAGGGTGTCCAAAAACACCTTAGGTAGATGGATTAGAGAAGGGATATCTTTGGCTTATTCAGCAGGTGGCCTAGAAATTCCGGAAGGTATAAGAGCTCATTCCACTCGAGCCATGGCGACATCCTGGGCGGCAAGGTCGGAGGTCTCGATTGAGGACCTATGTAAGGCGGCCACAGGGTTATCTCCATCTATTTTCTTTAAGCATTATAGACTAGATCTGGGTGGCTCCTCCGATCTCACGTTTGGTAAAAGGTTGCTGGAAGCAGTAGTCCCTCCCTAAGACTCTTTTCTCTATAATTCTCTCGTTGGTGCTGTCATGGCGACTGAATAAATACTCAAGCTACTTACTGTAGCGGTGTTTTTCAGGAGCCCATGACAGCACCCTTACATTTCCTCCCTTTTTGCTGGTATGGCTTATCACCACTTGTTTATATAAAATTTTAAGTTTAGTCACATGGTGGAATGTATAAATTATGTGCTACTAACCAAGGAGGTCCTCTCATGCTCTGTAATCCAACTGATGCGGGAGAGAGGTACCGCCCTTTTATGTCTGTAGGTTTCCTGTCCCTGAAGGGCGGATCCCCTCTCTCGTTAGTGCTGTCATGGGCTCCTGAAAAACACCGCTACCGGTAAGTAGATTGAGTATTTCCCACGTGTCTACTTTAAATCGGCACAATTTTTGAATCATATTTTTTTAGGAAGTTAAAAGGGTTCAGGCTATGTGCACACGTTCAGGATTTTTCAAGTTTTTTTTCTCGTTTTTTCAGCTGTTTTTCGCAGAAAAAATGCATACATAAGCATCTCATTATTTTTAATGCATTCTGCAATTTTTGTGCACATGATGCGTTTTTTTCCGCGAAAAAAATGCATCGCGGTAAAAAACGCAGCATATTCATTAATTTTGCGGATTTTTCGCATTTTTGCCGCTATTTAATGCTTTGGCTAGCTCCGGAAAAAAATGCGCAAAAAAACCGCATGCAGTTTTCTTGCAGAAAATGTCCGGTTTTGTTCAGGAAATTTCTGAAAGAAATCCTGACGTGTGCACATAGCCTAAAAGTTGACAATTGCCTTCTCACTTTTACAACAGAATTTACAAAACCTTTTTTTAGGGACCACATCACATTTGAAGTGACAGTCACGACACATGCATGGAGAGCCTGTTTGTTGGGCTCTCCATGCATGTGTTGTGAGTGTCACACAGCTGCGACACATACAGCTGCGACACATGCAGCTGCGCTGCCGATCAGCTGATTGGCTGGCGTGATCCAGGAAGCCTGGTTTCCTCTGCAGCTTATGCCCCTTTCATATATCAGTTTTTTGCCGTCAGGCACAATCCGGCGAGTTTTGAAAAAATTGCCACCAGATCCGTTTTTTTTTCTCATACTTGTATTAGCGACGGATGGCCTCACGTTTCATCTGTCAGTCGGCCAGAGAAAACTGACATAGGAACGTTTTTTGTGTCCATCGAAAAAATGGACACGGATCCGTCGCCTGCTGTAATGGGACCCTTTGGCGCCGGATATGTCAAATGATGGAATTTGGCGATGGATTCCGTTTATTTAAACTAAGCATGCATTTTCCATTCTCTCCCCCCCCCCGAATAATATGAGGGTCCCGGAGAAAATTTGCTTCTCTCTAGTGGTGAGCACCTTGAACCCCCCGTTGCCTCACAGAATTCTACAATGTTGATCTATGAAAATGAAGAAGAAAATTCTTCCCACACAGTTTTTAGACTACATTTTTTTCATTCTATATTCGATATAACATTTTACTGTTATGCTTTGTGGGGGCCATGGCCCACTGGGAGAGCCCCTGTGGTGCCAGAACAGCAGAACTCCACATAAGAGACCCCATACAATTACACCTATTGATGAATTGGTCTAGGGTTGAAGCAGTCATATTGACACCACAGGTGTGTCAGAATTTTATACCATTGGGCAGTGAAGGAAAAAATAATTACGGTACATTTTTACCATAAATTTTGTTTCAACCCCAGATTTCACCTTTTCACAAGGGGAAATGGGTAAAAATGGCACCAAAATTTGTTCAGCAATTTCTGCAGCATATATAAATACCCCATATGTAGCTGTATGTGCCTCCTGGATTGCAGATTTTCCTGCAATAATTTGCGGACCCCATATACTGAATCCCTAAGTGCTAGAAGAGCAGAATTCCCCCCCCCCCCCCCATCCTCCCTCAAGTCTCAAGTGACCCCATTTTGGGAACTTAAAACAAGCCAGGCCTTTCACCTATTGGTAATTAACCCATATATTATGCTTATATCTTTTGTTCTACCACACTTGTATTTGCATATCTGACCATTATATATGTGTTGTGTATTGTCTAGTGTGCCTTTAAGGCGATTTGAATACTGATTTTGTCAGACTAGAAGATGCACTTTCTCCAGTCACCTTCCATGAGTCACCTTGGATGATGTCTCCCCGCCCTAATGGGGGATAGGAAACACAGAGGTTAAATAACCATCCCCTTCCTGCTATCTCCAATGTTTTTCCTGTTCCCCAGTGGGGTAGGAAGAGGTACGTCTCAGGTGCTGCTGCGGCCGGCAAGCGGAGCCCTTGGAAAAGCCTTACCATGCCGGGCAGCTGAGGTCGGGTGGTTCTCCTCTCCTCCATGTGGCTGCTTCCGTCTCCATGGCCCATGTGACTCGGGACCTCCTTCTCGTCCCTCCCGCGCCTTTCCGGGGAGTAAAGCGAGGCGGTGATGTGCTGCCGGGGTCCTCCCGAAGCTCCCCGGCGTCCTCCCAGCTTGCTGCTGAAGTTCCGGATTCCGCGCGCTCCAGAAGTGATGTCTTCGGTGCACATCCGGTTCGCGTCCTGAGGCCTCCATGCTGGAAAACACGCGCCGCCTCTTGCGGTCCAGGGGCTCTGGTGCCTTGGCCGCTGCTAAGGTCGTTCCCGGGATCCTCCCTATGGACCAAGGGCAGGAGCAGCACAAAATTGACACTGGACCTCGATGTCTTCATATCCTGGTCAAGAGCCTCCAGGTAAGACGCAGTGTCTCTCACTGGTGACAGTTCTGACCATGGACTGCGACAAACCTACAGCTGCGTCTGCAGAACCCAGCGTTCACTCTCCTACCTTGAGTAGCTGGGCTGGTCCTTCTCTGTCCAGGCATTGATAGTTATGGGTCATTTAGTATACCTTCTCTCTCTTTTTAGGGAGAAAAGGTCTCTGCCCCAAAGAGCAAACCCAGCCGCAAGTGTGGTGTTTGTGGTTCCAGGCTTCCTTCTGCTTACAAGAAGACTCTGCCAACCCTGCACGGATGACATATTACTTGCCGAGCAGCCCTCCCTCCTGGACAGCATTAAAACACTGAGTAGGAGGTGCAAACCTCCAAGGCATCTTTCCCAGCCCCCCAGTGCGGCATCCACCTAAAAAGAGGAAAATGGCACCGGCTGAATCTGACTCGGGTGAAATTCATACCTCAGGGTCAGAGGATATTTGGGAGAATGAGGGCTCCACATCCACCCCTAAACCTGATAGTAAAAAATACTACTTCTCCTCTGGGGATATAGAAGAGCTTGTTTCCATAGTGAGAAACACCATGGGGGTTGAGGTAGTAGTGGTAAAGCACTCAGTCCAAGATAAGATATTTGGGGGGCTGAAACCCAAAGGTAAAAAAGGCTTTCCTATTCATGAAAATGTCCAAAACCTTATTTTCCAGGAGTGGGCTTCCCCAGAGAAGGGTCTTGGCGTACCCTCAGAATTAAGGAATCGCTTTTCCCTTGAAGGTGACAATTCTATTGGGAAGTCCCTAGGGTTGACGTCCAGGTCTCTAAAGTAACTAAGAAGACGTTTAACCCATTCGAGGATTCTTCCCAATGAAAAGATCCTATGGATCGGAAGATAGAAAGCCACCTAACGTCCTGGGAATCCTACAAATTTGCTTAAAACAAATATAGCTTCTACATGCGTCGCCAGAGCCCTTTTTCTCTGGCTTCGCAAGTTGGAAGAACACCTTTCCCAGGGGACCTCCAGAGAGGAGATCCTGGACTCCCTACCCCTTCTCCAAAAGGCAACGGGCTTTTTAGCCGATGTCTCAGGAGAATCTGGGTTTCAGCAAGGTCCTTAGTCCTCACTAATTCAGCTAGGAGAGCCCTTTGGCTGAAATTGTGGGGGGGTGACATCACCTCTAAGACCAAACTTTGTGCCATTCCCTTTCAGGGACACCACATATTTGGGCCAGTCTTGGACGATATCCTTAAAAAAGCTTTGCATAGGAAAAAAATCGCTTCCTGAACAGAAAATTGCTTCGAAGCGTTTTTTTCGTCCCCCTCGTGAACAGTCCTCTCAGAAGGAGTTCAGGGGAAAAGGTAAATCTGGACAGTGGAGCTACCCGAAAGGGGGTAGAGGCAGGAACATACCTGTCCCTCAGCAACAGCAGACCCCTGACAAACAGTGACTCTCCGGTGGGGGGGGGGGGGGTCAACTCTCGCATTTTCTTGCCCAATGGCAGTCCATATCCACAAACCAGTGGATCCTCCACACCATACAATTTGGGCTGAAGTTGGAATTTGAGAGTAACCCCCCCCCCCCCAGTGTCTGAGAATTACCCCGTTAGTCTCCAGATCTCCATACTTCCTTACTCCATGTACATGATCTCTTGCGAGAGTGATTTCACAAGTACCTCAGCAGGAGATGGGCAGAAGCCATTATTCTTGCCTATTTCTCATAAGGAAGCCCTCTGGAAAATGCTGAGTGATCATAAATTTAAAACCCCTGAATCAGTTCATCAAATATCGGAGGTTCAAGATGGAGTCAATCAGGACGACAATCCCCCTTATCGGACAGAACTGGGTGATGGCTATGATAGACCTGAAGGAAGCTTACTACCATGTTCCAATCCATCCGGATCACAGGAAGTTTCTCAGGTTCGCAGTCTCCCACAACGAGGGGATCGCCCATTTCCAGTTCAACGCGCTCCCGTTCGGCGTATCCTCAGCACCCAGGCTGTTCTCAAAGGTCATGCGGGAAGCAGTCATCTTCATCTGTCTTCAGGGAATATGTGTCCTTCCATATTTAGACGATTTTCTCATCATCGCTCCATCAATATCTCGGCTGAATAGCGATGTGTTAAAAACACTGGAGATCCTCCAATCCCTAGGCTGGATCCCGAATCTTCAGAAATCAGACCACCCTTCCACCAAGGAAGAAATTCCTGGGGATTCTCTTAGACTCGGAAAAGAGGACGTCATTCCTTCCCGAGGATCGTCAGTGTGACCTTCGTCAGAGAATCTCCAGATTTAGACAACAAAGGTCATCGACCTTAAGAGTCCATGTCCATTCTGGAGTCCCTGACTTCATGTATTCAGGCAGTGTCCTGGGCTCAGGCACATACACGAACCCTCCAATCCCACATCCTTCTATACTCACGGAAGTATCAGAACTTCCTGTCCAGGAAAATTCCGATTTCCAGACACGTGAAGTTGGCCCTCTCAAGGTGTTTGAATTGCCGAAACCTGCGACTGGGTGAACTGGGATCAGCTCCCCCTGAAAGTACTTTGTACAGACGCCAGTTGAAGAGGTTGGGGAACCGTGGTGGAGGAAACATATTTTCAAGGACTGTGATCCCCGGACATAAGATCCAGATCTTCAAACCTGAGAGAACTGAAGGCAGTGGAGAAAGCACCGATAGCCGCTTCATCTCTCATCCAAAACCATCATGTTCGTATCTACATGGTTGCCTACCTCTAACACCAAGGGGGCATGAAATATGCCAGCTTAAAAAGAATTGCTGCAAGGATATTTCTCTGGGCAGAGAAACTTCTGTTGTCCATCTCAGCAGTACACCTGAAGGGCTCAGACAATATCCAGGCGGACTTCCTCAGCAGGAAGGATGTCCATCCGGGAGAATGGTGCTTGAACCTTGCAGCCTTCCTATCCCTGACCTCGAGATGGGGGAATCCAGAGGTCTAATTATTTGCAAATGCTCAAAATGCAAACTCAAAAACATACTTCTCCCTCAGTCCTGCATGCGAAGCTCGGGAGATAGATGCTTTTGCCCATCCATGGGTTTTCAACCTGGCTTACGCCTTCCCACCAATCCCCATGCTGGCAAAGATGCTGCAGAAGATCTGGTTGGACCAGGTCATGACTATCTTAATTGCTCCAATGTGGCCAGGGTGAAGCTGGTACAGCGCCTTGATGGACATGGCTCAGGAAGGTCCCTTACTTCTGCCCCAAAGGACCGACCTCCTTTTTCAGGGTCCCCTACTCTACCCAAACCTCAACAAATTGAACCTTGCGGCTTGGCTACTGAAGCCAGCTTCCTAAAAGCCAGGGGTGTCTCGGACAGGGTAATCCAGACTCTCCAAGGAGCAGAAAACCAGTGACCAATGCCTTCTGTGGCAAAGTAAGGAAGAAGTTCTCTTCCTGGTATCTTCCCAATGTCCTGATCCCTTCCACCCCAACATTGCTCAGGTCCTAGGTTTCCTCCAGAAGGGATTAGAGCTAGGGCTTACCCCAAGCACTCTGAGGGTTCAGGTTTCAGCCCTTAGGCTAGGTTCACATTGCGTTAATGGGTGTCCGCTAGCGGACTCATTTACATGGTGAAATTGTTGCAATTAACGCCATGTAATGGGTCTGTTAGCACATTGCTGTCAATGGGTGCGCTAACTGGTCGCCAGCGCATGCCATTTTCGGCACGCGCTAGCGATGTCCCGTTATTTTCGGACGGACCTCAAACGCTGCTTGCAGCGTCTAAGGTCCGTTCCTCGCTAACGCAGATCGGGCATCTGCGCTAGCGGGATCGGCAAACGCGAGCCCTAAAGTGACATTGCGTTAGCGCAATCCGCTAGCGTATGCGCTAAACGGATTGCCCTAACGCAATGTGAACCTAGCCTTAGTTCCTTTTTTGACCAGGACCTGGCCGGGCACCGTTGGATCAAACTGTTTGACCTCTGCAAGCAGAATACGTCCTAGACTCCCTAGCCGGGTTCCCCCCTGGGATCTAAATTTAGTGCTCAACAGTCTAACTCGGATCCCATTTGAACCAGTCTTCATTATCTTTAAAAATCCTAACTCTCAAGACTGTTTTCCTTGTGACAATTACCATGGCTAGGCACATAGGAGAATTGCAGGCCCTGTTGGTATAAGAGCCCTACCTATCTCTGAACTCTGATAGTATAGTTTTGCGTTTAGACCCCTCCTTTATGCCCAAAGTTGTCTGCGACTTTCATAGGGGTCAGGATATTGTGTTGCCCTGATTTTGCCCAAATCCTTCCGATGCGAAGGAAGAAAGTTTCCACGCTCTGGATGTCCGTAGGATGGTCCTCCATTTACCTGGAACAGTCCAAGGCCTGGAAGATTAACCAGAATCTTTTTATTCAGTTTTCAGGCCAAAATAAAGGAAAGAAAGCAGCTAAAAGCACAATTGCACACTGAATCAAACAGGCCATCTGCCATGCATATTCTGTAAAAAAAAAAAAAAAAAAAAAAAAATCTCTCCCCTGCCTCGCTAAAGGCTCACTCCTCTCGGTCAGTCTTTGCATCATGGCAGCAAGAGGGAACGCTTCATCTCAGCAGATATGCAGAGCCACCACCTGGTCTTCCGTACATACCTTCACCAGACACTATAGACTAAATTTTGACAGGGATCTAACATTTGGCAGACTAGTTCTGCAAGCTGTTGTCCCTCCCTAAAGAAATTAACGTTGGTATGGTACAACTCCAAGGTGACTGTCGTGGAAGGTGACTGGAGAAAATAGAATTAGTCTTACCAGTAATTAGGTTTCTAGGAACCTTCCACAACAGCACTAATTTCCCTCCCTAGCTGATATTCCTATTGGATGATTCCTGCACTTTGGTGGTAACTATACATGCTAGTGTGTCCAGAAACACTGGAGATAGCAGGAAGGGGAGGGTTATTTAACCTCTTTGTGTTTCATGTACCCCATTAGGGCGGGGAGACATCCTTCAAGGTGACTGTCGTGGAAGGTTCCTAGAAACCGAATTACCGGTAAGACAAATTCTATTTCTTTCCCAAAAAAATTTGGAAGGAAAGGGGGGGGGGTGTCTTAAAATCCGAGCACAGGCTCACCGGGGGTATGCAGGAGTGGTGTAGCAGCGTCTCTTCCTCAGGGAACCGGCGACGGCAGAAGTGTGGCAATGCTGAAGCTCTGTGTCGGCGGTGAGCAGTGCAGAGTGCATCATTGGTTTCCCTGAGGCCAACTTCCTAAAGCCGTGAGCCGCCAGAGGCAGCACGTGCATGGATTGAGATCTCTGCTGGGCCTTTCGTACTCCATTTTTCTGAGGCTGTGGGCTTCAGGAAAATGGCCGCTGGGGGCCGCGCGTGCGCAGATTGATATCTCGTCGGCCCTCTGCTTCAGGAAAATGGCCACTGAGAAACTGACGATGCCCTCGGCTCTGCTCACCATGGACACCGGGCCGCAGCATCTGCTCTGCCTCACTGCCGACATCGGACCTGCAGCATTGCACCACTAGGATACCCCGCAGCTGCAGCATTGCCCCACTTCTGCCGCCGCCGGTCTCTTGAGGAAGGGACCATGCCTCCTGTGACTCCACTCTACCACTGCCGGCCCTCAGGTAAGAAACCATAAATTCGGTAGATAAGACGGACCCCCATCTTATAAAAATCTTTTTTTTTTTTTTTTTTGCTATTTTGTACCCCAACATTTGGGCTTTTTATCTTGATCCATGAATCCACACGTGTGTTTCTTGGTTTAATTTTCCATGCTACCCAAGCTGGTTTCTAGCCTGATATAGGTTTTTCTGTTTGGCTGCTTTCATTTTTTTTTTTTTTTTGCTGCAAAATTGTCATATTTTGATGGCTAGAATTTTGCCAACAGTCACGTGAGAGCTTGTTTTTTGTGGGACGAGTTGATTATTTTTTTTTTTTTTCTTTTACCACCATATTGGGGCGCACAAGCTTTTATTGATCACTTTCTTTTCTGATTTATGAGAAGCAGAATTAACAAAAAACAGCAATTAAGGAATTTTTGTTATTTTTAGGCTGTTCCTCATGTGGTGAAATTGATAAGGCAGCTTTATTCTTCCGGTCAACACGATTGCAACAATAACCTCCTTTAGATCTTTTTTTTTTTGTGTGTGGCCATTTTACACAATAAAAATGATTATATAGAAAAATATATTTTCCAGTTCACCATCCTGACAGCACCATTGGAGGATGTCCTTCTTACCCTCAGTGGGACAGGAACAACAAGCGGTTAAAAGGACCCTCCCCACTCCACCCACCAGTGTTTTTCCTGTCCCACTGTGGATAGGAACGGAAAGCCTTTCCTCCGACCGTGCTGTGCAGATGGTGGGGATCGGGGGGCCCAGCCTTTCCCTTCCCTGTCACAAGACATCTGCGGCTGATACCTGTTATGGGGGGTCCCTCAGCCTCCTCAGTGCAGCGCTGCTCCTGGGGTCGGGTCCGTTTCAGGAGGCTCTCAGTCCGGACGCTTTCTGCCGAGGGGTGAATGCGGCGGCAGCTTCCAGCAGCAGCCGGTTCCAGCATGCGGCTGCAGCGTTCCCCAGAGTCCGCTTCCAGGTGGTCACTTCCAGGTCCAGCGGCCGCGTCATTTCCGGTCGCGGCAGCAATGGGAGCATGGTGCCGGCAGCAGCGCCGGCCTCGGGGAGGCTTTACAGCACGATAAACCGCAGCGGCAGTAAGGAGGGCAGGATCAACCAGGTAAATCCTATATAAACGTCTTAAGGGGGTCTTTATGCCGCCGGCCATCCTGACAAAGAGCACTCGGCTATATGGTTAAACTGTCCTCACTATGGAGGAAACAGCCAGACCTGAGGGGACTGACCAGCTTCAGGGGCACGTGAGTAGGCTATACTAAGCCATACCACAATGCTCACCCCTCCCCCTACTTCCCTATCTACAGGGTGTATATGTATTTCTATCTATCCTAGGCAGAGCCTCCTATCCCCGCATCCGAAAGGAAAAAATCAGGGAAAAGTAAATGCCCGATATGTGCTGCTAAATTTCCGGAAAATTGACAGAAGCCACTATGCAAGTCGTGCACATCTAAAATTGTGGATGATGAACAGACTGCATTATTAGCCAGTATGAGGACAATGATTCGTCAAGAGGTTCAGGCATCCATCTCAAGCTTGAATCTTCCCCAGACAAGCCAGTCGGAACCGCAGACATCACGGAAAAGACCGGAGGGACTAGTCCCTCTTCCAAAGGAGAGATTTCGAGTTTTCAGACCGGGAGGAAAGAGACGGATCATTGGGCAGAGGAAAGAGATATCTCTTCTCGGTGGCAGATATGGATGAGCTTCTTCATGCAGTTCGTAACACCATGCAGTTACAGGATACGCCAGAGGAGACCTCGATCCAGGATGAAATGTTTGGCGGATTACATGCCCAGGTCATAAAGGTTTTTCTCTTCGCCACGACAGCACCCACTGAGAGAGGGGATCCGCCCCTAGGAACAGGAAACCCTACGGAGAGATAAAAGGGGCGGTCCCCCTCGCTCCCACAGTTTGGTTTCCTGTTCCTATGGGAATCCACGGAGAAGAGGATGCCTAGCCTGGATGCCGCTTGCGCGGTTTACCTGTGAGGACGGCAAGGGCTCCAGAGCTGGAAGCAGCATCGGGGGTCCTGGTGTCAGCTTCCCCCCTCTGCTGGCAGACGCTGTGAGGCCAGGGCTGGAGAGTGCTGGCTCACAGAAATTCATCCGGAACGTCTGCGGGGAGTTAGCGCTGTAGTTGGGGAACGCTGCGCCGTCCTCGGCGAGCGCTTATACGGCGTGGAGCCCCAGTATGCCCCCCGGAAGTATAAGCTAAAAAGCTTCCGAGGAGAGGGAGGAGACGGCGCTGGTGCCGGTGACAGCGCGGGCATATGGAATATGGCCGCGACCCGGAAGTGATTAGCACTTCCGGGTTCAACAGGAAGAAGATGGCGGCCCCCATGTGAAAAGGACGCCGGCAGTAACGCTCCGGCGTCCAATATGGATTCGGCACAGGACCCTGCGATGTCTTCTATTGAGGCCACCGCAACTACTCCTCACAGCCATACCAGCAGCAGCAGCCGCTCCAAGCGGAGCGGATCTTCTAAAAAGAGCAAGCCTCTGCAGTCTCCTCCTCGTCAGCCGGTACCTTCACAGACGCTTCACTGGGGTGAGTGTACATCTACCCTATTAAGCTGATTGCTGTCCCCTCTTCTCTAACACTGTAGGCAAAATGTACTGAAAAAACGAAACACAAACAGTGTGCGATATGTCTTCTGCCCCTTCCGGATAGTTACACAAAGAAACTTTGTAAACCATGCATTGATTCCACCTTACGGGAAGAGGCCTCGGTTAAATCTGAGGACATTAGAGTGTTGATTAGAGAAGAACTACAAGCCCTGCATAGTTCGGGAAAAGAAACGCGTCCTAAGGGGACAAGAGAGTATGTTTCACCCATATCTGACCAATCTTCCGAATTAGAGAATGCAGATTCGGATATTTCTAGGGATTATGTTTCCTCGGATGAGGATCAAGATACGTGCTTCCCCACCGACAGTATAGATAACCTGGTGAAATCCGTCTGTAACACTATGGGCATCGAGGATTCTAAGACCCCTAAAACACAGCAGGACATAATGTTCGCTGGGCTGTCCGAAAGGAAAAGACCCTCCTTTCCGGTGATAGCAGCAGTAAAAAATTTAATTAAAAGAGTGGGAAAACCAGGGGCAGAAGGGATTACCACCATCTTCAAAGAGACGTTATCCCTTTAATGATGAGGAATTCTCGACCTGGTCAAAAGCCCCAAAAGTAGACGCAGCAGTGGCTTCCACATCTAAAAAATCCCTGCTACCTGTGGAGGATTCAGGTTCACTACAAGATCCTCTGGACCGCAAAGCCGACTCTCTCCTTAAAAGAGCGTGGGAATCTTGTGCGGGAGCCCTAAAACCGGCTGTGTCAGCTACATGCACCGCTAGGTCCATGCTAGTCTGGCTAAGTGACTTGGAAGAAGGACTTAAAAACGGTCTCTCTAGAGACAAGTTGAGAGCCTCTATACCTTTAATTAGGGGTGCTACAGCCTTCCTGGCAGACTCATCTGCTGACTCAATACGTTTAGCGGCCAAGTCGGCGGGGCTGACTAATGCAGCACGTAGAGCCCTGTGGCTTAAGGGCTGGAAAGGCGATCCCCAGACAAAATCCAAATTGTGTGGTCTTCCATGTCAGGGTGAGTACCTATTTGGTACTAAGCTGGACGAGATCCTGACTAAAGCAGGGGAGAGGAAAAAGGGCTTCCCTAATAATAATTACCTTCCATCTTATAGGAGGGCGTTCCGAAAGCCCATGTTTAACAAGAGGAAGGATTTCAAGAACCAAGATCGCTGGGCCACTAGAGACACCAGACAGAGAGGAGCACTTTTTGGGAAGCGCCCTTACAAAACTGAGGAAAAACCCCGTTAGAACAGATCTGCCTGTCGGAGGTAGATTGTCTTCCTTCTCAGATCAATGGCAGAAAATAACTTCGAACATTTGGGCAAATAGTATCATCACCTTCGGCCTAAAATTAAAATTTTCCCGAGTCCCGCCGGACTCATTTCTATTGACTTCTTTAAAAACCCAGTTACAACAGGAGGCTTTGGAGCAGGAGGTAATGAACCTTCTAGCCAAAGGGGTTTTGGTGGAAGTCCCATTTCTTCAGCAAAAAAAGGGGTTCTATTCCCCTCTATTTTTAATCCCAAAGCCAGATGGATCTTTCAGAACCATATTGAACCTTAAAAAATTGAACACCTTTTTGCAGAATCAAACCTTTAAAATGGAGTCTATCCGATCCACCATAAAACTGTTGTCTCCCCATTGTTTTATGACGGTACTCGACCTAAAAGATGCGTATTACCATCTGCCAATTTTTATAGAACATCAACAATATCTCCGCGTGGCGATTGTGTTGAATGGACGTATACGACACTTTCAGTATACAGCAATGCCCTTTGGACTATCAATAGCTCCAAGGGTATTCACTAAGTTAATGTCGGAAGTAATGTCATACCTAAGAGTAAAAGATACCCTCATAATTCCGTACCTTGATGATCTTTTAGTGGTAGGAAGTTCCCCTTCACAATGTCACCAACGATTGTGTAATATGGTCTCGTCCCTGCAGAGGCTAGGGTGGTTGGTGAATTGGGAAAAATCTAGACTTCTTCCAACTACTCGACAAACATTCTTGGGAATTATAATAGACTCCATAAGCCAAAAATCTTTCCTACCACAATCCAAGCAATTGACAATAAGAAATAAGGTACAGTCGGTAATAGATAAACCTCTAATATCTTTAAGACAAGGCATGTCCCTCCTTGGCTCCTTCACGTCATGTATCCCAGCAGTACCATGGGCCCAATTTCATTCAAGGTGTTTACAATATGCAATTTTACATGAGGAAATAAAATTACAAGGTCATCTAGAAGGTAAAATTTCCCTTTCTGAAGACGTAATTAAATCTCTATCCTGGTGGCTAGAACCAGATCACTTGGTTAGTGGGGTCCCCTGGGTAGTTAAACCTTCAAACACAATATTCACGGATGCCAGTCCTAGTGGTTGGGGAGCACATATGAGAGATCAGGTAGCCCAAGGTCTATGGTCGGTTACGGAGTCAGACGACTCATCTAATATAAGAGAGCTGAAAGCTATCCATCACGCTCTTTGTGAATTCCTTCCGCAGCTACACGGAACACATACAAGGATTCTGTCAGACAACATGACATCAGTAGCCTATATCAATCATCAAGGAGGAACAAGATCAGGAACACTCATGTCTATAGCCGAAGACATCCTAACTATAGCCGAGAAACATCTACCGTCTCTATCAGCACTACATGTCAGAGGAGTGGACAATTCAAAAGCGGACTTCCTCAGTCGCCATACCCTCCATCAAGGGGAGTGGGTTTTAAATCATCGAATCTTCAAAATGATAACCGTAAAATGGGGTTTACCAGAGGTAGATCTCTTCGCTACAAGAGACAACAGGCAATTAAAAAAGTTCGCTTCAATGTTCCAATCCGACAAACCCGATTTTTCTCGATGCTCTCCAGGTACCATGGACATTTCAGAAAGCGTATGCCTTTCCTCCTCTGATACTTCTACCAACAGTAATCAGGAAGATAAGAGAGGACAAAGCCAATATAATCCTGATTGCCCCATTTTGGCCAAAGAGACCATGGTTCTCCCTGCTCAGAGCTATGTCCATCTCAGATCCATGGATTCTCCCAGAGGATCAGGATCTTCTCTTCCAGGGGCCATTCAACCACCCTCATGTGAAGGGTCTACGGTTGACAGCCTGGAATTTGAGAGGCAATTGTTGAAATTAAGGGGTTTCTCTGATCAAGTGATTAATACTCTATTATTAAGTAGGAAAAGATCCACTACTTCTATATATATGAGTATGGAGGAAGTTTCTAAGTCTTTATCCATTGGCCTTGTCAAACGAAATTCCTATACTTAACATTTTAGAATTTCTCCAGAAAGGACGTGACTTGGGTCTTTCAGTTAATACCTTAAAAGTACAAGTCTCTGCTCTAGGGGCATTGTATAGTCACAATGTAGCGGGTGATAGGTGGATAACTAGATTTATTTCAGCCTGCCAGAGGTCAGAACCAGTTCAGATTCCCCGCATACCGCCTTGGGATGTTAATCTAGTCCTTGAAGCCTTGACAGGTCACCCATTTGAGCCACTACACTCAGCTCACATTAAACACGTTACTCTCAAAACTGCTCTTCTTGTCGCATTAGTATCGGCAAGAAGGGTAAGTGACATGCAGGCACTATCAGTAGATCCTCCCTTTCTGTCAATATTTCCAGATAGAATCGTCCTGAAAACAGACCCTTCCTACCTACCTAAGAGGTGTACTAAATTTCATAGATCTCAAGAAATTCTTCTTCCTACTTTTTATGATAATCCTACAAATCAGGAAGAGGAGAAATACCATACCTTAGATGTGAAAAGGGCTGTAATGACTTACTTAGACAGGACTAGCGCCTGGAGGAAGAGCAGGTCTCTCTTTGTTTCCTTCCAGAGTCAAAGGAAAGGAGCTGGTGTCACAAAAGGCACATTATCTCGATGGATTCGGGAGGCGATATACCTGGCCTATTCATCTAAAGGGGAAGATCCACCTGAGACTGTAAAGGCACATTCAACCCGGGCGATAGCATCATCCTGGGCAGAGCGAGCAGAGGTTCCAATAGAACTCATATGTAAGGCCGCAACCTGGTCTTCGCCTGTTACCTTCTATAGTCACTATAGATTAGATCTATCTGCTTCCACTGATTTGTGTTTCGGTAGATCAGTTCTTAACACGATAATCCCCCCCAAATAACTATCTCTGAAAGTCTCTCAGTGGGTGCTGTCGTGGCGAAGAGAAAACACCGGATTACGTACCGGTAATGCTCTTTTATAGAGCCACGACAGCATCCCTTCACTTCCCTCCCTTATATATATTAATTTGCATATGAGCACTGATAAGGGTGATTGGTTCTTGTAAATATACGTGATTAAGTCAAAGATGAAATGTTAATATAGAATGACCTACTAAAACTTGTGGGCGGTTCCTCGCAATCTCTGTAACCCAAACTGTGGGAGCGAGGGGGACCGCCCCTTTTATCTCTCCGTAGGGTTTCCTGTTCCTAGGGGCGGATCCCCTCTCTCAGTGGGTGCTGTCGTGGCTCTATAAAAGAGCATTACCGGTACGTAATCCGGTGTTTTCTAGTCAACAATCACATCTGTTCCATGATTCTAGAAGAATGGCAGGAAGCGGAAAAGAGACTAGTAGTTCCCAGAGATTTCAGACTCAGTTTGCCTTATAGTCCAGAGGACATTAAAGTGTGGGATGAAGTTCCCAAGATTGATATTCCGTTGGCAAAAGTGGCGAAGAAGACCTCAATTCCATTTGAGGACTCCTCCGCTGTAAAGGATCCAATGGATCGCAAAGCAGATGGACTGCTCAGGAGAACTTGGGAATCCTCCGCAGCAATAATACAGGCCAATATAGCTGCAACATCGGTAGCCCGGTCAATGCATCTATGGATAGATGATTTGGAGGAACATCTCAAAGCTAAGACTTCCAGAGATGTTATTCTCAAATCTCTACAGTTACTTAAGCTCGCAACAGGCTTTATGACAGACGCTTCAGCAGAATCCGTGCGATTTTTCCGCCAAAAGCGAGTCCTTATCCAACGCGGCCAGAAGAGCTATCTGGCTAAAGACTTGGTCGAGGGATATCCAATCAAAAAATAAACTGCGGAATCCCATTCTCGGGGAATAAAGTATTTGGGCCTATTATAATAATAATAATTTTTATTTATATAGCGCCAACATATTCCGCAGCGCTTTACAACTTATAGAGGGGACTTGTACAGACAATAGACATTACAGTATAACAGAAATCACAGTTCAAACTAGATACCAGGAGGAATGAGGGCCCTGCTCGCAAGCTTACAAACTATGAGGAAAAGGGGAGACACGAGAGGTGGATGGTAACAATTGCTTTAGTTATTTGGAC
Source organism: Ranitomeya variabilis (assembly GCF_051348905.1). Taxonomy (NCBI): domain Eukaryota; kingdom Metazoa; phylum Chordata; class Amphibia; order Anura; family Dendrobatidae; genus Ranitomeya; species Ranitomeya variabilis. The sequence continues at coordinate 427,792,301 of NC_135232.1, forward strand.
CAGCCATAGTGTAAGGCTCGGGTGTTCATGTAAAGCTGCAGGAACCAGTTAACAGCCTAAGTATGTAGCAGTACAGACAGAGTGCTATTAACTGCATAAAGTGTATGAGAACATGATGCGAGGAACGTGTTTTTTTTTTTTTTTTAATAGGCCACACAGGGATAGATAGGTTAATGCATTGAGGCGGCAGGCCAGTCTGAACAAATGAGTTTTTAGGGCACGCTTAAAACTTTGGGGATTAATTGTATTAACCTAGGTAGTGCATTCCAAAGAATTGGTGCAGCACGTGTAAAGTCTTGGAGACGGGAGTGGGAGGTTCTGATTATTGAGGATGCTAACCTGAGGTCATTAGCGGAGGGGAGGGCACGGGTAGGGTGGTAGACTGAGACCAGAGAGGAGATGTAGGGTGGTGCTGAGCCATGGAGTGCTTTGTGGATGAGGGTAGTAGTTTTGTACTGGATTCTGGAGTGGATGGGTGTAGCCAGTGTAATGACTGGCACAAGGTAGAGGCATCGGTGTAACGGTTGGTGAGGAATATGATCCTGGCAGCAGCATTCAGGACAGATTGGAGCGGGGAGAGTTTGGTAATAGGGAGGCCGATTAGTAGAGAGTTACAATAGTCCAGACGAGAATGAATAAGTGAGACAGTAAGAGTTTTTGCAGAGTCGAAAGTAAGAAAAGGGCGAATTCTAGAAATGTTTTTGAGATGCAGATAAGAGCGAGCCAGTGATCGGATGTGGGGGGTGAATGAAAGCTCGGAATCAAGGATGACCCCAAGGCAGCGGGCATGTTGCTTTGGAGTAATGGTGGAATCGCACACGGAGATGGCAATGTCAGGCAAAGGTAGGTTAGTAGAGGGAGAGAACACGAGGAGTTCAGTTTTTGACAGGTTCAGTTTCAGATAGAGGGAGGACATGATGTTAGAGACAGCTGTAAGACAATCACTGGTGTTTTCTAAAAAGGTCGGTAACAGGAGAAGAGGTGTATAATTGGGTGTCGTCAGCATAGAGATGGTACTGGAAACCAAATCTACTGATTGTTTGTCCAATAGGGGCCTATTCTAGATGACATCTTAGAAAAAGCCTCAGATAAAAAGGGGTTCCCTGAGGAAGATACAAAAAAGTACCAGCCCTTTCGTAGATCCCGACCTGGTCAGAAGACAGACTACAGGGGGAAAGGGAAGACTGGGAGGTGGTCTTATCCCAAGGGTGAAAAGGGTAGAGACTCCATCTTCCCAAGTACAGGTGCAGGAAAGCCAAATAAATGACATCAAGGTGGGTGGTCGGTTACAAAAATTTCTAGGGGGTTGGCAGAAAATATCCCAAAATCCTTGGATTCTGCAGGTAATTGCTCAGGGGTACAAGCTAGAGTTCTCCAGCAGTCCCCCGGAAAGATTTGTTGTAACCCGACCCTGTCCGCTCTCAGACTCCTCTATGTGGACAAACATCCAGGTGTTGATAGTTAGATGCAATAATCCCAGTACCCATCTCAGAAAGAGGCAAGTGCCATTACTCTTACTTATTTTCAATAAAAAAAACCTTCGGGAGACTCCCGAACGATCATAAATTTAAAACCCCTAAACAGGTGGGTCCGGTACAAAAGATTCAGGATGGAATCTATAAAGTCCCAATACACACTTCCTACCAAAAGTTTCTGAGATTCGCCCTAATGAACAAAGGAATAATGTATCACTTCCAGTTCAGATGTCTCCCCTTCGGGCTTGCTTCGGTGCCCAGAATATTCACCAAATTAATGTCAGAAGTTGTAGCCTATCTAAGGAACCAGAATGTGGCCATAGTGCCATATCTGGACGACTTTCTGATAATGGCGAGGTCAGAGAAACTTCTCAAAATAGACTGCAGCTTCACACTTTTCCATCCTACAGGACCTGGGGTGGATTGTGAATTGGAAATAATCTTGCCTGGTCCCAAATTCCAGAATGAAATTTTTGGGGGTCATATTAGACTCCAACGTCAGAACATCTTTTTTACCGGAAGACAGACAGGAGGCCTTGATCAGGCACATAGATCTATTCAGGAGTACCCCCTCCATAAGAGAGGCAATGAGGATTCTGGGCTTTATGATGGCATGCATACCCTGTGTGAAATTGAGCCAATTCCACTCGCGGGGATTAGAGAGAGGTTTTGAAATCTTGGAACTGGAAACAGAGTTCCCTAGACAAGAAGATGATTGTGTCTCCATCAGTAAAGAGATCCCTAACCTGGTGGACCACACCGAAAAACCTAAAAAAGGGAGTTCCGTGGATACTCGATCCCTGTGTTACGGTTACCACAGACGCCAGTCAATTCGGATGGGGCGGTCATATAGAAAGGACATATTACCAGGGAGAATGGACTCCTCAGATTGCCGCAAGGTCGTCAAACTTCAGGGAGCTGTATGCGATCTGGAAGGTGTTATACCAGGCCCAGTCACAGGTCAGGGACAGACACGTAAGGATACTGTCCGACCAATGTCACAGCAGTGGCATTTCTAAGACACCAAGGAGGTCCGAAACATCCACCACTGCAACACCTAGCAGACCAAATTTTCAGATGGGCGTAGAAATCTGTCAAATCCATCTCGGCAGTTCACTTGGAAGGCGCCAAGAATCATGTAGCAGACTTCTTGAGCAGAACGTCTGTACATCCCGGAGAATGGGAACTGAACCCAGAGATACTCAGCAGTCTGTGCCAGAAGTGGGGAACACCTCAGGTGGATCTTTTTGCCACCAGGTCAAATACAAAGACCAGAGCATTTTTTTCTCTCAATCCTCTGGACAGAGCCACAGCAGTAGACGCCTTGTCTCAGTATTGGGGAGAAGGTCTCCTGTACGCATTTCCGCCTCTTCCTCTGATACCGAAGACACTCAGGAAGATACGAGACGAGAGAGCAACCATAATCCTGGTGGTTCCTTTTTGGCCAAAAAGGAGCTGGTTCTCTCTACTATCCAGAATGTCAACAAAGAGACCAATCTTATTACCGAACAGGCAGGACCTTCTACTATAGGGGCCGGTGTTCCACGAAGACCCAGACTCTCTTCACCTGTCTGCTTGGATCCTGAGCGGCGAACCCTAAGATCCAGAGGCCTGTCAGAAGAATTCATTACCGCACTCCAGGCGAGCAGAAAGCCAGTGACTTCAGCAATTTACAACAAAATCTGGAAGTGGTATTGTTCCTTTCTGGGAGAGGTTTCTGTGGCTACTTCAAAACCTGACATTCCCAGAATCCTCGACTTCCTGCAACTCGGTTTTGAGAAGGGCCTCCGGCCTAGTACTTTAAAAGTACAGATTGCAGCTCTTAGTGTCTTTTTTGATACGTCACTAGCCTCCCATCCTTGGATAGCAAGATTTTCCAGGGCCGCACAGAGAATGAGACCACTTGTGAGAAAATAAACTCCTCCTTGGGACCTAAACCTGGTTCTTAATGCCCTGTGTAAAACCCCGTACTTATTATCAGAAGATATGGGCATAGCCTTTAAAACTGCCTTTCTGATTGCCATCACATCAGCTAAAAGATTGGGGGAGATGCAGGCTCTTTCCACTCAGGACCCATATCTTCAGATTTTTGACGACAGGATAGTCTTAAGACTTAACCCAGCCTTCCTCCCCAAGGTAGTGTCCTCAACAAATATAAATCAGAAGATAATCCTTCCCTCATTCTGCCAACACCCTAGAAACACGAAGGAAGGGGTCTACCATAACCTTGACGTTAGGGAGACTGTTATAAAATACCTGGGGGCGACGGAAGGTTGGAGACGAGACACTAACTTGTTCATGCAGTACGGGGGTCCAAATAGAAGTTGCAAGGCAGCAAAATCAACCATTGCTAGGTGGATCAAAACCATGATAAACCTAGCATATACAGACCAAGGGAAAGATCCCCCGGATATTCGTAGAGCCCATTCGACCCGAGCTATCTCTACATCATGGGCGGAGAGGGGGGGAGCCTCAGCTGAGCAAATTTGTAGGGCGGCGACTTGGACCAGTCTTTCTACCTTTGCCAGACACTATAAATTAGATGTCTCATCAGATCAGTTAGCTTTTGGTAGAAAAGTATTACATGCAGTAGTCCCACCCTAGTTTAACATCCTTTGGTATTTCTTCAATGGTGCTGTCAGGATGATGAACTGGAAAACGGTAATTAGTCTTACTGGTAATTGTATTTCCAGGAATCCATCCTGACAGCACTACTAGTTCCCTCCCACTGCAAGTTTATACTATTGACTAATGTGATGTAACATTGGTATATGACTGTTAATAAACTCTTTTTGCATCCATCCAGATGTGGTACTTAGAAAATCACTGGTGGGTGGAGTGGGGAGGGTCCTTTTAACCGCTTGTTGTTCCTGACCCACTGATGGTAAGAAGGACGTCCTCCAATGGTGCTGTCAGGATGGATTCCTGGAAATACAATTACCGGTAAGACTATTTACAGTTTTGCATCACTTTATTCTGAGGGTTATACCTTTTTTCTTTTTTTTTCATTTTTCTTTCATCTGATGGAGCTGTATGGCAACTTTTTGTTTGCTGGACAAGATGACATTTTCTGCTATACCAATTTTACTTATTTGTCTTTGATCGCATTTTATTCCACTTTTTGTTCGGCGGTATGATAAAGCATCGTTTTTCTTGTCTGGCTTTTAATTTTTTTTTTTTTTTTTACAATGTTCACTAAAGTGGTTAACTAGTGTGATGCCAAATGTGTGTATAATATATATATTATACAGATGCATCTCACAAAATTAGAATAGCATCAAAAAGTTAATTTATTTCAGCTCTGCAATACACAAAGTAAAACGTATATATCTCATGACACAAACAGAGTGATCTATTTCAACTGTTTATTTCTCTTTGTCGATTATGGCTTACAGCCAATGAAAACCCAAAAGGCATCTCTGTAAAATAGAATAATTAAGAAAAAACTGCAAAGGCTTCCTAAGGGTTTAAAAATGTCCAAGTCTGTTTCAGTAGGCGCCACAATTATTGGGAAGACTGCTGACTTGACAGATGTCCAGAAAACCGATATTGACACACTACACAAGGAGAGTAAGCCACAAAAGGTCATTGCCTAATAAGCTGGCTGTTCAGAGCGCTGTATCTTGGCATATTAATGGAAAGTTGAGTAGAAGAAAAAAGTGTGGTAGAAAAAGGTGCACAAGCAACCGGGATAACCACAGCCTTGAAAGGATTAAGAAAAGTCCTTTCAAAAACTTGGGGGACATACCCAAGGAGTAGACTGCTGCTGGAGTCATTGCTTCAAGAGCCACCACACACAGACTTGTATCCCATGTCCTTGTATGTGTCACATTCCTTGTGTCAAGTCATTCTTGATCAATAGACAATGCCAGAAGCGTCTTACCTGGGCCAAGGAGAAAAAGAACTGGACTGTTGCTCAGTGGTCCAAGGTGTTTTTTTCAGATGAAAGTACATTTTGCATTTCATTTGGAAATCAAGGTCCCGGAGTGTGGAGGAAGAGTGGAGAGGCACACAATCCAAGCTGCTTGAGGTCTAGTGTGATGTTTCCACAATCAGTGATGGTTTGAGGAGCCATGTCATCTCCTGGTGTAGGTCCACTGTTTTATCAAGACCAAAGTCAGCGCAGCAGTCTGCTTAAAGTACCCATACCTGGTTTAAAACCATAACACTGTGCTTGATTGGCCAGCAAACTGTTTGACCTTAACTCCATAGAGAATCTATGGGTATTGTCAAGAGTAAAATGACACCAGACCCAACAATGCAGAGGAGCTGAATGCTGCTGTCAAAGCAACCTGGGCTTCCATAACACCTCAGCAGTGTCACAGGCTGGCCTCCATGCCATGATGCATTGATGCAGTCATTGATGCAAAAGGAGCCCCGCCCTAGTATTGAGTGCATTTACTGAACATTTCAGTAGGCCAACATTTGATTTTAAAATAATTTTTTAAGCTGGTGTTATAAATTATTCTAATTTACTGAGATAACAACTTTTGGGTTTTCATTGGCTGTAAGCCATAATCAACATTAATAGAAATAAATACTTGAAATAGATCACTCTGTTTGTAATGACTCTATATAATATACAAGTTTCACTTTTTGTATTGAAGAACTGAAATTAACTTTTTGATGATCTAATTTTGTAAGAAGTGCCTGTGTATATACATATTTATGGGCGCCATATATCTTTTTCTGTGATTTTGTTTTTTTTGTTTTTTTTTTACTACTTTACATAGTCCCATTATGGGACTCACTTTCAGCACTCTGCAGTTGTAAAGCATAGGAATGCAGGAACAGTATGCCTTGCATTGGGCAGTGCTGCACTGACACAAGTTAGACCATGCGCTGCACATGATTTAACTAATTTTCTAGAGCCTGGTGACCAGAGTTTCTTTGTGATAACATTGGATCACCATGGCAACGATCGGGCCCTCGCAGTGATGTTACGGGAGCACCAATCTGAGGGCGTGCCTTCTAAATGCTGCTATAGACATCGATCGCAGCACTTAGGGAGTTAGTCTGCCGGCAGCGACTGCGGGCTCAGCTCCTGGCAACGAGTGCGGGATGTCAGCTCTTTTTTGCCCCCATTGAAAATACAGCAATAGAAAATTCATATTTGGTATCGCTGTGTTCAGAAATGTCTGATCTATCAAAATTTTTAAGTAATCCGATCGATAAACAGCGTAAGGAGAAAAATATTGAAATTAAAATGAAAACGTTATGGCTCTTGGAAAATGGCAACAAAAAGAGAATTTTGGAAATTTTCATTTTTTTTTTTTTAATAATTACAAAAACATTTAGGTTTTTTTTTTTTTTTATGTATCTGCATACTCGTGATTCTGCAATAAAAGATGTTTTCCAGGCCATCCCTCATGACAGCACTATGGAAGTCCTCCTTCTTATCCTTGCTCAAACAGGAAACAAGAGGTTAAAAGGACCCTGCAACTCCACCCCTTATTGTTTTTCTTTTTTCCTGTCCCTGTGAGGATAGGAATGATGAGACATCTGATTGTACCTGGACAGACTCGGCATTATTGGAGGGCCCAGCTTCTTCCTTCCCACTGTCAAGCTGTCTATGGCTGACTCCCCCGGAATGGCGGTTCCTCAGCTTTATTTCGTCGAACGCTTATCCCGGGTTGAGTGGCTTCCTCCAATGTCTGCCTCTGGCACACTGAAGATACTGAGTGGTGCACTTCCGGTGATGTCATCATTGCGGCTGGACAGCGCACTTCCTGGTTTGCGGTCAACCTGGACGGCGCCTCCTCAGACACGGTATCGTATAAATGCAATACAGTTTGTCTGTATTTCTGCCCTACTGTATCCTCAGCATGGAGGATTTAGCAAGACAGGCTACAGCCGAACAGTCCCAGGGGCATGTGAGTAGGGTTCTGGTAGGGAATATGCCCACTGATAGCCCTTTACCACACATAAAACACCTCATATACTGTGTGTATTTAAGGGAGAGCATCCACCTCTGCAGCACCTAAAAGGGATGGCAAGAAAGCGGGGAAATGTAAGACATGCGATATCTGCAGCGTCAAGTTGCTGGATGCATAGATAAAACAGCTGTGACTTCAAAAGTCATCAGGTAGAAGCAGTCATCTCTGCTGACGGATAGGAGGTCCATCATCCAGAGAAGAGTTTCAGGCCTCCATTTCTGGCTTACTCTATCCGCACATTTTGCAGTTAGAGTCCCAGGGTGGTTCCTGTGCCAAGATGAGGGATGGAGCTAAACGGTTCACTCCTGCGAGTCTGATCAGGAGGAAGAGGGAGAAGCCGTTACAGACCCTCAGGAAGAGGGAAAGAAATGCCTGGGAGGATGTCCTGATAATCAACGGCCCTGTATCCAAGATGGCAAAAAAGACTTCGATCCCATTCGAAGATTCATCAAGCCTCAAGGAACCTGATGGATAGGAAAGCAGACTGTCTACTTTAAAGAACCTGGGAGACTTCAGTGGCCATAATATGGGCTATCTTAGCCACAACCTCGGTCACTAGGTCCATGCACCTGTGGTTCGACTACCTAGAGCAGTGATGGGCAACCTTTTGAGCTTGGTGTGTCAAAATTCGCCAAAAAACCGAACATAACTTGGGTGGCGTGTCACCTTGATAAAAAAAACATAATTTTGCGACATGTATAGTTTAAATAACAAATATGTATAATTATAATTAACTTACTTGCTTAGTGACTTCTTTGTTCATCTGTCAGTTGGTTTCTTTTGTTGGTCTTGCTATTATTTAACTTGTGTGGGGTGCCGTGAACTAAGATGATGGGTCTCCCCTGTACACTGCTGGGGTGCAGGGCAGATGTTGGGTCCCACCTGTACACTAATGCTGGGGTGCAGGGCAGATGCTAATCACTAGCTCATAATTAGAAGTGTCCTGTGACTGTCCAGGACATTAGTGAAAGTCCTTTGCTTTTCTCCCTCCGGCCCTTGGTGTACTCTACAATACCCCCAGTCATTCTACTGGTGGCACCAGGGACAGTGTGCGACAATGGCAGGGGCCCTCCATACATAGCGTGTGATGAGCTCCTCTGAGGATTTTTGTTCACTTCCTTTCCTCTGAACTGGCCTGGGATCACTTCCTCGGAGCACACGTAGCTCCGTCAGTAATGGCTCAAGTGTGTGTGTGTGTGTTTCCCCCCCGGGAGGGGGCTGGGAGCGTGAGCCGTGGCCAGAGTCCGCCTGCTTCCTCCTGCCGCTGGGAGGCCATGCATTGCTGGCTGCGGTGACGGAGAGTGAAGCGCGATGAGCAGCTCTCCGCGGCTCCGCTCCGTGCTCTCCGCCGGCCGTGCTCTGCAGCAGGCCGCCACTTCCGCTGTGCAGCCAGCCTGCCTGTGCCGCCGCCGACCTCCTGCTCACTGGTGCTCACTTTCTGCTTCTAGGGTGGATCCATGCTGTGTACACTCCAGCAGACTCCCTGGTGTTCGGGGGGAACATACTAGGCCTGGGACTTCCGGGAGCTGCGCCGGGTCTACCGGAAGTCCCAGGCCTAGACGCTCTGCGCCGGAGCTCTGTGGTTTCGGCCTACAGGCCTCCTGCATGGCATCCGATCCGATAAAAAATCGGCACGGCTTGCCATGCAATTTAAGGATGCAATTTCTATGGGGCGGCGGCCGCGTGTCACTGAAAATGACTACGCATGTCAGCGGTTCGCCATCACTGACCTAGAGGAACATTTAAAGGGCAGATCTCCCAGGAAGGCTATCCTAAGGTCCCTCCCACTGCTTAAACTGGCTATGGTGTTCATGGCTGATGCATCTGCGGAGTCCATTGGATTTCCTGCCAGCAACAGTACCTTATCAAATGCTGCCCTGCAGGCCATTTGTTCAGCTCAGTTCTAGGCAAAACTCTAGAGAAGGCATCTGACACGAGGAAGGGGTTCCCAGAGGTTTACTATAAAAAAAACAAAAACAGCCCTTTTGTAGATTTCCCCCCCCCCCCCCCAACCCTCCCAGAGATGAAGCTACAAAGGAAAAGGAAAGTCGGCCATGTGGAGCTACCCCAAAGGAGGTAGGGGCTCTTTGGCTCAGGCTTGGGGTCAGGAAGGCAATGATGCCATGAGTTGGAGGATGACTAAGGTTGTACCTGGAAGTTTGGCCGGAGATTTAGCAAAATTGGGTGCTAGGAGCAATCTCTTCAGGCTACAGGATAGGACGAACCATCCTGGCGGAGGCTGGATAAGCTAACGAACTTCTAGTTCCCAACTGCCTCCCCAATGTGGTTAATGTTCAGGACCTTTTAAAAAATCGGAGTGATAGTCCTGGTTCCCGAGGAAGAAAGATTCAGAGGCCACTATTCGTTTCTCTTTTCTGTCCGGAAACCCACTGGAGAGAGTTACACGATAATGATACATTTTAAAGCCCCTCAACCGTTGGGTAAGGCACAGATCATCTAAAATGGAGTCAATTAGGTCCACAATCCCCCTGATAGACAAGGATGTAGTGATGTGCACCCTGAATTTGATGAATGTGTATTATCACTTTCCCTTCCATGCCTGCTGCCAACAGTACCTGAGGTTCACACTGAAGGTCCAAGGTCTGGTTGCCTTCCCTTCAGTCTAGTTTCAGCACCCCGAGTATTCACACAGCTAGTGGCAGACGTGGCCTATCTGAGGAGGTTAGACATTGTAAGTAGAGAGCTTATTGAGCATTGCCAAACCCCCTGTACACATTCTTCAGAATCTGGGCTGGGTGATAAATTGGGAGAAATCAGATCTTACTCCAGAAATCTGGAAGAAATTCCTGGGAGTTCTCCTGGACTCTTATCTATGATTGTCCTTTTACTCTTCGCCACGACAGCACCCACTGGAGAGAGGGATCCACCACATAGAAACAGGAAACCTACAGAAAATAAAAGGGGGCTGTCCGCGCCTCCTCCTCAGTTGGTTTCCTGTTCCTACGGGAACCGCAGGATTCTCTTACAAGAAAACATACCTGGGCCAGTGCATGCCGCCTGTGCGGTTTCCGCGAAACCAGCAGGGGCTGTGGTCCAGAGGCAGCATCGGGGGAGTTCTTTTGACGGCTCCCTACACTGGTGAATGGAATGATGACCGTGTAGGGAGGGCTGTTCAGTCTCACTCGGGAGACGTGCCGTCGGGTGCATGGAGCACATCCCTAACAGCCGCAGGGGCGGCCCGGGAATGTAGCAGGCCCAGACCGACATAGCGGTCGCGCGGGGTGAAAACAGTGCTCTGGGACGCGACCTGGTGCGGGAAGCCCCGGAAGTGAAGACGCAGATGATCCTGCCCCGGAAGTGAAGATGGGACTTCCGAGGCACACAGGCCGAGGTAAAAGCGGTGGGGGGGAAGCGCTGATAGGCTCATGCGCAGTACACCGCAGCTGCTGACCTGGAACTAGATGGAGGACTTCCAGGTTGCAAAAAAAGTGTATCTCTCTATAAAAGCGCAGTATCGCTGGCAGTTGGCGATGCAATTGTCATCCCCAGGCCAGGTCACGAATCCTCCAGCAGGGGACTCAGCAGGTAGGGACCGCTCCGGCAGAGGTTCCACAGATGCCAGTTTCATGAGTGACGCAGCGGACTCCAGATCCAGGACTGTACCACGACCTCTTGATCCAGTACTGATGGCTTCACTGGGTGAGTGTTTAAAACTCTGCCTATTAAGCAGACATCCCTTTTCTCTCTCTCGTATTCCCCCTCTTTCAGGCCAAGAAGCAAAAATCAAAACATAAGCAGTGCGCCTTGTGCAGTCAACATCTCCGATTCCTACCCCAAAATGCTATGTAAGGAATGCATCAGTGAGACCATGCAGGGGGCAGCAATATCAGACATACGTGCTGTAATTAGAAAGGAGTTGCAGGCTATTACCCATCCTAACACAACCCCTGAGAGTAAAAACAAAGTAGCCTCCAGCTCAGTCTGATAATCACCAGGAAATAGCCTTGGACTCTTCACTCGCATCCTCTTCTTCATCATCGTCATCAGAAATTGAAGGGCGATCATGCTTCCCCTTGGATACTGTGGATAACTTGGTGAAATCAGTAAGAAATACTATGGGGTGTCAGGAGACAACAGGTGCTCAAACCCACGCAGTTAAGGCCTTGATAAGACCAGATAAGCTTCCTCCCATCAGCCTCTAAAAGAAAATACCCATTTAGCGATGAGCTGCTAAAATGGACTAAAGTCCCTAATGTGGACGCAGCCGTTGCCTCTACTTCTAGACAATCCACACTACCAGTGGAAGATGCAGGCCTGCTTTCTGATCCTCTTGACTGCAAGGCAGAATTATTAAAAAGGTCATGGGAACATGGGAAGCAACTACGGGCATATTTAAACCAGCAGTGACCAATACATGCACCGCCAGATCAATGCTTGTATGGATTGATCAACTGGACCAGCAGATTGAGAAAAAAATCTCAAGAGAGAAACTGTGGGATGCTATTCCTTTAATTAGAGGGGCAGCAGCCTTTATGGCCGATGCATCTGCGGATGCACTACGCTTAACGACGAGGTCTGCAGGTCTGGTAAATAATGCCAGGCAGGCTTTGTGGATGAAAAGTTGGAAAGGGGACACGCAGTTTAAATCAAAGATCTGCGCTATCCCTTGTGAGGGTGAGTTTCTCTTTGGGAAAACCCTAGATGACATACTCACCAAGGCAAAAGAAAGGAAACGGGCTTCTCCTGATTCTTCTATTCCTGTCTTTAGGAGAGCATTTAAAAGACGACCATTTGGTAAAAGAAGGCAAGCAGAAAGACCAATGAAATGGGCCACAAAGGAAGAGAAACAGGGGTACGAAGTTTAGAGGACCTGGCTTCTGAAAAGAAAATAAGTACTAAAGAACCAGTCACCCCAGTAGGTGATAGACTAAAATTATTCTTCTCACAGTGGGGAAAAAATAACCGCTAGTTTGTGGATCTTGAGTATAATCAGGGAAGGAATAGAATTCCTTTAGTTGCCCCATGATTCATTTACCCATGATTCATTTATTGTAATATCCCTCAATTCGCTAATACAACAAAAAGCCCTTGAGATAGAAATTCAAACCCTATTAACCAAAAGTCTTAGTTAAGATTTCAGAAGGGCAAAAAGGTAGAGGATTCTACTTTCCCTTATTCCTAGTTCTCCAAGCCCGATGGATCATTTAGAACAGTTTGAAAAAACTTTATAAATTTATTCGAAACCGTAAATTCAAACTAGAATCAATCAGATCCACCATTAAGCTTCTTTTCCCAAATTGCATGATGGGGGCATTGATCTAGAAGATGCATATTACCATCTCCCTACCCATGACAGATACCAAAGATACCTCAGGGTTGCAGTAACATTCGAAGGCGAAATCCGTCACGTCATGTATACGGACATGCTCTTTGGCCTCTCCACAGCACCAAGAATCTTCACCAAAGTGATGTTGGAGGTGATGGCTTACCTTCGTCAAAAAGACACCTTAATTATCCCCTACCTTGATGACTTTTTAGTCGTTGGGAATTCGTATGTGCTAAATGTTTAGCTCACACGGTCTCATCTTTACAGAATCTAGGCTGGATCATCAACTTCAAGAAGTCCAGACTTATCCCACATTCCCTCCTGACGTTTTTAGGGTTCCATCTAGACTCCACAAGCCATAAGTGTCTACTTCCTCAGGTAAAGATATCGCTCATTAAAAACAAGGTTACAGCTGCAATGCATAAACCACGATTGTCTCTGAGAGAAGCAATGTCATTTAGGATCCCTTACCTCTTGTACCCCAGCAGTTCAGTGGGCACAATACCATACCCGGATACTGCAACATCAGATTCTCCGAGAGGAAAGACGGCTACTCAGTCACCTTGAGAAGAAATTAACCTTGTCCCAGGAAGTCTTAACTTCTCTAATATGGTGGCTAGATAGTAACCATTTGGCGAGTGATGTCCCGTGGGTAATAACACCATCCCATACTTTAACCACTGATGCTAGCTCCCGCGGATGGGACGCCCATATGGGAAATAGCTTCTGCCGAGGGATGTGGAATAGAGAGGAACTCCAATATTCATCTAACCTAAAAGAGCAAAATGCAGTAAATCATGCGGTGCATCATTTTCTTCCACGTCTACTAGGAAAACGTGTCAGAATTTTATGAGACAACACAACAGCAGTGGCATATCTAAACAGACAAGGAGGTACTCAATCAGAAACTGTCTTCCGCAGGAGAAATTTTGAACCTGGCCGAGAAACCTCTGTTATCCCTTTCTGCCCTTCACATCAGGGGGGAAAACCACCAACAAGCGGACTTCCTAAGTCGATATACACTATGACAAGCTGAATGATGCCTAAATCATCGCATCTTCAAAGAAATAGTATCTCTATGGGGTCATCAAATAGACCTTTTTGCCACGAGGAAGAACCAACAAGTACGGAAACTTGCCTCCCTATCCTTGGCAGATCATCCGGATGTTCTAGACGCTCTTCAAATTCCTTGACGGTTCAATCTGGCATACGCCTTCCCTCCAATAATACTGTTGCCACAAGTCATTTGGAATATCAGAGAGGAGGAAGCAAGGATAATATAGCACCATTTTGGCCCAAGAGACCATGGTTCCCGTGGCTACAAACCATGTCGATATCAGACCCCTGGGTCATCCCCTCAATCCCCAGCCTACTCTCTCAGGGACCTTTTTTCCACCCTGAGGTGGACAGCCTCCACTTGACAACCTGGAACTTGAAAGGCAGATACTAAAATCAAGGGGGTTTTGGAAAGGTTAATTGGTACACTCCTGCAGAGCAGGAAACGGTCTGCCTAAAAAAATCTACACTAAAATATGGAGGAAATTCCTACAGTTCCATACAACTTCTGATCCTACAGAAGTACCGATAGGGCTTCTAATTCTTTTGCCTTTTGTAGGAATTATATCTGTAAATAAAAAAAAAAGTCCATGTGTCTGCACTAGGGGCCCTCTATGGCTATAATGTTGCAGGGATTAAATGGGTGTCCCGATTCATCATAGCTTGTGAACAGATCAGTCCCGTTAACATACCCAGAATTCCTCCCTGAGATTTAAACTTGGTCCTAGATGCTCTAACAAACCATCTTTTTTAGCCAATAGATACAGCATCCCCAAAACACCTATCACTCAAAACGGCCCTCTTAGCACTAACATCTGCTAGGAGAGTTAGTGACATTCAAGCTTTGTCTATAGATCCACCTTTCCTACTGACGTTTCAGGATAGATTAATTTTAAAACCAGACCCCTCATACCATCCTAAGGTGGCAGGAAACTTTCATAGGTCACAAGAAATACTTCTCCCCACCTTCTTTAAGGACCCCTCCACTCCTGGGGAACGGAAGTTACACACCCTGGATGTCAGGAGAATAGTATTAAAGGGACTCTGTCACCTGAATTTGGCAGGCCCTGTTTACGGTCCGATGGGCGGTGTTTTCTGTTCTTATATTCACCCCTTCTACCACACAGCAAAATACTTCCGGGACATAGTGTGCCGGCGCATGCACACTAATGCTTTTCGGCTTTGCCCGCAGTTGGGCAAAGCATACTGCGTGTGTTCAGGGCAAGATTGCATTGTGCATGCGTGTACTATGGAGGAAACTTAATCACATTCAAGACAATATTGTGGCCAGCGGGAAAGGAAGGGGTGAATAAAAGAACAGAAAACACCGCCCATCTGACTGTAAACAGAGCCCGCCAAATTCAGGTGACAGTCCCTTTAAAATATATTGAAAGGACTAGGAGTTGGAGGCAGTGTAGGGCTCTGTTCATATCCCTCCAGGGCTGCAAGAAGGGGTATGGAATTACGAGGGGCACCTTATCCTGGTGGATTAGGGATGCTATCTGCTCCGCGAGAAATGAAAATCCTCCGGAGGGAATTAAAGTGCATTCTACTAGAGCTGTGGCATCTTCCTGGGCCAAAAGGGAAAACGTTCCAATTGAAGACATATGTAAGGCAGCAACGTGGTCCGCTCCTTCTACCTTCTATAACCACTATAGGCTTGACCTCTCGTCAGCTTCTGACCTAGACTTTGGCAGGACTGTCCTCAGCACGGTGGTCCCCCCTAGGTGATGGTCTCTAGAAATCTCTCCAGTGGGTGCTGTCGTGGCGAAGAGTAAAAAGCCAGATTACTTACCGGTAATGCTCTTTTAGGGAGTCCACGACAGCACCCAGTCACGGCCCTCCCTGAAATTAATACAGCACGTACTAATAGGGTACTTTCTTCTTAAATATAGAGTAAATAAGCTTAAACATAAAATATTTTGCCTAATACTGGGCAGTCCTCCTGGTACCCTGAAATCCCACTGAGGAGGAGAGGCGGGCCTCCCCCTTTTATTTTCTGTAGGTTTCCTGTTCCTATGGGGCGGATCCCTCTCTCCAGTGGGTTCTGTCATGGACTCACTAAAAGAGCATTACCGGTAAATAATCCGGCTTTTCTACCTGTGGAAAAGCAGGCCTCAACAGGGGGCATGATCCATCAATTTTCATAGAACCATTGCTCCATCAGAGAGGCGATGAGGATCCTAGGAGTAATGATTTCCCCTGCATCCCCGGAGTGCGGTGGAGTCAGTTCCATTCGCAGGGACTCCAGGTAGCCATTTTATTAGCCTGGGACAGACACCAACTGTCCCTAGATGTTGTAATGCCCCTCTACTCCTCTGTAGAAAAAAACTCCCTAGTATGGTGGACTGTTCCAGAAAACTTCCAGATGGGGAGTCCTCTGGGTCCTCTCTCCCCTGTGTGGTGGTTACCACCAGCACAAGTCAGCTAGGTTGGGGCGGTTATCTGGAAGGAAGATTCTTCCAGGGAATATGGGCTCTGTATGTCCGGGCCACCTCCTCAAATTACATGGAGCTGCACGCAGTCTGGGACGTTCTGAGCCATGGCCAGTCAGTAGTCAAAACAGGAATGTGAGGATCCTGTCGGACAACATGACTACTGTGGCGTTGCTATGCCATCAAGGGGGGCCCCAAGACATCCCTCACTGCAGCATGTGGCTGTGAAGGTTTTTCAGTGGGCAGGGGAAACGGCTGTCTGATTCGGCAGTTCACCTTGAGGAGTCCCAGAACAGTGGCAGACTTCCTAAGCAGGCAGAGAATATCTCCCACAGTGGGAACTGAACGATGAAGTGTTTTACACGCTGTCAGTGTTGGGGACCCCGTGAATAGCCCTTTTTGCAAACAGAGAATGGGAAGGTCAGAATATTATTCTTATTAAATCCCCTAGACCAGAGGTGTCAAACTGCATTCCTCGAGGGCCGCCAACAGGTCTTGTTTTCAGGATTTCCTTGTATTGCACAGGCGATAATTTAATCACCTGCACAGAATGATTCCAGCACCTTGTGGAATGCTAAGGAAATCCTGAAAACATGACCTGTTGGCGGCCCTCGAGGGATGCAGTTTGACACCCCTGCCGTAGACAGTCCGGCAGGGATCAATGTGTTATCCCAGACCTGGAGCGAAGAACTGGCCTATGCCTTCCCTCCACTCCCCTTAATTCCAAGGGTTCTGAGGAATGTGCAAGAGGAGAGGTCAAAAATACTAATAGTGCCCTTCTGGCCAAGAAGGAGCAGGTTTCCCCTTCTGAGGAAGATGTCTGTGGGAGAGCCTGTCCTGCTTCCACAGAGGGGAAGATCTTCTCTTCCAGGGCCCAGTTATTCATCAGAACACACAGGCTGCACCTTTCATCATGGATCCTGAAAGGCAGGTCCCTAAGGTTAAGAGGTTTGTCTGACAAGGCAATACCTACCATTCAGGCAAGTAGAAAGCCAGTAACATAGGCTATATATAACAAAATATGGAAACGATACTGTACAGAGTACGGGGAATCCTCGATAGATACGGCACATCCATATATACCGAGAATCCTGGATTTCCTGCAGGAAGGGTTAAGCAGGGGATTAAGGCAGAGTACCCTGAGGGTCCAAATTTTGGCCCTGAGTGTATTTTTTGATTCTCCTCTAGCTGCCCACCCTTGGATAGCTAGATTTTTCAGGGCTGTCCAGAGATTGAAGCCCTTGGTGAGGAAATCTGTTCCAGCTTGGTACTTGAACCTGGTACTCAATATGTTATGCAAACACTTATGAGTCGGTGAGTAATGTAAACATTAGCAGGCTTTTATTTAACCCCTTAATGACCACCAATACGTCTTTTTACTGATCTGAGATATGAGAATAGCATCCCCATATACAGTTATATGAAAAAGTTTGGGCACCCCTATTAATCTTAAGCTTAATGTTTTATAAAAATTGTTTTTTTTTGCAACAGCTATTTCAGTTTCATATATCTAATAACTGTTGGACACAGTAATGTTTCTGCCTTGAAATGAGGTTTATTGTACTAACAGAAAATGTGCAATCTGCATTCAAACAAAATTTGACAGGTGCATAAGTATGGGCACCTCACCAGAAAAGTGACATTAATATTTAGTAGATCCTCCTTTTGCAAAAATAACAGCCTCTAGTCGCTTCCTGTAGCTTTTAATGAGATCCTGGAGGAAGGTATTTTTGACCATTCCTCTTTACAAAACAATTCCAGTTCTGTTAACCCCTTCCCGACCTTTGACGCCACGTAGGCGTCATGAAAACCTGTGCCAATCCGACCCATGACTCCTATGTGGCGTCATGGAATGATCGGGTGAAAGGGTTAACTCCAATTTCACCCGATCTGCAGGGACAGGGGGAGTGGTACTTCAGCCCAGGGGGGGTAGCTTCACCCCCCCGTGGCTACGATCGCTCTGATTGGCTGTTGAAAGTGAAACAGCCAATCGGAGCGATTTGTAATTTCACTATGAAAACTGGTGAAATATTACAATCCAGCCATGGCCGATGCTGCAATATCATCGGCCATGGCTGGAAAACCTAATCTGTCCCCCCCCACACCCACCGATCGCCTCCCCAGTCCTCGGTTCTGTCCCGTGCTCCCCTCCGTCCTCCTGTCCGCTCCACCGTCCTCCTGCCCGCTGCCCCGTGCTCCGATCCCCCCCCCCCCGTACTCCGATCACCCCCCCCCCCCCCGTACTCCGATCACCCCCCCCCGTGCTCCGATCACCCCCCCCTCATACTTACTGAGCCTCCCGGTGTCCGTCCGTCTTCTCCACGGGCGCCGCCATCTTCCAAAATGGCCGGCAGATTCGTTCCAGCTACATTTTGATCACTGTGATCACTGTGATTGATCACTGTGAAAAAACCTATCACAGTGACCAAAATAAAAAAAATAGTAAATGAACCCCACCTATATCACCCCCATAGGTAGGGACAATAATAAAATAAAGAAAATATATATTTTTTTACACTAGGGTTAGAACTAGGGTTAGGGGTAGGGTTAGAACTAGGGTTAGCGTTAGAATTAGGATATGTGCACACGGTGCGGATTTGGCTGCGGATCCGCAGCGGATTGGCCGCTGCGGATTCGTAGCAGTGTTCCATCAGGTTTACAGTACCATCGTATACTTAAAAATACCATTTCTTCATATCATTTAAAATTTATTATTATCATCATCAGAGCCATCTCTTCTTTTTTCCTGGTGTGTGGGTATTTTTAATTATACGAACATATTTCCATCTGCCTACTATTCAGGTATACCCTTGATTCAAATTGCTTGACCGTCATGTGGTATCTATAAAGAGATGTTTTTTCGTCCATCCACATAGACAGCTCTGTCTTTTCTATAGGGTTACTGATTATAGCATATCAATACGTCACACGTATATTTAATCCGTAACTATATATTACAACTGGGAATTTCGGGTCACCCCGTGTTTGTACTTTGGAGGTCCATTGTTTACATCATCCTGTCTTTTTATAAAAAAATTGTAATTTTAAAACTATATGTTAATAAAGCTTTTTTATCACTGTTCGCTAATGTGTCACTTCATACCTTAAATAGGTAAATTAATTGAGCATCTATAATCGAAGTGCTAATGCCTTGCCTACATTAAATCTTTCTTTTTTCGGATTATGGGATTAAAGTTCCTTGGGGGGTATAGTTTCCAAAATGGGGTCACTTGTGGGGGTTTCCACTGTTTAGGCACATCAGGGGCTCTGCAAACGTAACATGATGCCCGCAGACCATTTCATCAAAGTCTGCATTCCAAAACATGACTACTTCACTTCTGAGCCCCAGAATGTGCCCAAACAGTGGTTTACCCCCACATGTGGGGTATCAGCGTACTCAGGAGAAACTGGACAACAACTTTTGGGGTCCAATTTCTCCAGTTACCCTTGGGAAAATAAAAAATTGTGGGCTAAAAAATCATTTTTGAGAAAAGAAAAATTATTTTTTATTTTCATGGCTCTGCGTTATAAACTTCTGTGAAGCACTTGGGGGTTCACAGTGCTCACCACACATCTAGATAAGTTGCTTGGGAGGTCTAGTTTCCAAAATGGGGTCACTTGTGGGGGAGCTCCAATGTTTAGGCACACAGGGCCTCTCCAAACGCGACATGGTGTCCGCTAATGATTGGAGCTAATTTTCCATTCAAAAAACGTGCCTTGCCTGCCGTGCTCCCAAACAGTGGTTTACCCTCACATATGGGGTATCATCGTACCCAGGACAAACTGGACAACAACATTTGGGGTCCAATTTCTCCTGTTACCCTTGGGAAAATAAAAAATTCCGGGCTAAACATTTTTGAGGAAAGAAAAATTATTTTTTTATTTTCACGGCTCTGCGTTATAAACTTCTGTGAAGCACCTGGGGGTTTAAAGTGCTCACTATGCATCTAGATAAGTTCCTTGAGGGGTCTAGTTTCCAAAATGGGGTCACTTGTAGGGGAGCTCCAATGTTTAGGCACACAGGGGCTCTCCAAACGCGACATGGTGTCCGCTAACGATTGGAGCTAATTTTTCATTCAAAAAGTCAAATGGAGCTCCTTCCCTTCTGAGCCTTACCATGTGCCCAAACAGTGGTTTACCCCCACATGTGAGGTATCGGTGTACTCAGGAGAAATTGTCCAACAAATTTTAGGATCCATTTTATCCTGTTGCCCATGTGAAAATGAAAAAATTGAGGCTAAAATAATTTTTTTGTGAAAAAAAAGTACTTTTTCATCTTTACGGATCAATTTGTGAAGCACCTAGGGGTTTAAAGTGCTCACTATGCTTCTAGATAAGTTCCGTGGGGGGTCTAGTTTCCAAAATGGGGTCACTTGTGGGGGAGCTCCAATGTTTAGGCACACGGGGGCTCTCCAAACGCGACATGGTGTCAGCTAAAGATTGGAGCCAATGTTTCATTCAAAAAGTCAAATGGCGCTCCTTCCCTTCCGAGCCCTGCCGTGCACCCAAACAGTGGTTTACCCCCACATGTGAGGTATCAGCGTACTCAGGACAAATTGGACAACAACGTTCGTGGTCCAGTTTCTCCTTTTACCCTTGGAAAAGTAAAAAAATTGTTGCTAAAAGATCATTTTTGTGACTAAAAAGTTAAATGTTCATTTTTTACTTCCATGTTGCTTCTGCTGCTGTGAAACACCTGAAGGGTTAATAAACTTCTTGAATGAGGTTTTGAGCGCCTTGAGGGGTGCAGTTTTTAGAATGGTGTCACTTTTGGGTATTTTCAGCCATATAGAACCCTCAAACTGACTTCAAATGTGAGGTGGTCCCTAAAAAAAATGGTTTTGTAAATTTTGTTGTAAAAATGAGAAATCACTGTTCAAATTTTAACCCTTATAACTTCCTAGCAAAAAAAAAATTTGTTTCCAAAATTGTGCTAATGTAAAGTAGACATGTGGGAAATGTTATTTATTAACTATTTTGTGTCACAACTCTCTGGTTTAACAGAATAAAAATTCAAAATGTGAAAATTGCGAAATTTTCAAAATTTTCGCCAAATTTCCGTTTTTTTTCACAAATAAACTCAGAAATTATCAACCTAAATTTACCACAAACATGAAGCCCAATATGTCACGAAAAAACAAACTCCGAGTCGCTACGATACGTTGAAGCGTTCCTGATTTATTACCTCATAAAGGGACACTGGTCAGAATTGCAAAAAACGGCCAGGTCATTAAGGTCAAAATAGGCTGGGTCATGAAGGGGTTAAGTTTGATGGTCGCCGAGCATGGACAGCCCTCTTCAAATGATCCCACAGATGTTCAATGATATTCAGGTCTGGGGACTGGGATGGCCATTCCAGAACAGTGTAATTGTTCCTCTGTATGAATGCCTGAGTAGATTTGGAGCGGTGTTTTGTCTTGCTGAAAGATCCATCCCCTGCGTAACTTCAACTTTGTCACTGATTCATGAACATTATTGTCAAGAATCTGCTGATACTGAGAGGAATCCATGCGTCCCTCAACTTTAACAAGATTCCCGGTGCCGGCATTGGCCACACAGCCCCAAAGCATGATGGAACCTCCACCAAATTTTACTGTGGGTAGCAAGTGTTTTTCTTGGAATGCTGTGTTTTTTTGCCGCCATGCATAATGCCTTTTTGTATGACCAAACAACTCAAACTTGGTTTCATCAGTCCACAGGACCTTCTTCCAAAAAGAAATTGGCTTCTCCAAATGTGCTTTTGCATACCTCAGCCTACTCTGTTTGTGGCGTGCTTGCAGAAACTGCTTCTTTCGCATCACTCTCCCATACAGCTTCTCCTTTTGCAAAGTGCGTTGTATAGTTGACCGATGCACAGTGACACCATCTGCAGCAAGTTGATGCTGCAGCTCTCTGGAGGTGGTCTGAGGATTGTCCTTGACTGATCTCACCTTTCTTCTTCTCTGCCTTTCTGATGTTTTTCTTGGCCTGCCACTTCTGGCCTTAACAAGAACTGTACCTGTGTTCTTCCATTTCCTTACTATGTTCCTCACAGTGGAAATTGACAGGTTAAATCTCTGAGACAGCTTTTTGTATCCTTCCCCTGAACAACTATGTTGAATAATCTTTGTTTTCAGATCATTTGACAGTCATTTTGAGGAGCCCATGATGCCACTCTTCAGAGGAGATTCAAACAGGAGAACAACTTGCAAGTGGCCACTTTAAGTAGCTTTTCTCATGATTGCATACACCTGGCTATGAAGTTCAAAGCTCAATGAGGTTACAAAACCAAAAAAATTGCTTTAGTAAGTCAGTAAAAAGTAGGTAGGAGTATTTAAAACAAGAAAATAAAGGTTGCCCATACTTATGCATCTGTCAAATTTTGTTTGAAGGCAGATTGCACATTTTCTGTTAGTACAATAAACCTCATTTCAAGGCAGAAACATTACTGTGTCCAACAGTTATTAGATATATGAAACTGAAATAGCTGTTGCAAAAAAAAACAATTTTTATAAAACATTAAGCTTAATATTAATAGGGGTGCCCAAACTTTTTCATATAACTGTAGGTGACTATCTGACAACTTGCTGTATTACCAACAATCAGTGTTGGAACCTCCATATATTTAACCCCTTAGATGCTGCAGTCAACGACTATACCTTATAAATGGTTGAGTGTGTTGGCTCCCTCTTTATCCCCATTGGCACCCTGAGATCATGATTGTGGTCCTGGTGTTAGCCATGGCAGTTCACTGCCAAATAGATGCCTTAGTCTAGATGCTATAGCAGCCGGTTCAGAAGTTAGGCTAGAGTCACATTAAATGTATGAAAAATCGGTCAGTCTAAAAAAAATCACAATTAGAAATAAATGCAAAAATGTATGTATTTGGTATTGCCACTCCCATGAAAGTTTATTCCATCAAAATACAAAATTATTAAATTTTGAGTGATCGTCGCAATGAAAAAATAACAAATTGCCACCTTTAGGTCCCCATACCTCCCACTACAAATTCAATAAAAAGCGATCAAAATGTAGTATGTTTCCAAAAATCGTACTAATGAAAAAAGTTTTGAGTCTCGGAATATGGCAACACAAAGTATGTTTTTATTTATACAAACTTTTGTCATCAAAATAGTTAAAAGAAAGTGAAAAAATTGGTATCTAAACAGACGTACATGTGAAGATACCTTTTCAGAGGTCATTTTTACCACACATTAAAAAAAATGGAATGACTTTTTTCTTTTTGCACCCCACTTGGTGCTTTGTGTCTTTTTATGCACAATATATGGTAAAATGGTCTTTAAACACTACAGCTCACCCAACAAGAAAAAGCCATAAAAGTTCTGTCAACCGAAAACTAAAACTATGATTCTTTGAAAAAGATGACACCCTGAAATCTCAAAAACCAGACTTGTCTACTTAAGGGGTTAAGCTTTACCCTTTATTTTCTGTGGCAAGCAAAAAACGTTGCACAAAACTTAACCCCTTAGTGATCAAGGCAATTTTTTTTATCTTAATGACATCAAAATTTTACAATTCTGACCATTGTCACTTTATGTGGTTATAAATTCGGAATGCTCAACAGATCCCACAGATTCTGAGATTGTTTTTCCGTGACACATTGTACTTCATGATAGTGGTAAAATTTCTTCTATATGACTTTCTTTGTGAATTAAAACGGAAATTTTGCGAAAATGTTGCAATTTTCAAACTTTGCATTCTTAGGGTACGTGTCCACGTTCAGGAAACGCTGCGTGTTTGACGCTGCGTGGGGCCGCAGCGTCAAACACGCAGCGTCCAGATGTTCCAGCATAGTGGAGGGGATTTTATGAAATCCCGTGTCCACTATGCGTGGAAACACGCATCCGTCGGCCCTGCGACTCCGGACATACTGCGCGTCTTTTAAGATCGCAGCATGTCCGTGTTCCTTGCGGCGACGCTGCGCCGCTGCAAGGAATAACACAGGGCCCTATGCGAAGGGTGCGATGATGCCGGATGTGTGCAATGAACACATCCGGCATCATCGTGGAGCTCCCCCAGACGCAGGGCCGCGGGGTACTCGGTACCGGGCCTTTCTCTCAGTTCCGGGGTCGTCACGGTGGCTAGACCCGGTCCGTGACCCTGCTAAGGGGCGTCCAATGAAAGGTGTGATGGTGGTGCGTGGTGTAGGTCGCGATGAATAACGAGGACACAGGGTTGCAGTCTCTTTACCTCTTTACTGAAGGCTTCAGGATCCTCAATCCAGAGTACTGTTAACAGGGCTGGTTGAGACCGGCCGGTCCGAAGGCACCTCCAGAGTTCCTTTTGCAGATGGAAATCTGTGCCTACCTTCTAGCGCCTGTGTGTTGTAGTACTTCCCTGCTGAGCACCACGGGATAGTCCTCACAACTGTTGTCTGTTTCTGATGTTCTTTCTCACAACTTATATCTGTTCTGATGTTCTTCTCCGTCCCCCAGATGATATGGCTAGGACACACCCGTATGACGGGGGAGGCCTGGAGTTCTTCCGGGACCCTAGTGACGCCCCTCTCCCCACAGTTGCCCCATATGTCTGCTTAGGTGATTTAGGTGACAGCCAACCTATAATTAACTGTCCTGCCGTTGGTTTGAAGTAATGCTTGGAGCCCAATACTTCCTCGGCGTTCCGGCTACGCGCCTCAGTAGGATGTTGCCTCGATCTTACGGCACGATTCCTACTGGTGTTATCTCCTTTTTGCTGTGATCTCGTTTCTCACTCTCCACAATAAACCTCGCTTCTTGTCCTTTCTTGAGATACCGCCGCAATGTAGTGCAGGCGCGGCTCCTTAACGCTCTGTCTTGTTCGCTAGGCCTCTGTCAGGATCCCACCCCTGACAGGGACCCCCCTGAATCTTTCCCCTGCAACACCCCCTGCCACAGGATGTTGCCTGGTTCCAACCCAGTCAGCTTCTGTCTCACTTCCTATCCAACCCCCAGTTTTACCAGATTGTGAGGAGTGGCCTAATACATAGTACCCTTTGCTCCCCCTGGAGGCCAGACTGTGAAGTGTATTGGTGTCTGTGATACCTGGTCAGGTGAACTCCTTAAGTGCCATCGGACATACCATCACTCCCCTTAGCGGCGGAACGTCAGTACTGCAACGACCAGGACTCTGGGGCACTGCAATCGTGTCCCAGAAGGGGGCGGGGCTTAGCGCCGAGCGGGTTTGCCGCTCCAACGATACCGCCGGCCATCCTGATCAAGGACACATACCTTTATGCTCTTAAAGTTAAGTCTGCAGAATTGTTCTCAGTAAACTATTCAGGTTGTCATACTGATTGAAATGATATCTCAGTTGATGAAATCTGTCTTGTGGTTGTTGTTTAACCTTTATTTGCAGTTTTCAGTGAGACTAGTGATTGCGCACCCTTTGGGCGCATGCTGTGATTATGAACCACACAATGGGGTGTAACCACGCAGCAGACTGACCTCGCCATGGGATGTACCCATGCACCAGACTGGTGTATGTGCAGTCTAATAGCAAACCTAAATACCTGGTGTACCTCTCCTGCCACTCCTACCTTGTGTATGAAAAAGCTCTGTAGTTAATACTGTTCAGGTACAGCTATCCAATAGCGCTATCCATGAAGAAAGTGAACGGGTAGAGCTATCCCATAGCCCTATTCCTAAAGGAAATTAACAGGTAGAGCTATCCGATAGTGCTATTCCTCAGTGTTCCTGAGAGTAAGCTACTTCACATGGTTGAGCACACTTGGGATCTGCACCCAAGGCCCTGCCCATGCCCAATGTTTGGTCCGTAGACCGCGGCTAGAAGTTGGTCCCGCTTTTGTGTACAAAATTTTATGGCTTTTACAATTGTTAAAAAGCTTAAGATTTTTTTTTGTACACACAGCTGACAGTAAACCATTTGTCAACGTTAGGAATAAGTTTACCTTGCTTCTGTCTCAAATATTTTGACCTTTATTTGTTGGCTTTTTCTTCCCCTGGAGAAAGCCACATATGCCTGTGTGAAAACACTGGGAGAGACAAATTCCTAGAATATCTAAGGACTGTTCCTGAGATGTATTGATGGTCATTGCAAAATCCAACAAGACAGGAAACTGACGCCGTCTCATCTGGACTGGCAAGTTTTTATCTTTGGAAATCGGGTCAATTCTTGGAATAAGAACTGTCTGACCCTTTGCTTTTCCATTTAAAGCAAGGGCATAAATAACGTTTGCTTTTAAGCTTTTCACATAAAGCCTTGTGCTATTACAAAGGTCACACTTTCTGTTAAGATTACGCAGGAGCATAATTACAGCTCCTGGTTTCAGCTTTAGTTCATGAGAAGGCATCCCAGTGGGATTCAAAGAGTTAAGAAACTGCAGGGTAATCTGAGAATCACACCCTCCTCTTCCGCAATTGTCAACGTAGCGATATGTTGAGTGTTAACCTTGAACTTGACTTAAGAATTTTCATTCACGGCTTGAACGTAATCATTCAATGGCGTAAGAATTGCTTTATTGGCAATTGCTTCTACCGTTGCATCGGTAATCTCAATTGAGTCCCCAGAAATATCTGTAATTAAATCACCCTCTTCAATAAAAGAACTCGGGATTTCAATTGTCTTCTGATAGACCATATACATTTGACAACTCTCCATTGCCAAGTTTCAGTAACCGTGAGTTGTACTCAACTTCGTCCGGAGACGTTCTCATATTGGCAATTGTACTTGAGTAATAAAAAGGGGTTGTATGGAACTACCCATCTATTGTCGATTTCTCACGTTCCTTGTCTGGTTTACCCAGTATTGCATTGACGTTTCTGTGGGTAACCCTCAACATTGGGGTTTGTCTCTGTATTAATTTCCTTTGGGAATTTTTTTGCGCATTGACCATCTGTCATGCATATAGCACCAGGTTGATCTTCGCCACATGGGTCATGAATCATGTGCTTCATCACTGCCTCATGCTGATTTGGAGAGACCAATTTGTCAATTATTTCTTTTTCCCTCGGTTTATCTTCCTCTCTGTGGATTAAGAGCATGTGAGCATGTGGTAGTCCACGGTTTTGAAATTCTATTACATGCACATAGGCAACTACGCGGCCAAAAATGTGTTTTCTCAAAATCTCGTTAAGCACGGCTTGGAGTTTGATTTTAAATACTCGTGCAACCAAATCTAATCTGGACTCTGGCCTTTGCCATGGTTCTAAGTTTTCAGTAATTTCTTTCCTCTTTGGCTTACAGGTCATCGTAACAAAAAGATCTGGCTTTCCGAATTTTCGGACAATTGTCATGGCGTCTTGGTAATTTTGCTGCATAGCTCTTGGGCTTCCAATGAAAGTGGATGGTAAAATTACTGGTGTTCCAGCTTTTAGCCCTTGGTGTAGCGCAGCGTTATAGATGTGATCCCTAACCCGGCATAACTGTCAACGCGTAATGTCTTTTTATTTTGTTTTATATATTCGATCCTGTCGGATTCAATTTTGACGTAACTGTCAACGATAAATTGTTGTGCAGCGCCCCAGAGTCCTGGTCATTGCAGTATTGTCGCTCTTCCACTAGGGGGAGTGATGGTACGTCTGATGGTACTAAAGGAGTTCACCTGATCAGGTATCAGTCACACACTACACTTCACACTCCGGCCACCAGGGGGAGCAAAAGGTTCTATCTATTAGGCCACTACTCACACTCGGGTAAAACTGGGGGTTGGATAGGAAGTTAGAGAGAAGCTACCTGGGTTCGACCCAGAGAAGACCTGTCAGGCAGACAGGGGGAGAAGAAGGAACATATGAGCTGTAGACAGAGGTCCCTGTCAGGGGTGGGATCCTGACAGAGACATAGCAAGAGATAGAATGTTACGGAGCTGCGCCTGCACCTCATTGCGGCAGCATCCTAAGGAAGGACAAGAAGCGAAGTATATTGTGGAGAAGTGAGAAACGAGATCACAGCACATGGAGATAATACCAGGAGGAGTCGTGCCTTAAGATCGGCAACATCCTTCTGAGGCGCGTAGCCGGTGGCCGGAACACTGAGGGAGTAATAGGCTCTACGCATTACTTCAAACAACGACAGGACAGTTAATTCCAAGTTGGCTGCCCAACCTTTAACCTAATGAAGACAATGTAGGCAAATTGTGGGAGAGGGGTGTCACTAGGGTCCCTATAAAATGGCTCCAGGCCTACCCCGTCATATGGGTCGTCCTATCCATACCATCTGGGGGACTAAGAGAAAAAACATCAGAAATATACACGACAGTTGTGAGGACTATCCCGTGGTGCTCAGCAGGGAGGTACTACAACACACAGGCGCTAGTAGGAAGGCTACTGATTTCCACCTGCAAAGGGAACTCTGGATGTGCCTTCGGACCGGCCGGACTCAGCCAGCCCTGTGAACGGTACTCTGGACTGTTGACGCTGAAGTCTTCAGTAAAAGGTAAAGAGACTGCAACCTTTGTGTCCTCGTTATTCATCGCACCTTACAACATCCACCATTTCCACCTACTCATCAAGGGAAGCCCTGGGGACATACTTCAACTGTGGGAAGGTATACCATCTAGCTGCCATTCCATCACCCCAGCGGACCCCCTAGCAGCGTCGGTCATCCTGACCAAATACCACAGGTGGCGTCACGATCACTTGACAAACTACACCTTTAATTGGGCGCCCCTTAGCAGGGTCACGGACCGGGTCGGGCCACCGTGACATCCCCAGAACCGTGACAGAGGGACCCGGTACTGAGTACCCCATTGCCCTGCGCCTGGGGGCGATCCAGTTGCGTCAACTTCCCAGCATTTATAAGGGGATTGAACTCTTCATGAATGGCAAGCCTGTATGCATAGTACTGCAACAGGGTGATTTTTTTTTTTTTCTTGATCCACTGATATGGATGGTAGATGAATGTCACCAATTCCTTGATGTTGCACACTTAGAGCAATTGGAGTTGTCAAATTTATTGTCCATCCACTGTCCACTGTCCCCATATGGGAATAGAAGTGGATATGTCATTGCATCACACTTTCTGTGAAGAAAGCTGATATGAACAGTTTGGTTTTCACTTTTGAGGTGAACTCTGAAGTCTCTATTAAATGGGGTTCACCCATTGCATTTTGATAAATTATAGCTACTTCATTGCACCTTGGTGCATTGTAGCGCCTCTGGTCATCATTGTAGTCTTTATAATTGACATTATTTCGAGTGGATTGCTTTCTAATTTAGCAATCCTCTTCCTCTATTTCAAATTCCCTCATCATTGTGAAGGCTCTTGGGTTAATTGCTTTCTTTTTCTCTCCAAGAGATGATAGCAGTGCTGGGATGCACTTTTTATTTGCTTGACTTCTTGTACTTAATGCTTCTTCACTGTCCAAGATATAAATCTGGGCAAACTTGGGAGTACTACCCACAGCGGGATGCAATGGGGCAGTTCTGTGGTAAATTTGTCCATGAATTTGAAAACCGTATGGACCATGCCCAGGAGGTGGCGCTACTTGTGCTCCCATTGATGCCAAAGCAAGCGAGCTATTGTATTGCCTTATATTAGCCATAAAGTTATTGGAGTGCTGATGCTCTCCTTTCATCAACTTGACTAATTGATCATCCATACGAATGGGACGTAATTAGATGCGCCCTCTCTTGCAGCAGGAAGGGAATGTTTTGTCCTGTGCCATTTTGTCTTTGAAATTTTTAGATTGGCAGAACTGACATCGAAATGTCAGTTCGCCAGCATAGTGCTCTTCAATACGTGTCTCATCAATTTGATTGAGAAGTCCTCTAGTGGCAAATGTAACTTGCCGTCGTCGAGTGGCTCTTGCATTTTGGATACGTATTCTGTCTTCACTGTTTTGTGAAATATGTGTATCACTTTGTGCGCTGCGTGTTGTTCATTGTCGTGCAGCATTAGATGTTCTACATGATTTAGTTACTTTATTCGTATCTCTTGCTCTGGCCGCCTTCTGTTGGGCTGCATCAGCAGTTCTTCGATAATTTTGTTTGTCTTCTGTTCCATTAAGATGCAGGTTACACATCCGTATGCGATTTCGCTTCTCTACGTACAGTAGCGCTCTCAATTTGATCTATCTTTGCAACGTTGCCTCACACTGTTGCCTGAGTGTTGCCTCACAGGATAACGTTCAAAAAGGGCTTTACCTTAACTCTCCACCAGGGAGAGCTCCTCCCCATAGGTATCCATGGTTACGCCCAGTTAGCTGCTAGTAGTAATAACTATGGATACCTAAGTTACTGTTCAGCTGTGGATGACTCATTGTGCACAGGCACGCGGACACGTCCAAATTAGGTATATTGATTCTCGTGCTTTGGGATGGGCAGGGGTGGTGTCTGTGGGCGGGGCTTTGTGATACTCTGCTTACATATGCACGTTTATGGGCTTATGACAGGTCATTGATCCTTCAGTCACCTGCACCCTATTTTACATACTGCATAGAATATTGTGTGGAAAAAAATATCAAAATGGCGCCGTGCCTGCACAGTAGCGCAGGTGCCGGCGCCATTTTGCTAGGTAAAAAATACTGCCTCCATTAAAATGGCAGGGCCTGCGCAGTAGCATCTATCGGAACGCGATGTATGCTGCTACGCAGGCACGGCCGCCGGTGCCATTTCGAGGAAAAGTTTTTTGGGTTTTTTTTCACAATATTCTATGCAGTATGCAAAATAGGGGGCAGGTCATTAAGGAATCTGTGACCTACCCATACAGATGAATATGTAAGCAGAGCACCACATAGACACTCCCCCGCCCCCCTCCACAGACTGCCCCGGAGCACGAGAATCTCATTAAGGGTACCGTCACACAGTGGCATTTCCATCGATACGACGTCACGATCCGTGACGTTCTAGCGATATAGTTACGATCTCGCAGTGTCTGACACGCAGCAGCGATCAGGGACCCTGCTGAGAATCGTACGTCGTAGCAGATCGTTTGAAACTTTCTTTCGTCGCTTGATCTCCCGCTGTCATCGCTGGATCGTTGTGTGTGACAGCGATCCAGCGATGCGTTCGCTGGTAACCAGGGTAAACATCGGGTTACTAAGCGCAGGGCCGCGCTTAGTAACCCGATGTTTACCGAGGTTACCAGCGTAAAAGTAAAAAAAAAAAAAAAACGTACATGCTCACCATCTGATGTCCGTCAGGTCCCTTGCCGTCTGCTTCCCGCTCTGACTGTCTGCCGGCCGGAAAGTGAGAGCAGAGTGCAGCGGTGACGTCACCGCTGCACTCTGCTCTCACTGTACGGCGGCACTCAGTCAGAGCGGGAAGCAGACGGCAAGGGACCTGACGGACATCAGATGGTGAGTATGTACGGTTTTTTTTTTTTTACTTTTACGCTGGTAACCACGGTAAACATCGGGTTACTAAGCGCGGCCCTGCGCTTAGTAACCAGTAACCCGATGTTTACCCTGGTTACTAGCGAACCTCGGCATCGTTGGTCGCTGGAGAGCGGTCTGTGTGACAGCTCCCCAGCGACCACACAACGACTTGCCAACGATCACGGCCAGGTTGTATCGCAGGTCGTGATCGTTGGTAAATCGTATAGTGAGACGGTACCCTAACTGAAAACTGCAAATAAAGATTAACCGCATTCTGACCTCGGACGGGATAGTACGTCCGAGGTCAGATACCCCGCTTTGATGCAGGGCTCAGCTCTGTTTTGAACAGCTGACATGTGCCCGCAATAGCGGCGGGTGAAATCGCGATTCACCCGCCGCTATTAACTAGTTAAATGCCACTGTCAAACGCTGACAGCGGCATTTAACCGGCGCTCTTGGCCATCCGGCCGGAAATGAGCGCATCGCTGACCCCCCTCACATGATCGGGGGTCAGCGATGCTTCTGTATAGTAACCATAGAGGTCCTTGAGACCTTTATGGTTACTGATCCCGGCTAGCTGTAAGCGCCACCCTGTGGTCGGCGCTCATAGCACACCTGCAATTCAGCTACATAGCAGCGATCTGATGAGTGGTGCCAGCTTCTAGCCTCCCATGGAGGCTATTGAAGCATGGCAAAAGTAAAAAAAAAAATAGTTAAAAAAAAATGTAAAAAAAATATAAGTTTTTAAATCACGCCCCATTCAAAATAAATCAATAAAAAAAAATCAAACCTACACATATTTGGTACTGCCGCGTTCAGAATCGCCCGATCTATCAATAAAAAAACAAAAAGGATTAACCTGATCGCTAAATGGTGTAGACAGAAAAAAAAATTTGAAACGCCAGAATTACGTTTTTGGTCGCTGCGACCTTGCATTAACCCCTTAAGCCCCGAGGGTGGTTTGCACGTAAATGACCGGGCCAATTTTTACAATTCTGACCACTGTCCCTTTATGAGGTTATAACTCTGGAACGCTTCAACGGATCTTGGCGATTCTGACATTGTTTTCTCGTGACATATTGTACTTCATGTTAGTGGTAAAATTTCTTCGATATAACTTGCGTTTATTTGTGAAAAAAACGAATATTTGGCGAAAATTTTGAAAATTTCGCAATTTTCCAACTTTGAATTTTTTTGCCCTTAAATCACAGACATATGTCACACAAAATACTTAATAAATAACATTTCCCACATGTCTACTTTACATCATCACAATTTTGGAACCAAAATTTTTTTTTGTGGCGGAGTTATAAGGGTTAAAAGTTGACCAGCAATTTCTCATTTTTACAACACCATTTTTTTTTAGGGACCACATCTCATTTGAAGTCATTTTGACGGGTCTATATGATAGAAAATACCCAAGTGTGACACCATTCTCAAAACCACTTTCAAGAAGTTTATTAACCCTTCAGGTGTTTCACAGGAATTTTTGGAATGTTTAAATAAAAATGAACATTTAACTTTTTTTCACACAAAATTTATTTCAGCTCCAATTTGTTTTATTTTACCAAGGGTAACAGGAGAAAATAGACCCCAAAAGTTGTTGTACAATTTGTCCTGAGTACGCTGATACCCCATATGTGGGGGTAAACCACAGTTTGGGCGCATGGCAGAGCTTGGAAGCAAAGGAGCGCCATTTGACTTTTCAATGCAAAATTGACTGGAATTGAGATGGGACGCCATGTTGCATTTGGAGAGCCCCTGATGTGCCTAAACATTGAAACCCCCCACAAGTGACACCATTTTGGAAAGTAGACCCCCTAAGGAACTTATCTAGATGTGTGGTGAGCACTTTGACCCAACAAGTGCTTTACAGAAGTTTATAATGCAGAGCCGTAAAAATAAAAAATCATATTTTTTCACAAAAATGATCTTTTCACCCCCATTTTTTTATTTCCCCAAGGGTAAGAGAAGAAATTAGACCACAAAAGTTGTTGTGCAATTTGTCCTGAGTACGACGATACCCCATATGTGGGTGTAAACCATTGTTTGGGCGCATAGCAGAGCTCAGAAGGGAAGAAGCGCTATTTTACTTTTCAATGCAAAATTGACTGGAATTAAGATGGGATGCCATGTTGCGTTTGGAGAGCCCCTGATGTGCCTAAACATTAAACCCCCCCACAAGTGACACCATTTTGGAAAGTAGACCCCCTAAGGAACTTATCTAGATGTGTTTTGAGAGCTTTGAACCCCCAAGTGTTTCACTACAGTTTATAACGCAGAGCCGTGAAAATAAAAATTATTTTTTTTTTCCCAAAAATGATTTTTTAGCCCCCAGTTTTGTATTTTCACAAGGGTATCAGGATAAATTGGACCCTAAAAGTTGTTGTCCAATTTGTCCTGAGTACGCTGATACCCCCTATGTGGGGGGGAACCACTGTTTGGGCGCATGACAGAGCTCGGAAGGGAAGGAGCGCCATTTGGAATTCAGACTTAAATGGATTGGTCTGCAGGCGTCACGTTGCATTTGCAGAGCCCCTGATGTACCCAAACAGTACAAACCCCCCACAAGTGACCCATATTGGAAACTAGACCCCCCAAGGAACTTATCTAGATGTGTTGTGAGAACTTTGAACCCCCAAGTGTTTCACTACAGTTTATAACGCAGAGCCGTGAAAATAAAAATTATTTTTCTTTTTCACAAAAATGATTTTTTAGCCCCCAGTTTTGTATTTTCACAAGGGTATCAGGATAAATTGGACCCTAAAAGTTGTTGTCCAATTTGTCCTGAGTACGCTGATACCCCCTATGTGGGGGGGAACCACTGTTTGGGCGCATGACAGAGCTCGGAAGGGAAGGAGCGCCATTTGGAATGCAGACTTAAATGGATTGGTCTGCAGGCGTCACGTTGCATTTGCAGAGCCCCTGATGTACCCAAATAGTACAAACCCCCCACAAGTGACCCCATATTGGAAACTAGACCTCCCAAGGAACTTATCTAGATGTGTTGTGAGAACTTTGAACCCCCAAGTGTTTCACTACAGTTTACAACGCAGAGCCGTGAAAATAAAACATTTTTTTTCCCACAAAAATGATTTTTAGCCCCCCAAATTTTTATTTTCCCAAGGATAACAAGAGAACTTGGACCCCAGAAGTTGTTGTTCAATTTGTCCCTAGTACGCTGATACCCCATATGTTGGGGTAAACCCCTTTTTGGACGCACGGGAGAGCTCGGAAGGGAAGGAGCACTGTTTTACTTTTTCAACGCAGAATTGGCTGGAATTGAGATTGGACGCCATGTCGCGTTTGGAGAGCCCCTGATGTGCCTGAACAGTGGAAACTCCCCAATTCTACCTGAAACCCTACCCCTAACCGTTTACTGAACATTTTCTGACAGTCATAAGTGCCACGTATTTAAGTGCCACGTATTTAAGTGCCACGTATTTAAGTGCCACGTATTTCAGTGCCACGTATTTCAGTGCCACGATATTTCAGTGCCACGATATTTCAGTGCCACGTATTTCAGTGCCACGTATTTCAGTGCCACGTATTTCAGTGCCACGTATTTCAGGCACTGAAAAATACGTGGCACGTAAATATTTCAGTGCCACGATATTTCAGTGCCACGATATTTCAGTGCCACGATATTTCAGTGCCACGTATTTCAGTGCCACGTATTTCAGGCACTGAAAAATACGTGGCACGTAAATACGTGGCACGTAAATACGTGGCACTTAAATACGTGGCACTTAAATACGTGGCACTTAAATACGTGGCACTTAAATACGTGGCACTTAAATACGTGGCACTTAAATACGTGGCACTTAAATACGTGGCACTTAAATACGTGGCACTTATATACGTGGCCACTGAAATATCGTGGCACTTATATACGTATATACGTATATAAACGTATATTTCAGTGCCACGTATTTCAGTGCCACGTATTTCAGGTTAGGGGTAGGGTTAGGGTTTTTTGTTTTTTTTCTTGTTTTCTTGTGTTTTTCTATAAAAACGCATGCGTTTTACCGCGTTTACATGCATTTTTTCACACATGCGGTTTTTTAAAAAAACGCATGCAGATAAAAACGCAAGTGTGAAACCAGACTAAAAGACGCTTTTTATAGCAAAAAAGTTTTTGCGTCTCCACATTTTGAGACCTATAATTTTTCCACATTTTGGTCCACAGAGTCATGTGAGGTCTTGTTTTTTGCGGGACGAGTTGACGTTTTTATTGGTAACATTTTCGGACACGTGACCATTTTTTATCACTTTTTATTCCGATTTTTGTGAGGCAGAATAACCAAAAACCAGCTATTCATGAATTTCTTTTGGGAGAGGCGTTTATACCGTTCTGCGCTTGGTAAAATTGATAAAGCAGTTTTATTCGTCGGGTCAGTACGATTACAGCGATACCTCATTTATATCATTTTTTTATGTTTTGACGCTTTTATACGATAAAAACTATTTTATAGAAAAAAATAATTATTTTGGCATCGCTTTATTCTGAGGACTATAACTTTTTTATTTTTTTGCTGATGATGCTGTATGGCGGCTCGTTTTTTGCGGGACAAGATGACGTTTTCAGCGGTAACATGGTTATTTATATCCGTCTTTTTGATCGCGTGTTATTCCACTTTTTGTTCGGCGGTATGGTAATAAAGCGTTGTTTTTTGCCTCGTTTTTTTTTTTTTTCTTACGGTGTTTACTGAAGGGGTTAACTAGTGGGCCAGTTTTATAGGTTGGGTCGTTACGGACGCGGCGATACTAAATATGTGTACTTTTATTGTTTTTGTTTGTTTTTTTTAGATAAAGAAATGTATTTATGGGAATAATATTTTTTTTTTTATTATTTATTTAGGAATTATTATTTTTTTTTTTTTACACATGTGGAAATTTTTTTTTTTACTTTTTTACTTTGTCCCAGGGGGGGACATCACAGATCGCAGATCTGATAGTGTGCACAGCACTCTATCAGATCTGCGATCATACTTTCATCGGAGCAGGCTGCAGCTTTCATCTGCAGCCTGCTCCGACCCGGAAGTGCTCCCTGCAGGACCCGGATACAGCCCCTCGGCCATTTTGGATCCGGGGCCTGCAGGGAGAAGACGTTCGGTACGAGGTGAGTACATCACCTTGTACCGATCGTCTCAGGGAAGCCCGCAGGGAGCCCCCTCCCTGCGCGATGCTTCCCTGTACCGTCGGTACACCGCGATCATGTTTGATCGCGGTGTGCCGGGGGTTAATGTGCCGGGGGCGGTCCGTGACCGCTCCTGGCACATAGTGCCGGATGTCAGCTGCGATATGCAGCAGACACCCGGCCGCGATCGGCCGCGCTCCCCCCGTGAGCACGGCCGATCGCGTATGACGTACTATACCGTCACCGGGAATTAAGGCCCACCCCACCTCGACGGTATAGTACGTCATATGGGATTAAGGGGTTAAAATGCAATAACGCATGTCACAATTTTTTTTTTTTTTTTAGCAAAGTTTGGAATTTTTTTTCACCACTAAGATTAAAAAAATAACCTAGACATGTTAGGTGTCTATGAACTCGTAATGACCTGGAGAATCATAATGGCAGGTCAGTTTTAGCATTTAGTGAACCTAGCAAAAAAAGCCAAACAAAAAACAAGTGTGGGATTGTACTTTTTTTGCAATTTCACCGCACTTGGAACGACATGCTAAAACCAATGATGTCGTTCAAAAGTACAACTTGTTTAGCAAAAAATAAGCCCTCACATGGCCGTATTGATGGAAAAATAAAAGTTATGTCTCTGGGAAGGAGGGGAGCGAAAAACGAACACAGAAAAACGGAAAATCCCAAGGTCATGAAGGGGTTAAAGGGAACCTGTCCCCCCCCTCAGGCATTTGTAACTAAAAGAGCCACCTTGTGCACCACAAATGCTGCATTCTAACAAGGTGGCTCTTTTAGTTATGATGCCTGCACACGCTGAAATAAACATTTATAAAATGTGCCCCCTCATACCCTGAAATGTTCCCGGAGGCTGGTCTTTCCCTCCTAATCAATCAAGTTAATCAATGAGGTTTAGGAGGTAGAAATGGAGGTAGCTTTTTGAGACTTTTTGTTCACTGACAGGGCAGCACACTATGTCCGAGTATCTGTTCTCTCCCCGAACAACTACAGGGCGAGGAGAGGGAGGCAGAGCTCAAGTGCTGTCATATTTACAAATAAGCCAGCAGCTAATCAGAAAATTCACAGCAGTTGGTGGGTGCATGAGGGGGGTACGTGCGGACATCCTTTCTCTCCTCTGACATGTTTGATCATGTCAGATTAGGGGGAATCTATTTTTTTTTTAACCGGATCACAGGTTCTTTTTCTGTGATCGATTTGTTATTGTGAACAGTTAAGCAAGTTGTATATGAAATTACCTCTAATAGGCCTAAAGTTAAAGATGACACATTTCCTTTGTATGTTAGGGAAAAACAATATTGTCAGTTTTAAATTTTAAAAATTACTAAAGGGAAAATGGGTCGATAGCAAATGTTTGGGCACCCTTTGAGGTTTGTGTGCTCAGATTAATTTGACCAAGGTTTCAGACCTTAAATAGCCTGTTATGACTTGTTCACTATCATTGTTGGGGAAAGGCCAGGTGATGCAAATTTCCCAGCTTTATAAAAACCCAGCTTCCTCTAACTTGTGCCAAAAAAACAGCAGCCATGGGTTCTTCTAAGCAGCTGCCTAGCACTCTGAAAATGGAGGCCCCCAAAGCAGTAGAAGGCTATAAGAAGATGGCAAAGCATTTTCAAGTTGCCCTTTCCTCAGTTCGAAATGTATTTAAGAAACTGCAGTTAACGGGAAAAAATGAAGGTCAAGGTCTGGAAGACCAAGCAAAATTTCTGTGAGAGCTGCTGATAGGATTGCTGGAGAGTAAAATCAGAACTGCCGTTTGCCTGCAAAAGACCTTCGGAAAGATTAACCGTCTCTGGAGTTGTGGTACAGTGTTCTACTGTTGAATGTTCAGACACCTGCATAAATATGGCCTTTATGAAAGAGTCATTAGAAGAAAACCTCTCCTGTCTCCTCACCATAAAATTTGTCAGAAGTATGCAAAAGAAAATCTAAACAAGCTTGATACATTTTGGAAATAAGTCCTGTGGACTGATGAGGTTAAAATAGAACTCTTTGGCCACAGTTATCAAAGGTAGGTGTGGAGAAAGGCATGTCATTTCAGTAAAAGAGCTTCTTGCCAACCATTACACATGGGGGTGGATCAATCATGTTTTGAGTCTTGTGATGCAGCAAATGGCACAGGGAACATTTTACAGGGAAGAATGGATTCAATTAAATTTCAACATATTCTTTATGCAAACATATCACCATCTGTAAAAATGCTGAAGTTGAAAACAGGATGGCTTCTATAAATGGATATTGATCTTAAACACACGCTAACATCCACAATCGGTTACCTCAAAAGGAGCAAGCTGAAGGTTTTACAATGGCCCTCACTGTCCCCTGATCTGAAGATCATTGAAAATCTGTGGCTAGACCACAAAATAGCAGTGCGTGCAGGACAAAAATCTTACAGAACTGGAAGAATTTTCCAAGGAAGAATGGATGAAAAACCCTTAGACAAGAATTGAACAACTCTTGGCTGGCTACAAAAAGCATTTACAAGCTGTGATACTTGCAAAATGGGGGGCCACTAGGTACTAACCATGCAGTGTGCCCAAAGTTTTGAATCTGCCCATTTTCCATCTTGTAATTTTTAAAATGTAAAAGATGGGGCAACAAAAATATATATTTTTTTTTATCAATTTGCCTAAAATACAAAGAAAATGTCATCTCTAACTTTAGGCCTTTTAGAGATTATTTAATCTTCAACTACTGTATTTTTTGGACTATAAGACGCACCCCAAATTTTGGGGTGGAAAATAGCAGAATAAGATTGTTATAAGATGGGGTGTCTTATTGTCCGAATGTAAGGAATCTTACCGGAGTGCCGGCGGTGGTACATAGGGGTCACAGAAGGCATGGCCCCTTCCTCAAGAAGCCGGCGGCAGCAGAAGTGGGGCAATGCTGCATTCACGGGCTGCGATGCTACAGGTCTGTGTCGGCGGTGAGGCAGAGCATGGAGCAGGGGTGGACATTTTCCTGAAGCCTCCGGCAGCCCATGGCTTCAGGCAAATGGCCGCAGGGAAACAGGTTATTCACTCTGCTCTGCTCATCGTTTACACCAGGCCACGGCATTGCCACATTTCTGCTGCCAGATCCTGAGGAAGGGTGTGCCGCGTGTGTGTAGATTTAGATCTGAGCCATTTTTCTGAAGCCAAGTGCCGCCGAGATCTCAATCTGTACACGCGCGGCCTTCGGCAGCCATTTTCCTGAAGCCTTTGGTGGGCCACAGCTTCACAAATATGGCCGCAGGGAAACTGGTGGTTCATTCGGCTCTGCTCACCGTGGACACAGGCTACGGCGTCACCGCATTTCTGCCGTCAGCATCCTGAGGGGATCCTGCTCAGGTGCACTCTACACTGCCCACCGCCGCAGCATCGCCACTCCGCTGCCGTAAACACCCCCCCCCCCCCCCCCCCCCCTTGGTAAGCCTGTGTTCGCACTATAAGATGCACCCCCATTTTTCTCCCATTTTTTTTTTTGGGGGGGGGGGAATGCGTCTTATAGTCCAAAAAATACAGTAGCTTAACTGCTCATGATAACAGTAATTTTGACCAGAGGTGCTTAAATCTTTTACGTGCCACTGTGTATCCGCAACATAAATTGACATGCTTCAGATATTTAGTTTGTGCTGTGTATCTATTTTGCAGCATGTACTTCATGTTTCTTAAATTAAGTTTGCTGGCACTGTAAAATGTATCAGATTGTCTGCAAGCACTTTGGCAAGTTGCCGTAGGATGTTTTTGTTTTTTGCGACCTTTTTCAATCTTTAATTTTTTTTCTTCTTCTATGATTAAAGGTAAAAACTTGCAAGAACTTGAGCGGATTAAGAAGGCCATTGAGGCTGTAAAAAATGAAGTTGAAGAAAAACAAAAAACCCTGTTACTGTACACAAATGGTACACAGAGTGTAGAAGATCCTGCAGTCAAAGTGGACAGTAACTGCAATATTGTAGAAGATACTGTGGAGAAACTGCAAAATACATCAAAGACTTCTACTGCAGTTCCAGTCTCCACTAAAAGCAGTAACCCTATTGTTAAAAAATATATTGTTGACCGAAGCTGTCCTGCCACCGATTTGGAGTATGACCCTTTACTTAACTATTCTGCAGGCTTCTTTGGTTCCACTACAAAAGAAAAGGAAAATGAAAAAAAACCTAAAAGAAAGCATTCAAGTGAGGAGGAACTGGATAACACTCAAAAAAGGCTGAGATCTGCATCTCCAATTAGGTTGGAAATAAAGTTTCAAGAGTCTGATGATGAAGACATGCTTGTAATAGATGTTCCTCCACTCTTGGAAGTCTCAAAGAAACCTAGAGCTAGTAAAGTACGTGGAATTAAAGCTCCCTTATTATATGATGAATCCGTACCAGATGAAAGGAAAGTTCTGTTAATTGATAATGGGCAAGATGTAATTGTGGCTCCTATAGAAGATAATGTCGAAGTAAAACTGGACTCTGTAAATGAAACGTTCCCTTCAAGTATGGGTATAGCTGATCATACCAATGACAATGGTCAAATACTTGACAGTTCTAACAACTTTACATCTTCAGAGCTGGATCCGTCCTCAGAGATAAAAGGACTCACAAGCGATAGTCTGATCACTGTAAGTAGTGATGAAAATGTGAGTACGTGCTCTAAACCTGTTGTTGAGGAATCCGATTGTCTAGTTTGCCACATTCCTTTTCAAGAAGAGTCATTAAAACAAATTGAGTTTCTACATGATGATGCAAAGTACTCGATTAACGATAAAGCTGCTGAAGTAACCATAAGTGAGAATTCTAGTGATTCAATAGTAATTGATGAACAGAAATGTGAGGAGGAGGTGGTCAGAAGTTTTGAAGATGAAGTAATTGTTGTAAATTCATCTTCTGATATGGAGAACAGCTCAGATGAAGAAACAGGTCTTTCTGATTCAGATGATCCAATGGAAGAATGTAGAAGAATTTTCAATGAATTTACTGAAAATGAAGCAAAGAAAAAATCAGCACAGGTATGTCACTACTTTTCTTAGTTTTGTGGATATATCATTTTTCCTTTAACCCCTTTACCCCCAAGGGTGGTTTGCACAATAATGACCAGGCCAATTTTTACAATTCTGACCACTGTCCCTTTTATGAGGTAAGAACTCTGGAACGCTTCAATGGATCCCGTTGATTCAGACATTGTTTTCTTGTCACATATTGTAATTTGAAAGTGGTAAAATTTCTTTATGACTTGCATTTATTTGTGAAAAAAAACTGAAATTTGCACAAATGTAGAAAATTTTGCATTTTTCAAACTTTGAAATTTCATTCCCTTAAATGAGAGAGATGTCACACAAAACAATTAAGTAACATTTCCCAAATGTCTACTTTACATCAGCACAATTTTGGAACCAAAATTTTTTTTGTTAGGAAGTTATAAGGGTTAAAATTTGAACAGTGGTCTAATTTTTTACCACACCGTTATTTATTTATTTTTTTTTATAGGGACCACATTACATTTGAAGTCAGAGCGGTCTATATGATAGAAAATACCCCAAAGTGACACCATTCTAAAAACTGCGCCCCTCATGGTGCTCAAAACCACATTCAAGAAGTTTATTAACCTGTCAGGTGCTCCTCAGGAATTTTTGGAATGTTTAAAAGAAAAAAAAAAAACAAAATGAACATTTTAACTTTTATTCACAAAATTTACTTCAGATTCAATTTTTTTTATTTTGCCAAAGGTAACAGGAGAAATCGGACCCCACAAGTTGTTATGCAATTTGTCCTGAGTAAGCTGATACCCAATATGTGCGGATAAACCACTCCTAGGGAGCATGGCAGAGCTCGGAAGGGAAGAAGCACTGTTTTACCTTTTTCAACGCAAAATTGGCTGGAATTAAGATCGGACACCATGTTGCATTTGCAGAGCCCCTGATGTGCCTAAACAGTGGAAACCCCCCCCACAAGTGACACCATTTTGGAAACTAGACCCCCTAAGGAACTTATTTCTATGTGTGGTGAGCACTTTGAACCCCCAAGTGCTTCACAGAAGTTTATAACGTAGAGCCGTATAAATAAAAAATCATATTTTTTCCACAAAAATAAGCTTTTCGCCCCAATCTTTTATTTTACCAAGGGTAACAGGAGAAATTGAGCCCCAAAAGTTATGCAATTTCTCTTGAGTACACCGATACCCCGTGTGTAGGGGAACACTACTTTTGAGGCACAGTGCAAAGCTCAGAAGGGAAGAGGCGCCATATTGGATTTCAGATTTTGCTGGAATGGTTTGAAGGTGCCAGAACTGAAACCCCCTATATGTGAACTCATTTTACAAACTTCACTTATCAATGAATTCATCTAGGGGTGCAGTAATCATATTCATACCACATGTGCCTCTCAGAATTTTATACCACTGAGCGGTGAGGAAAGAATAAAATACACTTTTACCACTAAAATTTAGTTTTAGCCCCAAGGTTTTAATTTTTCTAAGGGCTAATAGGGTTTTGTTGTTTTTTTTTTTTTTACAACAAACATGAGGTCCATTTTTTTTTCCTTAGTGTGCCAATACCCTACATGTAATCGGGAAATATTTTTCTGGCACAGTGCAAAGCTCAGAAGGCAAGGAGACTCATGTGTTACTGTTATGGTTTGCAGGTGCAAAAGTGACCCCATTTTCCAAACTGCATCCCTCAATGAATCCTAGGGGTGCGATGATCATATTGACACCACGGGTGTGTGACAGAATTTTATTCCATTGGGCAGTGAAGACAAAGTAACTACGTTTTTTAACACCAAAATTTTGTTTTAGCCAAAGATTTTACATTTTCACACAAGTAGTGGATATAAATGGCACCACAATTTCTACTGATCGTGGCAATACCCCATATGTAACTGTATAGTACTACTTAGCGCTCCGTTCCTCCCGAGTCTCTCCATATGGCTATTTGTCTATTCAAGTGAATGGGTCTGTGCACATGTTGGTGAGTTTCCATGGACTGTGTCTGTGGGCAAACATGCGGACATGTCCATTTTTTTTTTATGTCTACACGGGTTACAAAACGTCCCGCACACATGCATACGCATAACACATGGATGTCATCCATGTGACGCATCAGCGCCAGGAAAGTAGCATTACAGCAAGCGCTGTTCCCCGGCGTCGGGTGCTGAACATTGTTTTCTTCATTCTCTCCTGCTCTGCCGGCAATCAGCGCGAGCAGGGGAGAATGATTAATTACATTTAAGTGATAAGAGACAGCAGGCGGGAGATGGTCCCATCAGCCGCCATGCGCATGATCAGCAAGTTTCCTAGCTCTGGTGTCCCTGATGTTGTCATGACATCGGGTCACCATGGCAATAATCGGGACCCCACGTCACGCCGCGGGGTCTCCAATCCAAAGGCAGAGGGGCTGTCAGCCCTCTTTCGGCGTCCGGAAAGCATACTTTTTTTTTTTTGCCATGATTCACTTCCAAAACATGATATTCTTACATGCTGTCTCAATATCAGAGAACAGGGGTGCATGGGCCATGTGCATCATGCCCTGCTTCTACTTGCAGCTCAAACAGTGCTGACCAGAAACTGCTAATCCGCAAACCCTTTCAATCTGCTGTTTGTCACATAAACATTCAAACATAAATCAACCCAAAAGCTGGATAAGCATGTATATTATTGCAAAAGGCACCAATTCAATATACTGTACCTATTTTACATGGGGGTAAGCCCCCCCCCCCCCCCCCCCCAAAAAAAAAAAAAAAAGATAGATAATTTTCATTGAATATTATAATGATAGTTTCTAAGGCAATCTCCCAGGCTATAAACTTCAGATTAAATTAAATACATAGGTTGTTTACTCCTATTTAAACAATTTATTTGTTTAATTTACTTTAGTCTGAAGTTTATACACTGGGAGCTTGCCTTAGAAACAATCATAATCTTTGGTAAACCTTTCTTAATGGTGTAACCCGCTATATAAACATAATTTAAGAGGGGATGGAGGGCTCCGCAAATCAATTTAAGACGAGGGTTCACCATGGGCTTGTGGATGGGCATAACAAAAGAACAAGAAAAGATCATGCCCACATATACGGGAACACCTCAATGTATAAAATGCAATATTTTATTGGTAGGTATCAAAAAATACATGAAAGACAAAAAACACAAAAGCATATAAAAACACTAAAAATGCAACACAGACCTATACAAATATCATGTCCTGATATGTGGGTTATCATTGCCCCATCAATATTCCCCAAAGCAGTAAATGCAGTATGGCTCCTAAA
Source organism: Ranitomeya variabilis (assembly GCF_051348905.1). Lineage (NCBI taxonomy): Eukaryota > Metazoa > Chordata > Amphibia > Anura > Dendrobatidae > Ranitomeya > Ranitomeya variabilis. The sequence goes on from NC_135232.1 coordinate 427,837,125, forward strand.
ACGAAATCGATTAGATTGTATATCTGAACCACAATGAGAAATCAATTTGTATACACAGCTAGACCAATATCACAGTACCATATGGGCCCAACAGGATATATATTGTTCTGGCACAAAATGTGTGCCTAGTGCAGAGCACCAAAAGAGGGCTTTTAAAATATTTTGGCCCCACTGCATACATGGCTCCAGCCTGAACCCTTGGACTTATATAAGGGTATATTGGTTTGAGCATCAGGTCTGTTCACCTTAGTCCTTTTCCTCTCATTACTTTCTCCTCATTCCTTATGCCAAAATATTTTAAAAGTCCTCTTCTTCTTCTCACAATCTACAAAGGATGGGTGAGGATACAGTAGGTGAGGGTAGAGCTGGTTGTGCAGCGGTTTGGTCGATCGGTGGTTACTGCAGGTTGTAGGCTTGTCAGAAGAAGTGGGTCTTCAGGTTCTGTGACTGCAGACTGTCGAATAGTGACTGTAATGCGTACACTATCATGATTCCTAGCTATATTCCCTGTGTGCGCTGGTAGTTATATGACCGCATGTGAGATTTGCGATCACGTACCAACTGATCTGTCTATTGTACTACTCTCTTCTATTGACAGAAGCTAGATGAGACCATCCACCCTCACGGGGAATCTTGATGGTGTGCGCAACATATATTGTCATGATTCAGGAGATTTTAATTCTTAGACCAGACAACACCTTTTAAAAATCCCTTTACCAGACGAATGAGCATTTTGGGTAACTTGTTTAGACTGGCTGATTAAAAGCAAGCAGTCCTACGAAGCTCATTCCTTATTGGCCAGTGTAAATGGGCTTTAAAGGTGTTTCCATTACTCAGACAACACCTTCTCAATCGCTATATTACCCAATAAAATAAAAACAGCCTGTTCTCACTGCAAGAGCTGTTCCAGGGATGTCTGCACTGGGTCTCCTGTGGCTCATATGATATGCCACTGCAGCCAATCTTCCCACTTCACACTCCGTTCCTTTGGATGATACAGACATATGGGAAAAGTGGGACCTGAGTGAAGTGGCTGCTGATTGGCTGCATGGCATAACGTCACGCTAATCCCAGCCTCCACATCACTATAACTGCTGTCAGTGGAGGGAAGTATAGGCTGTTTATATTTTTCACGAAGAAATATAGCAATTGAGAAGGGGTTGCCTGAGTAATGAGCAACTCTATTAAAGAGGTTGTGCCACGAAAAAAGTACTTTTTAATCAACAGATCTTGGAATAAAAATATACTCTACAATTGGATGTGGTTTCCAAAAAAAATAAAAAAATAAAAATGTCCCTGTCCCAAGATCTTCTAAATGTGCCCCAGTGTAATAGATCTGTCTAACCGTGCATGAACAGATCTGATCATACCACGGCTCCTGGACAGGGGAGGAGGCTAAAGACTATACAGACATTACAGGGATCACAGCTGATTTTCTGTGAGGTAAAACATTGTTTAACCCCTTTCTGCCAGCTGACGGAATAGTACGCCAGCTGGCAGTATCCCCCACTTTGAGGTGGGCTCCGGCGGTGAGCCCACCTCAAAGCCGCGACATGTCAGCTGTTTGAAACAGCTGACATGTGCCCGCAATGGGCGCGAGCAGAGTCCCAATCTTCCCTCGCCCATTAACTAGTTAAATGCTGCTGTAAAACTCTTGACAGCGGCATTTAACAAGCGCTGCCGGCCATGCGACCGGAAGTACGCGCACCGCTGACCCCCGTCACGTGATTCGGGATCATCGGTGCGTTGCCATCACAACCTATTGGTTGTTGATGGCAGATCGCTATGAGCGCCACCCTGTGGTCGGCGCTCATAGCAAGCCTGTAATTCTGCTTCATAGAGGTGATCTGTGCATCACTTTTATGTAGCAGAGGCAATCGAGTCGTGGATGCTTCTAGCCTCCCATGGTGACTATTGAAGCACGCCAAAATTTAAAAAAAAAGTGTTTAGAATTTTTTTTTTTTTATATATATTTTTAATCGCCCCCCTTTCGCCCCAATCACAATTAAACAATTAAAAAAATCAAACCTATGCATATTTGGTATCGACGCGTTCAGAATCGCCCAATCTATCAATAAAAAAGGATTAACCCGATCGCTAAACGGCGTAGCAAGAAAAAAAATCCAAATGCCAAAATTACGTTTTTTTTAATCGCCTCGATATTGCATTAAAATGCAATAACTGGCCATCAAAAGAACGTATCTGCAGAAAAGTGGTATAATTAAAAACGTCAGCTTGGCACACGAAAAATAAGCCCTCACTCGACCCCAGATCATGAAAAAATGGAGACGCTACCTGTATCGGGAAATTGCGCAAATTTTGGAATTTTTCATATTCACCACTTAGATAAAAAATAACCTAGACATGTTTGGTGTCTATGAACTCGTAATGACCTGGAGAATCATAACACGTCCGTTTTAGCATTTAATGAACCTAGCAAAAATCGAAACAAAAAACAAGTGTGGGATTGCACTTTTTTGAAATTTCATCGCACTTGGAAATTTTTTCCCGTTATCTGTTACCATTGGTTTTACCATGTTGTGTATCATTCAAAAATATAACTCGTTCTGCAAAAAATAAACCCTTACATGGTCATATTGACGGGAAAATAAAAAAGTTATGGCTCTGGAAAAAAGGGGAGTGAAAAAATTAAACAAAAAAAAAAATGAAAAATAGTTCTGGGGGTTAACCTTTCTACCATTGGACATACTATTCCATCCATGTGACCCGGGCCCTAATTCCCATGGATGGAATAGTAGTCACATGAGATCAGCCGCGCTCCCGGGTGGAGCGTGTCCGATCGTGGCCAGGTGTCGACTGATTATCACAGCTGACATCCGCACTATGAGCCAGGAGCCGTCACGGATTGCTCCCGACACTTTTGATGGCAGCGTTCCGGTGGCATAAGCTCCCTGCGTGCTTCCCTGAAACCCTCAGAACAACGCGATGTGATCGAGTGTTCCAAGGGCCACCTCCCTGCAAGCCCCCAGATCCAAGATGGCTGCTAGGTCCTTTCGGGGTCCTGCAGGGAGGTGGCTTCTCAGTGCCTGCTGAGCAGGAGTCGGCGAGCCTCCTGCACTGCCTCTCAGATCGCTGATCTGATGCAGTGCTGTGCAAAGTGTCAGATCAGCGTTCTGACACTATATAGTGATGTCCCACCCTGGGTCAAAGTAAAAAAAAAAAAAAAATTATTTAGGAATTTTTGTAAAAAATTTTTTTAAAGAAAAATTAATTGTTTCAATAAATAAATTTCTTTATATAAATAAAAAAACAAAAGTACACATTTAGTATCGTCGTGTCCTTTAACGTCCCGACCTATAAAACTGTCCCAGTAGTTAACCCCTTCAGTGAACACCGAAAAAAAAAAGATGCAAAAACAATGCTTGATCATCATACCGCCGAACAAAAAGTGGAATAACACGCAATCAAAAAGACAGATATAAATAAACATGGCACCGCTGAATACGTCATCTTGTCCCGCAAAAAACAAGCCGCCACACAGCGTCAACAGCCAAAAAATGTTATAGCCCTCAGAATAAAGCGATGCAAAAATAATTATTTTTTTATATAAAATAGTTTCTATTGTATAAAAGCGCCAAAGCAACAAAAAAATATAAATGAGGTATCGCTGTAATCGTACTGACCCGAAGAATAAAAAAATTCTTTATCAATTTTACCAAACGTGGAACGGTATAAACGCCCATCCCCCCCCCTGAAAAATTCATGAATTGCTGTTTTTTGTTCATTCTGCCTAACAAAAATCTGAATAAAAAGCGATCAAAAAAAGTCTTATGCCCGAAAATGGTACCAATAAAAACATCAACTTGTCCTGCAAAAAATAAGATTTCTCATGACTCTGTGGACCTAAATATGGAAAAATTATAGCTCTCAAAATGTAGTGACATAAAAACTATTTTTTGCAATAGAAAGCATCTTTTAGTGTGTGACAGCTGCCAAATCTAAAATCCCGCTATAAATAGTAAATTAACCCCCCCCCCTTTATCACCACCTTAGTTGGGGAAAAAATAATACATTTTTTTTTTAATTTTATTTCCATTTTCCCGTTAGGGTTAGGGTTGGCTAAAGATAGGGTTGGGGCTAAAGTTAGGGTTAGGGTTGGGGCTACAGTTGGGGTTAGGGTTTGGCTTAAGTTTACGGTTGGGTTAGAAGTGTCAGGGTTAGGGGTCTTTTGGGGTTGGGATTAGGGTTAGGTGTGTGGTTGGGATTAGGGTTAGTGTTGGGGTTAGGGGTGTGGTTAGGGTTGGAGATAGAATTGGTGGGTTTCCACTGTTTAGGCACATCAGGGGCTCTGCAAACGCAACATGACATCTGATCTCAATTCCAGCCAATTTTGCATTGAAAAGTTAAACAGTGCTCCTTCCCTTCCGAGCTCTGCCATGCGCCCAAACAGTGGTTTACCCCCACATATGGGGTATCAGCGTACTCAGGACAAATTGCCTAACAACTTTTGTGGTCCAATTTCTTTTGTTATCCTTGAGAAAATAAAAAATTGGGGGCGAAGACATCATTTTTATGAAAAAAATGATTTTTTTATTTTCACGGCTCTGCGTTATAAACTTTAGTGAAACACTTGGAGTTCAAAGTTCTCACAACACACCTAGATAAGTTCCTTTGGGGGTCTACTTTTCAAAATGGTTTCACTTGTGGGGGGTTTCAATGTTTGGGCACATCAGAGGCTCTCCAAACGCGACATGGCGTCCCATCTCAATTCCAGCCAATTTTGCATTGAAAAGTAAAATGGCGCTCCTTCCCTTCTGAGCTCTGCCATGCGCCCAAACAGTGGTTTACCCCCACATATGGGGTATCAACATACTCAGGACAAATTGTACAACATTTTTTTGGAAGTGCATCTGAACAGCAAGGTGGATTGCTGTTGAGGGGAGATAGAGAGGAAAAAAAAAAAAAAAAAAAATCTATAAATCTTCAGCACAGCGAGTGTGAGCGAGCTGAGTGTGAGCGAGCTGAGTGTGACCTGAGCGTAAGTGTGAACGGCGGTAAGTGTGTGACTTGTGATTCAGTGACTTTGGAATCAGGGAGTTTCCAAGGGAGGAATTGCTTCTGTTTTTTTTTTGTTTTTTTTTTTTGGTTTAATTAATACTTTGTATTTATTTTTAATTAACGTTTCTGTGTGGTGCAATCCCCATTAGGAAATGTGCTCCACAATTGTTAATGCCATCCAGTGTACATCTTGCCACATGTATGCAGTCCTTGACCAGCCGGTCGAGGGTGCATACTGCTGTGCGAGATGTGAGCACATTGTGCATTTGGAAACCCAGATACTGGATCTAAATGTGCAGCTGGCAACACTGAGATCCATAGACAATATGGAGAGGAGTCTTCTGCTCACAGAGCAGACGCTCAATGGGATAGATGAGGAGGGGGATGGTAGGATGGAGCTGCAGGACAGTGTGGCAGTTAGCTGGGTGACAGATAGAAGGCGGGGTAGAGGGAAGAGTGCCAGGGAGGCTAGTCCTGATCTGGCACACCCCAATAAGTTTGCTAAGTTGGCAGATGAGGGCGGTGCCAGTACAGGGGTAGCACTGCTGCAGCCAGGCATGTCCTCTGAAAGCCGGAGGAGTGACTGCTCCAGTAAGGAGGGAAATAGGAGAGCAGGGCAGGCCAGACAGGTGCTGGTAGTGGGGGACTCAATTATTAGGGGAACAGATAGGGCAATCTGTCACAAAGACAGGGATCGTCGGACGGTGTGCTGCCTACCTGGCGCTCGAGTCCGACACATCGCTGATCGGGTGGACAGATTACTGGGAGGGGCTGGTGAGGACCCAGCGGTCATGGTGCACATTGGCACAAATGACAAAGTTAGAGGTAGGTGGAAGGTCCTTAAAGATGATTTCAGGGAATTAGGCTGCAAGCTGAAAGTAAGGACCTCCAACGTGGTATTTTCCGAAATACTGCCTGTACCACGTGCCACGCCAGAGAGGCAACGGGAGATTAGGGAGGTTAATAAGTGGCTCAAGAATTGGTGTAGGAAGGAGGGGTTTGGGTTCCTGCAGAACTGGGCCGACTTCTCAGTTGGCTACAGGCTCTACGCTAGGGACGGGCTGCACCTCAATGGGGAAGGTGCAGCTGTGCTGGGGGAGAAAATGGTTAGAAGGTTGGAGGAGTGTTTAAACTAGGGATTGGGGGGGAGGGTATTCATTTTATAGGAGGGGAAGATAGTGCAGATAGAGACCTGGGCACAAATAAGGAAGTTGGGGGTGGCGGTGGCATGGGGGGTGGGGTTAGAACAGTTAGTAATTTAAGAAAGAATAGAGGTACAGAGAGTAACATCAAGTGCATGTATACTAATGCCAGAAGCCTCGCCAACAAAATGGATGAATTAGAACTAATGTTGTTGGAGCATAATTATGACATGGTGGGGATATCTGAGACGTGGCTGGATGAGAGCCATGACTGGGCTGTTAACTTGCAGGGCTATAGCCTTTTCAGAAATGACCGTACAGATAAGCGAGGGGGTGGGGTGTGTCTGTATGTAAAATCGACCTTAAAACCCATCCTGCGTGATAATATAGGTGAATCTAATGAAAATATAGAGTCTCTGTGGGTGGAGATAAGGGGAGGGGGAAAAAATAATAAATTACTGATAGGGGTTTGTTATAAATCTCCAAAACTAATGGAAGCAATGGAGAATATCCTCGTAAAGCAAATAGATGAAGCTGCGACTCAAGGAGAAGTCATTATTATGGGGGACTTCAACTACCCTGAAATAGATTGGGGAACAGAAACCTGCAGTTCCAGCAAAGGTAATCGGTTTTTGACAACTATGAGAGACAATTACCTTTCACAACTGGTTCAGGACCCAACAAGGAGGGGGGCACTGCTAGACCTAATATTAACCAACAGGCCAGACCGCATATCAAATATAAGGGTTGGGGGTCACTTGGGGAATAGTGATCACAAAATAATAAGTTTTCATGTAACCTTTAATAAGATGGGTAGTAGGGGGGGTGACAAGGACACTAAACTTCAGGAGGGCAAATTTCCAACGGATGAGAGAGGATCTTGGTGCAATTAACTGGGACGATATCCTGAGACACAAAAATACACAAAGAAAATGGGAGACATTTATTAGCATCCTGGATAGGACCTGTGCACAGTATATACCGTATGGGAATAAACATACTAGAAATAGGAGGAAACCAATATGGCTAAATAGAGCTGTAAGGGGCGCAATAAGGGACAAAAAGAAAGCATTTAGAGAATTAAAGGAAGTAGGTAGTGAGGAGGCATTAAATAAATACAGAAAATTAAATACATTCTGTAAAAAGCAAATCAAGGCAGCAAAGATTGAGACAGAGAGACTCATTGCCAGAGAGAGTAAAAATAATCCCAAAATATTCTTTAACTATATAAATAGTAAGAAACTAAAAAATGACAGTGTTGGCCCCCTTAAAAATAGTCTGGGTGAAATGGTGGATGAGGATGAGGAAAAAGCCAATATGCTAAATGACTTTTTTTCATCAGTATTTACAAAAGAAAATCCCATGGCAGACAAAATGACTAGTGATAAAAATTCCCCATTAAATGTCACCTGCTTAACCCAGCAGGAAGTACAGCGGCGTCTAAAAATAACTAAAATTGACAAATCTCTGGGCCCGGATGGGATACACCCCCGAGTACTGCAGGAACTAAGTACAGTCATTGATAGACCATTATTTTTAATCTTTAAAGACTCCATAATAACAGGGTCTGTACCACAGGACTGGCGTATAGCAAATGTGGTGCCAATATTCAAAAAAGGGGCAAAAACTGAACTCGGTAATTATAGGCCAGTAAGTTTAACCTCTACTGTGGGTAAAATCCTGGAGGGCATTCTAAGGGATGCTATGCTGGAGTATCTGAAGAGGAATAACCTCATGACCCAGTATCAGCACGGGTTTACTAGGGACCGTTCATGTCAGACTAATTTGATCAGCTTCTATGAAGAGGCAAGTTCAGGACTGGACCAAGGGAACCCAGTGGACGTAGTATATATGGACTTTTCCAAAGCTTTTGATACGGTGCCACACAAAAGGTTGTTACATAAAATGAGAGTAATGGGGATAGGGGAAAATATGTGTAAGTGGGTTGAGAGCTGGCTCAGGGATAGGAAACAAAGGGTGGTTATTAATGGAGCACACTCGGACTGGGTCACGGTTAGCAGTGGGGTACCACAGGGGTCAGTATTGGGCCCTCTTCTTTTTAACATATTTATTAATGACCTTGTAGGGGGCATTCAGAGTAGAATTTCAATATTTGCAGATGACACTAAACTCTGCAGGGTAATCAATACAGGGGAGGACAATTTTATATTACAGGATGATTTATGTAAACTAGAAGCTTGGGCTGATAAATGGCAAATGAGCTTTAATGGGGATAAATGTAAGGTCATGCACTTGGGTAGAAGTAATAAGATGTAGAACTATGTGCTTAATTCTAAAACTCTGGGCAAAACCGTCAATGAAAAAGACCTGGGTATATGGGTGGATGACAAACTCATATTCAGTGGCCAGTGTCAGGCAGCTGCTACAAAGGCAAATAAAATAATGGGATGTATTAAAAGAGGCATAGATGCTCATGAGGAGAACATAATTTTACCTCTATACAAGTCACTAGTTCGACCACACTTAGAATACTGTGCACAGTTCTGGTCTCCGGTGTATAAGAAAGACATAGCTGAACTGGAGTGGGTGCAGAGAAGAGCGACCAAGGTTATTAGAGGACTGAGGGGTCTGCCATACCAAGATAGGTTATTACACTTGGGGCTATTTAGTTTGGAAAAACGAAGACTAAGGGGTGATCTTATGTTAATGTATAAATATATGAGGGGACAGTACAAAGACCTTTCTGATGATCTTTTTAATCATAGACCTGAGACAGGGACAAGGGGGCATCCTCTACGTCTGGAGGAAAGAAGGTTTAAGCATAATAACAGACGCGGATTCTTTACTGTAAGAGCAGTGAGACTATGGAACTCTCTGCCGTATGATGTTGTAATGAGTGATTCATTAATTAAATTTAAGAGGGGACTGGATACCTTTCTGGAAAAGTATAATGTTACAGGGTATATACACTAGATTCCTTGATAAGGCGTTGATCCAGGGAACTAGTCTGATTGCCGTATGTGGAGTCGGGAAGGAATTTTTTTCCCCATGGTGGAGTTACTCTTTGCCACATGGCGTTTTTTTCCTTCCCCTGGATCAACATGTTAGGGCATGTTAGGTTAGGCTATGGGTTGAACTAGATGGACTTACAGTCTTCCTTCAACCTTAATAACTATGTAACTATGTAACATTTGGGGTACAATTTCTCCTGTTACCTTGGTAAAATAAAACAAATTGGATCTGAAGTAATTTTTTGTGAGAAAGTTAAATGTTCATTTAAAAAAAAAATGGTGGTGTAAAAAGGAGAAATCACTGGTCAACTTTTAACCCTTATAACTGCCTAACAATAAAAAAAAATTTGGTTCCAAAGTTGTGCTGATGTAAAGTAGACATGTTGGAAATGTTACTTATTATTTCTCAGTCGCCCATGACAGCACTACCAGAGAGATGGAGTCCGCCCTTCAGGGACAGGAAACCCTACAGGATAAAAGGGCGGTACCTCTCTCCTGCCTCAGTTTTGTTTCCTGTCCCTGACAGGCGAACCCTCAGGATCGGTACCTGTGATCCGGAGCCGACCAGTGGGGGTATGACGGCGGGGAGGCCCCTGTCACCGCTGGTTCGGTGTCCGACGCCGCCGCTTCTGGGTCCGATGGGGCTACAGAGCGGGCGGAGGGAAGCGCCGCTGCCTCCCCAGATTGGGGTAGGGGCTTTGGGACCCGGCGTGCCTCTGCAGAGAGGCCTGCTCCGGAGCGGTGGCCTGGTGTGTGAGAGCACCAAGATGGCCGCCGCACCGGATATAGATGCAGTCTACTTCCGGGTCCCGGGGAACGCGCATGCGCACTGGGGACCAGCGCTTCCCTGCAGACGCAGCCTGGAGGAGGAGTGTTCGGCGCGCATTTTAAAAAGACAGCTGTGAGAGCGCTCGTCGCTGCATACAGTCCCATTATGGCGGACAGCGATGAGCAGCTCCAGTCAGCACAGCCCTTGCAGCCACCAGTGCAGCAACAACAGCGTCACCACCAGCGCAAGTCGGGCGGAAGGACCTCTGCAGGCACCCGAAGTTCCCGTTCCAGGAGCCATTCTACGCCGCAGAGTAAAGCCTCCAATATATCCAGCCAGCCGGCACCTTCTACTTCGGGTCTCATTCAAGATCCCGTGCCTCCTCCAGAACTGGTACTTGTAGCTGCGCAAGATGGGTGAGTGATCTTCGTGAAAGTTCACTAAATAATTAGGGTCCCCCTTTTCCGTTTGTTTTTTAGGCGAGAAAAAAAACGGAAAAAAACAAACATAGAGACTGTCCCTTATGTGGAGAACCCCTAGCACAGAGCTGGGATAAAAAACTATGCGGTTCCTGTATAGGTCAAGTCCTCTGTGAAGAAACCCCTAGTTTTGCCTCTGAATTACGCTCGGTAATTAGATCAGAGGTAGAAACAGCGGTCAAATCCCTTAAAGGGGAAGGGGTTAAGGAGAGAACACCTGTCCCCCTGTCTCATTCTGATCCTTCTAGTTCTGATGAGGATGTGTCAGACAAGGAAGGTTCCTCCTTCTCCTCAGACACTGAGAGTGGAGGCCGCCATTGCTTCCTCTTAGATGAAGTTGATGCCCTCGTAAAGACTGTAAGATCTACAATGGGGGTTCTAGACCCACGTCCTGATAAAACGGTACAGGACATTATGTTTGGCGGCCTGGGCCAGAAAAAACGCAGAGTTTTTCCACTTAATGAAAACGTGCAAGCCCTGATTAAAAAGGAGTGGGAGAAGCCAAAAAGGAAAAATTCATCTGTACCCTCCCTTAAAAGGAAATATCCTTTTGCGGAAGATGACTCTATAGCATGGGATAAAGCCCCTAAACTAGACGTGGCAGTCGCTAAGGCGTCAAAGAAATTTGCACTGCCCTTTGAGGACATGGGTACGCTAAAAGACCCCCTTGATAAAAGAGCCGACACCTTCCTAAAAGGAGCCTGGGAGTCAGCAGGGGGATGTTTAAGACCCGCCATAGCGGCCGCATGTACTTCCAGATCTCTGATGATTTGGTTAGATAATCTGGAGAAACAGTTAAGGGATGGAGTATCCCGGCAAAAAATAATCGAGTCAATTCCCATGATTAGAGGAGCGGCAGCCTTCTTGGCTGATTCTTCGGCGGATTCCATTAAGCTAACTTCAAAATCGGCAGCCCTATCCAATGCAGCGCGTAGAACGCTGTGGCTGAAAAACTGGCCAGGGGATTTACAAACAAAACAAAAACTTTGCTCAATCCCATGTGAGGGGAAATTTCTGTTTGGAGAAACCCTAGATGACATCTTACAAAAAGCTGGGGATAAGAAGAAGGGATTCCCTAACTTGGCTGCTCCATATGTCAGGCGGCCCTTTCGGAACAGAAAATTCTTCCGCAGGCGCCCCCCTAGAGAACAGAACAGGTGGGAGGAGGGGAGAAATAGAGACAGGGGCTTCCTCTTTGGCAACTCCCCTAGAAATAAGAAAACCCCTAAATGACACCTCACCCAGGGTGGGAGGGAGACTGTCTCAATACCTTCCGGCCTGGGAAAAAATCTCCTCGAGTTCTTGGATTCTAAATCTAATAAAAATGGGACTTCAATTAAACTTTACCACCCTTCCTCCCCAACACTATGTCGTCACTCCATTGAAACCTTCAGGACGACAACAACAGGCCTTGGAACAAGAAATCTCAAAACTCATATCCAAGGATGTGATCCGAGAAGTTCCGTTACTGGAAAGAGGGAGAGGATTCTTTTCCCCACTGTTCCTGATTCCAAAGCCGGACGGTTCTTTCCGCACAATAATAAATCTCCGGAAATTGAACAGCTATGTAAGGAATCAAACATTCAAAATGGAATCGATAAGATCCACAATAAAAAACCTGTTTCCAAGTTGTTTCATGGTAGTGTTGGATCTCAGCGACGCGTACTATCACGTCCCCATCCACAAAAACTCACAAAAATTCCTCAGACTGGCAGTAGTCATGGAGGGAGTAGTGAGAGAATATCAGTACAAGGCCCTCCCGTTTGGCATTTCAGTAGCGCCCCGTGTTTTTACCAAGGTAGTGGCAGAAATGATGGCCCACATAAGGGAGGAAGATGTTATTATAATACCATACCTAGACGACTTCCTGATTGTCAGCGACTCAGCCCAACGTTGTCGCCAACAGTGCAGCAGAGTAATAAAAACTCTAACAGAATTAGGTTGGCTCCTAAATCTCCAGAAATCAAAACTGGAACCGACCATGGTACAAGAGTTTCTGGGCCTAACTCTGGACTCGGGTTTACAGGAATGTCGCCTTCCAAACTTAAAGATACAAAAAATACTAAGCATTGTGTCCGCAGCTCGCTCAAACCCTCATATGACCTTAAGGGGAGCGATGTCACTGCTGGGGTCCCTTTCTGCCTGTCTCCCGGCAGTACAGTGGGCTCAGATCCACACGAGAGACCTCCAGTGGGATGTCCTAAAAAATCAGCTTACACTGAAGGGATGCCTGGAAGGTCGCATGACTCTAAGTTCAGACACTATTCGTTCCCTAGACTGGTGGCTAGATTCCAACAATCTATCGAAGGGAGTCCCGTGGGTGATAGATACACATCGGATAGTTACCACGGACGCCAGTCCCACAGGGTGGGGAGCTCACCTGGGAAACAGTGTTACTCAGGGGGTCTGGACAGATCGAGAATACCAGGTATCCTCAAACCAAAAAGAACTTTGCGCAGTAAGCCACGCTCTGTCAGTTTTTCTTCCCAAACTACGGGGACAGCATGTCCGGGTTTTCTCGGACAATCAAGTAGTAGTGGCCTACCTGAACCACCAGGGGGGAACCAGATCACGAGCCCTGATGGATACTACCTCCCAGATCTTCACCTTAGCCGAACATCACTTCCTATCCCTCTCGGCATTACACATAAGAGGCGTAGTGAACAAAAAGGCAGACTTCCTAAGTCGTACCCAGCTGAAACAGGGGGAATGGGCTCTGAACCAAAGGGTCTTCGATCAGATTACAAAAATCTGGGGGGTACCAGTAATAGACCTTTTCGCCAGTCTAGAGAACAGGAAGGTAAAACAGTTTTGTTCCCTAGACCACAGAGGGAACCCCCGAGCTCTGGATGCATTCTCGATTCCCTGGACTCACGGTCTGACATATGCCTTTCCCCCTTATATACTGATACCGGCAGTCCTACGGAAGATAAGACAGGACAGGGCGAGAATCATTCTAATAGCCCCGTTCTGGCCCAAAAGAGCTTGGTTTTCTTGGCTGAGAATTCTATCGGTCACAGATCCCTGGATCCTCCCGGATCTTCCAGACCTCTTATCACAGGGGCCGGTGTTCCACCCTCAGTCGGCAAATCTACACTTGACAGCGTGGAACTTGAGAGGTCACTGCTAAGGGCAAAGGGCTTCTCAGATAAGGTAGTGTCCACACTATTAAAAAGTAGGAAGACAATAACAACTAGAATCTATGGTAAAACTTGGAAAAAGTTTTTGTCCACCTCAGGCGTAACACTACAAGATGAGGTTCCAATAAATAAAATATTAGAGTTCCTACAGAAAGGCTTGGATATGGGCCTCTCGGTAAGCACCCTAAAGGTGCAAGTAGCGGCCTTAGGGGCATTATACAATCATAGTGTTGCCACTAATCCATGGGTAGCAAGGTTTATTAAAGCCGCGGCACGTTCTAGGCCAATAAAAATCAGAAGCCCTCCATCTTGGGACTTAAACTTAGTTCTTTCGGCTATGACAGAACCCCCATTCGAACCCATAGATTCGATACCACTTAAAGTGTTATCTCTTAAAATGGCCCTTCTTACAGCCCTAACATCTGCCCGTAGGATTAGTGACCTTCAGGCTCTATCTGCAAACCCTCCCTTCACACAGATAATGGATGATAGGGTAGTATTGAGGACAGATCCTGCTTATCTACCCAAAATGGCTTCCAATTTCCATAGATCCCAGGAAATAATCCTTCCGTCCTTCTGCCCAAATCCAAAAAATCAAAAAGAGGAAAAATTCCACACCTTAGACGTAAGAAGGTGTCTAATACACTACCTAGAGTCCTCCCGTCAGTATAGGAAGGAAGGATGTCTTTTTATCTGTTTTCAGGGGCCTAGGAAAGGACTCAAAGCCTCAAAAAGCACTATAGCTCGTTGGGTCACTGATGCGATAGCCTTGGCATACTCGTCCACGGGAAATGCAGTTCCTGAAGGACTCAAGGCACACTCTACAAGGGCTATGGCGACCTCCTGGGCCGAAAGGTCGGAGGTACCAATAGATAAAATCTGTAAAGCGGCCACCTGGTCAACACCTTCAACCTTCTTTAGGCACTATCGCTTAGACTTAGCCTCTTCGTCGGACTTAACCTTCGGAAGAAGGGTCTTACAGGCTGTGGTCCCGCCCTAAAGCAATAATCTCTGCAATTCTCTCTGGTAGTGCTGTCATGGGCGACTGAGAAAGTCGTAGTTACTCACCGATAACGGTGTTTCTCAGAGCCCATGACAGCACCTGCTTATTCCCCCCCTTATCACGTGTGCGGTGAGCACCTTATACAAAGTGTGTGTTTTGATTTAGACACGGTGTAATCTTCATAAGTATTTTGCTAAAAATGTGTATTTCTTGTTGTCACTAACCTGGAGGACCTCTGATGCTCTGTAAACAAAACTGAGGCAGGAGAGAGGTACCGCCCTTTTATCCTGTAGGGTTTCCTGTCCCTGAAGGGCGGACTCCATCTCTCTGGTAGTGCTGTCATGGGCTCTGAGAAACACCGTTATCGGTGAGTAACTACGACTTTTGTGTGACATCTCTGTGATCTAAGGGCATGAAAATTAAAAGTTGGAAAATTCAAAAATTCAAAAGTTCAAAATTTTCGCCAAATGTCCCTTTTTTTTTTTCACAAATAAATGCAAGTCATATTGAAGAAATTTTACCACTATCATGAAGTACAATATGTCACGAGAAAACCTTGTCCGAATCACCGACATCCATGCAAGTGTTCCAGAGTTAAAACCTCATAAAGGGACTGTGGTCAGAATTGTAGTAATTGGCCCGGTCAAACCAACCTTGGGGGTAAAGGGGTTAAAAACAGTGATTATGTTTTGCCTCACAGAATCGGCTGTGATCCCTTGCTTTAATGTATGTATAGTAAACAAAATTATAAATAAAATTACCTCTTTGAAAAAACTGTATTTAGTTAATATTTCATGCATTTTAGATTAAAGATGAATCTGAAATGGAAGTACAACAAGCTAAAGAAGTTGATGCAATTCCTGGCCAAAAGAAGAGAGTTGCTCATCCAACACCGAAATGTGATGTAACTATAGCTCTTTTGCCCTTTTCAATAATACTGTTTTGTGTAACTTGCTGCTTGTCAATTTCTATTGTCTTATATTCCTTGGTTTACGAGATTTGCAAGCCCTCTAACTTTTTTTTGCTAGGGCTTCCTCTATAATCTCTCTAGTTTTGCTGACATAAAGAAAATATACTGAGAAGTTTATTTGGCTTCCTTTAAAAAAAAAAAAAAAAAAAAGTCTGTAGTTTCTGTGAATATGAAAGAAGAATTTTCCATTTTAATGTTGATGTGTCTCTGTAACTTTTGCACTACACCCCAGAAGTGGGAAGGTTATGACCAGAAAATATTTTGTGTAAAATGGTGGTTATGCTGCTCTTCCGTTTAACTTGAAGATATAGTGGAGTGTTAAAGCAAGTCTTCATTACCAGTGGACATGCACCGGAATGTGTCATGCATGTATATCACGTGACTTATCCTGGTATCTCAAGCAACTCAACAGCTTCAGTATGATTTTTAAAATGCCTGTCTTTAGAAACCTTCTCGCTCTACAAAAATTTCCTATTACCGTATATACTCGTGTATAAGCCAAGTTTTTCAGCTTAAATTCCCCCCTCGGCTTATACACGAGTCCGTTGTCCCAGAGGGCTGGCGGAGCAGTAGGTCACAGGAGGCAGGAGCCGGCTGCTGTAACTGTGCCCGCTGCTAAAGAGAAATGAATATTCATTTCTCTTATAGGGCGCATAGTGACACCCGCAGCAGCTGGCTTCCAGAAGACATCCTACTCTCCTCCCTGCGCGCCCTTGCTGCATCTTGTTGGTTCCGGCGCCAGCAGCATTTCCAGCTGAGCGATCACGTGGCCCTGCTTATTTAGGTAATGAATATGCACGCCTCTCCACTCCCATAGGCGTGGAGTGAATATTCACTACCTTAATGAGCGGGGCCACATGATCGCTCGGCACGAAGAGCTGCTGGCGCCGGAACGAAATGCTGCAAGTGCGCGCAGGAAGGTTAGTAGGATTTATATATATATATTTTTTTTTTAAACATGCATGCAAGGATAAAGGATAAGGAGCCATGCATACAAGGACAGCGATGGGGGATCCATGCATACCAGGAAAGGGACCGTGGAGCCATGCATACAAGGACAGGGAAACGGGAGCCATGCATTCAAGGACAGAGAAGGGGGAGCCATGCATACCAAGCCAGGGATGAGGGAAGAATGCATATGCAGCGCCCGAGTCTCCTGGTCGTTGCAGTAATGTCATTCCTCCACCAGGGGGGGGTGATATTACGTCTGAAGGTAACAAAGGAGATCTTCCTACCAGGTATCACAAACCATACACCACTCTTCACACTCCAGACCACCAGGGGGAGCCTTGCTCCTATCTACTAGGGCACTCCTCACAGAAGGGTAAAACTGGTGGGCTGGATAGAAAGTGAGTGAGAAGCTGACTGGGCTTTGCCCAGGCAACACCTGTCAGGCAGACAGGGGGAAAGGAGGAACATCTGAGCTGCAGACAAAGGGTCCCTGACAGGGGTGGGATCCTGACAGAGGCCTAGCAGGACAGAAAGCTACGGAGCTGCGCCTGCCCCACGTGCGGCAGCATCCTAAGAAAGGACACAAAGAGAATTGTATTGTAGAGGGTGAGAAACTAAGTCATAGCACAAGGAGAAAACACCAGGAAGAGTTCTGCCCTGAAATAGGCTGCCTCCTTCTGAGGCGCGTAGCCGGTGGCCGGAACACCGAGGGAGTAATTGTCTCTACGCTTTACTTCAGAGACCGGCAGGACAGTCAATTCCAAGTTGGCTGCCCAACCTTAATACCGAAGAAGACACAGTGGCAACTTGTGGGGTCGGGGCGTCTCTAGGGTCCCTATAAACAAGCCTCAGGCCATCACTCATATGGGTTTGTCCTATCCACACCATCCGGGGGACAAAGGAAGAAATTACATCTAGAAAATCTACAAGAGTTGTGAGGACCTTACCGGGAAGCTCAGCAGGGAGGTGCTACAACACACAGGTGCTAGTAGGAAGGCTACTGATTTCCACCTGGATAAGGGGACTCTGGATTTGCCTTCGGACTGGCCGGACTCTGCCTACCCTGTGGTCTGTACCCTGGACTGTGGATGCTGAAGCCTCCAGTAAAAGGTAAAGAGACTGCAACCTTGTGTCCTCGTTATTCTCTGCGCCTTACCTCACCCACCATCACCATCTACACTTCTGGGAAGCCCTGGAGATACACTTCACCTGTGCGAAGGTATACCTTCTAGCTGCCATCACATCACCCCAGCGGACCCCTAAGCAGCGTCGGTCGCCCAGACCGAATACCACAGGAGGCGTCACGAACTTTATACTAACTCTCCCTTTCATTGGACGCCCCTCTAAGGGCCACGGACCGGGTCTGGCCACCGTGCAATCCCCGCAGAACACCGAAGGACCCGGTACCGAGTACCCCATTGCCCTTACTGTGGGGGCGGTCCAACACATACCCGGCCTATACTTGAGTCAATAAGCTTACCCAGTTTTTCTTGGCAAAATTAGGTGCCTCAGATTATATTCTGGTCGGCTTATACTATAGTATATACGGTAGTTGTATAGTTAATGGGAGAGAAGCAGTTGTTGTTATAAAATCCTACATCCTAATTTTCTGTGAGCATGCTGCAAAGAGGAAGCATAGGGAAACCCTAATTTACCCTGGATGTCCCTCGTGACAGCACGAGATGAGGTAGTCCAACTCCTCCCCTAGGGACAGGAAACGCACAAGCATGTAAAAGACCCCCTTCCACCTCACCCTCAGTGTTATTCCTGTCCAGAGCAGGATGGAGCACATTAGAGGAAGCGCAAAGAACTTACCTGGGAGCTCAGTGGGATCGGAGGGGACTGAATCTCTTCTCTTCCTGTTAAGAGGCTCCGGGCTGATGCCTCACTGGTTGGGAGGTCCCTCAGCCTGTAGAGGTGGAGCAGGATGCAGCTCCCAACACTGCTGTTTTCCCTCTATGGAGGTCTCTCAGTTTCATGCTGCTTCCGAATTTCCAGGGACACGTGTACTGGTGTGCATTCCAGCGTGGAACACATTTCCAGCCCGGCACGCCTTCTGATGACGCGCATGCGTTCCAGCCTGGAGTGCACTTACAGTTTAGGCTGGTTTCACATTTGCGGATGGAGGTGCTGCGGAGGGCTGCGTATGTCCTCCTTGAAGCTCCGCCCACCGCTGCACCTCTCCGGTCAGCTCCGCCTACGTAGGCATGCGGCGTGCGTACCCTATATTTACTATTAGGTACGCAGGCCATGCCGATGTATGTTTGCGTCGTTTTGACGGTGCGGCGACCTGCGCCGAATGCAACGATTTGTATTTTGGTGCGCCGCACCGTCAAAATGATGCATGTGGAGGCATACATACATCGGCATGGCCTGCGTACCTAATGGTAAAGATAGGGTATGCACGCCGGCGAAGGCGGAGCTGACCGTAGGAGGTGCGGTGGTGGGTGGAGCTTCACGGAGGACATACGCAGCCCTCCGCAGCGCCTCCATCCGCAAATGTGAAACCAGCCTTAGAGGTACACATCCTATCAGAGCGGCGCATTATGTGTTCCACCCAGGAACGCAAGGAAGTGCTATGGAGGGAATATGAAGGCTACCTGGACAAGGTAAGACCCTATAAAAGGGTGCTAACAGAGGTGTGGTGTGCAGTCTGAACCATGGATACTAATCCTTCACGCTCAGAAGCACCAGCTGAGCAGTCCCTGGCCAGTGTAAGTAAACCCCCATAGCGTCTTTGACCATTTTCATTAGTATGCACCATTTTGCCTAAAAGAGCACAAATTTCCCATTTTAACCCCTTCACCCTGAAGCCTGTCTTCACCTTCTTGACCTGGCCAATTTTTACAATTCTGACCACTGTCACTTTAAGGTCATAACTCTGGAATGCTTGAACATATCCCAGTGATTCTGAGATTTTCTTGTGACATATTGTACTTTATGATAGTGGTAAAATTTCTTTGATATGACTTTTGTTTGATATGTTTGTGAAAAAAAACGGATATTTGGCGAAAATTTCGCAATCTTCAAACTTTTTAATTTTTATGCCCTTAAATCAGAAAGTCATATCACACAATAGTTAATAAATAACATTTCCCACATGTCTACATCAGCACAATTTTGGAAACATTTTTTTTTGTTAGAAAGTTAAGGGTTACAAGTTGACCAGCGATATTTAATTTTAACAAAATGTGCAAAACCATTTTTTTTATGGTCACCTCACATTTGGAGTGACTTTGAGGGGCCTTTATGACAGAAAATACCCCAAAATGACTCCATTCTAAAAACTGCACTCCTGAAGGTACTCAAAACCATATTCAAGAAGTCTATTAACCCTTTAGGTGCTTCACAGGAATTTTTAGAATGTGGAAAAAAATAAACATTTACTTCACAATAATTTTCCTTTAGACCTATATATTTTTTTTATTTTTGCAAAAGTAACAGGAGAAAATGGACCATACATTTTGTGCAATTTCTCCTGAGTATGCCGATACTCCATATGTGGGGGAAATCTACTGTTTGGGCATATGGCAGGGCTTGGAAGGGAAGGAGTGCCTTTTCACTTTTAGAATGTAAAATTTGCTGGCATAATTAGCGGACGACATGTCATGTTTGGAGAGCCCCTGATGTGCCTAAACAGTGGAAACCCCAACAAGTGACACTATTTTGGAAACTAGACATCTAGAAATTGTCTAAATGTGTATTGAGCACCTTGAACCCACAGGTGCTTAACAGAAGTTTATAACGTGGAGCTGTGGAAATAAAAAATTTGTTCCCAGATACAAAATTTGTAGCTAAAAAAGTTTTTATTTTCATGAGGGCAAAAGGAGAAAATGGACCCCAAAGTTTGTTGTGCAATTACTCCTGAGTTCACCGAAACTCTATATGTGGTCAAAAACTACTTTTGAGGCACAGTTCAAAGCTCGGATGGGATGAAGTGCCATATTACTGTGCAGATTTTGCTGCAATTGATTGAGGGTGCCAGGCTACTTTGACACAGCCCCTGAGGTGCCAGAACAGCAGAACCCCCCCCCCCATAAGGGACTCCATTTTGGAAATTATAACCCTTTGGGAATTTATCTACAGATGTATTGACGATTTTGACTCCATGGGTGTTTTCCAGAAACAAGCAGCAGAGGATGTTGCTGAGTCAAAATTGGAAACTGCTGTTGCAGTCACCAGTACATTATGCCCAGCTAATGCTTCTAGACACATGCACCTGTAAATTAGGCGGGCTCTCATCACTACAGAAATGCCAAACATGTGGGCGCTACATGTTTAGGCAAACTGGGGCTCAGAAGGGAGGAGGTGACATTTGGATTTGGGAGTGGATAGTTTGCTGAATTTCTTTTGGGGAATGAGGAGCCATTTTGCTTTTCCAGAGCTTTTGCACTGCCAGTAACGTGGATGCCCCCTATAGTTCCGTTAACAGATGACAGACCTGAGTGGGGACTTGCTTGTTTTTTTGTGGATTGAGTTGAAGCTTTTATTGGGAACATTTTACAAAATGTTTGGGATCACATTTATCTGGCGCTCTATGCTGAGCACGCACTTTTGGGGATTCCATCTAAATCTGAGTGACTTTACAGATGAAACCCCCAAGAGATCCATTCACTATAATGAGGCGGCAGTTACTCTGTACTCCATCTGGCCTCTGTTCAGCGGTGTCCTTTTCAGAAGTGCACAAAACTGTGGCCGATGACACTTTTATGCAATCCTAAAAAGACGGACAGCACAGGATCACGGGTCTCATTATAGAGAATTTTCCACTGGGGTTTCTGTCTGAATCACTTATTACAGAGATTTACACGGAAACCCCAGTGTAATCGCTCAGGAAAAGTGTGCCAAACCTTACTGCGATCTTTGGGAGGCAAAGTGGAAAAAATCAACAGCATGTGAAGAATTATTACAGCGATACCAGATTTATATCAGGTTTTTATTTGGCTGCTGTCACACAAGAAGACTTTTTTTTTTTTTTTGAATTGCGAAATCTATTTTTTTGCATCACCATATTTTGAGCGCTATAATTTTTCCATATCAGACAGTCATGTTGACTTGTTTTTTTGTGGGATGAGTTGACTTTTTTTTTATTGGTATCACTTCAGAAGTGGGTCAGCTGGGATCAGTTTCCCCTAAAAACACTCCGCTGAGATGACAGCAAGAGAGGCTGGGGTGCAGTGGTAGAGGGTTTCCACTTTCAGGGATGATGGAAATCAAGCATCAGCAGCAGTTCCTTGAACCTAAGAGAATTAAAGGCTGTGGAAGAAGCTCTAAAAGCGCTGATCAAAAATCACCACGTTCGTATCTACTCGGACAATGTGACCATAATAGCCTATCTACAACACCAGGGGGGAACAAAGTATGCTGGTCTGAAGGAAATGGCAGCAAGAATTTTCTTTTGGGCAGAGAAAAACCTTCTGTCAGTCACAGCGGTACATCTAAGAAGACAATACTCAGGCAGACTTCCTTAGCAGGAAAGACATACATCCAGGAGAGTGGTGTCTGGACCAAACAGTATTCCGGTCCCTAACCTCAAGATGGGGAACTCCAGAGGTGGATCTGTTTGCCAACGGGCAAAATGCGAAGGCGGAAATGCAGCGCCCCCACTGCCGCAGGGCCGAGGGGTACCCGGTAACGGGCCTCTGAGTCTCTGTTCTGGGGTTGTCACGGTGGCTAGACCCGGTCCGTGACCCTGCTGAGGGGCGCCCAATGAAAGGTGTGAATGGTGGTGGTAGTGCGGTGCAGAAAATAACAAGGACACCAGGTTGCAGTCTCTTTACCTCTTTACTGAAGGCTTCAGGGTCCTCAATCCGGAATACGGTTAACCGGGCTGCGCAAGCCTGGTCGGTCCGATGGCACATCCAGAGTTCCCTTTGCAGGTGGAAATCTGTGCCTACCTGCTAGCGCTTGTGTGTTGTAGTCCTTCCCTGATGAGCACCACGGGATAGTCCTCACAACTGTTGTGTCTGTTTCTCGTGTTCCCTCACAACTCGATTCTGATGTTCTTCCACGTCCCCCAGATCTTATGGTTAGGACGCACCCGTATGACGGGGAGGCTCAGAGCTCTTCCGGGACTCTAGCGTCGCCCCACTCCTGTTGTTACCCCCTGTGTCTTCCTAGGTCAATTGGGTGAGACAGCCCGCCTATAACTGACTGTCCTGCCGTAGGTTTTGAAGTTTGGCTTGGAGCTCTATACTTCCTCGGCGTTCCGGCCACCGGTTATGCGCCTCAATAGGATGTTGCCTCGTCTTACAGCACGACTCCTACTGGTATTCTCCTTGTTGCGTTGATCTCGTTTCTCACTCAGCACAATATACCTCGCTTCTTGTCCTTTCTTGGGGTACCGCCGCTATATCGTGCAGGCGCGGTCCCATAACGTTCTCTCTGGTTGCTAGGCCTCGGTCAGGATCCCACCCCTGACAGGGACCCCTCTGAATCTTCCCCTACAACACCCTCTGCCACAAGGTGTTGCCTGGTTCCAACCCAGTCAGCTTTCTTTTCTAACTTCCTGCCTAACCCCCAGTTTTACCAGATTGTGAGGAGTGGCCTAATAAATAGAACCCTTAGCTCCCCCTGGAGGCCAGACTGTGAAATGTATTGGTGTCTGTGATACCTGGTCAGATGAACTCCTTCAGTGCCATCAGACGTACCATAGCCCCCCTTAGTGGCGGAGCTACAGTACTGCAACGACCAGGACTCTGGGGCGCTGCAGAAACATTCTTCTCCCTTTATCACATGGATGGGGCGCAGGGAATAGATGCCTTCTCACAACTGTGGAGGTTCAACCTCGCGTATGCATTTCCACCCATCCCTATGCTGGCAAAAACACTACAAAAGATCAGGACACAGAGTTACCACAATCTTAATCGCCCCACTGTGGCCCGGGAGGAGTTGGTACAGTGCCCTGATAGACATGGCTCTGGAAGGTCCCTACCTTCTACCTCAAAAAGTCGACCTCCTTCACCAAGGTCCCGTAATGCATCTGGACCTTCGCAGATTTAACCTGGTGGCATGGCTACTGAAGCCAGAATTTTAAGAGCCGAAGGACTCTCGGATGAAGTGATCCAGACCCTCCAAAAAAGCAGGAAGCCAGTAATCAACGCCATCTATGCGAAGGTGTGGAAAAAGTTTACGTCCTGGTACTCCCCAGGAATCCCAGACCCCTTCAATCCCAATGTAGCGTGAATCTTAGATTTTTTACAAAAAGGTTTAGAAATGGGCCTTACCTCTAGCACACTCAAAAAGTGCAAGTATCGGCCCTTAGCACCTTTTTTTTATTTAAATTTAGCCAGCCACCACTGGATCAAGCACTTCATGACAGCAGCGTCCAGAATTCGTCCTAGACTCCGTAGTAGGGTGCCTTCTTGGGACCTCAATACCGTGCTTAACAGCCTAACCCAAGATCCATTTGAACCCCTGGAATCTATGAACATAAAAAACCTAACTCTTAAAACAGTTTTTTTAGTCACAATCACTACGGGTAGACGTATTGGAGAGTTGCAGGCCCTGTCGATACAGGAACCTTATCTGATGTTCACTGCGGATAGCATTATACTAAAACTAGATTAGTCCTTTCTACCTAAAGTGGTCTCAGATTTCCACAGGGATCAGGACATTGTACTGCCCTCATTTTGCCCAAACTCCTCCAACCGTAAGGAAGAGCCTTTCCACACCCTTGACGTTTGCAGAGTGGTCCTATTTTACCTACGACAGACTGATGCCTGGCGAATCGATCAAAATGTATTCATCCAGTTCTCCGGTCGAAACAAAGGCAAGGAGGCAAAAAACACTATCGCAAATTGGATCAAACAGTCTATTTGCCTGGCTTCTTCATCACAGGGATTTTATCCACCTACTTTACTGAAGGTGCACTGTACCCGGGCAATGGTAGCATCATGGGCAGAGAGGGTGAATGCTTCATCAGAGCAGATATGCAGAGCCGCCACCTGGTCGTCCATCCACACGTTCACCAGACATTACAGGCTAAATTTCAATAGGGATTTAACATTTGGCAGATGAGTTCTGCAGGCCGTGATCCCTCTCTGGAGAAATTAGCTGTTGGTACTACTCCGAAGTGGCTGTCGTGGAAGGTGACTAGAGAAAATAGAATTAGGCTTACCGGTAATTCGGTTTCTAGGAACCTTCCATGACAGCACTTTTGTGGTAACTATACATGCTAGTGTGACCAGGAAAACACTGGTGGTTGCAGGAAGGGGAGGGGTATTTAACCTCTTTGTGTTCCTGTCTCCTGTTAGGGCGGGGAAGACAACCTCCGAAGTGGCTGTCGTGGAAGGTTCCTAGAAACCGAAATTACCGGTAAGCCTAATTCTATTTTTACATTTTCACACAAGTGGGTAAAAATGGCACCACTATTTGTTCCACAATTTCTACTGAACGTGGCAATACCCTATATGTGGCTGTACAGTACTGTTTAGCCATATGGCAAGACTCCAGAAGGGACAGAGTGCTATTTGCTTCCCAGAGCAGATTTTCCCAAAATAGTTTGCGGACTCCTTATACTGAGACCCTAATTGCTAGAAGAGCAGAACACCCCCCCCCATAGTGACCCCATCTTGGAACATTATACCTCTTTGGGAATTTATCTACAGGTGTTTCTGGAAAACACTCATGGAGTTAAAATAAACAGCAGTGGATGTTGCTGAGTGAACTGCCGCTGTAGTGACCAGTACGTTTTCCCCCGCTCATACTTCTGGAGACATGCGCCCATAAGTTAGGTGGGCTCTCATCACTACAGAAATGCCAAACATTTAAGCTATATGTGGTTTAGGTACACTGTGGGGCTCAGAAGGGAGGGGGTCACTTGGATTTGAGAGACCAGAATTTTCTGAATTTCTATTGAGGGGCAAAGGGCAATTTTGCTTTTCCAGAACCTTTTGTAGTGTGGATTGCGCTGAAGCTTTTGTTAGGAACATTTTACATAACATTTATGATCATTTATCCGGCGCTCTACACTTAGCACTTGCTTTGGAGTTTCCATCTAAATCTGAGTGATACGATTCAGCTGAAACCCCCAAGGGATCCATTCACTATAATGAGGCAGTAGCGTTACTCTGGGCTCTGTTCAGCGGTGTCCTTTTCTAAGGTGCAGAAAACTGTGGCTGACAGCACTTTTATGCAATCCTAAAAAGACTGACACCACCGGATCATAGGTCCTATGTTGCCCACAGTGCCTCCATCTGCCTCATTATAGGGAATCTACCACTGAGGGTTCTTTCTGAATTATGTATTTCAGAGATTTACACAGAAGCCTCGGTGCAAGTGCGCCACGCAGAGCGCAGGATAAATGTCTGCTGAGGCTTACTACATTCTTTGGGAGGCAGAATGAACAAACAGCAGGTGAATTGGTTTTATTTTTTACGCCGTTCTTCATGCGGTATAGGTGACTAGGTGACTTTATTCTTCGGGTCGGTGCGATTACAGCAATACCAGATTTATATTGGGTTTTTGTTTGTCTGCTGTCACACACTAAACACTTTGTATTTCGAAAACTAGTTTTTGCATCACCATATTTTGAGCTATAGTTTTCCATATTTCCGCTGACTGTCACGTGATGGCTTCTTTTTTTTTTTAGCAGGACGAGTTGATGTTTTTATTGGTAGCATTTTTCAGACATGTGACGTTTTTTGATTGCTTTCTACTCCGATTTTTGCGAGACAGAATGAACAAGCAATTCAGGATTCTTTATTTGTTTTGGAGGTGGGGGGTGTCATTCCACATAAGGCAGTTTTAGTCTCTGGGTCAGTGTGATTACAGCGATACCACAGTTATCTTTTTCATGTTTTGTCATGCCGCTTTTTACACAATAAAAACTATTTTACAAAGAGAATTATTATTTTTGCATCACTTTATTCTGACAGCTATAACTTTATTTCCAGGACGTCCCTCCTGATGGCACAATCAGGAGGTTGTCCTTCTTATCCTTGATAGGGACAGGAACACATTAGAGGTTAAAAGGCCCCTTCCTCAACCACGCCTCAGTGTTTTCCTGTCCCTATCAGGGACAGACGCAGAAGAGGACTATCCTACCGGATGGCTCCCAGGCAAAAAAGACCACAATGGGCAATGGAATCCAGTTCAGAGGGGGAGGAGACCTCAAACTACACTACCCTAAATAAGAGGGAAGTGAAGATTTTGTTATTCTCCCAGAGGAAAAGTACCTTTTCTCTTGGGAAGATACTGACACTATCATCAGCTGTCAGAAATACTATGAAGGTGGAGGATACCCACCAGGCCCCTTCCTCAGTACAGGATGAAATGTTCAAGGGTTTAAGGAGCCGTATGAACAAGGTGTTCCCTGTCAATAACCATATTAAGGCCATGATCCTGGAGGAGTGGGA
This sequence comes from Ranitomeya variabilis, assembly GCF_051348905.1. Taxonomy (NCBI): domain Eukaryota; kingdom Metazoa; phylum Chordata; class Amphibia; order Anura; family Dendrobatidae; genus Ranitomeya; species Ranitomeya variabilis. The sequence goes on from NC_135232.1 coordinate 427,863,928, forward strand.
AGACATGGAAAAGAGGTTGACAATTCCAAGAAGTTTCAGATCACATCTACCTTTTGTGTCTGAGGACATACAATTATGGGAAAAGATCCCTAAGGTAGATATCCCTTTAGTGAGGAAGCAAAGAAAACGGCTATCCCCTTTGAAGACTCATCTTGCCTTAAAGATCCTATGGATAGAAAGGCAGAGTGTTTTCTCAAAAAACATGGGAGACCTCTGCAGCCATAATTAATGTTTAATATCTCATCTACCTCTGTGGCAAGGTCCATGAATATATGGATGGAAGAGTTGGAGGCTCAGCTAAGGAAGACGCTCAGGGAGGAGATCTTGGAATCTGCCTTTACCTAAGATGGCAACAGGTTTTATAACTGACGCTTCAGCAGAATCGATTAGATTTGCCGCAAGGGCTCTAGTCAATATGGCTAGGTGAGCAATATGGCTGAAAACTTGGTCAGGGGATTGTCACTCGAAAAATAAATTGTGCTCCATACCTTTTTCTGGCCTTCGAGTGTTTGGTACTGTACTGGACGACATGTTGGAAAGGGCGTTGGATGAAAAAAAGAAGTTTGCGGAAGAGAAAACTTACGTTTCATACTTTCTGAAGCCTTATTCCCATCAGAGACCAGAATACAAATGGAAAGGGAAGACCGGTAGATGGCGCTACCCAAAGGGCAGTAAAGGGTGAAGTTTATTTTCTGGTTCTGCCAATAGTTCACGTAAACAATAATGCATGAAAAGTGGGGGGAAGACTCCAAAACTTTCTTCCAGCATGGGCAAAGGTATCAAGAAACCAGTGGATACTGCAAATGGTTGCAGAGGGTTACAAGTTGCAATTCGTGCAGATACCCCAGGGAAGCTTCCACCTGACAACTATCCAATCTCCCAAGGTCACAAGAAGGCTGCATGCAGACGTAAAGAAATTGGTGGTTTCAGAAGCAGTGGTTCCAGAAGCAGTGGTTCCGGTACCAGTCAGAATGGGGTCTCTGTTACTATTCAGTCCTATTCTCAATAAAGAAACTGGATGGAGACTATCGCACCATAATAAATCTAAAGTAATTTCATAGATGGGTATCATACAAAAATCAAAATGGAGTCTATAAGATCTATGACTCCAATGATCAAGGAGAATATGGTAATGTGCAAAGAAGCGTATTATCACATGCCTATTCATCCTTACAGTCAGCAGTATCTAAGCTGTGCGGTGGTAGAGGTAAAAATTCAACATTACCATTTGGTCTTTCCTCAGCGCCACACTTTCACCAAGCTGGTGGCAGAATTTATGGCCTTTCTCAGAGAGCAGGGAATATTAATTGTCTAGTATCTGGATGACTTCCTGTAGATGGCAGAGTCCCCCCAGCCACTAAGGACCAGTTTAATGTCAACCATCTTAGTGTTTAAACAAATTAGGGTGGATTATAACCTGGGGAAAATCAGATTTGGTGCAAGGAAAGTCTTAGAAGCAATTCTCTTGGACTCTGAACAGCAGATGTCCTTCCTGCCAGAAAGGAAATAGGAGGAACTCGGGAACAAGGTCTTAACCTTCAAAAGGAGATCTCAAGTGTCCATCAGAGAGGCTGAGGATTCTGGCACTGATGACTCCTATTCCAGGGGTCTAGTGGTGTCAATTCAACTCAAGACAATTGCAGCATCAGGTTTTGACAACCTGTAACAGAAGGACAGATGGGCTAGACAAAAAGTTGACTGTCAGCAATAACAAGAAGGTCGTTTAACCTGGTGGATGTCCATGACCAACCTGAAAAGGGAGAAGGTCCCTGTTTATATTGATCATCAGACGCAAGCGGCAGTGGCTGGGGGGGCCCAGGTTCAGGATCAGTGCATACAGGGCACCAGGCAAAGATCATATCCTCCCAAATCATCCAACCTCCGAGAGCTTCAGGCAGTCTGGGAACTGCTAAAGCGATGTGGGCCAAGTCTAAAAAAAAAAACAAAAAAAAAACAAAAAAACACATCAGGATTCTGTCAGACAATATTACTACAGTGGCCTTTCTCAACATCAAGGGGGTCCAAGATACCACCTCTTGCAGACTGTAGCACGGTAGATCTCCCTTTTGGGTAGAGGAAACGGTGCTATCAGTGACCGCAGTACATCTGAAGGAGTCTTAAAATGTGGTAGCAGACTTTCTCAGCTGGGAAACAAGTCAACAGTCAGAATGGGAGCTGAACTGGGAAGAATTCAACCACATAATGTGCCCACGGGGTACCCCCCCCCCCCAGGTGGACCTGTTTGCTACAAGAATTGCAAAAGTGCAGAGAATTTTTCTTAAATCGGGAAGACAGGGTGCTGAGGAAGATACAGTAGGATCAGGCCACGGTGATCATATTACCATTTTGGCCCAGAAGGAGCTGGTTTCCCCTACTAAGAAGGATGGCCATAGAAGATCCCGTCATCCTTGCAGAGAGGCACGATCTTCTGTTTCAGGGGCCAATACACCATCCCAATGTGAAGCTCCTACAGTTGTTTGCCTGGATCCTGAGCGGCAGATCTTGAGGTCTAGAGGTCTCTCAGATTCGGTCATAACAATGACACAAAGGAGTAGGAAAACAGTAACATCGGCGATATATACAAAACTATGGAAAACATTTTGTGCCCAATATCCCGAGGTGAGAATAGTGCTATCTAAGCCTGATACTCCCAAAATCTTAGAATTCCTTCAAGCGGGGTTTGAGAAAGGACTAAGACCACAGCACTCTGAAAGTGCAGATCTCTGCTCCTGAGAGAGTTTATGGACTATCCATTAGCAGGACATCCATGGATAGAACGGTTTGTGAGGGCCACAGGCAGAAAAGGACCCATGGTTGGAGCCTACGCCCTACCTTGGGATTTGAACACGGTCTTAAATGGATTATGCAAATCACCATATGAACCACTTGAAGGTTCACATATAAAATATCTCTCCCTTTTAAAACTGCATTCCTGGTTGCCATAACAGCCAGACAGATTGGGGACATACAGGCATTCTCCATAAAAAGCCCATACCAAAGAATCATAGATGACTGCATTATTCTTAGATTAGACCCTGCGTTCTTGCCAAAAGTAGTGATATCCTTTTAATGAGTCAAGAGGGAGTCTTGCCTTCCTTCTGCCAGGACCATGAAAATAGTCAGGAACGGTCTTTTCATTCCTTAGACATCAGTACATCGACACTTGGAATCCTCAAAGGACTGGCTAATAGATCCTAATCTGTTAATACAGTTTTGGGGGAAAAAATATGAAAAAGATGTCAAAAGAGACGTTGGCACGATGGGTCAGATCAGTCATCAGCCTGACCTACACATCAAAAGGGAGGTCTCCTCTAGTTAATGTCAGATCCCCTTCCACAAGAGCAGTGGCCACATCTTGGGCAGAGCAAGCAGGGGCCTTGGTGGACTAAATCTGCAGTGCTGCAACTTAGACAAATCTAAATACCTTTTGCAGGCACTATAAACTGGATGTTTTATCTGCCCAAAAGATGGTGTTCGGAAGGAAGGTCCTCCAAGCAGTGGTCCTGTTCTGAATGTGTCCTCTGGCATTCTCCGAATGGTGGTGTCAGGAGGAATGTCCTGGAAAGTAGGCATTAGATCTACCAGTAATAGGTTTTCTAGGAGTCCGTCAAGATGGCACCAATTACATTCCCTCCCTTAATTCCTATCGAATATGTGACTGTAACGTATGTAGAAGGAAAACTAAATAAAATAGAGTTGCATCCATTAGGTGGTAAAAGAAAACACCTGATCATTCCTGCTATGCCACTTTGCATTAATTACTAAAAATCACCTGAAGGGTTAATAAACTACCTGACAGAGGTTTTTAATATGTTGAGGGGTGCTGTTTTTAAAATGGTATCCCTTTTGGAGTTTTCCAATATATAGAACCCCCAAAGTGACTTCAAACATGGATATGTCCCTCAAAGAAATACATTTTGTGAATTTCCTTGAAAAATGAAAAATTACTGCTACATTTTTAAACTTCCTAAAATGCTAACAAATTAAAATGTTTTAAAAATGGTGCTGATGTGAGGCAGACATGTGGGAAATGAAATTTATTAATGTTTTTCTGTGGTATGACTATCTGGATTAAAGGGATAATCATTCAAAGTTTGAAAATTGCAATTTTTTTTTTTTACATTTGTCAAATTTCTGATTATTTTTTGTTATAAATTAACACTAAACATATCAATGTAAATTTACCATTATCATAAATTTATAATGTACCGAAAAAACATTCTCAAAACCACTGGGGTTTGTTGAAGCATTCCAGAGTTATCACCTCATAAAGTGACATTGGTCAGAATTTAAAAAATTGGCCCAGTCACTAAGGGGTTAACTCGGCAAGATGGCACAGGTCCAGGCTTGCCAAGACATGGGTTCTTCTTTGAGGCTCTGGCTTTGAAAACAATGCTTCACTTGTTAGTATTAACCCCTTAATTTTCCCCTTTATTCATTTGTTCCTTTTTTAGTTTAATTATTGCTATATTTCACACGCCTTCTGGGGTGTGCTTTGTGGTACTCGCCTTTCTAGAATCTGCTCAGGTTGTCTTACTGGGCAGATTTGGGAGATGTGACTAGATTGGTGGAGAGCAGTTTGATCAGGAAGATTTGTCTTTTATAAAGCGGTCCAGTCAAATGTTTGTCATGTGAAGCAGCAGCTGAAGCGTCCCTCCTAAGATCTAAAATAAGTGTTTTAATATTTGGAAAACAGACCCTACACTCTTTGACAACAGGCTGAATAGATTTGAATTCAAGATTTTTGAATTGACGCGGTTTATGTAGGTTTTTTTTTGCAAATTTAATGTCATACTGAATTTTCGGAAATGTGGTTTTTGAAATTGAGTTTGATTGTGCATAGATAAAATATTAACAGATTCTCTTGTGACATATCTGTTTTAAGAAGCCTGTACTTCTGAGTTGAATGGTGTTTTTCCATTTCTCTATCTTGTTTCTTACCTGAGTAGAAACGTAAAGGCATGCAACACAGAAATTCACTTTTTTTTTTCACAACTTTGAATATTAATTTTAAAAAAATAAAATGTATAGAATTTGTATTCTTATTATTTTGCATCCTCTAACATAGTATTACAAAAAAACATATTCTCAAAAGAATTAAAAATATAGTGGTAATATTCATTGGTTCACTTGACATGGAATGACCCGATTGCAGTTCTTGCTGCTAAGGGTGGCCATCCAGTTATTAGGTTAAGGGGAACCTGTCACCCCCAAAATGGAAGTTGAGCTAAGTCCACCGGCATCAGGGGCTTATCTACAGCATTCTGTAATGCTGTAGATAAGCCCCCGATGTATCCTGAAAGATGAGAAAAAGAGGTTAGATTATACTCACCCAGGTCCCGCTGCGGTCCGGTCTGATGGGCGTTGCGGTCTGTGTCCGGCGCCTCCTAGCTTCATACAATGACGTCCTCTTGTCTTCACGCTGTGGCTGCGGTGCAGGCGTACTTTGTCTGCCCTGTTGAGGGCAGAGCAAAGTACTGCAGTGTGCAGGCGCTGGGCCTCTCTGACCTTTCCCGGCGTTTGCGCACTGCAGTACTTTGCTCTCCCCTCAACAGGGCAGACAAAGTACGCCTGCGCCAGAGCCGCAGTTTGACTACAAGAGGACGTCATTGGAAGAAGATGGGAGGCCCCTGAACGTGACGCCCACCGCTAGAGTTGAGCGACTTTTACTTTTTTAGGATGGAGTCGGGTTTCGCGAAACACGAAACCCAATGCAAGTCAATGGGGAATCAAAGTCTGCAGAGTGGAGGACCGGAAAACGCCTACAGTGCCCATTTTAATGCCAAAAACATCAATTCTTATTACTGAAGCTTGTCAATCCTAATTTACTTTATAATAATAGTTAGGCATTGAAAACTTGGGGTCATTTGGCTAAATTTGTGGGGGGGTAGGGCTGGCTCAAGTTTTTCGTTGGCCCAGGAAACGTGGTGGAATACGTCATGGCAGTGGAACAGGGAGAGGTAAGCATTTAAACTTTGCAAGTGCTGTGATCCTGAGCAAGAAGGGCGGCCCACTCGTTCGCATTGGCACTGGCACAGGGCCCCTCAAAGTACGGCGGTGTATGACAGCGGGGGCGCCTCCCACCGGCGGAGACACTTTTGCGTACTATGAGGGGCCCTGTGCCAGTGATGTTGCCAACGAGTATGCCCCCCCACCTGATGAAGGAACCTGCACTTTCATCTGCACCTTCCTCTTTGTCCCTGTGTAAGGTGGTATAGTATGCGGGAAGGGGAACCTGACTTTCAGTAGGGTCAGATTCCGGCTGTGTAGTTAAAGGGGAATGTAGTGGTCTGGGTCAAAGTACCAGCAGAGTCATCTAGCAGTGGCTGGGCAATGGGCAGGATGACGAGGAAACACAGATATATGCCCAAATAATAAAGTAGGCTAAATGCAGTTCAAAACTGGTAACAGGAGTACACAGGCGGCATAGCTTTGTTCAGCGGAGGACAACTGTAAGGAGTGGCGCAGACAGACTTAGTAGGCCTAAAATAAAAAAGTAGGCTACATGCAGTTCAAAATTGGTTACAGGAGTACACAGGCGGCATAGCTTTGTTCAGCGGAGGACAACTGTAAGGAGTGGCAGACACAGTTAGTAGGCCCAAAAAGTAGGCTAAATGCAGTTCAAAACTGGTAACAGGAGTAAACAGGCGGCAAAGCTTTGTTCAATGGAGGACAGCTGTAATGTGTGGCGCAGACAGACTTAGTAGGCCTAAAATAAAAAAGTAGGCTACATGCAGTTCAAAATTGGTTACAGGAGTACACAGGCGGCATAGGTTTGTTCAGTGGAGGACAACTGTAAGGAGTGGCTGACAGTTAGTAGGCCAAAATAAAGTGATGTAAATGTCTGCCCCAAAAAATGTTCATAAATAAACAGGTGGTATAGCTAGGTACGGAGGTGGGCTCCTCTGCTGAGTAGCAGACAGTGGTAGTTGGCGCAAAGTATTAACTGGTCTAAATGGAGGCCAGGCCCCCTGTATATTTTTGCTATCATCTATCATTTCAACAAATTTGTATTGGCAGTGCCATTGAAGGATTTAACAGCACAGACTAAACAGTGGTGGAGCAGGGAGAGGTAAGTATTGCAAGTGGTAGAGCACTGTTCGACCTGGGGGGGGGGGGGGAACACTCTCGTGGGCGGCGGTACTGGCACCGGGCCCCTCATATTACGACGGTGTGTCTGATGTTGGTTGTGCATCACCACCGTCAGAGACACTTCATTGTACTATGAGGGACCCTGTGCCAGTGCCGTCGCCCAAGAGTGGGCACACCCACCTGTCCAGGCAAACGGCACTCGCACGGGTGCTTGCGCTAGGTGGTGACCACGGCCCTGTGGGGGCAGTCAGCCCATTTAGGGAGATAAAAAAATGGCCTATGGTGGACATTCAGCAGCTGCAAATGGAGGAATTGGGTCAGTCAGTCAGAGGAGGCCAAAAGCAAGACATTTTCCAGGCAAGCTACGTGTCAGCAGGGGAAGGTGGGGCAAAATAATTTGAAATCCATGATTGGTTCATTTTAATGAAGGTTAGATCATCAACATTTTGGGTAGCCAGAGGAGTCCTTTTTTCGGTCAGTATTGAACCAGCAGCACTGAAGACTTTCTGATAGCACACTAGCAGCAGGGCAAGCGAGCTCCTGTAATGCATATTCTGCCAATTCAGGCCAGGTGTCTATTTTAGATGCCCAGTAATCAAAGGGGAATGACCTGTGAGGGAGAACATCGATAAAGGAGGAAAAATAGTTAGTAACCATACTGGACAAATGCAGTCTCCTGTCACTTTGAATCGTGCAGCAGTACCTGTCGTGTCTGCGGTCATTGCGAAATCACTCCACAACCTGGTCATAAAACCCCTGTGTCCAACGCCACTTCTGAATTGTGCACCCCTAACACCTCTGCCATGTTGCCCCCTACAGCTCATGTGAGAGCCATCACCGCCGCTGTGTGCTGGCAATGCCTGAACCAAACGGTCTACAAGAGTTGCTTGTTTGGTAGCCAATATTTGGTCAAGGTTCTCATGTGGCATGATATTTTGTAATTTTCCTTTATATCGTGGATCCAGGAGGCAGGCCAACCAGTAATCGTCATCGGTCATCATTTTGATAATGCGGGGGTCCCTTTTTAGGATACGCAAGGCATACTCAGCCATGTGGGCCAATGTTCCAGGTGTCAATTCACTGCTTGTGGTTTGAGGAGCACTTTCTTGCAAATCAACATCACTTGTGTCCCGCAAAAACCCTGTACCTGACCTTGCAACGCCACCAGTTTCTAATGCCCCCTGAGAAGCATCCTCCTCCCATAAATATTCATCCCCATCATCCTCCTCCTCCTCTTCGTCCACCACCTCATCCAGGAGAGTTCCCTGAGCAGGCAATGGCTGACTGTCATCAAGGCTTCCCTCCTCAGCTGCAGACGCCTGCTCTTTAATGTGTGTCAAATTTTGCATCAGCAGACGCATTAGTGGGATGCTCATGCTTATGATGGCGTTGTCTGCACTTACCAGCCGTGTGCATTCCTCAAAACACTGAAGGACTTGACAGAGGTCTTGTAGCTTCGACCACTGCACACCTGACAACTCCATGTCTGCCATCCAGCTGCCTGCCCGTGTATGTGTATCCTCCCACAAATACAATACAGCACGCCTCTGTTCGCACAGCCTCTGAAGCATGTGCAGTGTGGAGTTCCACCTTGTTGCAACATTGATTATTAGGCGGTGCTGGGGAAGCCTCAGCAATCGCTGATGGTTCAGCATATGGCTGGAGTGTACGGGTGACCGGCAGATGTGCGAGCAAAGTCTTTTCACCTTCAGGAGCAGGGCTGGTAACCCCGGATAATTTTTCAGGAAGCACTGCACCACCAGGTTCAAGGTGTGAGCCAGGCAAGGTATGTGTTTCAGTTCTGAAAGGGCTATGGCAGCCATAAAATTCCTTCTGTTATCACTGACTGCCTTGCCTGCCTCAAGATGTACACTGCCCAGTCATGACTGAGTTTCTTGCTGCAAGTACTTGGACAGAACTTCCGCGGTGTCTGTTGTCGCCCAAACACTTCATTTCCAACACAGCCTGCTGACGCTTACCACTAGCTGTTCGATAATAGGACACCTTGTGTGCAACACTGGCAGCTGCGGATGGAGTGGTCCTGCGACTGCCCTCTGTGGACGAGCTCTCGCTTCTGGAGGAGGAGGAGTGAACGCCTACAGCCAACTGTTTCCTAGACCGTGGGCTAGGCAGAACTGTCCCACTATGGCTGTCCCCTGTGGACCCTGCATCCACCACATTAACCCAGTGCGCCGTGATGGACACGTAACGTCCCTGGCCATGCCTACTGGTCCATGCATCTGTTGTGAGGTGCACCTTTCTACTGACTGATTGCCTCAGTGCATGGACAATGCGGTCTTTGACATGCTGGTGGAGGGCTGGGATGGCTTTTCTCGCAAAGAAGTGCTGACTGGGTAGGTCATAGCGTGGTACTGCGTAGGCCATCAGGGCTTTGAAAGCTTCGCTTTCAACCAACCGGTAGGGCATCATCTCTAACGAGATTAGTCTAGCAATGTGGGCGTTCAAACCCTGTGTATGCGGATGAGAGGATGAGTACTTTCTTTTCCTAATGAGAGTCTCTTGTAGGGTGAGCTGGACTGGAGAGGTGCATATGGTGGAACTAGCGGTGGTGGTGGTGGACATGGCCGATTGAGAGAGGGTTGGTGATGGTATTCTTGATGTTGACCTACATACAGTGTTTCCTACCAAAAACCTTGTGATTCCCTGACTGCTTTGGCTGTTGTGAATGCCGTTCTTGGGCTCCATCCTGTGGTTGCGAATGGTATTTTTGGAAGTTCTGCTCTTGGGCTCCCTCTGGTGGTTTCAAGTGGAACTTAGCAGCTGCTTTCACTAATCGGTTCCCTGGCCTTGTTATTTAACTGGGCTTTTGGCTGTAGTTGATGCCAGCTGTCAATGTTTCTTCCTGTGGATTCAGTCCTTTCCTGGAAGTTCTCTGTTGGCCAGTCCATTTCAGCTTAAGATAAGTTCTGCTAGTTTTTGGGTGTTTCCCTGCTTTTGACCTTCTGTTCAGTTTAAGTTATGTCTCTTTTGTCCAGCTTGTCATTATGAAATATTCCGGCTAGTTGGAAGCTCTGGGGTTGCAGATTTGTCCCTCCACACCGTGAGTCGGTGTGGAGGTTATTTTTGTAAACTCTGCGTGGACATTTAGTTTTTATACTGACCGCACAGTAGCCTTTTCTATCTCTGTCTATTTAGATAGTATTGGCCTCCTTTGCTAAAATCTAGTTTCATTTCTGAGTTTGTCATTTCCCTCTTCACTCACCGTCAATATTTGTGGGGGGCTATCCTTCCTTTGGGGGTTTCTCTGAGGCGAGAGAGTTTTCCGTTTCCATCTTTAGGGGCTAGTTCTTAGGCTGTGAAGAGGCGTCTAGGCAGAGATAGGAACGCTCCACGGCTATTTCTAGTGTTGGTGTTAGGAGTAGGGATTGCGGTCAGTAAAGCTACCACCTCCTCAGAGCTTGTACATTATTTGTTTTACCCACCAGGTCATTTCAGTGCTGCTCCGTAATCACTAGGTCATATCAGTGATTTCTGTCTGTGGAGCTGCCACCTCCTCTGAGCTTGTCCATGATTGGTTTTACCCACCAGGTCATCTCAGTACCGCTCCGTAACCACCAGGTCATAACAGTACAGCTGGCCCACAATGTGTTAAATGCATCTCAAAAGAGGGAAGAGAAAGTTCTGAGTCATTTTTTTCTTGTTACTTGTTTCGTCTTTTTTTTTTTCCCCTTGATTTTTGGATGGTGCAGGAGCTTGGTGCTGATATGGATGTTCAGGGTCTGTCTGCACGTGTTGATCATCTCGCTGCAAGGTACAGAGTATCCAAGATTATGTTGTTCAAACTCCTGTTTCTGAGCCTAGAATTCCTATCCCTGATTTGTTTTCTAATCTGATCTAGGTTTCTGAACTTTAAAAATAATGGCAGATTGTTTTTTTGCTCTGAGACCCTGTTCCTCTGGTGACCCCATTCAGCAGGTGAAGATTGTTATTTCTCTGCTGCGTGGCGACCCGCAGGATTGGGCATTCTCCCTTGAGCCAGGAAATCCTGCATTGCTCAATGTAGATTCATTTTTTTCAAGCACTTGGATTGCTTTATGACGAACCCAATTCTGTGGATCAGGCAGAAAAAATTTTGCTGGCTCTGTGTCAGGGTCAGGAAGCGAACTATGAAGGTTGCTAGGTCAGTTACCATCAGTACTGTACAGCCTAAATTTCTCTTGTCTGTTACCCTGATTTGCTCATTGTCGTCCTTTTCAGTAATGGCATTTGTGGACTCTGGCGCTGCCCTGAACTTAATGGACCTAGAATTTGCCAAGCGCTGTGGTTTTTCCTTGGAGCCTTTGCAGAATCCTATTCCCTTGAGGGGGATTGATGCTACGCCATTGGCCAAGAATAAACCTCAGTACTGGACACAGTTAGTCATGAACATGGCTCCAGCACATCAGGAAAATATTCCCTTTTTGGTGTTGCATAATTTGCATGATGTGGTTGTGCTGGGGTTTCCATGGTTACAGGTACATAATCCAATGCTGGATTGGAAATCTATGTCTGTGTCTAGTTGGGGTTGTCAGGGGATACATAGTGACATTCCTCTGATGTCAATTTCCTCGTCTCCTTCTGAAGTTTCTGAGTTTTTGTCGGATTTCCAGGATATATTTGAGGAGCCTAAATCCAGTCCTCTGCCTCCTCATAGGGACTGTGATTGCGCCATTAATTTGATTTCTGGCTGTAAGTTCCCTAAGGGTCGACTTTTCAATCTGTCTGTGCTAGAGCTTGCCGCTATGCGGACTTATGTAAAGGAGTCCTTGGAGAAGGGGCATATTCGCCCGTCTTCATCACTGTTGGGAGCGGGGTTCTTTTTTGTTGCCAAGAAGGATGGCTCCTTGAGGCCCTGCATAGATTATCGCCTTCTCAATAAGATCACGGTCAAATTCCAGTACCCTTTGCCTTTGCTCTCTGATTTGTTTGCTCGGATTAAAGGGGCTAGCTGGTTTACCAAGATTGACCTTCGAGGGGCGTATAATCTGGTCCGCATCAAACAGGGTGATGAATGGAAAACAGCATTTAATACGCCCGAAGGCCATTTTGAATATCTTGTGATGCCTTTCGGGCTCTCTAATGCTCCATCTGTGTTTCAGTCCTTTATGCATGATATTTTCCGGGAGTATCTGGATAAATTTATGATTCTATATATTTGGATGATATTTTGGTTTTTTCCGATGATTGGGAGTCTCATGTGAAGCAGGTCAGGATGGTATTCCAGATTCTTCGTGCTAATACACTGTTTGTGAAGGGGTCTAAGTGCCTTTTCGGAGTTCAGAAGGTTTCTTTTCTGGGGTTCATTTTTTCTCCCTCGGCTATTGAAATGGACCCTGTTAAGGTCCAGGCTATTTATGATTGGACTCAACCCACATCTGTGAAGAGCCTTCAGAAATTTTTGGGCTTTGCTAATTTTTATCGCCGCTTCATTGCTAATTTTTCTACTGTGGTTAAATCTCTGACCGATTTGACCAGGAAAGGTGCAGATGTGGTGAATTGGTCCTCTGCGGCTGTGGAGGCCTTTCAGGAGCTTAAGTGTCGTTTTACTTCTGCCCCTGTGTTGCGTCAGCCAGATGTTTCTCTCCCTTTTCAGGTTGAGGTTGACGCTTCTGAGATTGGGGCAGGAGCTGTTCTGTCTCAGAGAAGTTCTGATGGCTCTGTGATGAAGCCGTGTGCTTTCTTCTCCAGAAAGTTTTCGCCTGCTGAGCGTAATTATGATGTCGGCAATCGGGAGTTGTTGGCTATGAAGTGGGCATTCGAGGAGTGGCGACATTGGCTTGAGGGAGCCAAGCATCGTGTTGTGGTCTTGACCGATCATAAGAATCTGATCTATCTTGAGTCGGCCAAGCGGTTGAATCCTAGACAGGCTCGGTGGTCTTTGTTTTTCTCCCGTTTTGATTTTGTGGTCTCGTATCTTCCGGGATCTAAGAATGTGAAGGCTGATGCCCTGTCTAGGAGTTTTTTGCCTGATTCTCCTGGAGTCCGTGAGCCGACTGGTATTCTCAAGGAGGGGGTGATTCTTTCTGCTATCTCCCCTGATTTGCGGCGGGTGCTTCAGAAGTTTCAGGCTGATAGACCCGACCGCTGTCCTGTGGGGAAATTGTTTGTTCCTGATGGATGGACTAGTAAGGTGATTTCTGAGATTCATTGTTCGGTGTTGGCTGGTCATCCTGGGATCTTTGGTACCAGAGATTTGGTTGCCAGGTCCTTTTGGTGGCCTTCTTTGTCACGGGATGTGCGTTCCTTCGTGCAGTCCTGTGGGATCTGTGCCCAGGCTAAGCCCTGCTGTTCTCGTGCTAGTGGGTTGCTTTTGCCTATCCCTGAGAGGCCTTGGACGCATATTTCCATGGATTTTATTTCTGATCTTCCTGTTTCTCAGAAGATGTCTGTCATCTGGGTGGTTTGTGACCGGTTTTCTAAAATGGTCCATTTGGTACCTTTGCCTAAGTTGCCTTCCTCCTCTCATTATGTTCCTTTGTTTTTCCAGCATGTGGTTCGTTTGCATGGTATTCCGGAGAATATTGTCTGACAGAGGTACCCAGTTTGCTTCTAGGTTTTGGCGGTCCTTTTGTGCTAGAATGGGCATTAATTTGTCTTTTTCTTCGGCGTTTCACCCTCAGACAAATGGACAGACGGAGCGAACCAATCAGACCTTGGAAACCTATGTGAGATGCTTTGTGTCGGCTGATCGGGATGATTGGGTTTGGCCCTTCCAGCTTCGTTTTCCATTCATAATGTGTTCCATAGATCTTTGTTGCGGAGATATGTGGTGCCCATGGTTCCCTCCGTTGACCCTCCTGCTCCGGTGTTGGTTGAGGGGGAGCTGGAATATGTGGTGGAGAAGATTTTGGATTCTCGTCTTTCAAGGCGGAAACTTCAGTATCTGGTCAAGTGGAAGGGTTATGGCCCGGAGGATAACTCTTGGGTTTTTGCCTCCGATGTCCATGCTGCCGATTTGGTACGTGCTTTTCATTTGGCTCGTCCCGATCGGCCTGGGGGCTCTGGTGAGGGTTCGGTGACCCCTCCTCAAGGGGGGGTACTGTTGTGAATTCCGTTCTTGGGCTCCATCCTGTGGTTGCGAATAGTATTTTTGGGAGTTCTGCTCTTGGGCTCCCTCTGGTGATTTCAAGTGGAACTTAGCAGCTGCTTTCACTAATCGGTTCCCTGGCCTTGTTATTTAACTGGGCTTTTGGCTGTAGTTGATGCCAGCTGTCAATGTTTCTTCCTGTGGATTCAGTCCTTTCCTGGAAGTTCTCTGTTGGCCAGTCCATTTCAGCTTAAGATAAGTTCTGCTAGTTTTTGGGTGTTTCCCTGATTTTGACCTTCTGTTCAGTTTAAGTTATGTCTCTTTTGTCCAGCTTGTCATTATGAAATATTCCGGCTAGTTGGAAGCTCTGGGGTTGCAGATTTGCCCCTCCACACCGTGAGTCGGTGTGGAGGTTATTTTTGTAAACTCTGCGTGGACATTTAGTTTTTATACTGACCGCACAGTAGCCTTTTCTATCTCTGTCTATTTAGATAGTATTGGCCTCCTTTGCTAAAATCTAGTTTCATTTCTGAGTTTGTCATTTCCCTCTTCACTCACCGTCAATATTTGTGGGGGGCTATCCTTCCTTTGGGGGTTTCTCTGAGGCGAGAGAGTTTTCCGTTTCCATCTTTAGGGGCTAGTTCTTAGGCTGTGAAGAGGCGTCTAGGCAGAGATAGGAACGCTCCACGGCTATTTCTAGTGTTGGTGTTAGGAGTAGGGATTGCGGTCAGTAAAGCTACCACCTCCTCAGAGCTTGTACATTATTTGTTTTACCCACCAGGTCATTTCAGTGCTGCTCCGTAATCACTAGGTCATATCAGTGATTTCTGTCTGTGGAGCTGCCACCTCCTCTGAGCTTGTCCATGATTGGTTTTACCCACCAGGTCATCTCAGTACCGCTCCGTAACCACCAGGTCATAACATTTGGCCTTGCGACGATACCTCCACATTTGCTGCTGGTGGTGTTCTAGCTGGTGGGCTTACAGTGAGGGAAGCAATGTAGCATTGCTGACTAAAAAAGAGGATAATGTCCAGCTTCACCGAGTCCGTAAAAGAGTTTTCTTTATTCACAAACTTTAAACATGGAGGATACAGACTTCAGCACAAACCATATGGGTAAGAATCTCAACTCGTTTCTGGAGACTAAGCTCCCTTAATCATGACCATGATCATGATTAAGGGAGCTTAGTCTCCAGAAACGCGTCGAGATTCTTACCCATATGGTTCGTGCTGAAGTCTGTATCCTCCATGTTTAAAGTTTGTGAATAAAGAAAACTCTTTTTTACGGACTCGGTGAAGCTGGACATTATCTTCTTTTTTGGACTTTATACGCCTGGACACAGCGGGTCCGTGCTCCCGAGGTTTGGTTCTTGCATCACGGGTGAGCTGGTTTATATTCCTTCTTTCTGAGCATTGCTGACTACCTTCATTCTGAGCAGGTGCACCAACGGTATGGGACGTTTGGTAGTTAGTCCAGGCTTGCAAGTGCATGCTGGTTAAATGTCTACGCATGCATGTTGTATTTAAATTTAGGGGATTCTTCCCTCTGCTAAAGGTCTTTGAGCATTTCTTACAGATAACTTTGCACTGATCATTCGGATCTTAGTTAAAAAATTGCCACACTCCACTCTTCCTACTATGCAATACCTCTTTTCAGGCATTGCACGCTGTGCTACTTTCACCGGATGGCCACGCTGTCCTAAAACTGTTTTTTTGTTGACAAACTTTTTTGTCCTGAGACAGGCCTGCCAGATGAAAGCTGTTGTGATGTTGATGGCTGCTGCGGATCATCCTCCTCCGCTTCTGAGCTACGGTCAGCGGCACCCTCTTCCCCCAATGGCTGCCAATCTGGGTCAACAACTGGGTCATCTATCACCTCCTCTTCAATGTCATGTGCACCTTTCTCTGTGACACCGTGTAAGGTGCTATAGCATTCGGGACGGGGCACCATAGTCTCATCGGGGTCAATTTCTGGCTGAGTACACTGCGAGGGCAATGTAGTGATCTGAGTCAATGGAACAGCATAATAATCTAGCTGTGGCTGTGCATCAGTGCACTCCATGTCCGATTCATCTTGTAATGGGCTGTTAACAATTTCCCTTTCTAACCCAGGCACGGTATGTGTTAAGAGCTCCATGGAGTAAACTGTAGTGTCGCCTGCCGCATCCTTCACTTTAGGTTTGGGTGAAGGACACAAGGAAGCGACTTGTTCCTGACCGGGAGCATCCACTGACGACTCGCTGCTTTTATATTTCGAACTGTCGGAAGAGGAGGCGAAAGAGCTAGAGGCTGAGTCAGCAAGGAAAGCCAAAACTTTTTCCTGCTCCTCCGGCTTTAAAAGCGGTTTTCCTACTCCCTGATAAGGGAGCCTTCGAGGCCTTGTGTAGGCGGACGATGACGCTGGCTCAACACCTCCAGCCTTAGCTGCTATTTTGCTTTTCCCACTACCACCAGATGCTCCACCACCATCAGTACCAGCTGGCAACGACCGCCCACGGCCTGTTCCACCAGACTTCCTCATTTTTGGAAAAATCTAACCAAAATAACCGTTATATGGTACTGTAAAACAAGGTAGAAGGTGTATATAAACTTGTTGAGAATTTAATTCTCCCTTTTTTGGGGGGAGACTGAACCCAAACTTAGGCCCAGTGTATTTTACAACACAATGTAAGTGGCAGAACGTGGCTGGCTGATATACGACAAACTAACAGAACTGACATATATCCACTTTGTGACACTTTGAATCTCCCTTTTTTGGGGGGGAGACAGCACCACAACTCAGGCACAGTGTGTAACACAACACAATGTAAGTGGCTGGAAGATATCTGAAAAAAATCCAAGGACTGTAGTACAATTTCAATCTCCCTACAATGATCTCAGGACAAGTATGGCAGCAACAAAAAAACAAAAAGGACTGCTGCACATAAGTGTGGACAAATAAACAAGATAACTGCAGAAAGGAGCAACAGGATTTTTGCTTTTAAAAAAGCAGTTGGTTTGCACAGCAGCATGCAAACAGCAATGCAGCTATCAGGGAGCCTTATAAGGCAGCCTAATAAGCTACAGAGCTGATGCACAAAGATATAGCCTCCACTGTCCCTGCAAAACAAAGGTGGTGTTGGACAGTGGAAATCCCTACAGCACAAGTGGTTTGGGGGTTAATCTTCCCTCCCTAACTACAGCCCTTATTCTGACGAAGCTGCAGCAACCTCTCCCTATGCTAAGATCGGCAGAAGTAAGATGGCGGTCAGCGTGCACGCCCTTTATAGCCCCTGTGACGCCGCAGAAAGCAAGCCAATCACTGTCATGCCCTTCTCTAAGATGGTGGGGACCGAGACCAATGTCATCACGCTGCCCATACTCTGCGTCCTTTCATTGGCTGAGAAATGGCGCTGAACACGTCATACGAAACGCGACTTTGGCGCGAAGATCGCAGACGGCATGGCCGATCCCACACTGGGATCGGGTCGGGTTTCATGAGACCCGACTTTGCCGAAAGTCGGCGATTTTTTAATTTGTCCGATCCGTTTCGCTCAACCCTACCCACCGTAGCTGGACCGCCCCTGGGTGAGTATAATATAACCTCTTTTTCTCATCTTTCAGGATACATCAGGGGCTTATCTACAGCATTACAGAATGCTGTAGATAAGCCCCTGATGCTGGTGGGCTTAGCTCAACTTCCATTTTGGGGGTGACCGGTTCCCTTTAAGGGCAATCACTTTTTCACATAGGGCCCTGTAGGTTTGGATTTTTTTCCTTTCATAAGGATCTTCATTTAAAAACTGTATTTTCATTCCTCCCCAATGAACAAGATGAGAGATTTTCCATTAGGTAAAAATCTATATTGTATCATAAGCCTATTCTACAAATCCAGTTGCTTTGCTTTTCTAGGTTAAGACAAGTGGCACTATACTTGTACCTTTTAGAGGTGCTACCACACAACAGATGCCTCATCCAAGGATAGTACATGTACAACAGCAAGCTTTACAGATAACATCTGCTATAAAAAATGGACAAGCTCTTGTCTCCTCGCAGAAAAGAATTTCCAGTTGCTTAACCCCAACTCATCATAATCTTAGTCAGATTGGTAAGAAACTTTATTTCATATTTATTTTAAGTTTTCAATAAACCGGCTTATGTTTTCTTTTTCTATTTCTAGCAGTAATCTCCTGGTACCACCCTTCATTTTTGGCTATAGTCCTCCTTGAGTTTTATCTTTCAATGAGGATTTGTCAAATCTAATACAAATTCCTATCTTTAATTAAATGAATCCTAGACTGAATGAGGCTGACTGGTCGGCTGGATTGCCAAAGTTTTTTTTTTATATTGAGAAGGACAACTCTCAAAAAGGGTGTTTAAAGCCATTCTGATATGTATTTTCAAAGTACGTACATGAGTCTTATTGGTGTAGTGTATGCAGTTTGAATTGTGAAATCTGGTGATGGATCTATATACCTATTTATAGATGCCACTAATAGGAGCATATTAAACCTTTCAGGGCTCTGGAAGTTTTCATTTCGTGACTTAAGTGTGGTTTTTTTTTTGTTTTGTTTTTTGTGGGGGGGGGGGTTTGTTTGTTTGTTTGTTTTTTTTCTCTTTCTGCCAATTCTTTGTTTTTGACAGTACATTGTGTTGTGCAATGAAATGAATGGTGACACTGAACCTACATCTCTTACCACAAAAAGGTGCTGCAAAATTGAAGATTAAGGGAAAAAAATGTTAAAGACTAAGTGCTGTAACAGAGATGTCAATTATGACTTGTGGTTTTTACTTTTTGTTTACTTCAGGAGAGGAGCGTTGGGGTGTTGGCATCTAACCTGCAATTTAAATTTTATATTTTGAGCAGCCTTTTTGGACACCATGGTACTAGGTGTTTGTTTTTTTTTGTTTTTTTATTTCTAAATCTTTAAGGGAAATAAGACATGGAAGGGAGTTGATTTTTATTGTATTGCAGTATATAGCAAAATTGCCATTCTGCTATGGTGCTCAGCCTGATGCGGAGGTTCACAAGAGTACAGAGATGTCAGTTATGAAAGCTGCCACAATAACCCATTGATTTTCCAAAATCTCATTATGGGCAGCTGATGACGTCGTTTATTTGCCGTTTTCAGGAATTGACAGCACCGTTTAAAAGGTTAAACTGCAGTGACCAATGTGTGTGCTCTGCTTGCTGCTGTTGCAGTATGTAGAAGGCTCTGCTCCTGAGCTGGCTTCATACTTTCCATAGCAGTCTATGACCAAAATGTATGTTACAGGTCATTAAAGGGAATCTGTCACCAGATTTTTGTATTATGCAGATTTCAGATTAGATAGCACGCAATGTCCATTGGCTCCTTGCTGTAGTTTTAACAGCACAAGGTTATCACTTAGAGGAGCAGTAATCCTGCTGCCATGTAGTCATTTCTTCTTGAACGCTGCAATTAGTGGTGTGAGCAGGGTTATACAGAGCTCAGCATTCAGAGTACTGCTTTATCTTCAGCAGGTAAAAGACTTTAATAAAACTTCAGCAAGCATCCCAGTAAGTGACACATTGCTGGAATCTGGGTACTTGCTGCTCTGAAATGGGGTAGCAAAAACCTGCTGACAGATTCCCTTTAAGGAGTTAATAGCTGTCTGGATTAGTCTATTATAGTATAATTCAGTTATACAGACATGACTTCTGTTTGGATGACTTTTATTACAGGTGCAGCGTTCGGTACTGATCATATGAGGTAGTAATTCAGGCCCAAGCCTTTTATTCGATGGTGAGATTCTGCTACCAGAAGTGTGACGGCTGCACTCTGAAAACACAAACACTAGGCTGTGCATTCCTCCTTCATACAGACTACCCATTTTGCTATATGCAGACTATGCACGGGTGAACTGGGAGAGGGGTAATGTGTATGGCTAGCTTAAAGTGAACCTGTCAGCAGGATTGTGCTCAGCAAACTACAGACACTGTTAAGTGGGCTGTTACATTGGTTAACATAATACCTTGGTTGATTAAATCTGTCTTGTGGTTCTTTTGTAGTTTTCTGGCAGGCGCCATTTTAATGAAGATTATCCCAACTCTCCCACAATACTATAGGACTAAAGAATAAATGCATATTAAGCATTATATTGTCAACAGTGTATGTAGTTTAATGAACACAATCCTACTGACAGGTTCACTTTAACTAGTCTCAGAATTTATCTGGTAGTTATTAGTTTAGTGAGAATATGGTTACACATATAGGTTCTCCAAGAATGTAATAAAATTCCCCATGACAACATTTAAATGGTCGCCCAATCTAGCCACTTTAGGAAAGGCTGCAGTCTGAAGATACATGACTCCTGACCTCTAATGATTTTTAGCCTTAAAAAAAGGTTTGAGCCTGAAATTAGTACGTTTGATGGCTTTCTTTCACTGTTAGTCCTTTTTAATTTAACATTTTATGACCCATCGATCATACATTGGTGACCTATCCTTGGGATTGAAGTGAGACACCCTGCAACCCGGCTGATTACCAATTCTAGGTGCTCAGCTATGGAGCTGCTTAGTCTGGTAATTGCCAAGGCTGGGTACTGGACATTTGCCCCCTATTCAAATTAATAGGGGGCAGAAGGGCAGTACCCGGCCATGGCTATTATGGGTAGATGCTCCGTAACTGAACAGGTCTGTCCACCGCCGACACCTAGAACAGCTGATTAGCGGGGCTGCAGGGTGGGTGTCTCATCCCCCATCAATCAGACATTGATGACCAAGGATAAGTCATCAATGATGGTCGTGGACAACCGTTTAAAGAGATGTGCCTTTTCCACCCCCAATTTTCCCCCCAAAATAACTGGAGGAAGTAAAGCCACGTTTTACCTTTTGCTGTCTAGAGAAGATTTACAGTATTTTTATTTTTTTTTAATCTAATTCTTATATGTTGGCAGTTTGTCTTAATGTAGTGGAAGTTCAACCAGTTTTACCAGCTAGAAGTCAACTAAGTGGATTAGTTCAAGGAAGTACATGTATCAAATCTATCATGCCACAGAAAAGAACCATTCCAACAACAGCTTTAAAGGTAATGCTTCCTATATAAACAGTTTCAGGTAAATGTGTGTAAGATCTTATGCTTAAAGGGAACCTGTCGCCTCCAAGCAATCAGTCAGCCCCTCCGTGCGCAAACGACGCATGCCAGAAAAAGGAAAGCGCAGCGCAGGCGCCGGGTGCATGAATGAAGACAGAGGAGGCGGCGCATGGAGGGGCTGACTGATGGCTGGGAGGCGGTTGTGTCCGGGGGAAATGACATGCCCCCCGGACAGACTAAAGGTATGGCGCGAAAATGATAAAAATTTATATTGCAGCGTTAGAAAGGAGCACAAAAAGAAGAGCCACCTTGACAGAATGCAGCCTTAGTGCTGCACAAGGTGGCTTTTACTTAAAAAATGCCAGGGGGGGTGACCAAATATCCAAAAAATACTAAATAGCCTGCATAACAGGTCTTAAAAAAAAAAATAAATAAATGAAATAATAAAATAAAAAAAGTTGTGCATTTTGATTTAGATAACAATGTAATCTGAAAGTGAAATTACCGGTTGTCATTCCTGAAGTGCTTTCAGACAGATTTCTACTGCAGTTAATTGTTTAAAAATTGTAAGTTGGATTTAGCAAATGTGACCAGCTGTGAAGTTAAAGGGAATCTGTCACCCTGTTTTTGCCACCTAATCGGAGAGCAGCATAATGTAGACAGAAGCTGCATCCAGCAATGGGTCACTTACTGGGCTGCTTGCTGTAGTTTTCATAAAATCACACTTGGCAGATTTAGTAGTCCACTAATGAGGATGTCCTGCTGATGTCAGGTAGTCGAACATATTCATGACCTCTCTATTCCCCAACCACCATGGCAGCTTTCTGTGTACACTGTACATGGGCAAAAAGTCGCCAATCAGTGGTGGGGGGATGGGGTTATGTATGGCTCAGTACACGGAGAACTGGTAGATCTGCTGCAGATAAGTAATATCAAAATGACAACAAGCAGTCCAATAAGTGACACATCACTGCAATCGGGGGTCTTTGCCCCTACATTATGATGCTCTCAGATGGGGTAGCAAAAACCTGGACAGTTTCCTTTTAATTCACACCTCATCAAAAGGCACTTCTGATAACGTGTTAATAGTACACTTTAAATGCATAATAATTTTTGTTTGAAAACTTAGATACCTACGCGTAAAAGGCAGTCTGTTACAACGGAAAGTGGATGTAAAGTTCCCCATGACATAAGGCAGCGCTACGTAAACTCCTTTGTTGAAGAATTCTTGAAGGAATCTCAGACTGTTCAGGAGGCCTTTGATAAGGTTTACAAAAGACAACTTCATTTTTTTTTTTTTCTATGGTTATTACTTGTAAAAACTTGCACATTCGTTTATATCACATATTTACTCAACTACATTGATCTTCAGCGTTTCTGCCACATTAGATTGAAAAGAGAAGTGTTAGAGAATTACACACAAATATCACCCATGCTATTTCCAGGGTGATACTTTATTACATTTTGTGATTTATTAGCAGGGTTTGAATTTTCAGGTTGGGATTGTCTTGGTCTTGGGTGCTGCGATGTTTTATAATTGGACATATCCTAGGAATTAACTGTTTGGAATCACTTATAGTTTTAGTGCTTGGCTTGGTTCAAGTGTTTGATCCCTTTACAAGGTTTCCTTTAAATTTCTTAAATATACAAACTATAAAAAAAATGCTTTAAATTTGCTATTTGATTGAACTAGCGCTGTATATATTCCAAATGGCAGAATAAAGCAAAACTGCTTCTACAACCAGATTTGTTTTGGAAACCAAGAAGCATGATTAAGTTGTCAATGTTTGATTGTTCTTCTATAAGGGTAAGGCCCCTTTCACACTATTTTTTTGCCATCCGTCACAATCCGTCGAATTTTGAAAAAAATGGATCCGGCGACTTTTTTTTCTCTGACTTGTATTACGAATGAATTGCGACGGATGGCCTCACGTTTCATCCGTCATTCGCCGGATCCGTCGAAAATTGTTTGTCTGGCGGCCGGATACAACGGACATCGTAACTTTTTTTTTGCGTCCGTCGAAAAATTGGACAGCAACGCATCCGTCGCCGTCCGTCGTTTGCTAGTATGGAAGCCTATGGCGCCAGATCCGTCAAATGACAGAATCCAGTGACGGATTCCGTTTTTGGTGTTTTGTTTTTTTTTTTTACTGAGCATGCTCCTATTTATTTATTTATTTTTTTATTTATTTTTTTTACGGATCCAAGCAAGTCGGAACCGGCGAAAAAACTGATCCGTCTAATCAGTTTTTCGCAATCTGCGACGGATCCTTTTTTTTTTTTTTTTCTTCAAAATTTGATGGATTGTGACTGGCAAAAAATTGATGTCTAAAAGGGGCCTAAGGCCAGATGTAGTAGCCCTGACTGATGCATTGTGGCCAAAAATCAGTGACTTGCAGCTGCTCTATTAACAGCTTCTGACATTTGCAATGAAAACCTAGTGTAATGCATGATCACATTACGACTGCAGTGGTTGGGATCTGCTTGCATGTGTCTGTCATTCCTCCCCTCCTATTCTTGAGGTTTGCAAAAAGGACAAGGGAGGATAAAGTTTAGGATCACGGTGAAGAATCATTTTGTTACTGTAAAGTGATACGGACTTAGGCCGGAGACACACTGCTGCGAGATACAGCCGAGTCTCGCTGGTTAAAAATAAGCTGCGGCACCTGCACTCCGGAGCGGAGCGTGCAGCTCCATGTATTGCTATGCAGCTGCACGCTCCGCTCCGGAGTGCAGATGCCACAGCTTATTTTTAACCAGCGAGACTCGGCCGTATCTCGCAGCAGTGTGTCTCCGGCCATATAGTGTAACCGGGAACGGCTAGGGTCAGTTGACCCTACTCACTGTAGCATACGTGATAGAATTTGACACACTGCTCAGCAAATTGTCATGTGACAATATTAGTTACACAGAATATCACATGAGTCAGCTGAGCCATTTATCTAATCCTTTGTTCTCAGTGGGAAAAACAAGATAACTAAAATAAATGTTACAAAGCAAGCTTTCAAGACTTCTTATTGGTCTCTTCCTCCAGGCATGAAAAAACAGAAGCATGGCATATCATACCATGCATCTGTATTTTGTTTTTTTTTTTTATTTGTTTTATATTTGTACATATGTATGTTCAGGAAAACAAATGTGAAGAAATCGGGTAAAAAAAATATTCAGATTTGGATCAACTGACATTGAATGACCCCATTCTGATCCAAGCAAGTAATCAGAAATATCTGAGTAGCGGTAAAAATCAGAGACCTTCATCAGTACCAAGACCTTCCCTTCGGTGTTTCTATAGCACCCAGAATTTTCATCAAAATAGTGGCAGAAATGGCATCTTGCACAAGAAAAAAGGACTTTCTAATAGTACCCTATTTTAGACAATTTCCTTATGGGAAAATCTGAGGAAGACTGTAAGGCTATGTGCACATGTTGCGGATTTTGCTGCGGATCTGCAGCGGATTTGACGCTGCAGATCTGCAGCTGTTTTCCATGCATTGTACAGTACCATGTAAACGTATGGAAAACAAAATCCGCAGTGCACATGCTGCAAAAAAAAATGCACGGAAACGCAGCGGTGTTCTTTCCGCAGCATGTCAATTCTTTGTGCGGATTCCGCAGCAGTTTACACCTGCTCCTCAATAGGAATCCGCAGGTGGAATCCGCACAAAAACCGTGGTTAATCCGCAGTGCTGTTGACCTGCGGATTTTGCAAAAACAATGTGGAAAAATCCACACACCAATCCGCAACGTGTGCACATAGCCTTAGGGCAGCTGAACAAGTCCTAGTTATCTTATCAGATCTGTGTTGTGTAGTGAACCAGAGCAAGTCAAGAATAGAACCTCTACAGGTTCAGGGTTTTTGTTGAGATCTGTTTGGATTCAACCAGTTAACGTTATTTTCTCCCACAAGAGAGGGTTCTGAGAATCGGGGAGAAAATCTTGAACGTTCAGAGGATTCAGGAGATTTCAGCAAGGTGAGCGATGTCTGTTGGGCTCTCTGACAGCTACGATTCCGGCTGTCCAGTTGGCCCCAATTCACACAAGATTCCTTCAGTGGGAGATCCTTGCAATACGGACCAGTTGGACAGGTCATCTAAACAAGAAATTCCAATGGTCAGCAGAGGGTCTGGACTCCTTCACCTGGTGGATGGACAGAAAGTCTCTTAAAAGGAGTTCCATAGACAATTAAAGAACGATGGTAGTTACCCCGAATGGAAGTCCAGAAGGGTGGGGAGCCCACCTGGACAGTCACTTTTTTTCAGGGTCTATGGGATACTAAAATAAGATTTGATAAACTTTAATAGACAGAAGTAAGGAAGGCTGTACAAATTTCTTTAAATTGGGTTGCATGGAGAAATGTGGTGGTCATATCCAACAACAAAACAAAAATGCCCTAGATAAATCACCATGGGGAAACCAGATTTGGTCCACTAATGACCAAAGTAGGTAAAAACCTTACGATTGGCAGAAGAAAATATTTTATCCCTATGCCCTGTCACTTAAAATGATCAGAGACTGTTGTAGCAGATTACCTAAGTTGCCATCCACTCAGCTCGGGAGAATGGAGTTTATTGTGAATCAAGAGATCTTCACTCACATTTCTGCCTTCCAGAAATAGACTTGCTACCAGGAGGAATCGCCAGGTGGAAACACTTCTCCCTGAATCTATGAAAATTCCCAAGTGTGGTGAATGCCCTTCAACAGAACTGTTGGAGTTTTCTTTACAAAGGCCTAGAAAGAAGTCTTTCCACTAGTACACGAACAGGTCAAGTGTTTGCTCAAAAGACCCCCCACCCTTTGGTGCGTAGGTTTCTCAAAGCTTTCTATGCTTTCAGGCTGGGTACATGGATCTAAATCTAGTCATGAATGCCCTTAAAAAAAAAAGACCCTTTTTGAGCCTATTTTGTCTATCACTATTGAGGTACTTGTTCTGAAAGCTTAGTGGCCCTAACTTTGGCTAGCTGGGTTGGTGAATTACAGGCAGTCTTGGTTAACTCGCCCTTCATGACCTTGCTGAAGAACAGGGTGATCTTAAATCCTGACCCAGCTTTTCTCCCAAAGGTATTCTTCAGGTTTCTAGATCTCTCTAACTAATCCTCCCTTTCTTTTGTGGCAATCCAAAATCTGAATGCAAGCTAGTCTCTAATTCTTTGGATGTTAAGAGGGGTCTCCTTAAATACTGCAGTCAAGGGCCCCTGGTGTATGTCCACTTCCTTTTTTGTTTTTGTATCAGGGTCCCAATAAGGGAAAGGGGGCCACAAAGTCCACAATAGCTAGGTGGGTTAGAATGGTCATAAGCTTGGCTTACTCTGCTTTTGATCAAGATCCTTTTCAAAATCTTAAGGCTCATTTTAAGAGCCACGGCTACCTCCTGGGCAGAAAGGGCTAATGCTTCCATTGATCAGAGCTGCGGTCTGGTTGTCTTCCTCTAGCTTATTTAAGAAGCACTACATGTTGGATTTGGGGCACGCTGAACTCTCCTTTTGAAAGAGTTTTTTTCAGCAGTTGTTCCTCCTTATGGATTTCTATTTTAATCTCTGTACGGTGCTGTCAGGGTGTAGGGAAAAGATGATTACTTATCAGTAACTTTGATTTTCCCAAATCATGACAGCACTGTGCTTATTCCCTCCCTTACATTTCTGGTGGTGGAATATTTCCCCCCCTTTTTCACCGTATGCAATTACAAAAAACAAAACTCATCTTGGTTTCGAGTATGTATGTTGGTGTCTTTAAAACGAAAATGTCAGCAGGATTTTGCTAAGTAACCTACAGACACTGTCAGCTTGGCAGTGTTTAAACTGGTTCAAATGATACCTGAAGTTGGGGCCAGCTCCAAGTTTTTGTTGGTCTATGAACCACAATTCGTGATTCACAAATACGGCAGATAAATATAGGTATAGTACAATGCCAAAGATTTCACTTACTGCTTAAATGAGTGATATCTATTGTAAATTCTACAGTAGATCAGAAACCGAACAGTATAGTCCTCCATAAAGAATAATGGTCACCATATATTGCTCCATACAGTATTTTGAGCACCACATTTTGCTCCATATAGAATGAGCCCTATATAATGGTCCGTACAGAATAGACACCATATAATGCTACATACAGCACAGTCCCCAAATGATGCTCCATATATGTAATGGGACCCACATATAATGCTCTCCATATATAATGGCTCATATATGATGCTCCATACATATAAATAAAAAATAAATAAATAAATAAATGCTCACCTCTTGTCGCTGGCTCCTGCTCTGCTCCGGACTACTGCGTCTTCCGGCTATGCACTGTGACTGTTCAGGCAGAGGGTGCATATGATGTCATCGAGCCCTCTGACCTGAACATCAGTAAGGAGACACTGAAGACGCCGCAGTGGTGGAGTGTGGAGTGGTAAGTATCGCACACACCTGGCCCCCATAGCGTGCCGGTGTACCCGACGGCAAGTGGGCCCCCCACCTGCTCAAGGCCCTGGCACTTGCCCGGGTGCTGATGCTGGCCCTGCCTGGGGTGAAGAAATCTTTCTTTAGAAGTTTGCAACTAATGACCAAGTAGAGACCTGCCCACAGGCCACCCCGAAGCAGAAACATGTTCCTCATCATAGAGACATGGCTTGTGCTTTGGGGCATCCTGTGGGCAGGTCTCTCCTTAGTTGCTCTGGCTTAAGCAGGAAGATAGTCCCGCCCTGGAGCATGAGCATCTCATTAGCTGCAAACTTCTTACGCTGATTACACAAGAACCACAAGACAGATTTCGTCACCCAGGTATCTCTTTAATTAGTTTAATACTGCCAACCTGACAGTGTCTGTATGTTACGGTACTTAGCAAAATCCTGTTGACAGGTTCATTTAAACTCAGTGGCTACCTTTTTTATGCTCTGTAAACAGGTATACAGAGAAGGTCCCTCCTTTTTATTCCGTAGGTTTCTCTAAGATGCTGTCATGGTTTGGGAAAATCTTGTTAGCAGTAGGTAATTATCATCTTTCTTTGTTATTTTCTGAACACTAAGTTGACTCGGCGTGAGCACAGGTCAGCAACCTGACATAGTACTATGTTCTGACCGCTAGAAGAAGTCACTTCTGCAGATCTGTTCTCACCTTTCAGAGCAGGGATATGGCCATGACTCCTTCCAGCAGTGATAACCGCTTGGTAGCCTGACATTAGTAGTACAATACCAGGCTGAGTAACCTGTGCTCAATGCTGCTGCCTTGGACCTCCTGTCACCGTTTAACACAGTGTGAGCGGTGATGTGGGGATTGTAGCTCTCACAGTCAGTCAGTGCGGGAAGCAGACGGCAAGGGACGTGTGACAGACAGCAGAAGGTGAGTATGTACTATTTGTTTGTTTTTTTTACTTTTACAATGGTAACCAGGGTAAACATCGGGTTACTAAGCATGGCCCTGCGCTTAGTAACCCGATATTTACCCTGGTTACCACTGTAAAACATTGCTGGCATCGTTGCTTTGGCTGTCAAACACGACGATACACGCCGATCTGACGACCAAATAAAGTTCTGAACTTTCAGCAACGACCAGCGATATCACAGCAGGATCCTGATCGCTGCTGCCTGTCAAACACAACGATATCGCTAGCCAGGACGCTGCAACGTCACGGATCGCTAGCGATATCGTTTAGTGTGAAGGTACCTTTACATACAAGTCATTACCCTGGAAAGGATGTACCTTAACCTATTTCGTAGCAAAATCCATTTGGTTTCGTTTTTGTATGTTTTTTGGTTCACCTGTAAAAATGGTGTGAAACTCTGACAACACAGCTGTGACTCAGTCAGAAATGCTTCCAGGGGCGATTCCCATGATGTGCCTGTGTCGTTTGAGCAGTGTTAATATCATTTTCAGACTTTTTTTAGACCTTAAAAGGACACCCGGGGGGGATTGCGGTAAAAATACTCGGGATTCCCCTAGACTTACATTGGGCTCAGTGCTCATGTCGAGTCCCTGGGTATTCCAATTTGCTCGTCCCGAGTATTCCAATTTGCTCGACCCGAGCAACGAGCCCCCGAGCATTTTGGTGCTCGCCCATCACTAGTCTTTACTCCTTTCAGTAAGGCCGCAGAGTCTACTTGCATTAGTGACACAGGCTCAAAAGCATGTCACTGCAGGTAAGTTTGAACAAGAAACTGGAAATGCTATGTAATTGCAAAGAGGAATAATTGTAAAAAATAAATAAAAAATGAGGCTTTAAAATTTCATCCTTTGCTTTTATCTAGGCCTTATTAGAAGAAAAGTCAATTTATGATAGATGTGGAAGTAAAAATATGTATCTCAATATAGCAGTCAACAGCCTTAAAAAATTAAGAGATCAGCATAATGTACAACTTGGTAAGACAAATGATGACCCATTACTTTTTTTATATCTTCAATTCGGATGCATTTATTAAATGTAAAAGTTAATTGTTCACATGAAACATACGGTATATCAAGGGAATTCTTAACCCTTTTAGGCTACGTTCACATTTGCGTTGTTGGGCGCAGCGTCGTCGACGCATGCGTCATGCGCCCCTATCTTTAACATGGGGGGCGCATGGACATGCGCCGGTATGCGTTGTACTGCGTTTTACGACGCATGCGTCATATAGACGCACAAGACAGGGCGCAGGGGACGCTACTTGTAGCGTTTTCCCTGCTCTGAAAGTCCCGATCTGTAGGATCTTATGACAACGCATGCGTCGCAAAACGCTGCGTTGTGTACATGCATTGTTGGTTGCGTCGCTTCGCCGACGCTGCGCCCAACAACACAAATGTGAACGTAGCCTTACACTAATGGAGTACACTTTTTTTGTTAACTTTTGTAAACTGGTTTTCTGTCCTGCACAATATTAGTGTTTTTTTTTGTTTTTGTTTTTTTGTTACTGTTACCCAGCAATCAGTTTGCTGTTAAAGCAAACGTGTCAGTAGGATTGTGCTGAGTAACCTACAGACAGTGTCAGGTTGGCGCTGTTATACTGATTAACTCCTTAGTGACCGAGCAATATCTAATCAGTGTCACTTTGTGGCAAAAACTCTGGAATGCTTCAACATATCCCATTGGTTTGAGATTTTTTATAATGGTAAATTTATGTTGGTGTTTTCTGCATTTATAAAAATATAATTTTTTTTACAAAGCTTTCAAATAATGTGCATTATTCAAACTTTGATTTATCCCTTCAACCCAGATAGTCATGCCACACAAAATACATTTAGTTAATAAATAACATCTCCCACATGCATGCTTTACATTAGCACCATTTGTGAAATGTTTTATTTTGTTCCCATTTTAGAAGGATTAAAATTGTAGCAGTAATTTTTCATTTTTTCGTGGAAACTTACAAAACTTTTTTTTTTCCAGGGAACTATTAAATGTTAGTCACTTTGGGGGTCCTATATATTGAAACCCCCAAAAGTGATGCCATTTTAAACTGCCTGAAAGCTATTTTGAATAAGAAAGCTATTTTGAATAAGTTGAGGGGTTCTGTTTATAGTAACCCTTCAGGTGCTTTTCAGGAATTAGTGCAAATTGCAAATTGGAATGAAGAAATGTATTTTTACAATCAAACTGTTCATAACATTTGAACATGCCACTGTAGCTGTCAGACTTTAAGGCCATTATTTGGCCATGGACTGCCATGGCAAACATCAGGACCATACGATAAAGATCTCAGGGTGCCGATGGGGTTAGAGGAAGTCCCCCACACTGTTAACCATCTTGATTCTATAGTCATTATTGACTACAGCATTTAAGGGGTTTAACAACTATAGGCAGTAACAACACTGATGTGGCTGATTCAGCAAGTTGTCAGCTATAGTGCACAGCTGATGGCTGCTGGATTTTAACTTGTCAGGGGATGCTAGTCTTATAACGCAGGTCAGTAAAAAAGTTAATGGGGGTCACTAAGGTGTTAAAATAATAACTGAAATGCGTCTTGTGGTTTAATTTTAATTTTCAGTTGAGATTCTTGCTTTATGGCAGCCTGTGAGGGGAGGGGGGTTCTACATGTGGTGCTCTGACTAGGTGTTCATCTGTATGGCTTCTGACAGGTTACTGATCCCTCACTGACCTGCCCCTATTTTACATAGTGAATATAATATGGTAAAAAAAATCACATTCAAAATGGCTGTCGCTTCCATCGCATTCCAATAGATGCTACTGCGCCGGCGCCATTTTGCTATAGAAAAAACATTACTCCTCCACAGTAGCATCTATCAGAACACAATAGATGTTATGGCGTGGCCGCTGGCGCCATCCTGTTTTGATTTAAGAAAGAAGTCTTAATGTGCATGTTTTCATTTTATTTAGACAGTTTTGTTTATGCCCGTATCATGCTATAGCGCCTGCTTGATGAATGTGCCTTTTTTTTTTTCAAACCATATTATGTTCAGTATGTAAAATAGGGGAGGCAGCTCACTGAGGATCAACCATAAAGATGAATATGTAAGGAGAGCACCACATAGACACCGCCACAGGCCGCCGCAAAGCACGAGAATCTCACTAAATAAAAAATGAAAATAAAGATGAAACAGCCACAAGACGGATTTCATCAACCAAGGTATTATTTTAATCAGTTTAATGGCGCCAACCTGACACTGTAGGTTACAGAGTACAATCCTGGTGACAGGATCACTTTAAGTAATGCTATCATATGAGCCACCCGCAGGACTTTTATTCGTAGATCTTGTTCTAAATTCTTGAAGACGACAGAACAGTTGGTAGAATTTGGCAATGTATTTCCTTTGTAATATTGTAGACTGTACATTTGAGTGCATTTTCAAGTTCCAAAACACAGCAGGCTAGTGTTTAACCAATTTCCACATTAAAAAGTGAATAAATGTCCAGGCGTCTACAAGTGTAGAACTGAGTGCCCTTCACATGCGGTAGATTTTAGCCATGTTGTCTTGCTGGCATGAGTTTAGCGGCGGCTGCTGTTAGTCATTCAGATAACATTGAAATTCTGACCATGATATTTAATTTAAATAGTTGTGGGCTCATGCACGCACCAGTTCTCATCGTCACAATGCGATCGTGGGGCAACAATAGGTTGCCAAGGTAGCTTAAAGCAAGTTGCAGAGCATTACTGCCATGTTTGTATGGCACAGGCTGAGACAATGATAATGATTTTTTTTTTTCCGATATACTGCATACAATATTAATACAATATAGAGTATAAGTGATCGTACAATTGGTGAAATCCTGTATGAGAATTTAAAAAATGCTATTTTAAATATCCTTTTCTCCATTAAAAATAAAGGGGATGGGGGAAATAAAATAAGGTATTTTTTTTTATTGTCACATCCACAAAGGCCTGACCTATCAAAATATAAAAATTAATCCATACAGTATTTTTTTTTTGGTCACCACATATCCTTAACCCATACATCACCAGGCAATTTTCCATTTTTCATTTTTCCCTTCTTTCAAGAGCTATAACTTTATTTTTTTTATCGGTATAGCTGTATGAGGGCTTGTTTTTTTTTTTGGGACGCATTCAGTTTTGAAATGACTTTGTGGGATTCTATACATTAAAAAACACCCAAAAGTTATACCATTTTAAAAATAACACCCCTTAACCTATTCCAAACTGCTTTTCAGGAGTTTATGCAAAATGGCATGACCAATTTATTTTTCCCACCGAAATGTTGCTAACTTCTGATCTGGTCACTATAGCTGGCAGAAACGGAGACCGTTATTTGGCCATAATTTGTAATGCAACCATCAGGACCACACAATCATGATCTCGGGGTGGTGATGGGGTTAAAGAGTGAGCCCCATTTAACCATCTATATGCTGTAGTCATTGATGGCAGCATCTAAGGGTTTAAACGACCATGTTTGGTGCCAACACTGATTGTGACTAATGCAGGAGGGTGTCAGCTAAAGTGTATGCAGCGCCCCAGAGTCCTGGTCGTTGCAGTAATATTATCCTTCCACCAGGGGGAGTGATATTACGTCTGATGGCAATAAAGGAGATCTTCTTACCAGGTATCACAAACCACTACACTTCACACTCCAGACCACCAGGGGGAGCCTTGCTCCTATCTACTAGGGCACTCCTCACAATTAGGTAAAACTGGTGGTTTGGATAGAAAGTTAGGCAGAAGCTGGCTGAGCTTCGCTCGGTGCAGTCCCTGTCAGGCAGACAGGGGGGAAGGAGGAACATCACAGAGCTGCAGACAGAGAGTTCCCTGACAGGGGTGGGATCCTGTCAGAGGCCTAGACAGAAAGCCACGGAGCTGCGCCTGCCCCACGTGCAGCAGCATCCAAAGAAAGGACACTAAGAGAATTGTATTGTAGCGGGTGAGAAACGAAGTCTTAGCACAAGGAGATAAAACCAGAACGAGTTCTGCCCTGTAAAAGGCTGCCTCCTTCTAAGGCGCAGAAGCCGGTGGCCGGAACACCGAGGGAGCAACCGTCTCTAAGCCTTGCTCCAGAGACCGGCAGGACAGTCAATTCCACGTTGGCTGCCCGACCATATACCCAGGAGGCACAGTGGCAACTTGTGGGGGCCGGGGCATCTCTAGGGTCCCTGTAAAAAGCCTCAGGCCACCAGTCATACAATTTTGTCCTATCCATAACCATCTGGGGGACAGAGAGGAAGACATAACATCTAGAACATCTACAACAGTTGTGAGGACCTTACCGAGAAGCTCAGCAGGGAGGTACTACAACACACAGGCGCTAGAGGAAGACTACTGATTTCCACCTGGATAAGGAGACTCTGGATTTGCCTTCGGACCAGCCGGACTCTGCCTGCCCTGTGATCTGGTGCCCTGGACTGTGGACACTGAAGCCTTCAGTAAAGGTAAAGAGACTGCAACCTTGTGTCCTCGTTATTCACTGCGCCTTACATCCACCACCTTCACCATCTACACTCTTGGAAGCCCTGGGGATACACTTCACCTGTGGGAAGGTATACCATCTAGCTGCCATCACATCACCCCAGCGGACCCCTAAGCAGCGTCGGTCACCCTGACTGAATACCACAGATGGCGTCACGAACATTATACAAACGTTCCCTTTTATTGGACTTCCCTCAAGGGGCCACGGACCGGGTCAGGCCACCGTGACATCCCCTGAACCGAAGGACCCGGTACCGCCGAGTACCCCATTGCCCTTACGTGGGGGC
This sequence comes from Ranitomeya variabilis, assembly GCF_051348905.1. Classification (NCBI taxonomy): domain Eukaryota; kingdom Metazoa; phylum Chordata; class Amphibia; order Anura; family Dendrobatidae; genus Ranitomeya; species Ranitomeya variabilis. The sequence continues at coordinate 427,898,197 of NC_135232.1, forward strand.
GATCCATGTACAGCGAACAGCTGCTGCATATTCACCCATTGGGGGATGCTATTAACTTATATTGAAGGGCACTTCTCTGCCCTTGACTGTTGAGGGCAGAGCTAAGTACTGCAGTGCGCAGGTGCCAGGAAATGTCAAAGAGCCTTGGCGCATCCTCACTGCAGTACTTTGCTCTTCCCTCAACAAGGCAAAGAAGTACGCCTGCGCAGGAGCGCTCTGTCGTGAAGACTGTGGATGACGAAGAGACGCGTCATCGACACGAAGCAAGCAGGACGGGGATCGCAAGAAGATGGGAGGCGCTGAACCAAGACCAGCGACACCCCTCGGACTAGACCGTCCCGCAAGTGAGTATAAGGTATTTTTCTTCTCTTACAGTTCGGGCTGGGAGCTTATATACAGTATTATAGAATGCTGTATATCAACACTAAAGGGTGATGCCCCCCCCCCCCAGAGAGCAGAGCAAATGGGAAGAAGGGAAGAGGGCAGAGGTTTCCTGTTTCGGGGCTCCTCTCAGGACAATAGGAAGCCTTTCCAGTGATGGTTTTTCCCAGGTGGAGGAAGATTATCCCTCTTTCTTCTGGCCTGAGAGAAGTTTTCCAGGAGAACCTGGATATTGGAGCTAGTAGCCAGGCCTAAAGTTAGAATTCCTATCCGTTCCGGTCCCAAACTTTGTCGTGACTACTCTGCGGTCCTCGCCAGAGCAACATTTGGCCCTAGAACATGAGGTACTAAAGCTAGTAGACAAAGCTGTCCTCTAGGAGATTCCCCTTCAGGGAAAAAGGAAGGATTCTACTCCCCACTGTTTCTGATGAAGAAAACAGATTCTTCAGGGCGATCATCAACTTGAAAAAGCTGCTGAAGTTTACTAAAGACTAAAAAAATCTAATTAGTCAATAAAAGCTGTCAAAATCCTGTTTCCAGATTGCTTTGACAGTTCTGGACCTGAGAAATGCTTATCATATTCCCATATATGAAGACTACCAGCAGTTCCTCAGGATGGCGATTGCCATAAGAGGTGTAATCAGATACTTCTGGTACAGAGCTCCTTGGTGAGCTTAGGATGGGTCTTAAATTTCTAAAAAATCAAAGGTTGAGCCAAAAAGGGTACAAGAGTTTCTGGGGCTTGTATTAGACTCCAAAAAACAGAAGTGTTGCCTCCCTGGGAAGAAATTCGAAATTACGGATCAGGTGTTGAGAACATTGCAATACCCATCTATGACTCTGAGGAAAGCTATGTCTGTCTCTCTTAAGTTCCCTAACCTCCTGCATTCCAGCAGTACAGTGGGCCCAAATACACACAGGGATATGCAGTGAGATATCTTGGGAAATGAGGCTTCCCTAGGAGGATATTTAGAGGTACAGATGGCTCAGTATTCAAGAACTATTAATTCCCTCGATTGGTGGCTAAAAGCTGAAAACTTTGCAAAGGGGTTCCTTGGGTAAGCAGAGTTACTGGAGTGGTCGCCACAGATTCTAGCCACAGCGGTTGGGGGCACATCTAACTGACATAGTTGCTCGGAGTCTAGACAGGGGAGCAGAAAATGGTTTCCTCAAACAGGAAAGAACTTTTGGCAGTCAAATATGCTCTGATAGAATTCTTGGATTCTCTTCTGAGTCGGCATGTAAGGGTATTTTTGGACATCCAGGTGGTAGTAGCCGATCTAAACCACCAGGGTGGAACCCTGTCTCGTCCTTTGGATATAACAGCCCATATTTTCGAGATGGCAGAAGTCAATTTCATTTCTCTGTCAGCGCTCCTCCTAAGAGTAGAGAATTACAAGGCAGATTTTTTGAGCCGGACCCAGTTAAGACAGTGCAAATGGGTTTTAAAACATTCCATATTCAACCAGATTGTAGAAATATGGAGTCTCCCAGTCATAAATCTTTTTGCCGATAGTCAGAACAAAATGGTAAAGACCATTTGCTTTATAGATCCCAGGGGAAATCCAGATGATTTAATGATTCCATGGAATCATTCTCTGACCTACGCCTTTCCCCCGGTTATCCTGATCCTGGCTTTCCTAAGAAAAATCAGAGGACAAAAAACATGGTTTTCCTGGCTGAGGATGATGTCTGTCAGCGACCCTTGGGTGCTGCCAGAGATTCCGGATCTTCTCTCCCATGGGCCAGTATGGCATCCTCAGGCAGCAAATTTACGCTTGACAGCATGGAATTTGAGGCCACTCTTGAGGGACAGAGGTTTTTCCTCTAATTTGACTTCTACGCTACTCCAGAGTAGAAAGGCCGTCACTACTAGAGCTTATGGGAAAACTTGGAAGAAGTTCCTGTCCACCTCAGGGGTCAGAGTTCAGGACGCGATTCCAGTTAGTCATCCTGGAATTTTTACAAAAGAGGATAGAACAGGGCCTTGCTACTAGCACCTTTTTAGTCTACGTTCACATTTGCGGTCGGCGCCGCAGCGTCGCCGCATGCGTCATGCGCCCCTATATTTAACATGGGGGCGCATGGACATGCGTCGCACTTGCGTTTTGCGCCGCATGCGTCCCTGCGGCGCACGCGTCCGGGCGCATTGGACGCAGCAAGTTGCATTTTTGCTGCGTCCAAAATCAATCAAAAAAAGGACGCATGCGGCGCAAAATGCAGCGTTGTGCATGCGTTTTGCTGCGTTTTTGTTTGCGTTGTGCGTTGCGGCGCCGACGCTGCGGCGCACAACGCAAATGTGAACGTAGCCTTAAAGGTTCAAGCTGCTGCATTAGGAGCCCTGTATAATCATGATGTGGTGGACAATCAGTGGGTTGCTAGAATCATTAGAGCCCCCATTGATCGAATGTTTATTATTGTAATAACTTGGAGGTCCTCCTGCTCTGTAAACCAACTCATGCGAGGGAGAGGTACCACCACCGTTCTTATCTGTAGATCTCCTGTCCTGGAAGGGTGGATCCCCTCTCTCCGTGGTGCTGTCATGGGCTCGGAGAAATTATCGGTAAGTAACTAAATCAATTTCTTTGAGACAAAAAAATAAAATATATATATATATATATATATATATATATATATATATATATATATATATATATATATATATATATATATATATATATATATATATATATATATATATATATTTTTATTTTTTTTTTATTTTATTTTTTTTTAAACACACAGGGAAATGCTTTACCTCACAAAAAGAATCAGCTCTGATCCTGTCTGTATATTCTCTATATTTCCCTGCCAAGGATCTGTTGTATGATCAGACTATGTCCCTGTATGATCAGAAAGTCATTACACAGTACATTTTATAAGAGATCTCGGTACAGGAACATTTTTATTTAAAAACAATAAGTTGTGGTAGCTATTATTCCAAGATGTATTGATTAAAATCCACTTTAAAATTAACACTTTCCCAACCTTAGACATACCCAGTACGTCTGTCGGCGGGTACTTGCCAAACTTAGACTTACTGGGTACATCATGGCTAAAATGCGGCACCGGGACTGCTGTTGCGGTGATGATGTCCCTGCGCTATCTTGAAGCAGGGCACATGGTGGAGTCGTTCCATGGGGTGTCGCTGCAACTCCGGAACTACGATCGATGTGATTGGCTGTTCAGTTCTTAGCAGCCAATTACTGCGTTTTCAGGGTTTCAGGCAATCAGATTGCCTGAAATACTTGTCCAGCCAACAATCGGTGCTGTATGAGCACCGACCAAAGGCTGGAGTCTAGCAACCACGGAGTCAGCAGGTCCAGCTCTGATTGGTGCGATCGACTATGATGTTGATCTCGCCATCTCGCCAATCGGGGTGCGCAGACTCGATCTGACCCCACAGTGACCTATCTGCGCTTCATCATTCCGGCTTGGAGATGTTGCAAAGCAGTCACTGTGCTGATCTGTCTCAATGTGCTTGACCTTTTGATGCCACAGACTTTTTTTTTTTTTTTTTTTTTATAAGCCTGTGCATCACTGCAGTTTTCATTTGAAGAGGGAGTTCCTGATCTCTCCCTGATCTTTCCTAATTCACCGCAATCCTCCTCTCCACATCATCCCCTTCAACATTCTGTAACAGATAAGCACATTTTTTATGGCAGTTTTTTTTTTTTCCTTTTTTGTACATCCTGCAGCCGCTGAGCATTGATCAGCGACTCAAATCACTGATCTGCACGTGTGCTCGCTGTTTTTCACAACTTTTTTTTTTCCCCGCCTTAACTATTTTTTTTCTTAGAAAAAAAGAATCAGATCCGTGCATGCTACAGCTGTTAAGTGCTCAAAACTGACACACATCAGTGATTAACCTCTGGTGGTTTTTTTTGTTTTTTTTTTTAAAAAAAGGTAATTTAGGAACAGTAAAATATATACTGAAGTAGCCTACAATACTTTTTTACTGAATTGAGTTGGGTTTTGTGTCAGCGTGGAAAAAAGAACCCCTTTCGTGCATCTGTCTTACAGCCGTTGAGGGCTGATCAGCAGCACATCACTGATCAACCTCTGGCTGTTTTTTTTTTTTTTTTGTGTGCATGTGACGAGTAAAATAAATATTTTGATAGGATTAGATTTTTTTTTTCTCTTTTAAATGTTAACACACGTAAACGCAACACACGTACACACGCACGTGAAAAAATGTCCCAAACCAGGTATTCAGCGGAGGAGGCATACGCTTTCCTTGCATCCTACACGGACAGTAAGGCTAGTTTCACACTAGCGTTCGGTAGGGCTGCTGATGAAAGCCTTCTTCCTCTGTGATGCCCCGCCCACTGCCGCGCTTCTGGGTGCTCACACGGGTCTCTTCCTCAGGATGTGGATTGCTGAGAAGCACGGAATCGTATGCAGTGATTGTTTCCTGCACTCACACAGGTCTTGTCATCTGGGTGAGATCGTTCTGCTTCACGTGTGCGGTCAGAGCTGTGTGAAGCAGAGCGATCTCACCCAGATGTAGATCTCTTCCACATGAATATTTAGTGTAGTTTTTAAGAGTTTTGCGGAGTTTCATGAATTCTGATGTGGGAGAGTTCAGAAACTACAGTAAATGTGCAGTTGGATCCTTCTTTCATTGAGTGCTGCTCGTAATCTCATTTGCAGTATCGAGATGTGTGGAGCGCTATAGCATTAAGTATTCTCTCGACTTAAGGCCGCATTCACACATCCATGTATTAGTCGGTGTACAGACACTGATTTATGTACTAGCCACAGGTCTCCTAACCCGAACAGCCTCCAAGGCATGTTTAAAGCTGTCAAGTTCAGGTCTGGTCACCCGCAGCCAGTCTATAAATTCTTTGTACTGTGAAACATGGATATGTAAATGCAGCCTTAGTTTAAAGTTTTCAGATTAAAATAATTTGGCATCAATTACCTAATTTGGTAAACTTGTGTTTTTTAGGTTTGCCGATATCGGGCAGCAGAAAGATGAAAGGTGGCTCAAAAAAGCAAGTTGATAAAAACGGTAGGTGAATTCTTCTACGTTTATAAGTGGAAATTTTTGCCATTATAGCCAAGGTTATCGGCCTTATACATAAAGTTGTTTTTACCAGTATTTTAGCATAAAACATCCAGCCCAGCTGAGCCAAGATCTGGCCTAATTCACCAAGAGATGTGTGGATCATACTCCAGCACTACCTTCATTAAGACTGGCGTGCAAAATGCCAGCCTCAAATGCGGCCTACTATAGATTGCAAAAAAGCATATGACTGTCTGGCCATACACATTAGATGGCTGTCAGCTAAACTATGCATCAGCCAACAGCTGTTTTGGCAAAGTCTCCCATACACAGGAGCGCCCATTTGTCAGAGTGCTCCTCCGTTCTCTGATAAAGCTGCTGACTGGCACGTCAGCCAGCGGCTTATCTCTGCGCATGTCTGTTAACCCCCCCTCCCCAATCGACATCTTTTCCGCCCATCAGTTGGTCGGCTCACCTATACACATTAGACAATTGCCAGAACTCGTCAATTATTAGCTGGTTAAGCTGACTTTAGTCTAATTTCTGTGGGGGGCCCCCCCGAGGTTTCTGTATACACAGACCAACTGGTGGCACTAAACTATCGCTGATCAGTAAATATTTACCTATAGGATGTTAAATAGCCCGTTTACAGATTGCTCACTGCGGTCTGTCTGCCATTGTTGTCAGTGAGTCCTGTTTACACAAGATCATTTCACCTTAGGCTACTTTCACACTAGCGTCGGGCTCGGCCCGTCGCTGTGCGTCGGGCCGACGTTCCCGACGCTAGCATTGTCTCCGCCGTACAACGGGGGCAGCGGATGCATTTTTTCCCTTCCCCATGACAGCACCGGTACATGAGATGGTCCCGCCCCCAAGAACAGGAAACCTGCATAGGAGATAAAAGATGGGGCGGCACCTCTCTCCTCAGTTTGGTTTCCTGTTCTTGCGGGGAACCTGCGGTGCTGCATGGGGAGAGGTCTCCCTTGCTAAGCCGGTCTCTGACCGAGGTCCGCGGTGGGAGCAGCGGTGGCGGCGTGCGCACGTCGCCTTCATACCTGGCTGCAGATGCGTCCTTCCCCACTGCGGACTCCCCAGTGTCCGCTCCTGGCCGGAGGCTGGGCTGGGGGAGAAAGTGAAAGCGTGCCCATCACGACGCTGGCGCCGAGTGAATGGAGGTACTTCCGGTTTGGAACCAGAAGTGGCGCTGAAAGCTGAAGGAACGGTGTGCTGACACTCCCCGGGGGGGGGAGGACGTTCAGGGGCGCACACACCGCTTCCTGCCCGGCCATATTTAATCTACAAGGCGGCAAGCAGGCACCGGTAACGGTCTCCTGCAAGATGGCAGATCCGATGGAATCGGCGATCCCAGCAGAAAACCCACAGCCTGTCGTGGTACTAATGGTCCGGTGGGTGAGTGCCTTTGTAAGGCAAAAAACATGTCAGTAACACTGTGTTTTATGTATGTGTATATATATATATATATACATAGCATAAAGTGTGTGCGCTCTGTGATAGAAGCCTTCCCAAAGCATATGAGAAGCGTATGTGCCGCTCATGCATAGAAAAAACTGTATCTGAAGAGTCATCATCATTGCTTCAGAGTATAAAGGATATTGTGAGAAACGAAGTGCACAGCACTGTAAAGGAGCAGTTAAAACATCATGGATTGCAGAGCTCCGTAAACCCGCCCTCTGCGCCTGCCCAAATATCTGATGTAGAATCCGAGGGTGAACTGGGGGAGCTTCCGCCCGAGGAGGGTTCGGACCTTGACTCTTCAGATGAAGAGTGTGGCCGGCCATATATGTTATCAGAAGACATGGGGAAGTTGCTAAAACTGGTCAGGTCCACCCTGGGGGTTGAGACGCCAAAAGAGAAACAAACGATTCAGGACTCTATGTTTAGTAATTTAGAAGATAAAAAACGGAAAGTTTTCCCATTTCACGATAACATATTAAATCTTATCAAAAAAGAATGGAAAAAACCGAGTAAAAGGATTTCAGTTCCCCAGGCCTTAAAACGTAAATATCCCTTTAGTGAGGAAATTTGCGAGAAATGGGAAAAGGCGCCTAAGTTGGACGCAGCGATCGCAAGTACCTCCAGGGGTATAGCACTTCCCTTCGAGGATATGGGGGCCCTAAAAGACCCCCTAGATAAAAAGGCGGATGCCTTTCTAAAATCAGCCTGGGAAGCCTCAACTTGGGTGTTCAAGCCTGGAGTAGCGGCTACTTGCACTGCCCGTGCCATGGTTAAATGGCTAGAGGAACTAAGCGACCAAATAAAAAACAAGTGTCCAAGAGACAGACTTCTAGAAGTCATCCCTCAACTTCAAAATGCAGCAGGATTCCTGGCGGACGCTGCCATTGATTCTGTTCGGTTTGCTGCCCGGGCTAGTGCCCTCTCTAATTCAGGAAGAAGGGCGTTATGGTTAAAAAACTGGAATGCTGATTTTCAATCAAAAGTGAAGCTCTGTGCTGTACCCTGTGAGGGGCAATATTTATTCGGCAGGGCTTTAGATGAAATTTTAGAAAAAGCGGCGGACAAGAAAAAACACTTCCCTCCGCCTCCCTTCTTTAAACGACATTGGTATGACAATCGTCGGTCCTTTCGAGGATCGAGTAGAGGCCGGGGCCGCCCAACGGATAGAACCACACGGGGGAAACCCTGGGGTGAGAAAAGAGAAAGAGGGTTTCTTTTCAATAAACCTCCAAAACCAGATCCCAAACAATGACGCCATATTCCAGGTGGGAGGAAGGTTACGGTTTTTTGTCCATCAGTGGGTAACCTTACAGCCGTCTCAATGGATAATCAACTTGTTATCAGACGGCCTACGGTTAAATTTCATCTCCCTGCCTCCTCACCGAATAAAAGTTACTCGTGTGGCCAAAAAGAACCAGTTAGTTCTCGAAAAAGAAGTTCGTCTTCTTTTAGACAAAAAAGTCCTGGTAAGAGTACCTCCACAGGAAATAGGGAGGGGATTTTACAGCACCCTTTTCCTCACTCCAAAACCGGATGGGTCTTTAAGAACCATTTTCAACCTAAAAGAATTAAACAAATTCATCAGAGTGGAAAAATTCAAAATGGAGACTGAGAACAGCGGTAAAACTGCTGTATCCAGGATGTTACATGGCAGTGATAGACCTTACCGATGCCTATTATCATGTGCCAATCAGCAGAGAGCATCAACAATTCCTGAGGTTAGTTGTGCAGCTGGGGCAGGTCTACACCCATCTACAATACCAATGTCTCCCCTTCAGGGTGTCTGTGGCTCCTCGTATCTTTACAAAAATAATTTCGGAAGTAGCATCTTTCGTAAGGAGAGAAAACATTCTACTAGTGCCCTATTTAGACGATTTCCTCCTGATAGCAGACAATCAAGAAGATTGCATAAAATCAGTTACGACAGTACGAGAGCTGCTAACCAAACTAGGGTGGATAATAAACTTAAAAAAATCAAGATTGATTCCGGTCCAGATACAGGAGTTCCTGGGGATTCAATTAAATTCGATCAGACAAGTCTGTATCCTTCCAGACAGAAAAGTCGAGGCCATAAGACAACGAGTAAGACAAATACAGGGGGCCCAATATGTCTCGGTGAGGGAAGCCATGTCCCTCCTAGGTATGCTAACTGCAACAATCCCAGCAGTCCGATGGGCGCAACTTCATTCAAGGGACCTACAGTGGCAGATCCTGTCAGAACAAACAAACACCCTACAACCTAAATCGAAAAATCGTATTGTCACAACATGTTCGGGACTCTCTAAGCTGGTGGCTAGATTCCGGAAATCTAAAAAAAGGGGTCCCGTGGTCAATCCAGAATCCGGTGGTACTGACCACGGATGCGAGCCCGTTAGGTTGGGGAGCACACCTATCAGATCGGATCCTACAGGGTCTATGGGATCCACAGATGCAATTAGCCTCCTCAAACCTGAAGGAATTAACAGCGGTAAGGCAAGCAATTCTTCAAACGGAAGAGGATCTCAAAGGAAAACATCTGGTAGTGTTGTCCGACAACAGCACAACGGTGTCGTATATAAATCGACAGGGAGGAACCAGATCAAGTCCCCTAATGGAAGAAGCAAGAAGACTATTTCTTTGGGCCGAAAACCACCTGTTGTCTCTTACAAGTACACACTTAAAGGGGTCGGACAACTTTGTTGCAGATTTTCTGAGTCGTCACGTCCTGCACCAGGGCAAGTGGTCGCTAAATCAAAGGATATTTGGAGAAATCTGTGCCATCTGGGGGCTTCCTCAAGTGGATCTTTTTTCCACAAGACAGAATCGAAAAGTAGAAAGATTCTACTCTCTAAACCCGAAAGAGAACCCGGAAGGGGTAGATGCGTTACTGCACCAATGGAAATTCCAACTAGCCTATGCGTTTCCCCCAATCCCATTAATCCCTACAGTCCTGAAGAAGATCCGAGAAGAGAAATCACGCATAATCTTAATTGCACCCTTCTGGCCAAAGAGAGCTTGGTTCACTTGGCTCAGACGTATGTCCGTCTCGGACCCATGGATACTTCCAGAGGTTCCAAACCTTCTGCACCAGGGTCCGGTGACACATCCTCAGGTTCACAGCCTACACCTCACTGCTTGGAACTTGAGAGGGGACTTCTGCTAGCAAAGGGGTTCTCGGATCCATTAGTTACTACTCTACTGTCCAGTAGAAAGAAAGTCACAACTGATAAATACCAAAAGGTATGGGGAAAATTTTTAGAATTCTCAGGCCGAGGGATTACAGATACCGTTCAGAAAGTCCCTATATCAGAGATCCTAGAGTTTCTCCAAAAGGGGCTGGAGAGGGGATTATCTACCAGCACTCTAAAAGTGCAAGTCTCGGCGCTTAGCGCCTTGTTTGATCAAAAATTGGCTGATCACCCCTGGGTGTGTAGGTTCATTCGGGCCTCCTTTACAGCCAGACCATTAAAACCTCGTCCAAAGGTCGCTCCCTGGGATTTAAATTTAGTGTTAAATGCCTTGACCTCCTCTCCCTTTGAGCCTCTTTCCTCCATATCGGAAAAAGCGCTAACTTTAAAAACGGTTCTCCTAATTGCCCTTACCTCAGCCAGACGCATTAGTGAGCTTCAGGCTATATCTATAGACCCTCCTTATACTACATTTCTGGAGGATAGGGTAATTATAAAATCTGATCCGGCCTTCTTACCAAAGGTCAACTCGAAATTCCACAGGGACCAGGAGATGGTCTTGCCCTCATTTTGTGCCAATCCAAAATCCCAGGGAGAAGAAACCTTCCATTGCTTCGACGTGAGACGTTGCCTACTTCAATATATAGAAGTGACAAAACCATGGCGACAGTCTTCAGCCCTTTTTGTCTCCTTTCAGGGGGCAAACGGGAAAAAAGGCCACAAAATCAACCATTGCACGGTAGCTCCGTATGGCTATATCCCTTTCCTATTCCTCTGTGGGGCAGGTCCCTCCACCTGGTGTTACGGCCCACTCTACTAGGGCTATTTCCACATCTTGGGCAGAGAGGGCAAATGCGTCGATAGAGCAAATCTGTAATGCAGCAGTATGGTCTTCACCCTCTACGTTCTTCCGCCATTATAGATTAAATCTGGGGCTATCAGATCTTGCCTTTGGTAGAAAAGTACTATCTGCCGTTGTCCCACCCTAGAGGTTCTTTCTATTTCTTCCTCTCATGTACCGGTGCTGTCATGGGGAAGGGAAAAAATGATAATTACGGGTAATTTGATTTTCCAGATCCATGACGGCACCGCTCTAGTTCCCGCCCTATCTTGGTGATGGTTGTGTGATTCACAAAAAAAAAAAAAAAAATCTTAAAAAAAAATAAAAATAAAAAAAATAAAAAATGGGGTAATAACCACTTAACATAACATAACAATAGATAAATAATCTTTAGAGTTTAAAATAATGTGTATATGCCTAAAACTAACGTAGCGGTTACCTTACATTCTCTGTAAAACAAACTGAGGAGAGGGGTGCCGCCCCCATCTTTTATCTCCTATGCAGGTTTCCTGTTCTTGGGGGCGGGACTCTCATGTACCGGTGCGGTCATGGATCTGGAAAATCAAATTACCCGTAAGTAATTATCATTTTTCCAGCGCATCCGCTGCCCCATTGTGAGGTGCGGGGAGGTGGGGGCGGAGTTCCGGCCGCGCATGCGCGGTCGGAAAAGACGTTTACGACGGAGCAAAAAACGTTGCAAGCAACGTTTTTTGCTCCCGACGGTCCGCCACTGCACGACGCATCCGTCGCACGACGGGTGCGACGTGTGGCAATCCGTCACAATGCGTCGCTTAATGTTAATCAATGGTGAAAAAACGCATCCTGCAAACACTTTTGCAGGATGCGTTTTTCGGCAAAACGACGCATTGTGTCGGAATGCAGTTAACGCTAGTGTGAAAGTAGCCTTATTGAATCTGCTTGTTCAGATGATTGGCAGCCTGTTTACAATGAAATATTGTGAGCCAGTGTTCATTCCTGTACATATGAAACCAATGAAACAACAACGACCATGCTATGGAGTCTGTCAGACTTACTGGCAATCCTGTATCCTGATTCATGATTTAAGTCAAGTAGGAGTATTAATGACATTTACCTCTAGTTCAATGAATTCAACATTTCTTTGTGAATCCTAGAAAAAAATATGCACAAAATATGTATATTTGATTTAAAAATATATAGTAGCCTGGCAAAACCCCTGACAGACCTCACCAAGAAAAAGCTGCCCTCTGCAGTCAATTGGATAATGACTAAGACTGCCTACCGGGTACTGAAGATTGCCCTTTCCAACTTCCTGTAACTACAAACAGCCGACTAGCCTTTTGTATTCCAGACCAACACCATGAATATAAGTCACACAGTAACATAGGATAAATTTCAAAAATAACTCACATTCCTATTCATATATCTATATATGTGAAGAGAGAAATTTCATATGCGTCACCCCCGTGCACTGTGTAACAATTCACTGTGGAAACCACAGCAGTAACCAAACTAAAACCAAAGCAATTCAGTAGGGGTCAAAAAGAGCCAAATGAGATATCAAGACGTGGACGTATAGAAATAAACTTTTATTAATATTGTGTGTGACGGTGGTTACAAAGTATATTAAAATTACATAAATCCACAAATATAAAACCGTATATAAACCTTGATGATTAAAAACAAAAAATGCGCTGCACCAGGAAGATCAGGATGAAAGAGTGAAATATCACTCCTAACTACAGCCCCACTGTAATAACAGGATGTCTTAGATTATGCTGGCACCATGTAATTAAAAGTATCTCTGCCAAGTCCAACTCAAAGAGAACAACAATAATACAAAAAATATATAAAAATATAAAAGTGCCCCAATGCCAAGTCAAATTTTAAAGTGGCATTGCTAAGTTCAACTCAATAACATAATTAAAAGTGCATAAGTGCCAAATCAAACCACTCAGGATTATAAATTGATACAAATCACTGCATAAAGTGACAGTGCAGAAAATGTGAATAGCACAAAAATATACCAACAAAAGTGCCTAATACGATGTTGGAGATAGCAAATTATAAAACAGTGGTGTCAGCAATTATATGTTAATTTATACCTGCGGGGGCTGAATCCTGGACCTGCGCTTCTCCCGACGCGCGTTTCGGATTCAATATATCCTTCTTCAGGATATATCCTGAAAATCTTTTGTCTTTGCACATTATATTTGCACTAGTTGGCACTATTTGCACTTTTTCTCTTTACATGCTATACGTGCATGGTTGCATATATATTTTTAATTAATTTTTTTATATATTTCACTTCTTATTCAATTTTCTCAAATTTGTATGTTGCATGTGATCCCTACTTTATTTATTATTATTATTATAGGGATATCCAGTATATATATATATATATATATATATAAACCAGCCCTATGCAATGATATATTGTATTACACATAAAATATGCATATATAAAACGTCTTTCTTTTGATATGTGCCCGTGAAAAAATGTATATATAAAAAAAGTATACATATATATATACATAACATTGTAATTTTTTAATATTGTTTTTATATTGTACCTCTACTCTTACCATTGAATAAAATACATATATATCATAAATATTTCTCTGCTATTCTTTCCACTGGCATGGTCCATACTTGGTGCAGGTTATCCTCGCTAGCGATATCGTTTAGTTTGACACGCAGCAGCGATCAGGATCCTGCTGTGATGTCGCTGGTCGCTGAATAAAGTCCAGAACTTTATTTGGTCGTCCGATCGCCGTGTATCGTTGTGTTTGAAAGCAAAAGCAACGATACCAGCGATGTTTTACACTGGTAACCAGGGTAAACATCGGGTTACCAAGCGCAGGGCCGCGCTTAGTAACCCGATGTTTACCCTGGTTACCAGCGTAAAAGTAAAAAAAACAAACAGTACATACTCACCTGCGCGTCCCCCAGCGTCTGCTTCCTGACACTTACTGAGCGCCGGCCCTAAAGTGAAAGTGAAAGCACAGCGGTGACGTCACCGCTGTGCTGTTAGGGCCGGAGCTCAGTCAGTGTCAGGAAGCAGACGCTGGGGGACGCGCAGGTGAGTATGTACTATTTGTTTTTTTTACTTTTACGCTGGTAACCAGGGTAAACATCGGGTTACTAAGCGCGGCCCTGCGCTTAGCAACCCGATGTTTACCCTGGTTACCCGGGGACCTCGGCATCGTTGGTCGCTGGAGAGCGGTCTGTGTGACAGCTCCCCAGCGATCAAACAGCGACGCTGCAGCGATCGGCATCGTTGTCGCTATCGCTGCAGCGTCGCTTCGTGTGAAGGTACCTTTAGGCTTGTGGACACTGGTTCTATCTACAACATCATGGCGGCGGCCGTCCCTTTGTACTTTGTCCCCAGCAGCCTCTATTTTTCATCGCGTGCCGTCCCTGCCTTACACCAGCATGGCATGTGTCCCATAACATCGCCTGTGCTCTGAACAATGTAGTTACTGGGAAGGTCCACTTAACGGCCCACATGTGGACAAGTGCTTGTAGCCAGGGATGCAACATTTGCCTGACGGCACACTGGGTGAACCTAGTGGAGGCCATGACCTGAGTCAGACCCTGGGATGGCACATGTTTCAGATGCCAAGGATTGTGGGCCCTAGTTCCATCATGGTTTCTTCCACCAGTTCCTGCACCCCCTCCTCATCCTCTTTCCGAATTGTCATCTCAGAGCAAATTGTCCATATCAGTTGTAAGCTGGAAGCACTGCCTCAATGAAGCGGAAACAGACTCTGGTGAACCTAATTTGTTTAGGTAACAAGCAGCACATCACCACAGATTTGTGGAAAGGAGTAACAGACCAGACAGATCTGTGGCCTCTAGCTGCTGAACGTACAACCAGGCATGGTTGTGTGTGATAATGGCCTTAACCTGGTGGCGGCTCTAAAACACTGTAAGCTCGCACACATTCAGATTTCGGGAAAACCTACCCAGTAACCTGAGTTACTGGTGAAGCTATACTGTGTGTGTGCATTTCCGCAAATCTGCTACAGCTGCCATTGGTCTGGCAGTGCTGCAGTAATGTTTGCAAGTGCCAGTTCACTGACTAGTTTGTGACATGACAGAATTGGAACTCCACATATGTTGTCAAGACTTTGTGAGCAGCAGAGGGCAGTAGTCAAATACCAGCTACAACATGCTGTCTGCTTCTGCATGTAACCGACAAGTGGGTTTGGATGTCTGACCTCTGTGAGGTGCTACAAAACTTGAGGAATCCCATGAAGATGGAGAGCGGCTATGAGCGTAACCATCCCACTACTTCTGTGTCTAGTCTAATGCTCTGCTCACAATTAAAGAGGAAGCTTTGCATGCAGACCAGGTGGAGAATAGCAAAGAAAGTACACAGTGATATAACGAAGCCCAGCTTCATCTTATCTCAGCGTGGCTTGGGTGATGTGGAGGAACAGGAGATGGTTGCCTGCGATAGGGTGCTACCCACCCCAGCTTCATCTCATCTGTTCAGCATGGATGGACTGAAGAGCTGGAGATGGAGTAGTCGTACTGGAAGGGACAGGGAACTCCTGACAGTTGGAAGTCTGGCACACATGGCTGACATTGTCCCGCTTCCTTTTCTGTGGCCATCACGTTAAATACATTTTGGCCAACGCTGATTACTGGTTGTTCTCCCTTCTGGACCCACACTACAAAGAGGCCTTTTTTCCCATTTCTCCTTTCTGCGACAGAGGGCTTTTAAAATGGTGCAATACCTGAAAGCCCTACTCGAACAATTAGTACAAAAAATCCCACTGACAATGCTGGCAGCAGAGCTCATAGATCCTTGGGCAACCAAGGAGGAGTGACGAGGGAGACGCACCCCATGTCCAGCAGAGGCAGCGAAACACTATCAAAGGTCTGGGACAGTTTAATTAGACCATCTCAGTTCCTTTGCCCTGATGTGCAGCGTAGTCTGACAAGGAGGGAAAAGTTTTGTAAGATGGTGAGTACCAAGCTGACCGTACCAGTGTCCTCCGTGATTCGCCACACAGCTATTGGGTATACAAGCTGGACACATCCCATGAACTGTCCCTCTATGCCTTGGAGGGGCTGGCCTGGCCTGCCCTGCCGCTAGCATTTTGACAGAGCGGGTTTTTAGTGCTGCCGGGGACATAACTGATAGGCATATCCGCCTGTCAACTGAAAATGCTGACAGGTTGACTCATTACAATGACCATGGTCTGGATTAACCCAGACCTCTCAAATCCACTGGACAGCAGTGTAACATGAGCCAATTGAAATGTTTTTTTATTTTTTTTTCTGGTGCATTTCCATGCACCCTTTACCACCCAAAAAAGGGTATATGCTTCATGGTTTCTTCTTTCTTGTAGTCCTCCTCCACCATATCAAGATCGTCATGCAGCACTCACACGTAATTGTTCCAGAGTGTGCATGATGCCCTCCTTCATAATTTTTACAGAATGTTTGAGGCCTACCTCTACAATTCTTACATTTATATGTGTACCTCCAGGTGTAAATGTTGATCAGCCCTTGCACTTAGTTCATATGCTTTACCAGTCCTTACTACTTTTAAGAATTGTAAAATTAATGTTCTCTGAGACTCTCCTCTATGTATCTTCCAGGATGTAGTGCAGTCCGTCTTTCTAATTTCTTGCATCCCTAGCACACCTAGTGTGTAGACTGTGTCTAGGAGTTCCACTACCAATCAATTTCAACAGAATATGTGGAGCGGCCCCCAAATGCAGGGGTACTCGGTACCGGGTCTCTCGGTTCTGGGGATGTCACGGTGGCCTGACCCGGTCCGTGGCCCTGCTAAGGGGCGCCCAATTAAAGATGTAGGTGACTGTAGGTCGCAGTAAATAACGAGGACACAGGGTTGCAGTCTCTTTACCTTTTTACTGAAGGCTTCGGCATCCGCAATCCAGAGCACTGCTAACAGGGCCTGCTGAGACCGGCCGGTCCGAAGGCACATCCAGAGTTCCCTTTGCAGGTGGAAATCAGCCTTCCTACTAGCGCCTGGGTGTTGTAGTACTTCCCTGCTGAGCACCACGGGATAGTCCTCACAACTGTCTTGTATGTTTGTTCTCTCTCCGTCCCCCAGATGGTTTGGATAGGACACACCCATATGACGGGGTAGGCCTGGAGTTATTTTATAGGGACCCTAGAGACGCCCCTCTCCCACAATTGCCTCCGTTGTCTTCATTAGGTGAAAAGGTGAGACAGCCAACCTAGAGTTAACTGCCCTGCCGTAGTTCAAAGTAATGCGTAGAGTCTTACTTCCTCGGCGTTCCGGCCGCCGGCTACTCGCCTCAGAAGGATGTTGCCGATCTCGGGGCACGACTCCTTCTCGTTTATCGCCTTTGTGCTGTGATCTCGTTTCTCACTTCTCCACAATTTACTTCGCTTCGTGTCCTTTCTTAAGATGCCGCCGCAATGAGGTGCAGGCACGGCTCCGTAACGATCTATCCTGTGATAGGCCACTGTCAGGATCCCACACCTGACAGGGACCTCCCTGAGTCCTTCCTAGCAACCTCTTCTCTCACTAGATGTTACCTGGGCAAAACCCAGTCAGCTTCTGTCTAACTTCCTATCCAACCCCCAGTTTTACCAGAGTGTGAGAAGTGGCCTAATACATAGAACCTTTTGCTCCCCCTGGTGGCCAGAGTGTGAAGTGTAATGTGTGACTGTGATACCTGGTCAGGTGAACTTTTAGTGCCATCAGACGTACCATCACTCCCCTTAGCGGCAGAGCGACGTTACTGCAACGACCAGGACTCTGGGGCGCTGCATATGTATGAGGCCCTCCTTTGTCTAAGACAGGGTCTATAAGAGTCCTTCTTTCTTCTAATTTTTGGAAGTTCTTGCACCAGGGTGGATTTGATTTAAATCTAACTGATTTAAATCACGATTTAAATCACGATTTAAATCACTAGTCAGTAAGGCTTGATTTAAATCAGTGATTTAAATCAAAGTTTCTACCTAAACTAGTTCTTGCTACTTTAATGCAGCGCCCCAGAGTCCTGGTCGTTGCAGTACTGTGGCTCCGCCGCTAAGGGGGGCTATGGTACGTCTGATGGCACTGAAGGAGTTCATCTGACCAGGTATCACAGACACCAATACATTTCACAGTCTGGCCTCCAGGGGGAGCTAAGGGTTCTATTTATTAGGCCACTCCTCACAGTCTGGTAAAACTGGGGGTTAGGCAGGAAGTTAGAGAGAAAGCTGACTGGGTTGGAACCAGGCAACACCTTGTGGAAGAGGGTGTTGTAGGGGAAGATTCAGAGGGGTCTCTGTCAGGGGTGGGATCCTGACAGAGGCCTAGCGAACAGAGAGACCGTTACGGGACCGCGCCTGCACGATATAGCGGCGGTACCCCAAGAAAGGATAAGAAGCGAGATTTATTGTGCTGAGTGAGAAACGAGATCAACGCAACAAGGAGAATACCAGTAGGAGTCGTGCTGTAAGACGAGGCAACATCCTATTGAGGCGCATAACCGGTGGCCGGAACGCCGAGGAAGTATAGTGCTCCAAGCCAAACTTCAAACCCACGGCAGGACAGTCAGTTACAGGCGGGCTGTCTCACCCAGACCCAGGAAGACACAGGGGGGTAACAACAGGAGTGGGGCGACGCAAGAGTCCCGGAAGAGCTCCGAGCCTCCCGTCATACGGGTGCGTCCTAACCGTAAGATCAGGGGGACGTAGAGGGAGAACATCAGAATCGAGTTGTGAGGGAACACGAGAAACAGACACAACAGTTGTGGGGTACTATCCCGTAAGCACAGCAGGGGAGGACCACAACACAAGCGCTGGAAGGTAGGCACAGATTTCCACCTGCAAAGGGAACTCTGGAGGTGCCATCGGACCGGCCGGACTTGCGCAGCCCTGTTAACCGTATTCCGGATTGAGGACTCAGAAGCCTTCAGTAAAGAGGTAAAGAGACTGCAACCTGGTGTCTTCGTCATTTACTGCACCGCACCTCCGCCACCATCCACATCTATTATTGTACGCCCCTCCGCAGGGTCACGGACCGGGTCTAGCCACCGTGACAACCCCAGAGCAGAGACTCAGAGGCCCGGTACCGGGTACCCCTCGGCCCTGCGGCAGTGGGGGCGCTACATTAACATGCAAGTAGATGAAGATTTTTAGAATCACTTTTTATATTACTTTTTTCTCCCCAGTTTAATGGGTTAATCATTCATATTTGGACACCACTGTTCTGTTGTACTTAGAAGGAGAAAAATAATCCTGACCTTAATAACAATTTAAATAGATTTATTCAACTGAAACAATAACAACATTACAGCATAAGTTATTTGCTTAAACAAACATCCATGTTTGTTAACTAATTTGGCTAAACAAAATATATATATATTTTAAGAAACTTAGACTGTCAGCCCAGCCGACACATGAAAAACTTAAATACTACTGTCCCTGCTGTCCTCTGTAGCTCACTTGTCGTCATCTTCATCATCATCTTCTTCTTTGTTCCTATTCATAATCTGGAAAAGAAAAACAAGCTTTCCTGCTTTATTGGGTCCCAACCGATTTCTCAATTTAGAATGAATGAGTCCAAAGGAAGAGAATATTCTTTCAACGCCTGCAGAAGAAGCTACTGCTGTTAAAAATGAAATCATTACTTGAACAGTCTCTAAATCCAAACGCTTAAGTGACTTCCACCAGTTTACTGGTGTGAGCTTCCTTAAAATATCTTCAGCAAACATATATTTCTTGAATGGTTCCCCCTTAGCTCTGAAGTTTATTATAGTTGGCATTAAAGATGGATGATTGCTGGATACCCATGTCATAGCTAACTCCTCAGCACTTAGGTTTTGACCCTGATATTGGATATTGACAATATTTGCCAAAAAATTAGCTGGAGTCAGTGCTTGTCCCATTCGTTTGTTTACTGCTTGTAATTTAATTCTGTCCATGTGTAGTTCTGTTTTTAAGTGTTCACTCAGTTCCTTCCAAATTTCAACAGCATCCACAATAAAACAGCTATTTTTCTGTATTTTGTTTAAAGCTTGAGAGATGGGTTTCAGGAAGCTCAGCATATGTTCAACATTTCTCTTAAGCCCAATGTTGAGGATTTTGGCCGTGACAGTGCCATCTATTTTATCTCGATTTTCTTCACAAAGTGTCATCAGAATAGGCCAGTTTTTGATATACTGCTCAAAACAGTCCACCACAGAGTTCCATCTAACATCTTGTGGGAGCGTTAGCTTGGTTCCACCCATCCTTTTCAGAGCTGCTGCAGCAAAATGATTATTACGGAAGTATTTAGCAATTTCAACAACATTAGCCTTTATTTCTGGAACACTTAAGTCTTTGGCTAAGAGGTGCAGCAAATGAGCACTGCAACCATATGTTATTAGCAGCTTTGTATTCCCTCCCTGCTCTTCTAAATCTCTTCTCATCTTGGATATGTTTGCAGCATTGTCAGTGACCAAACTGCGTACTAGACATTTGAATTTTTGTTCACATGTCGTTATAGCTTTTACTGCCACTTCTTGTAAGTATTCTGCTGTGTGTGCATTTCCTGACGTATCAGTTGTTTGTGCAAGGAAGACTTTACCTTCTTCTGTTGTTATACAAGCACATACAATAGGATCATTGTGGACATTACTCCACCCATCAATACTTAGGTTAACAATTTTACCCTCCAGAACTGTTGCACATTGCTCCATTTCTCTGTCATACACTTGATCCAGCAGTTTCCCTGCAACATCAGCTCTGCTGGGTGGACTGTATCCTGGTCTCAGTGACTGAACCATATTAATGAAATGTGGGTTCTCAGTCAGACGGAAAGAAGAGTTCGTTGCATAAATAAACTGGGCAATTTTTTCATCAATCAACTCTTTTTCTAATCTGCTAGTTCTTATCACAAACCTATCTATGGTGGTTCCAGGAGGTAAAGGTTTTTTCTTCCTTTTGGGTGATGGTGATATGTGGCTGTGGGTGTCTGATGATGATGCTGCTGCTAATGAAGCACTATCCTGGATGGATAACTCTGAAACTGTAGAACAGGATGATGGTGATCTTGGAGGTGAATCCATGAATTCCCCTAAACAAAAAAAGTCAATGCTGTTATTTTATTGTTTATACAATTTCTGCTTATTGTACACAACACATCACTGCCCCAAAAGGAATATTTGTTTTTCTTCATAACTGTACCAAATGACAGTAACATGCAGTAATAATAAGAAATATAATTTTTCTCACACATGACAGTTCAGTCTTTAGAAATAGGATTCAATAAAAATGTTTACCAACCTGAAGATCCTGCCTGTTCAGAAGTGTTTCTTTGGTCATCTTCATCACCGCACTTCTCATGATGTTGCCTCATTCGTGCCACCAGGCCTTGCATCTTTGTTGCATCGTTTGCATATTGCACGCATGCCTGCCTTACCAATAGGTGAAGGAGCTTCATTAAAATATTCCCAAACTGGGTCTCTTTTACGGCCTGCTGCCATTATAAGGAAAGAATGTAATAAACCTCAGATCGTATCGTACACACAAACAGATCCAGACTTGTGTCTGTGGCTATGCTGCAGTATTGTGCTCAAAGTTTCACTTTCATTTTCTTGTCTGCTTGCCCTTCCTCCTCCTCACACTTAGATTCACATTCTTCTTGTGTTGTGCAGATCTATTCCACTCCAAACAATCAGAAACATATTGTCTAACTTCTTGGACTTGGCACTGAAGGGGTTGATTCTGTATTCATAGGTTTGTAGAACAATAGGATTAAGGTCTTTTTCTCAACTCTGTTCATGTTGTAACATTTTTGCTGTGAAGAAGAGGCTGGGACCTCTGCGGAGTCAAATTCAGTTTTGAGAACTGCGTAAGTAAAGCGAGCGTCTGTGATAATATAGGAGAGAAACTGCCCACTAATCCTACAGAAACCTCTGGAAGAGCATGGCATTGTGAATGTTACACATATATACAGCCTTTATTCTACTGAGTTAAACAACTCAGCTTTATCTCATGATGGAAGAACCTTTGGATGGTAAAATATTTTCCTCAAAAAGCAGTTTATTGAAAAAAATCCGATTTAAATAAAAAAAAATCCGATTTTTTTTTTTAAAAAATTGATTTTTATCCACCCTGCCTTGCACTGTCCGCATAGGCTGTGAGTTTGAGTCCCTCACTCATAAATTAAACAAGATGTGTCTGACCATGTGACACACCACATGCCCAGATAAGGTAGGAAAATGTTAAAATTACATTTACTGGTAACTACCGGTGGGTGTAGTCCTTTTTTTTTTTTTTTTTCCCCTCCAGTATGTCATCTACTGTAGTCATGGGCAACTGGGAAATGCAGCGAGATGACCCTGCTATTAAGGGCTGAAGGAGGCGTGGTTTTTTTTTTTTTCCCCGATTGACAAGCCATTATACAGGAAAGACTGTTTCCTAACAATTTTTCCCTGTAAAATCCATTTTTATCTTCGGTTTGTTTTGTCAATTGGTAAAGATGGAGTAATACTGACATTGTTTCTGGCAGCGACAGATGCATCCATCAGGCATCTTCCCCATGCTGTTCCCATTCCATTTGAGCACTGTTTCCATCCTTTTCAGTGAGTGCTTGAGTTTCCCAATGACTGCCATTATACTCGTTACTAGAGTAGAGTTTGTCCAAGCATCTGACCTGCTTGATTCAAGTACCGAGTTCTCGAGCAATTTAGTGCTCGCTCATCACTGGTAAAACACCACTAGTAAAATTACAACAGGACGGTGATATATTTGAACTAATTCCTAAAACTAGTGTATTGAAGGCACATAGTAACCTTCTTTCAAGGGTAAAGTGGATAATTCTTTGTGCAATTAATAGTTCACCTCTGTGTAGAATGCATTGATTTATTAGTAATTGCATTAGTTTAGGGGAAAAGTGTTTTTATTAATATACAATTACTTTCCAGAACTTGCAGGTCCTGATCTGTACAATATTCTTAAGGACTATCTTCTCTCTGAAGACCAGTTAATGGAGAATGGATATCCCAGGCCTCACCCTGATAAGCCTGGTAGTGCTATAATTCAATGTACAGTAACTAAAACAATAGGAAGTGATGGTAAGTAAAGTTCAGTATGATTATCACTGTGGTCTTGGAAGATTTTAAGATGGTTTTAAATGCTTTAAACTTTCTATTCATCACAGCATTAAGAAGAGTGTGCTCTAGGTGCGGAGAAACCTATTCCGTAACGCCACAAGGAAAGCATCTACGTAAAGAAGAGTGCACTTTTCACTCTGGTAGAGTCTTGAGACATAAAGGCAAGTTTGTTTTCCTCTTATAGTAGAAAATCAATAAAGCTGTAGGCTGAAATTACCTTGTCTGACATAATAATTTTGTTTTAAAATTAAAGTCCCAGGTGGATTAGAAACCCGCTACAGTTGTTGTGAAGCTGCTGTAGGGACACCAGGATGTCAAATGGCAAAGGTAAATTATGTGCAAGTAGTACAGATTATTTCTGCTGATTTTTATGAAGTTATATTTTACTTAATATAGTCTGTTCTTAAGAAAAACCCACCGCGGTCAACTAGTTGTTTGTCCAACAGATTTCTCCTAACTTCAAGGTTGCCAAATGAAAGGAGCCTGTAGACAAAGTGTAAAGCAGTTTTATTGTTCAGGTCAGAACGATTACAGCAATTCCTCATTTATATAATTTTTTTATGTTTTGGCGCTTTTATACGATAAAAACTATTTTATAGAAAAAAATAATAATTTTTGCATCACTTTATTCTGAGGACTATATCTTTTTTATTTTTTCGCTGATGATGCTGTATGGCGGCTCGTTTTTTGCGGGACAAGATGACGTTTTCAGCGGTAACATGGTTCTTTATATACGTCTTTTTGATCGCGTGTTTTTCCACTTTTTGATCGGTGGTATGATAATAAAGCGTTTTTTTTGTCTCGTGTTTTTTTTTTTTTACCGCGTTCACTGAAGGGGTTAACTAGCGAGACAGTTTTATAGGTGGGGTCATTACGGACGCAGCGATACTAAATATGTGTACTTTTATTTTTTTTTATTATTTAGATAAAGAAATGTATTTCTGGGAAATATATATATATATATATATATATATATATATATATATATATATATATATATATATATATATATATATATATATATATATATATATATATATATATATATATAATTTTTTTTTTTTTAATTTAGGAATTTATTTATTTTTTACACATGTGAATATTCTTTTACTTTATAACATTGCCCCGGGGGGGGCATCATGTTATAGGGTCAGATCGCTGATCTGACACTTTGCACAGCACTGTCAGATCAGCGTTCTGACATGCAGGGTTGCAGGCTTACCAGCGCTTGCTCTGAGCAGGCGCTGGTAAGCCACCTCCCTGCAGGACCCGGATGTAGCCCCCTGGCCATTTTGGATCCGGGGCCTGCAGGAAGGAGACGCTCGGTACAAGGTGAGTACATCGCCTTGTACCTAGGGTCTCAGGGAAGCACGCAGGGAGCTTCATCATGTTTCATCGCAGTGTTCAGTCACTGACTGGTGCAGGAGAGAGAACCCTGTCTGCCAGGGCTCACAAGCTAGAAGGGATGGGTGAGGGGAGATCTGGTAGTGCAGCGGTATAGTGAAGCTAGGGTTACTTCCAGATGTACACTTGTCGGAAGAGGTAGATCTTCATGTCTTGTGAAGGTTTCCACGGTACTCAAGAGTCTGATATGTTGGGGTAGAGTTTGAGAAGGGGGATGCATAGGAGAAATCTTGTATGTGATTGTGGGAAGAGGGGATAAGAGGGGGAGTAGAGAAGGAGATCATGAGAGGATCGGAGGTTGCGTTGTAGGTAAGTACTGGGAGACTAGGTCACCGATGTGTAGAGGAGAAAGGTTACAGATGGCTTTGTATGTCATGGTTAGGGTTTTGAACTGGAGTCTCTGGACAGTGGGGAGCCACTGAAGGGGTTGGCCGAGGGGAGAGGCCAGGGAATAGCGGTGGAGCAAATGGATTAGTCAGGCAGCAGAGTTTAGGATAGATTGGAGGGGTGTTGGAAGGGATGCCACAGTGTAGGAGGTTGCAGTAGTCCAATGTGGGAGACGGGGGGGCTTCACTAATGTTTTTGCAGATTCTGAGTCGGCGATAGATGAAAGGGCGTGAATATGTGGTTTGAATAAGAGGGCAGAGTCTAGAGTTATCGTAAGGCAGCAAACTTGCGGTAATGGGGAGCGTGAAGAGCCATTGCCTTTGATGGATAGGTCTGTTGGAGGGGAGGAGGGGTTGAATGAGATGGAAGAAAGATGAATTCTGTTTTATCCATGTTAAGTTTTAGAAATCTATCAGAGAAGGATGAAATAGTGGACACACTGTGGGATTCTGGTTAGTAAGGAGGTAATATCTGGTCCAGAGAGGTAGATCTGCTTGCCAGCATAGAGATCATATTGAAAGCCACGGGTCTCTGAGCTGTCCTAGGCCAAAGGTGTAGACTGAGATGAGCAGGGGGGTCCTTGAACTGAACTTTTGGCGACACCGACAGGGGATGAGATGGTGGTGATGATTTACTTAATGTCTGGTCTGTTGGCTCTATCTTGGATCTCTTCATACCCAAGTCTGTGACAATTTTTTTTTTTTTTATATACATTTCTTCACTTTGTCTCCAGGCATCAGCTCTGTTGTTTAGTAATCACTTGCTCTTTAGGATCCTTTGCTCCCTTCTGACTACCTTTCCCACCAACCCTTGTGCTGGGTTGCAATTCAACCCCTCCTCCCCCTTCTCCTCTTTAAGGCTGGGTCACATTAGCGTATCTGTGCACAGCGTAAGCCTGCATAGATCTGCATTCATCTTGCGTTCCTATCTTCAACATTGTGTATGTAGGGACATTTGTTTGCATCAGTTTGGGTGCGGATACATCCGCATGCGTCATTTTGCAGCGCACGCCGGACGCAAGATGTTGCATTTTTTAATCCGTCAAATATGCGCAGGCATGCGGATGAGTACGTCAAAACAACGCATTACTGTCTATGGGCACGCATTGGTACACATGGATATGCGCATGGATGTGTTCGATATGCATGCATACTTCAGACTGAGCATGTCCAGGCACTGATGATTCATCAGCTCCCAAATCCCAGCTGTTTAAAAGGGGTGTGGACACAGGAAGTCCAGGGAAAAGAAAAACTGGGAGAAGGAAATTTTGCAAAAAAAATGTACACTCCACCTTACACCCTGCCTTCCCAATGTGTGTCTGTTGTCAAATCTGTCTACACCTTCCCTTGTGTCTCTCCCTTCCAATGTGTCTATCCTTTCCAATTTGCATTCCACCCATAATGTGTCTTCTTCCCCAATGACCCAATCCTCCATTTTGTTTCCACTTCCCCTGTAACCACACCCACTCCTACCCAATCATCCCAGCACGACATCCCCCTTGTTCACAATGTCACACCATCGAACAGACCCCGAACCTAAACCCCATTTTTATTTATTGTTTTCAAATTGTTTAACTAAAAAATTTTTATTTTTGCTAATAAAAAATATTTTGTTTTCACCATAACTGAGTTTATATCTTTATTTGACTTCATCGATGGGGTGTTGCCAGAAGCGACGACAACGTCTCTCTTCTTCTTTCGTCTTCACAAGCCACAGCAAAGGCAAAAGACAATTTCAGTGACAAATCGAGATTAAAATTGAAGCTCTCTACGCTAAAATTCATCTTGAAGCTGTATACAGCATCAAAAGATGAGGATTTCATCTGTGCAGGGTCTATGTATAGAAATAACATGAGACACGACCATTGTGTGTGGATTGTGTCAAGGAAATAATACTGGATAAACATTGTCCGTATACCCAAATTCCCCTGGAAATATCGAACGCAGGCGCATAACGCGAACACATGCGCATGACGCAAACGCATGCAAAAAGGCATACAAATGCTTGCACATGCAGCGTTTTTTGGCGTAATGTGTAAGCTGATGCGGATAAAAAACGCAGCGTAAGTATATGCGTTTAAATGCGTTTTGGCATGCGTTTGCCCATGCAGATGAAACGCTGAGCACAGATACGCTAATGTGAACTTAGACTAACACTGTAGAAAACTTCTCCCCCAGTGTCACACACAGGTTCAACATGGCTGCTCCAAGCTAGTCACTGATGGTGCATATAATTAACACACAGAACCAGAACACCAGTTGATTATCTGGAGCGCTCCAGGTATCCAGGTTACAGAGGCAGCTATTCGAGAAGTGCTATAGCTATTCGGATAAGCACTTATCCGAAGCTATTCGATCATCCCCAATTGTGATGTTATGCCAGATTTCAGAGCTAGGAAGTCAAAGAATTCCCAACCAGATTCTTCTTGATGTCATGTCATAGATCATGTGACCAGGTGAGCAGCTTAGGTTGCAGAAGGATTTGGGAAAGCAAGGTATTTACAAAAGGGCTCATCTATGGCAATTAGTTTACGTGAAAGGGACTTTTAAAGTAGTGGCACACTCTTTTAAGAACAGTGTGCAGTGGCGTATCCAGGGGGGGCGCCAGCGGGCCCCCTCATGATGCGGCGGTCCAAGGAGGCTCCTCGTCGAGTCATGCCCAGGGGTCGGCAGGGGAGGGGGAGCGGGGACTGTCTAATTATACTCACCTACTTCTGGTGTGGTCCCTGCACGTCCCTGGCTCCCCGGCAGTTTCTTCCTGTACTGAGCGGTCACATGGTACCGCTCATTACAGTAATGAATATGCGGCTCCACCTGCCATAGGGGTGGAGCCGCATATTCATTACTGTAATGAGCGGTAACTGTGACCGCTCCGTACAGGATGAAGCTGCCGGCGAAGCAGGGACTGCACTGCGCCAGGAGCAGGTGAGTGTAACGGGGAGGGGAGCACAGCGCGATATTCACCTGCTCCTCGTTCCGGCGCCGCTCTGTCTTCAGCGTGTTCTGCAGTGACGCTGAGGTCAGAGGTCACGGTGACGTAGTTACTGCGCGCCCTCTGCCTGAACGTCGGTGCAGAAGACGCTGAAGATGGAGCGGCGGCTGGAATGAGGAGCAGGTGAATATTGAAAGTGCCAGGGGCCTGAGCGACGGAGAGTTGAGTATGTGGTTTTTTGTTTGTTTTTTTGTCTCAGCAACAGAAAATCGGGCAAGTGTCTGTATGGGGCCATAACGTTTGTGCAGCACTATAATGGGGCATGTGTCTGTATAGAGCATCTTATGGGGCCATAACGTTTGTGCAGCACTGTATGGGGCAAGTGTCTGTATGGAGCATCTTCTGGGGCCATAACGTTTGTGCAGCACTATATGGGACGAGTGTCTGTATGGGGCCATAATCAACCTTTGTGCAGCACTATATGGGGAAAGTGTTTGTATGGAGCATCTTATGGGGCCATACCGTTTGTGCAGCATTTTATGGGGCTAATGTCTGTATGGAGCATCTTATGGGGCCATAATCAATGTTTCTGCAGCACTATATGGCGCAAATATCTTTATGGAGCATCTTTTAGGGCCATAATGAACGTTTCTGTAGCACTATATTGGGCAAATGTGTCTATGGAGCATCTTATGGGGCCATTATTAACATTTATGCAGGATTATATGGGGCTCCTGATTCAATATGGATATTCAAAAACACTCAACCTACTGATGTCTCAATTTTACTTTTATTGGTATCTATTTTAACATTATGGGGATTCAGGAATGTACCTTGGCTTGGTCATACAGTTTCAATAGAGTTAATGGTTCAAGTGGGGGAGGTTTGGGGGGGGGGGGGGGCGCCAAACTGATCCTGTGCCCCGGGTGCAGGAAAGGCTAGATACACCTCTGACAGTGTGCTATTTCTTTAAACACGTCTTCAGATTTTTTTTTTTCTCTTACCCAAAGCTACATGTGCACGATGGCCAAAGAGAAAATCTTGATGGATTTATAAAGACTTTTGTCAAGCTTCAGCCTTCAGATGGAAATCCTGGAATATTTTCTGTGGATTGTGAAATGGTAATCAAGGATCCAAGGACTTTATGATCTAAAAAAAGCTATTTTATGGTCTTTAATTGTTTTTTTTATATATCATGTATAGTGTTACACAACTCAAGGTCTGGAACTTGCCAGAGTCACTGTGGTCGATTCTAGTTTACAGGTGGTTTATGACACTTTTGTTAAGCCGGATAATGAAATCATAGACTATAACACAAGGTATGTATACACTTTAATGCTTATTATTTGAAGTGCATGTGATGTGTTTTTTTTTTCTCCTACTAAAATGATTTGAATGTATTCAGTATGTCCTGTTGGTTGAGGCAATAGCTATAAAAGACCATTTTAATGTATATAGTTTAGTGACCTAGTTTTCCTCCCCCCTTTTATTCTTTCCTTTCAACTGATTTACAGAATTTAGTGGTTAACTAGCAAATTCTGAAATTTTGTACTGGACTGCTATAGTATCATACAGAGTAGGGAGGTGAAGTATGAACAGCAGTGATGGCAAAACCAGAAGGAAGAGTTCTTGTAGCTTGTGAACTTTTGTCCAAAAGACATGGAATGGTTTGAGAATAAAACTTACCGTATATACTCGAGCGAGTATAAGCCGAGAATTTGAGCCCATTTTTTTAGGCTGAAATTACCCCTATCGGCTTATACTCGAGTCATACCCTGGGGTCGGCAGGGGAGGTGGAGCGGCAGCGGTCTAAGCATACTCACCTGCTCCTGGCATGGTTCCTGCTTCCCCGGCGCCGGCAGTTTCTTCCTGTAGTGAGCCGTCACATGGTACCGCTCATTACAGTAATGAATATGGACCCGACTCCACTCCCATAGAGGTGGAGCCCCATATTCATTACTGTAATGAGCGGTACCATGTGACCGCTCACTACAGGAAGATGATGTCGGCGCCGGGGAAGCAGGGACCGTGCCAGGAGCAGGTGAGTATAAGCCGTGTGCGATATTCACCTGCTCCCCGTTCCACCATTGCCAGCCGCTGCGTCTTCTGCATCCTCTGCACTGACGCTCAGATTAGTACGCGCCGCCCTCTGCCTGAGCAGTCAGTGCAGTGGACGGGGAACATAGCGGCGGCGGTGGAACACGAAGCAGGTGAATATAGAAAGTGCCGGGGGCCTGAGCGACGAGAGGGGAGTATGTGATTTTTTTATTTTTTTTTTTTAATCGCAGCAACAGCATATGGGACAAATGACTATATGGAGCATCTTATGGGGCATAATCAGCATTTATGGAGCATTACATGGGGCAAATGACTGTATGGAGCATCTTATGGGGCTATAATCAGCATTTATGGAGCATTACATGGGGCAAATGACTGTATGGAGCATCTTATGGGGCCATAATCAGCATTTGTGCAGCATTATATGGATTAGGGTAGCTTATTCTGCTAGTAACGTGTTAGTTCCAGAAGGTTTGAGAGCTCTTTCCACTCCAGCGTTCGCAACCTCTTGGGCAAGAAGGCGGAGGTGTCCATCAACCAAATATGTAAGGCAGCAAGTTGGTCCTCTCCTTAAACCTTCTATAGACACTATAGGCTGGATTTATTCTCTACGGCAGATCTAACCTTTGGTTGAAGGTGGTCCCTTCCGTAAGGGGGATTTTCTCTATAAATCTCTCAGGTGGTGCTGTCATGAGTGAAAGGAAAAGTCTATGCTACCACTGGTAATGGGATTTTCCAGAGCCCATGACGGCACCCTTATATCCCCCGAACCCCCCCCCCCCCCCAAATCACTGGTTGTTGGTGCACTGTTCAAGCTAAGTGATTAGATTGTGTGGTGACATTTTGGTGTATAGGCATGTGCCTGTAACCATTTGGAGGTCCTCTCATACTCTGTAACCCAACTGGTGTAGGAGAGAGGTGCTGCCCTTTTATTCCTGAGTTTCCTGTCCTGGATGGGCAGAACCTCTCCCAGCTGGTGCTGTCATGGGCTATGGAAAGTCCCATTACTGGTGATACTTAAATTATAGAAACTTTATAATTTTCCAGACATAAAGACCAGAGGAATTTATAACATAACAATGAAAAAATATCTGCTACTCAAGGAACACTTGGGGCGCAGGGGAACCATTCGACTACCCGTATTATTATTACTTAGAAGTGCTCACAGTTACAGCTCCACAATTCAGGTAATATGCTTTTATACCATTTTCAACATGGCATTTTGAGTCCTGTTTACCTTTATGTAGTCTGGAGCTTTCATTTGGGTATATTTATAAGATACCTTAGGCACTTTATAACAGTATTATCTGTACCTAAGTGTAAGCCATTTATTTGATTACAAGATCTTTGTAGATTTGCTCTCTTTTATAGTGGTAGTAATTTTTTGCCTGATTAGGGGCTGTCCATATGCATTTGCACGTTATCTTTGGGTAGGTTATTTTTTTTATTTGTTCCCTACCTGGGTTATATCTGTATTTGTCTTGTGACCTTTTTATTTTAATCTAATATATAAAGGTGTGTGTGTGTGTGTGTGTATGTCCGGGATTGGCTTCTGAACCGTCGCAGCTACAGCCACAAAATTTTGCACAGTCACACGTCTGGACCCCGAGAGCGTCATAGGCTATGTTGTGAGGTGAAATTTTAACCCCCCGCTTTCCAATTCACCAAACAATTTTGCCCCTATCTACATAATGGGGAAAAAATGAAAGGAAAAGTGTTGGAGGCAAATTAACAGCTGCCAGATGTGAACAAGGGGGACTTAAAGAATGAGAGCGATGGCGCCAAAGAGTATATACTGTACAGTTGCTAAGGTGGGGCCCCAACATGTGATAATCACCACACCACCACGGGGATATGAACACACACACAAAATGCGCCACACACTACCACGTGCTCGAACACATATACCACCCTAAGCGCACATTTCACCACACATACACCAACCTCGCCACATAAAAGTCGAAACACAAAAGTCACGGCTCAAAACTCGCCACGCGCAAAACTCTCCACATGCAAAACTCGCCACACGTGCAAAACTCACCTCATGGAAAACTCGCCACACGCAAAACTTGCACACGCGGAAAAATTGCCACATGCACAAAAGTTGCAACACATGCAAAAGTTGCCTCACACAAAACTTGCACATACTCAAAAGGCACCACACATAAAACTCGCCACGCGCAAAACTGGCCATGCGCAAAACTTGCTGCACACAACTTGCTACACTAACCTGTCACATGCAACTCGACACACAAAAAGTTGCTACACGCATGTCACCACACAAAACTCATCTCACAAAAGTCGCTACATGTATGTCGCCACACGCAACTCAACACACACAACTTGACACACGAAACTCGCTCTAAAACACACACAAGTCTGGTATTATCCTTCAAAAATAAAAATCTGTTTAATAAGCAGACAAACTACAAGAGCAACAAATGTACCATATAGGAATCTGGCAGCTGTCAGTCACATGACCTGTCTATTATGTGTATGTGTGAGCTAATATATACTGCCAGGGGGTGGGCTTACTGTTGGCTGGGGATTTATCAGGCTGCCAATTTAGCTTACAAATACTGAGGTAAAAATACTGACCAAATAACGTGTGAACGAGGTCTAATACAGGAGGAGATGACATACAGATATATACTATATACAGGAGGAGATGACACACAGGTATATACTATTTACAGGAGGAGATGACACACAGATATATACTATATTACAGGAGAGATGACACACAGGTATATACTATATACAGGAGAGATGACACACAGGTATATACTATATAGAGGAGGAGATGACATACAGGTACATACTACATACAGCAGGAGATGACATACAGGTATATACTATATACAGGAGGAGATGACACACAGGTATATACTATATACAGGAGCAGATTACCTACAGGTATATAGTATATACAGGAGGAGATGACATACAGGTATATGCTATGTATAGGAGATGACCTACAGGTATATACTATATACAGGAGGAGATGACACACAGATATATACTATATATAGGTGAGATGACACACAGGTATATACTATATACAGGAGGAGATTACATACAGGTATATACTATATATAGGAGGAGATGACATACAGGTATATACTATATACAGGGGACATGACACAGCAGGTATATACTATATACAGGGGAGATGACATACAGGTATATACTATATACAGGAGATGACATACAGGTGTATACTATATATAAGGGAGATGACAAACATGTATATACTGAGGTGAAAATGAGAGGTGTGAGGTGAAAATGAAAAGGTGTGAGTGCAAAATGAGAGGAGTGAGGGAAAATAGTGGAGTGATCGGAAAATGACAGATGTGAGGTCGAAATGACAAGTGTTAGGGGGGAATGAGAGGAGTGAGGGGGAAAATAAGAGGAATGAGGGGGAAAATGAGAGGTGTGAGGGAGAAAATGAGAGATGTGAGGGGGAAAATGAAAGATGTGATGGGGAAAATGAGAGGCATGATGGGAAAATAAGAGAAGTGAGGTGCTATAACTAACCACAGATATTTACTATGCCCAGGCAACGCTGGGCTCTTCAGCTAGTTATTGATAAACTTTAAATTTTAATTCAATATTCTGGTTCTCTTCATTTAGCTGGTTGTTTAATTACATTTTGGCTATTCATTGCTTTATTGTTTTGAAGTGCCATCGTTGCAATATATGACAGGTTTTTTTTATATATATACTCAAGGAGCATGCTTATGTATAAACCTATAAAGATTATTAAGTATATGCTGAGTATCTATTAGATGTAAACATAATTTACAATTGTGCTCAAAAGTTTACATACCCCGGCAGAATTTTTGCTTTTTTGGCCTTTTTTCGGAGAATATGAGTAACTCCAAGACTTTTTCTCCACTCATGGTTAGTGATTAGGTGAAGCCATTTATTGTAGAGCTACTGTTTTCTCTTTTTAAATTGTAATGACAACCCAAAACATCCAAATGATCCTGATTAGTGATGAGCGAGTATACTCGTTGCTCGGGTGGTCTCCGAGTATTTGTAAGTGCTCGGAGATTTAGTTTTCTTTGCCTCAGCTGCATGATTTACAGCTGATAGCTTGAATACATGTGGGAATTCCCTAGCAACCAGGCAACCCCAACATGTACTCAGGCTGGCTAGCAGTCAAATCATGCAGCTGCGTCAACAAAAACCCAAGCAACGAGTTCACTCGCTCATCACTAATCCTGATCATACCCTGGTGATTTTGGCCTGATAACATGCACAGAAATTGACACAAATGGGTTTGAATGGCTACTAAAGGTAACATCCTCACCTGTGACCTGCTTGCTTATAATCAGTGTGTGCATAAAAGCCGAGTGAGTTTCTGGGATCCAGACACTCTTGCATCTTTCATCCAGCCACTGATGTTTCTGGATGGTGAGTCATGGGGAAAGCAAAAGAATTGTCAACGGATCTACGGGGAAAGGTAGTTGAACTGTATAAAACAGGAAAGGGATACAAAGATATCCAAGGAATTGATAATGCCAGTCAGCAGCATTCAAACTGTGATTAACAAATGGAAAATTAGGGCCCTGTATAAACAAAACCACTGTCAGGTAGACCAACAAGAATATCATCCACAACTTCCAGGAAAATTTGTTTGGGATGCAAAGAAAAACACAAATAACATCAGCTGAAATACATGACTCTCTGAAAACTAGCTATGTGGCTGTTTCAAGATGCACAATAAGGAAGCACTTGAAGAAAACTGGGCTGCATGGAGTCACCAGAAGAAAGACATTACTGCGCAAATGCCACAAAGTATCTCCCCTACAATACGCGAAACATCTCAAAGACAAGCCTCAAAACTTCTGGAACAAGGTAATTTGGAGCAACGAGACCAAAATTGAACTTTTTGGCCACAGCCATAAAGGTTACATTTGGAGAGAGGTTAACAAGGCCTGTGATGAAAAACACCATTCCTACTGTAAAGCACGAAGGTGGGTCGCTTATGTTTTTGGGATGTGTGAGCTACAAAGGCACAGGAAACTTGGTCAAAGTTGAAGGAAAGATGAATGCAGCATGTTATCAACAAATTCTGGTGGCAAAGTTGCACTCATCAGCTCAGAAGCTGTGCATGGGATGTACTTGAACGTTCCAACATGACAATGATCCAAAACACAAGAGCAAGTTAAGGCTACTTTCACATTAGTCCGTCGGTACGGGCCGTCGCAAACCGTCGGCCCGATGTACCGACAGACAGTGTGTTAAAGTAGCACTACGTGGGCAGCGGATGCAGTTTTACAACGCATCCGCTGCCCATTGGGAGTTCCGGGGAGGAGGGGGCGGAGTATCGGCCACGCATGCTGTTCTATAGGGGAGATCGTCGTGGGACACTCGTTATTAATTGGACTGCGTCGGACAGGGAGTATACGGTTTATTATTTTTTTTATTTTTTGCAGGCGATAGAGTATGGTAAGTATGGTTAAATTAAGAATATTAAAATACTTTTTTCTGGCTGTCTTTATTTTTTATTTTAACTCTTTCACTACTATTGGATTAATAATGGATAGGCGTCTTATTGACGCCTCTCCATTATTAACCGGGCTTAATGTCCCCTTACATTAGCAAGGTGACATTAACCCCTTATTACTCCATATCCCACCGCTACTTGGGAGTGGGAAGTGAGGGGCTAAGTGCGCTATTTCTGGGGCGGCCGCGGACTGGTATTTGTAGCCGGGGGGGGGGGACAATATCCATGGCCCCTCTCTAGGCTATGAATATCAGCCCGCAGCGGTCTGCGCAGCCTTTCTGGCTATAAAATATAGGGGGACCCCATGTCGTTTTTTTTTTTTTTTTTTTGGGGTCCCCTTATTTTAATAGCCAATAAAGGCTGCGCAGACGGCTGCGGGCTGATATTCATAGCCTGGAAGGGGGACATGGGTATTAACCCCTTCCCAGGCTACAAATATTGGCCCCCGGCCATCAGCTTTCCCCCTCTGGCTCAGAAAATTGCGCGGGAGCCCACGCCATTTTTTTCCTTTTTAAAAAAAATAAATAAATAAATTAAACGTTCTTTAAGAAACACAGGCCTTGCTATTATATATCTATGGATGGATAACTATGGCTGTATCTAGCCATATATCCATCTTGCTACTTTCACACATCAGGTTTTTGCCGTCAGGCACAATCCGGCGAGTTTTGAAAAAAAGGATCCGTTTTCTTCTCAGTTATATTCGCGCCGGATTGCGACCTGATGGCCACACGTTTCTTCCTTTTTTGCTGGATCTGTCAAAAGCTGTTTCCAGCAGATGGAGAAAATGTACAGAGGAACGTTTTTTCTGTCCGGCGAAAAAACGCACAGCAGCGGATCCGGCGAAAAACATATGAAACTGAGATGTGAAATGATGAATCCGGCCTCCGAATCCAGTTTTTCATGAATTTTTGCCATTGAAATCATGTACATCTTCCATTCTCTCTCTCTCAAAAAAAACAAAACTGATCAGTTGCATCAGTTTTTCACGATTTGCAACAGATCCGTCTTTTTCAAAAATTCGCCGGATCCTGCCTGATGGATAGATGTAGATGGATATATGGATAGTTAGGCTACTTTCACACATCATTTTGTTTCCGTCAGGCAGGATCCGGCAAATTTAGAAATTTTGAAAAAACGGATACTTTGCAAATAGTGAAAAACTGACGCAACTGATCCGTCTTTTTTTGTTTGTTTGTTTTTTTTAGAGAGAGAGAATGGAAGATGTGCATGATTTCAATGGCAAAAATTCATGAAAAATCGGATTCGGAGGCCGGATTCATCATTTCACATCTGTTTCATACATTTTTTTGCCAGATCCGTCGCTGTGCTTTTTTTTCGCTGGCCAGAAAAAACTTTCCTCTGTAAGTTATCACCGTCCCCCTGGAAAGTTAGGTTTTTTTTTGGTTTTTTTCTTTTTTTTTTTTTTTTTTTTTTTGCGGATCCAGCAAAAAACAGATGAAACGTGTGGCCATCAGGCGCAATCCGGTGCTAATACAACTCTATGAGAAAAAAAACGGATCCGGCGAAAAAAAGATCCGTTTTTTTCAAAACTCGCCGAATTATGCCTGACGACAAAAACCTGATATGTGAAAGTAGCCTAACTATCCATATATCTATCCATAGAAATATCTATCTACGTCTAACTCATTCCTTCTATCTATCCATCCATCCACCCACCTCTGTCTGTCTGTGTAATGGAGTGTGGGTTGGACAAATGTAAAAGAGGAGCTTGGACAAGACATGACATCACAAATCCTTTTTTTTTGTTCAATATAATACATCTTTATTTAGCTTTCAAAACGCATACAAAAAATGCATTAAAACCACACAAAAAATGCATCAAAAATGCACCTGCGTTTTCTGCCAAGAGCTGTGCATTTAGTGCAGAAAAATCCGCAGGCAAATCTGCAACGTGTGCACATACCCTTACAATGAAACCCCTAAAAAATTCTGGTGTAAGCAATTAACTTCATAAGCCACATGCTTAGATTGCACACAGGTGGACTTCCTTTCACTAAGTGTCATGTGGTCTCTCCGTGTATACACTTCTTTTCTAAAAGGCCACATAGGCTGCAACACCATTAAGCAACAGACACCACTAAACAACACTACCATGAAGACCAATGAGATCTCCAAACACGTCTGGGACAAAGTTGAGGTACAAGTCAGGGCTGGGTTATTTAAAAAAAAAAAAAAAAAAAAATCCAATTTCCGGAGCATTATCAAATCCTTTATCATCAAATGGAAAGCACATGCCAAGAGAGGGCCACCCACCAAATCTCTCAGCCCAGAGGGCATTAATCAGACAAGCAGCACAGTGACCAAAGGTAACCCTGAAGGCGTTAGAGTTCCCAAGCAGAGACTGAAGAATCTGTCCATATGATAAAAGTAAGCCATACACTCCATAGAGGTGGCCTTTATAGAATAGTGGGCAGAAAAAAGCCTTTACTTACACACACATTGTAGGTTTTGTTTTGAGTTTGCCAAAAGAGATGTGGGAGACTCTCCAAATGTATGGAAGAAGGTACTGTGGTCAGATGAGGCCAAAATTGAATTTTTTTGGTCTCCAAGGTAAATGCTATTTCTGGTGCCAACCAAAAACAGCTCATCACCCCAAGAACGCCATCCCCACAGTGAAACGTGGTGGTGGTAGGAGCATCACACTGTGGTGGTTTTTCGGCAGCAGAGACAGGGCAAATGGTATATATGTTGAGAGGAAGATGGATGGTGCGAGATACAGGGATATTCTTGAGAGAAACCTCTGTCTGTCAGTTGTTTGAGACTGTCTTGTTAGATGGTGAACATCCGTCCCAATGACACAAAGCATACGGATAATGCCACACTACCATGGTTTAATGTGTAAATGTTTTCGAGTGGCGCAGTCAAAGCCCAGACCTTAATCCATTTGAGAATCTGTGGTCAGACATGAATATTTCTGTTCACCACAGGAAACCATCTAACTAGCTAGCAGGAGCTGGAGCAGTTTTACCTTGAGGAATGGCCAAAAATCCCATTGGCAAAATGTTGAAAGCTCAAAGACTTATCCAAAATGACTTGTATCTGTAATTGCTGCAAAAGGAGGCTCTACAAAGCACTGACTTCAGGGGATGAATAGTTACGTACACTGAAGCTTTTAGTCCCATTTCTTTTGTTTGCTACACAGGTAAAAGAAAACCAAATGTTAAGTTATGTTATTTACACAAACTGATGCGAACCCTCAAAGAAAACAGTGAATTTCAATGTTGAGGTAGCAAAACATGAAAAAATGCAAGGGGGAGTGGGGCATTTGAATGCTTTCGCAAGCCATTCTAAAGTGCCTAATGCATATTTGTTTTAATTAGTATGACAGCCTGGTGATTGCAGAGTATGAAAAAGTATGTAATGTATTCTAATATAAAATATTATATACAAAATGGCAAAACACACAGCCTCTCAATAATATCTGGAGACATCCTGGTCACTAAATGAGGCACAGTGAAACCTCAACGTGCGTTTCAATGCTGGACTGTGGTTTTGTATGGAGCTCCTGACTAGGCAGGAAGACCAGAGAAAGTAGGAACTTCGAGCAACTGTCATTTTAACTTTTATTAAAAAAAATAAATAATGCAAGTGAAAATAAGAAACTTTGTAATATATTGTATCAGAGAATTCTGTTTTTTTTTTTTCTCCCCATTGAACATTCTCAAAATTCTCTCTTCCTGGGTAAAATCTGTATTAATGTAAGACCGTTAAATTACTGAGAGGAGTTACACTACTGGTAATAAGATCCTATACAGATGGGAGGGAACAGAAGGCTGCAACTTCTAGCTCCTCCCTCCTCCTCACTGCTTCATAGAAGATGAGTCATTACTGATAAGACTTAATAAATTTATTTAAATGTCTGTGTTCACTGAATAGTTTTTACCCTTGAATTAAGAATTTTGAGAATGAAAGATCCATCCTGAAGGAGAGACAGAGTCCTCTGATAAGATATTACAACGTTTTATTTTTGTATGTAGTTAATTTTTGCGATGGAGTAACCGTAATTTTAATTTTTAGCACCTTCCTATATTTCACATAAAGGTGTTCTAGCATTATGACTTACAGGTATGCCATGGTGATTATGCGGACACTGGGCAGTTAACAGTTGAGCTCCTGCAGCAACAGCTGTGGTCAATGTCAATGATGTGACTGCTCTCAAAGACAGCTATACACTGGAGGGCTATACACTGACAGGCGGTAATCGCTCCCGCACTGCATCACTGAGCTGCCATGAGAGAGTTCACCGGAGTTCATCAGTTAATCAGCTCCGGTGATCTCCCTTACGGCACTACTATTGCATGAGAAAGTTCTCACACAGTGGTGGTGCCGTAAGTGAGATTACCGGAGCTGATCAGCTGATGAACTCCGGTGAACTCTCCCACGGTAGCTCAGTGATACACTGACAAGAGGTAATTTGCTCTCGCAGTGTGTCGCCGGTGGCTGGTTGGAGCATTTACAACTCCTGATCATGTGCACATCGCTTCAGGATTATCATTGAATTAGCTTGCATAAGGATCCCATAGCATTTGTAGCTCATTTCCGCACAGAAAAAATGCATAAAAAACGCAGTGTATGCACATAGCCTTATAGTTTTGTATCTTGAAAACCAAGTTAAAACCTCGATCAAAAAGTTGTATGTAAAGAAAAATGGTATCACTGAATAGTTATCTTGACTTCCAAAAAATGCTTTCACAGAGCTTTATCGATGCAAAAATAAAGGTAAATCTCTCAAAAGTAGCAAAACCTAAAAAGAACTTGCCTAAATATGGTAATACTATAAATATACTGACCGTAAAGAACAAAATTCTTATCGCTTTGTTTTCACTACCTGTTGAACAGCATGATAAACAGGTGTTTTTTTCTTTTTTTCTTTTTCATTCTGTCTCCCAAAAATCGTGTACTTTTCCGTCTAAATAATAAAATAAAACCAAGAGAGAAGTGGCCAAAGTAAGTCCTGAGTACGGGTAGGTGCTCACGGTCCGTAATTGTCAGCTCTTTGGACGCAGCACATGTGACTAATAGGGGTGCTGTCATGATGGACTCCTGGAAACACAATTACTGATATGACACCACCAGTAGCATACCAGAGAAAACCTTCAGGGTGGGATAACTGCCTGAAGGACCTTCCTTCCAAAGGCCTTCTTTTGGTTAAACATAATGTCCAATTTATAATGTCTGCAGATAGTGTTAAGGCTTGACTACGTCGCTGCCATGCAGATATGTTCTATTGAAACCCCCAACCCATTCCGCCCTTGATGTAGAGCTTGCTCTGGTTGAATGGGATCTGACTTATCCAGAGGAGTTCTTCCTTCTGAAGAATAAGCTAGACTGATCGCATATTTAACCCACCTTGCTAGAGTAGATCTTGAAGCTCTCTTCCCCTTATTCTTTCCCCAAAACTGGAGGACTGGATTAGAGGCTGCAAAAGATTGGT
This sequence comes from Ranitomeya variabilis, assembly GCF_051348905.1. Taxonomy (NCBI): domain Eukaryota; kingdom Metazoa; phylum Chordata; class Amphibia; order Anura; family Dendrobatidae; genus Ranitomeya; species Ranitomeya variabilis. The sequence continues at coordinate 427,938,900 of NC_135232.1, forward strand.
GAATAGACTAAATACTGAAGAACCTGTCCTTCTTCCTTCTGTAAAAACCACAAGGATAGGTTGGAACTCACATTTTACTCAGAGGTAAGGTAAGATGATCTCTTGGCTTGTATGAAAGGTTACCACTTTTAGGTAAAAATGCCGGATGTTAGTTTGGTAGGATGCAGTCTTCCAAAACCTTTAGATGAGAATATTTGAAAGGGCCTGAATTTCTCCCATCAGTCTTGCTGAAGTAATAGCAACTAGAAAGGCTGCTTTCAAGGAAAGTGACAGTAAATCTGTGCTTTCTAGAGGCTCATATGGTGGTTTACATAGAGCTTTTAGGACCAGATTTAAGTCCCATGGGGGAGCGGAGTTTTTGATTGTGGGTAGAGATGAGCGGTGTTCGAGTCGAACTGTTTGCCAATTTCAAATTCAAGCTGTTTTGGGCGGTGTTCGAGTCGTTCGACGAACCCGAACAATTTGCTTAAAATTTGTCTGTTCGAGCTTCTGTTCGATAACTGTTCGTTCACCAAAAGCCTAGCTTGATTTGCACATTAAAACTGTTTATCATTGTTAATGGACTGTTTCAGTGTATAGGGGCGGGGGATAGATCTGTGCTGAAATAACGCCGATCTCCATTTTTTTTTTCTTTCCCGCATTTACAGAGGGGTGGTGCAGTCTCTCAGCCTATCAGCAGTGCGCACACACAGCAATGTGCATGTGATGCAGACAAGCAAGGGCATGTGTCATTGGCTGTGTATGTCACATGTCACTCCTTGCCCAATGAGAACCAGCCATTTGCCCCGTTGTCGCCATTTCCTCACTGCTGCAGCTTAGTGTTAGACGGCACCGCTGCTGCTGTGGGCGCTATACAGTCAGTCTTTTTTTGCCAGCAAATTTTCTGAGAGATAGGTTTAGGGAGTTGGGACTAGTTGTAATATCAGCCCTTTTCAGGGTAGGTTACAGCAGTTCATAGCACTGTTTGCCAGGCAGGTCTGAGCCAGTGCTGTGCAAGTGTTAGTCACAGCATTTGGTGTAATCTAGCTCAGCCAATCCTTTTGGGCTAGTAGCATTGTCTGATAGTCATCTGAGTAGCCCGCCTGTGAAGCTAGCTACACCGCCTGTGTTTCTCAATTTTTACGGCATCTAACCCAGTAAATCGTTTTGGGCTTAGTAGCAGTGTCTGCACATCAGCAGAGTAGCGCACCTGTGACGCTAGCTACACCGCCTGTGTATCTCAATTTTTACTGCATCTAACCCAGTAAATCGTTTTGGGCTTTTGAGCTTAGTAGCAGTGTCTGCACGTCAGCAGAGTAGCCCGCCTGTGAAACTAACTACATCGCCTGTGTATCTCTATTTTCACTGCATCTAATCCAGTTGATAGTTTTGGCCTAGGAGCAGTGTCTGCACTGTCCGACGAGCCCTGGTGCAATACGTTATGACGTATAGCCTGGCCCAACGCGATCAAGAGGTGGGGCAAATCACGCTGCAGGAGTGGTCTCAGATCAGGGACATATGCACCCTTCTGCACAGTTTTGAAATAGCAGCGAAGATGTTTAGTGCTGACGATGTCATTATCAGCATGACCATTACAGTGATTTACATGCTGGAGCACATCTTACACAGTGTTCGGAGTCAGGTGGTGGAACAAGAGGAGGAGAAACCGGAGGAGTCGTATGCAGAAGGGATCATATCTCCAAGGTCAAGAAGGTTGGCAGCACCAAGGCGGCTGGCATTGGAGGCTGGGGGAGAGGGATTACCGAGGACACATGGTAGCAGCCAAACTGTTGAGGAAGGTGCAGGAGGCGAGGAAGAAGTGGAGGACGAACTGGCGCTGGGCATGGAAGACTTATCAGATGAGGGAGACCTTGATCAAATTTCTGTTGTGCGAGGTTGGGGGGAGAGGGCAGACGATGGAAGCATAATTCTCACCTCGCCACCACCAAGACAACAAGGACTTGGTCCTACTGGATGCTCAAGACACATGAGTGCCTTCTTGCTGCACTACCTGCAACATGACCCTCGGATTGTCAGAATCCTAAGTAATGCCGACTACTGGGTTGCCACACTCTTAGATCCCTGGTGCAAAAGCAAATTTGGCAAAATAATTCCTGCCATAGAAAGGGATTCACGCATGCAGGAGTATCAGCACAGACTGTTACAGAATCTAACATCTGCTTTTCCACAAAACACCAGTGGTGCACGTAGTGAATCTCTGAGTTCTAACTTACCAACCGTGGGACTATCGAGTCATCACTCACCACCTGATACGATGTTACTGTTATGGTTTAACAGCAATTTTTTCCAATCGTTTCAAGATTTTTTTAGACCATCCTTTGCAAGGCCACAGGAGACAAGAAGTCTGATGCACAGCCAACGCCTAGAGAGGATGGTACAAGAGTATCTCCAAGTTAACATTGATGCCATGACTGTGGAACTGGACCCTTGCTCATTTTGGGCTTCCAATCTTGAAAAATGGCCTGAGCTCGCCACTCACGCCTTGGAGATCTTGTCGTGCCCCGCAGCCAGCGTTCTCTCTGAACGTGTGTTCAGCGCTGCTGGTGGTGTGCTGACAGATAAGCGCACGCGGCTGTCCAGTGACAATGTAGACAGACTAACGTTCACCAAGATGAACAAATCCTGGATCCGCAAGGACTTTTCTACCCCTGTGTCATCTTGGGGAGACTAAAAGCTTGATGATTTTTGAAAATCACCTCACCAACCGTTTAAAAAAAAAACTCTGGCAAAATTGATGCCACTTAAGTGGTGTCTGTGGCCGAATTTTTGGAAAAAATGGAGACTCTTTGATTCAGTCTCCTTGCTGAGTTTTACATGACGTTGCCATCGTCCATTCCAAGTGGGTGGGGTCGTCTGCAGAGTTGTTTACTCATACTATGGCCTGGGATTCAGATGTCTGCTGACTAGCAGACACTGAAGCTTTGGAGCAGAGTAGCCCAGCCACCCACCGCCTGTTTACCTAACTACTATTTTTAACAGCATCTGGCCCAGGAAATCCTTTGGGGCCTAGTAGAATTTGGTGCTACTCAGCAGCGTACTTCACCCATGAAGCAAGCTACACCGCCTGTTTACCTAACTACTATTTTATAACGGCATCTAGCCCAGGAAATCCTTTTGGGCCTAGTAGAATTTGGTGCTACTCAGCAGCGTGCCCCACCCATGAAGCAAGCTACATCGCCTGTTGATCTAATTACTAATTTTTAACTGATCTATCCCAGGAAATAGTTTTGTACCTAATAGCATTTTGTGCTACTCAGCAGAGTACCCCACCTATGAAGCAAGCTACACGGCCTGTTTACCTAACTACTATTATTTAATGGCATTTGGCCAAGGAAATCCTTTTGGGCCTAGTAGCAATTTCTGCTACTCAGCAGAGTACCCCACCCATGAAGCAAGCTACACCGCCTACTTTCTTTCTCAATCTAACCCCTCGGCTCTGGGGTGTCCACTCTCCCTCCAGCTCTCTCCTTCTCACAGGTGGACTACCGCGTGTTTTTACACTGTGGCGAATCTTTTGGGCATAGGCATAAGAAGTCGTCGAGGTAATGGATAATATGTGCCGCCTTACAAACGTCCATGACGACACATTTGAGGAAGCAACTAAACGCCTCAAATAGTGAGCAGGATATGGAGCACCCCATGGGCAAACAGCGATCTATGTAGTATGCTCCTTCACAGAAGCAGCCCAATGGGAGGACACTATTTGGAGGCACAGGTAGTAACCGGAACGCCCCCTCAATGTCTGTTTTGGCCATTAGGGTGCCCCTTCCCAACTTCTTGACCCACCTGATTGCCTCGTCAAAGGAGGTACAGTACATAGTACTGTACTTGGTTCCGCGTCGATGTTGTCGTTTACTGACCTTCCCCTTGGATATAACAAATGGTGGATTAGTCTGAATGTATTGGGTTCATTTTTTGGCACAACTCCCAACGGGGGTACCACTACGTTTTCTAAGGAAAGTGTTCTGAATGGACCCGCCGCCATTCTACCTAAAGATTTTTTTTTTTTTTTTTTGTCAAGACGTCTGGGTGTTGGTAGTGAGTTTAGATTTTTACTCCAGCCTTTCTTAACTTTAGAAGTGCATGACATGCCTATATCGGTGTCTCCTCCTCCTTTTACTCCTCCACCTCTTTTCTTTTCGCATGACTTTGTGTAGTTGTGACTTTTCCATGTGTTTGTTGTGTCTTCTGAGCAGTTTGTCAGCTTTTGGACACCTTTTAAGGTGTTTTCTATGTGTTTTCCATGTGTTTGTATGTGTTTGTGTTTGTTTGCCAGCCATTGGTTTCAATGGGGTTCGACGGTGTTCGTCGAACAGTTCGACGAACATCTCCCTGTTCGACGAACCGAACAGAACCCGTACACTAGGGAGGTGGCTCATCTCTAATTGTGGGCCGAAGTCTGCCTGTGGCTTTAACAAATCTTTTAATCCAGATAAGGCTCTCTAGCTCTCCAGAAGATAATTCAGGAAAGCAATAAAGGCTGAATTCTGCGCTTTGTATGCTAGGTCTTGGCCCCTTGTCGAACCCTGACTGGAGGAAATCAAGGATCTTTGGGACATCTGGACACTGTCAGACATTAATTCCCCATAATGTGAACAACTTTTTTTCCTGATTTTTGTTTATATTGCTGATGTCACAGGCTTTCTACTTTTTTGGATTGTGAATATTGCGGGGTCTTAAAGCCCTTGGATCTCTAGATTTACCTTTCAGGATCCTGGCTGATAGCCGCAGAAACTTCACTTTGTGATGGTATACTGGCCCTTGGAAAAGGTTGTGCCTAAATGGCAAGAGGATGGTATTTTCCAGAGCCATTTATTTCTAGTACTATGGTACTACCAAAATTATTCTGGTTTGGTCCTCCCGAGTCTTCCTCAGAACTGCCGGAATTAGGGGAAACGGTGGAAACTCATATACCAAGTTCATGTTCCATACGTGCTGGGCTGTCTTCTGGATTTAAGTAAAAATATTCCTGTGCATTTTGCATTATTTTTTTAGGTAAATGGGTCTACATGAAGAATACCCCAGCAAATGGGTTAATTGATGAAACGCTCCCCAGTTTAATGGACATTTAGATGTATGTACTTTCTGCTGAGTCTGCAGCCCGATTCTGAGACCTCTTCAAATGTGCTGCTGAGATTGAAAGTGCCATTTTTTTCTGCCCAAAGAGAGGTCTCCGGCTAAGGCTTGAAGATGGTGATGCCTTGGGCCCGCTTAATGACTGAGGAAGGACACAGTTGTGACATTGTTTGCTCGAACCCTGACTTTTCTTTTTTTGGATACTTCCATTCATTGTAAAAACAAAAAACTGGAGCTTCTTTCTTCTTTCTTTTTCACGTCATTGTGCCTGAAACTGGATTGAGGGGTAGCTCCATCTGAGTCTTCCATTTCCCCTATATAGTCTTGCTTTTGTTGGGTTCGGGTTCTCCGAAAGTCAGACACACTTTTTGATTTCTCTTCTGGAAATCCTTTTTTGTCATCGGAGGCCTTCTTTAGGATATCATCCCCTACAGGGCCAAATACCTGGAGTCCAGAAAAAGAAATTAAATATAGCTTATTTTTCGGATGCCTATCTTCATACCGTATTTTAAGCCATATAGCTCGCCTAGTGGTATTGGGTAGTGCCCCATTCCTTGCTTCAAATCAGACTGACTTCGCTTAGGTGTGCACCATAAAGCCTATTGCCAAGTAAAGATTCCAGAATATTATCTCTGGAAGCCTACTTCCTTAGGTGGTTCTCTAATTCGCCTATCCATAACTTCATGGATCTTGCCACAGAGGCAGCAGCAATATTCCTGCAATATTGCTGCAGGAGTTTCCCAGGTTCTTTTGAGTAGAGATGAGCGAATTTCATTGGGTCGGAGCTTATTCAGCAAGCAATAGCACTTACTGAATAAGCTGCAGAGGGAACCCGGCTTCCTGGATTGCTCCAGCTGATCAGCTGTTTGGCTCCGTAGCTGCATGTGTCGTGGCTGTGTAAGGCAGGGTTCACATTGCGTTGGTGCAGTCCGTTCAACCCATGCGTTAAACGGACTGCACCAACGCTAGTGCCTTTTAAAGATTGCGTTATGCGATCGCGATAGTGCTGATGCTCCACCTACGCTAGCGGTGACTGACCTGGAAACGCTGCAGACCGCGTCCGAGGGTCCGTCACAGAATGAAGGCACATCGCTAATGCATGCCGATTATGACATGCGTTAGCGATGCGCTACATAATGGCAGTCAATGGGTGCACTGAAGCATCCGTTACATAGCATTAGTGCCGCTGTGTAACGGATGTCGTTAGCGCATGCCTAATAGTCATGACGCATGCATGGAGAGCCCAACAAACAGGCTCTCCATGCATGTGTCGTGACTGTCACAGTCGCGACACATGCAGCTGCTGAGCCGAACAGCTGATAAGCAGAGCGATCTAGGAAGCCTGGTTCCCTCTGCAGCTTATTCGGTAAGCGCTATAGCTTGCCAAATAAGTCCTGACCCGATCAAATTCGGTCATCTCTACTTTTGAGTAGCTCCTCTGATTTCCTATCCATAGGATCTGTTAGACTTGATGAATCCTCCAATGGAATGGATGTTTGTTTTTTGTTTTTTTCTACTCTGGCTGTGGGAATATCAATTTTGGGGATCTCTTCTCATAACTTTACCTCTTCTGGTTCAAATTGAAGACTGGCCTTAAAATTTCTGGGTATAACAATCCTGTTTTATGTCTTCCCATTCCTTTATTATCATTGCCTTTTTATATTCCTATTGTCTGGAAATGCTCTATTCCTCTGGGACCTTAAACCCCCAAACATTTAATCCTGAATCGTGGGTGAAGGATTAGTCTTCTCAATTTTAATGATATTTGACTGCCTGCACAAGTGTATCTGTTTACTCTGATGAGAAAAGGTATATATTTTTCTCTTCTGGTAATCCTGGGGTAACAGTTTCACACTCCTCTTGCACCTGGTGGGAGTGATGAGATGACTTTCTCCTCTGAACTTGACCTTATATCCATCCCATCTCTAGGTATTTCCGGACTAGGAGTAGACTGGGAGAAATAAGAAGAAACCAAGCCAGTTAGTGTTCTGGACTGCTCTAATCATAGCCTATGTTGGTGATAAAGAAAGAATGTTCTTCCTTAACAGCTTTAGTAATGCACTCTGAACAGAGCTGCTTCCTATATGCCTCTTGGTAGCTTCATGTTACATGTGGCACAATTTCGACCTCTTTTCTTAGTAATAATAGGCCTCACTTGTCGCTCCCCTGGAAACTGGAAATGCATCGCTACATGCCGGTGTCCTAAACGCTGAATCTTCACTGCGGATTCAGGGGATGGCCATGAGGAAGCTGAGCACCCCTGAGGGGGGAGCGGCTAACCCAGGAGTTCCTGCTCAACTGGAAGGCCGAGGGACCTCTACCCAGAAGTGTCTGCCTCCAGACTATACTACAGGAGGAAGGAGTGGGACGGACCCCCCCCCCGGTTCCCTGCGTCTGGCAATGTTGGTTTCTTCTGTGCCTCAAGCTCTCCTCTCATGTGCCTGTCCTTGATAGGGACAGCAAAAACACTGATTTTTTTTTTAACCTCTTGTGTGATCCTGTCCCTAGCAAGGGTAAGAAGCACTACCTCCTGGTCGTGCTGTCAGGATGGATGTCTTGGAAAGAAGATTTTTGATTCTCTCCATAAAATATTTTTCATGGCCTTCATAGGAGGACACAGCGCATCTTCCTTTATTGGATCCGTTGGCTGTGTATGTATTTTTATTCTTGGTGGTTGTTGTTTCCTTTAATCCTGAGAGCTTATCCGAATAGTTATAGCGCTTCCTGAATAGCTGCATCGATAACCTGGATACCTGGAGCGCTCCCAATAATCGGCTGTTCGGCGTTGCATGTAGTGGCTGTGTGACGGTCACAACACATGCATGGATATCCCAACAAACAGACTCTCCAAGCATGTGTTGTGATTGTCACACAGCCGTCACACATGCAGCTGCGGCGCCGAACAGCTGATTATCGGGAGCGCTCCAGGTTACAGAGGCAGCTATTCAGGAAGCACTATAACTATTCAGATAAGTACTTATCCAAAGCTGTTTGATAAACCCTAATGCTTTGCCAACTGCTTTTTTCACTAAGTAGCTTAATGCCAGTAGACCAGGTGCAGCCTGCTTGGAGGAGCCAATGTGGTGTTTTGTTTTTTTCTTTTGTTTTTGTGTTGTTGTTTTTATACTTTGCATCAGATATGTAGAAACATTCCAGAGTTATTACCATATAAGGTGACATTAGACTTCAAACCTTATGTCCTGGTCCAGAAGGTGAAATCTGGCTTTAGATGGGGGGTTTAACAAAGTTGTAACTGGGGCTCCACTAATCTCTAGAAAAAGGATTTTGAAGCTTTCATCCTCACCACACGATTCAGTGGACAACACATGACCTTTACTGTTCCATTAGGTGTCTGGTGCCAACTGAGGTAGATTACATCCCTCTGCAATATATGTCCATTTGTAATGAGTGGAGCGCTAGTGATCTTGCATATCCATGCTGCGCTATTCAATTACAACCAGATTGTGGGGGTACATGGGATTAGCAGCTTCATTCTAGTAATAACAGTACCCTAGGATCAATCACTTATCAGTTCAGTGGACAAGTGATAAATGTCTTGTGTGTGGAAACCCCTTTTGATTAAAAACTGTAATGCTATTATAACAATTTAATAATGCAACATGTATCTCATGGTATTTATATAGTGAAGTACTGATTCTGAACAACTTGTGATCACAATTGGTTATTTATCTTTGGAGAACTGAATTTAAGCTCTGTAAAACAGTCCTTCCTTCATGTCCTTTTGTCTTTACAATGTTTACTTCAAAAGCCTGCTAAGTCCTAAACTATAAAAGGTATTGAGAACTTACATGTGCCAATCCTATATATAGGTTTTCTGGTGTAACAGAAGAAAATCTAAAGAACATAACAACATCCATTAGAGATGTACAAGCCATTATGCTCAATCTATTCAGTGCAGATACTATTCTTATAGGACATGGCTTAGAAAATGACTTGGTAGCTCTTAAGGTAAGGAAAACAGACTTGTTTACATGGGCCCCGGCTGAAAATTTGGTGACAATACAGTTGAATAGTTTTTATATATTTTGTAAATTTAACTTGTTCATATTCTATGTTTAAACAGACATTTCTACCGAAAATTGATCAGTTTGTATTACGTAGTTGTGCTCTTAGTGGGTTTGATTGCCATTGTTTGAAATTTCCTAGGATTACATTTGTTAAACAGTAGATAACAGGTTTGCATGACTATGCTTATCAATTATTTACACACAATAGTTTAATAGCTTTAATTCCATTTTACATGATTTTGTTTTACAGCTTATTCATGACACTGTGGTTGATACATCAATAGTATTTCCTCATAGATTAGGCCTGCCATATAAAAGAGCTTTAAGAAGTTTAATTGCAGACTACCTGCGTCGTATCATCCAAGATGAAGGTAAGATTGTTGCGATTTGTGATGAGTGAAATATTAGCGATAACGTTTTTGACTGGAGAGGTAGCCAGGAAATATTGTGAGGACTGGAGATAACTGTGAGATAGGAGACAAATGTATGGACAACAGTTTGTGGATAATCTTGTATGCCATTGCCACTATGTTGAAATTCTTTAAGCAATAGCTAGTGAATTGACTAATACGCTGAAAAGGCGATAGACAAATGAGATGTGACGAACATGAAACAAATGTTCAGTTTAGTCAAGGTTAAAAAAAAATTTGGGAGGTTTTAAGAACGTTGCTGTGGTTTGAAGGGCAAGGAACAATTGAAGTTTATCTGGAGATGGCAAACTTGCAAGACTGGCATTTGAGTGGTTCCATTATTTATGATGGAAATTGACACATTATAATACAATTCTTTCCCTCCTGATATTAGGTGTAGATATCCGTTTTGGGGACAGCCCAAGATATGCCAAACTTAACACACAGATGAAAACCTTAAAGGGGTTGTCCACACCTAGGATAACCCCTTCTTGATCTAAATGTTTGGCACCGATAAAATAAAGCTTATACTCTCTTCCCATGCTGGCGCTGTTCCAGCAGTGTCAGCACTTGTGTTCTCTGGGCTCTTGTGCGGTTATTATGACACGTGACCCAGTGCCCAATCACCAATCAGCGGTGGCATCACTGTCTCCACCTTCAAATAAATCGAACATCAAGAGGAAGTCAGAACAGCCACAGCCCTGACTTCTTCTTGATGTTCAATATGTCTGAAGGCGGGGCCAGTGACTCCAGTGCTGACTTGGCACCAAGCTCACGTGTCATAACCTCACTAGGATGCCAAAACAGCACAAAAGGAAGTATAAGCTTGTTTTTATTTTATCTGGGCGAAGCGTGGAATAGGAGTAGAAGGGTTGTCCAAGTAGAAGACCACTTTAAAAGTCTGATGGATAAACTGAAAATCTTAAGTTGGTGCGATATAAGAATACACAGAGCAGCACAAAGTCGTAGATAAGGAACTAGAGAATTTGTAATATGATTAAATGGAGAAAAAGGTCTAGTGGAGGAGCACAATATATTGTGTTTTTTGTAGTTATGTCACTGGTTACTTTGGTTAAGGCAGTTTCTATGAAATGGGCAAGGAAGCCATATTGTAGGTGGTCAAAAATTTTGTGTTAGATGGGAGAAGGGAGGACAGTTAGAATACTTTGACTGGATAATAACTGCAGATAGTGGTTGAGTGAAGGCTAAATCATTTCAGCGATGGTTACATGCTTTAATGGGAAAAACGGTAGTGGGTTATTAACCACTTCACAACCTTGGACGTATCTGTACGTCCAGGTCGGAAAGTCCAGGCGATGTTGCACTCACAGAATCTGTGCGGGCTCGATTGCCATCGGGTGATCAGCTGATATCACTCCTGGCACTTTAACTCCCTAAATGCTGCAATCTATATCAATCTCAGCACTTAGAAGGTAGGCAGAGGAAGGGAGCCCCCTCTAGCCTTTGATACGCCCCCCCCCCCCAAAAAAAAAAAAAAAAACCCTCCACCTGCGATGTCATCACTTGGGCCCGATCGTTGCCATGGTGACCGGATGTCGTTGTCGTACTGACCCAAATAAGTCGTCTAATTACTTATACAGCCTGAGGAATGCCGTAAAATTAAATAAATTCTTCACTTCTTGTTGATTTGTTCTTTCTGCTTCCAAAAGATCACAATCAGCTCAGATTTATCCTGCGCTCTATGCTAGGGCTTACATCAGGGTTTCCATGTAAATCTCTGAAATGTGTGATTCAGACAGAGCTCCCGATGGAAGATTCCCTACAATGAGGCAGATGAAGGCACTGTGGACATAGTCTGGTCTATAATCCGGCTGTGTCCATCTTTTTAGGCTTCCATAAAAGTGCAGTCAACCTTCGGAGGTTTCATCTGAATTGCGTCACTTGGAGATTTAGATGGAAATCCTGATGTAAGTACTCGGCATAGAGCGCTGGATAAATGTGATCCCAAATGTTTTGTAAAATGTTCCTAACAAAAGCTTCAAGTCAATCCACAATAAAAAAGTCCCCACTCAGGTCTGTCAATGGTAATCTAGGGGGCTTCCACGTTACTGGGAAAAAATGCTATGGGTCATCGCCCCCCAAAAGAAATCCAACAAATTGTGTTCTCAGATCCAAATGCCCCTCTCCCTTCTGAGCCCCAGTGGGCCTAAACCTAAACCACACTTGGCGTCCACATATTTGACATTTCTGTAACCGAGAGCCTGCCTAATATACGGGTGCGTGTCTCCAGAAGCATGAGCAGGTCACTACAATGGCAGTTTGCAATTTTCACTCAGCAACATTCACTGCTACTTGTTTCTGGAGTCAAAATAGTCTCTACACCTGTAGATAAATTCCCAAAGGGGTATAAACGCCACACTAGGGTCATTTGAAGGGGGGCTCTGTATATAGTCTGCAAACTGTTCTAGCAGGGCTGTAAAGTCTGACAAAATCAGAGAAGAAAATCCAGCTCACCACCTGCCGTTCCACACTTCTGGAGCACGGATGGAACCTGAGCAGGGTGCAACATCCAATGGAGAAAGCAGAAAAATTCCACTCCCCCAACCACTAACCATGAGTGGAGAAAGTTTTGGTGTTATCATTCATATTCCTTGAAAAAAGGGCAAGAAAGCAAAAATTCTGCCATTGTATGTAAACTTTTGAGCACAACTGTGATACATTTGGTGCAGTAATTCAATGCAGTATGCACTGTAATTTTTTTCACAAGAACTTGAGAAAGTTATGAAATATCCTATAAATGTTTGTTCTATTCCTGATCTAGGCTTTTAGTTTAGATATTCTAACTTGGTGAGAAGCACTTGTAGATAAAGTGTAGAATATCATCAAAAAGTTAAATTCAGTTCAATACAAAAAGTAAAACTCCTATATAATATAGTCATTACAAACAGAGTGATCTATTTCAAGTGTTTTTCTGTTAATGTTGATGATTATGGCTTACAGCTAATGAAAACCCAAAAGTCATCTCAGTAAATTAGAATAACAAAAAAACCTGCAAAAGCTTCCTAAATGTTTTAAACGTTCCCTTAGTCTTTCAGTAGGCTCCACAATCATGGGGAAGACTGCTAACTTGACAAATGTCCAGAAGGCAGTTATTGATACTCCACAAGGAGGGTAAGCCACAAAAGGTCATTGCTAAAGAAGCTGGCTGTTCAGAGTGCTGTATCCAAGCATATTAATGGAAAGTTGTGTAAGGAAAAAGTGTGGTAGGTAAAGGTGCTCAAGCAATAAGGATAAGCGCAGCCTTGAAAAGATTTAAAAAAAGCCATTCTAAAATTTGGTGCAGATTCACAAGGAGTGGACTGCTGCTGGAGTATTTGCTTCAAGAGCCACCACACACCGATGTATCCATCACATGGGCTACAAGTGCTGCATTCCTTGTGTCAAGCCACTCATGAGCAATAGACTATGCCAGAAACATCTTACCTGGGCCAAGGAGAAAACGAACTGGACTGGAGATGGAAATTTCATTCTCCAGCAGGACTTGGCACCACACTGCCAAAAGTACTAATACCTCTTTTAAAAACAACAGTATCACTGTGCTTGATTGGCCAGCAAACTCGCCTGACCTTAACCCCATTGAGAATCTATAGGGTATTGTCAAGAGGAAGATGAGACACCAGACCCAATAATGCAGACGAGCTGGAGGCTGCTATCAAAGCAACCTGGGCTTCCATAACACCTCAGCAGTGCCACAGGCTAATCGCCTCCATGCCACACCACATTGATGCAGTAATTGATGCAAAAGGAGCCCCGACCAAGTATTGAGTGCATATACTGAACATACATTTCAATAGGCCAACATTTTCAGATTTTACAATTTTTTTCAAGCTGGTGTTATAAAGTATTCTAATTTACTGTGCTAATGGCTTACAACCAATTAAAACCCAAGTCATTATCATCAACACTAACAGAAATAAACACTTGAAATGGATCACTGTTTGTAATGATTCTATATAATGTTTGTTTTCATTTTTTATATTGAAGATCTAAAGTAAATTAACTCTTTCATGATATTCTAATTTAGTGAGAAGCACTTGTATATGTTCAGTAGTGAGGTAGTGCTCTGGAGTCAGGAGTTAAAGAAATTGAGGAGTCAGTATTGGCTTACAGACTACACAGCCGTGTATTCTAGGAAAATCTGTGCTGCAGGAGGAAATGAATGCTCCGTCCCTCCAGAGTCTCTCCGTGTGGCTAAGCAGCCCTGTACAGCCGCATATGGGTTCTTTCTACGTTCAGCAGAAATTGAGACAAATTTTGGTGCCATTTCCCGTTGTGAAAACGTAAAATCTTGGGCTAAAACAATTTTGGTGGTAAAAATGTGGTGTTGTTTTTCTTCACTGCATGCATGGTATACAATTGTGACACACCCATGGTGTCAATGTGATCACTGCACCCCTGGATGAATTCATTGAGGTGTATTTTGTAAAATGGGGTAACTTTTGAGGAGTTCTGCTGTTATAGCACCTCAGGGGCTCTCTCAGTGGGTAATGGCAAACCATAACCGTAAAATCTGCACTATAATATGGTGCTCCTTTCCTTCTGAGCCTTCCACTGTGCCTGAAAAGTATTTCCCGATATTCTATGTAGGCTATTGGCGCACTCAGAGAAATTTTTACTACAAACGAAGGTCCCTTTTTTCCTATTAGCACGAAGAATAGTGGTAAAAATTTAATAATTGTTTCTTCTTCTAAAAATGAGGTCATATATTGGGGGGGTTCTGCTTTTCTTGCACCTCAGGGGCTTTGCCAATGTGTCATGGCACCCTCAAACTATTCTAGCAAAATTTGAACTCCAACATGGCGCGTCTTCTCTTCTGAGCTTTGCACTGTGCCTCAAAAGTAGTTTTTGACCACATGTGGGGGTATTTGCAATGTTCTGCTATTATTGCAAAAATGAGAAAATTTGGGGCTAAAACAACATTTTTGTGGGAAAAATATAATTTTTCATTTTCACAGATCAACGTTGTAAAATTCGGTGAGGCACCTGGGGGTTCAAGGTGCTCAACACATGTCTAGATACATTTCTTGAGGGGTCAAGTTTTTTAAATGGGGTCACTTGTGGGGAGTTTCCACTGTTAAGGCCCATCAGGGGCTATCCAAATGGGACAATGCATCCGCTAATGATTCCAGCAAATTTTGCATTCTAAAAGTCAAATGGCATTCTTTCCTTCCAAGCTCTGTCTTGTGCCCAAACAGTAGTCTTCCCCTACTTATGGGGTTTCTGCATGCTCAGGAGAAATTGCACAACAAATTGTGTGGTGCAATTTCTCCTGTTACCTTTGTAACAAATGTCCCATTTTTTTCTTCAAATAAACGCAAGCCATATTGAAGAAATGTTACCACCATCATAAAGTATAATGTCACAAGAAGACAATCTCAGATCTTTGACCTACGGATTGAATGAAGCCTTAAAAAGGGAGCCCTACCTTAGGATACTTATGGAATATCCATAGTATAAACTATGAATTCCTAACAGGTGTTTATTTTACCTTTTTGCAGAATAGGGACCCCTTGATCCTGTTCCACCTGGTGAGAAGATGTGTCAACCTATTCATGTAGACATTTTATGTATTCAGTAGTGATGAGCGAGTATACTTGTTACTCGAGATTTCTCGAGCACGCTCGGGGGTCCTCCGAGTATTTTTTAGTGCTCTGAGATTTAGTTTTTCTTGCCGCAGCTGAATGATTTACATCTGTTAGCCAGCATAAGTACATGTGGGTGTTGTCTGGTTGCTAGGGAATCCCCACATGTACTTATGCTGGCTAACAGATGTAAATCATTCAGCTGCGGCAAGAAAAACTAAATCTCAGCACTAAAAAATACTTGGAGGACCCCCGAGCATGCTCGAGAAATCTCGAGTAATGAGTATATTCGCTCATCACTAGTAGTCAATGCAGTTTGAGGCCTTAGTGTCTTATTTGGCCAGTATACTCTTTTATTTAGACATCAGTCCCAGAATCATCAGTGTGTTGGATCAGATTTTAATTGCTGATGGTAAAATCTCAAACACTCATTACTCATTGCAATTTTTAACATTGCTGTTTGTTGCTTAATGGACTCAGACTTAAAGTGATTTTGATCCTTAGTATATATATATATATATAATGTATATATGTATGTATGTGTATGTATGTATATATATGTGTGTGTGTATATATATATATATATGTGTGTGTGTGTGTGTGTGTGTATATATATATATATATATATGTGTGTGTGTGTGTGTATATTTATATATATGTGTGTGTGTGTGTATGTGTATATATATATATATATATATATATATATATATATATATATATATATATATATATATATATATATATATATATATATATATATATATATATATATATACACTATATAATTGTCTAAGAGGTACTTCAGTCTGTCCGTCTGTCTGTAACGGTTATTCGTTCGCTGATTGGTCTCGCCAGCTGCCTGTCATGGCTGCCACGACCAATCAGCGACGCGCACAGTCCGGAAGAAAATGGCCCCTCCTTACTCCCCGCACTCACTGCCCGGCGCCCGCATACACCTCACCGCTCACACGGGGTTAATGCCGGCGGTAACGGGCCGCAGGTAACGCACTCCGTTACCGCTGCTATTAACCCTGTGTGACCAAGTTTTTTACTATTGACGCAGCCTATGCAGCGCCAATAGTAAAAACATCTAATGTTAAAAATAATTGAAAAAAAGAAAAAATTATTATATACTCACCTACGCCGCCTTTCCCGCTCCTCGCGATGCAACCGGCACGTTCCGTTGGCATGGATGGTCTGGCAGAAGGACCTGCCGTGACGTCACGGTCATGTGACCGCTACACGGTCACGTGACCGCGACGTCATCACACCCTGGGACCGGAAGCTGCCGCCTGCACTGCACATAGGCGACACAGCTACAACGGAAGGTGAGTATATGTTTATTTTTTCTTTTTTTTACCTGTCATACGTGGCTGGGCAATATACTACATAGCTGGGCAATATACTACGTCGCTCTGTGCTGTATACTATGTGGCTGGGCAATATACTATGTGGCTGGGCAATATACTATGTGGCTGGGCAATGTACTATGTGGCTGGGCAATATACTACTACGTGGACATACATATTCTAGAATACCCGATGCGTTAGAATCGGGCCACCATCTAATATATATATATATATATATATATATATATATATTATATATATATGTCTCTTGCATCTTTTGACACTCAGACCAATGATATGGAATGGGGCAGTGCTGATCAATGTGTTTGTTTTTTCTCATACCGATTTGGCATGAGAAAATAATTGAAGCATGCTGCGAATTGACATGCAGTTTTGGACGATACTCGCCCATTCAAGTCAGTCTGAGTGCCTGGAAATCATCAGACTGCACTCCGATAACATCGTAGTGCAACCTGTTTCTGGACTCACAGAATGGAGAAAATAAAGAAATGTTGTTCACCATCTTCTCCTTGGTGTGCTCAGATTCCCCAATCCTACATAATCTGATTACATTTCTGTGGACACTTGGATCAGAGTTTGATCAGAATTTCATTAACATAATTGACTTAATTCCCTCAGATGCGATGATCTACTGTCATGTGATGCTATGATTTCTTTGTGGACACAAGGTCTGCTTAAAAAAAAAAAAAAAAAAACTTTAGACAAAGATAATGCATGTTCTAGCCATGGAATACTGATGTCTGAACCTGAACTGGGCCCAATTCTAAATGTATGCCATACGTCTTTAGGCATGTTTGACTGTCACAACTGGAGAATTTCCTGGTATATTTATGAACCCTGTTTT
The DNA here is from genome assembly GCF_051348905.1 of Ranitomeya variabilis. Lineage (NCBI taxonomy): Eukaryota > Metazoa > Chordata > Amphibia > Anura > Dendrobatidae > Ranitomeya > Ranitomeya variabilis. The sequence goes on from NC_135232.1 coordinate 427,956,231, forward strand.
ACTAATCTGATTGCTGTTAATTACTGAAGTCTCTTTACAAGGTTCTTAAAGTACCTTTCAGATGATTGACATTTAATAGTGAATTGCCCTGTACTTGATGAAAGCTGTAGACCTTTATGTAACTAACTAGATGGCAGCCCGATTCTAAAGAATCGGGAGTCTAGAATCCATATACTTTATTTATTCAAATGTAAGAATAATACAATTAATAAATAATAGTAAGAAAGAACAAAAAATGGCTGCACTCACCAGCTCTTGACAATTCTTGACAGTACGGCACATTTCTGATTGGTCGCTCGCGGCAGGCGGCAACCAATCAGAAAAGTGCCGCGCACCACGAAGGCATATATCTTTGTCCACCCTGAGCGGGTGTAGGACGCTGGTGACGTCACTTATCTCCGGACATTATCTCCGGACAAAGCCACGGAAGTTGGCACAAATTGCCGGAAGTAGTATTCTAGGCAATTATATATTAGATTTTAATGTTATCAGTGTTTACCTTTGAACGTTTATATTGTATTGTCCTGTCACCAGCCATGTGTACGATTATCGGCCGAAAGCCTCTCTGGAACCAATAATCACCCCATGTAAAGGTATCTTTATAAGTTAAAGATTCAGAATACTATGACTTTTATCATATCCTGAACAGTCAAGTTTTTTATGAACCGTTAAGGTTTTCTGGTTGAAGTAAAAAAAACTCTGAGTGTTTACAGTTTGAAACCATAAAATGTTGAAAAATTATGTCATTCTTGAGTATATCACTCAATGGTGCTCATAAACGTGTCAAATTTGATCTATAATATACTTTAATATACGTTACTTTAATCTTTAATATACTTAAGAACAGGGCCCCAGACATCACACAGGGGGTCTGAAACACCGCACAGTGGTCCAAAATATCGCTGTGCTCTGCCTGGGGCCCCATATGCTGCCTGAGGCCCCTGTGCTCTGCCTGGGGCCCCATGTTCTGCCTGGGGCCCCTGTGCTCTGCCTGGGGCCACTGTGATCTGCCTGGGGCCCCTGTGTTCTGCCTGGGGCCCCTGTGTTCTGCCTGGGGCCCCTGTGTTCTGCCTGGGGCCCCTGTGCTCTGCCTGGGGCCCCATAGGCTGCCTGGGGCCCCTGTGCTCTGCCTGGGGCCACTGTGCTCTGCCTGGGGCCCCATATGCTGCCTGGGGCCCCTGTGCTCTGCCTGGGGCCCCTGTGCTCTGCCTGGGGCCACTGTGCTCTGCCTGGGGCCCCATATGCTGCCTGGGGCCCCTGTGCTCTGCCTGGGGCCCCATATGCTGCCTGGGGCCCCTGTGCTCTGCCTGGGGCCCCTGTGCTCTGCCTGGGGCCCCTGTGCTCTGCCTGGGGCCCCTGTGCTCTGCCTGGGGCCCCTGTGCTCTGCCTGGGGCCCCATGTTCTGCCTGGGGCCCCATGTTCTGCCTGGGGCCACTGTGCTCTGCCTGGGGCCCCATAAGCTGCCTGGGGCCCCTGTGCTCTGCCTGGGACCACTGTGCTCTGCCTGGGGCCCCATATGCTGCCTGGGGCCCCTGTGCTCTGCCTGGGGCCACTGTGCTCTGCCTGGGTGTAGGACACTGGTGACGTCACTTATCTCCGGACATTAGCTCCGGACATTAGCTCCGGACATTAGCTCCGGACAAAGCCACGGAAGTTGGCACAAATTGCAGGAAGTAGTATTCTAGGCAATTATATATTAGATGAGCATTTCCTGAAGGAAATACATGGTGCTTGAACAGCGCTACCAGCTTTACAGCAGCACTTTTCACACACTGGACTGGGGGGCGCGCTTACTTTTGCACCCGGGGCCGGGGGCGCGCTTACTTTTGCACCCGGGGCCGGGGGCGCACTTACTTTTGCACCCGGAGGCGCACTTACTTTTGCACCCGGAGGCGCACTTACTTTTGCACCCGGGGGCGCACTTACTTTTGCACCCGGGGGCGCACTTACTTTTGCACCCGGGGGCGCACTTACTTTTGCACCCGGGGGCGCACTTACTTTTGCACCCGGGGGCGCACTTACTTTTGCACCCGGGGGCGCACTTACTTTTGCACCCGGGGGCGCACTTACTTTTGCACCCGGGGGCGCACTTACTTTTGCACCCGGGGGCGCACTTACTTTTGCACCCGGGGGCGCACTTACTTTTGCACCCGGGGGCGCACTTACTTTTGCACCCGGGGGCGCACTTACTTTTGCACCCGGGGGCGCACTTACTTTTGCACCCGGGGGCGCACTTACTTTTGCACCCGGGGGCGCACTTACTTTTGCACCCGGGGGCGCACTTACTTTTGCACCCGGGGGCGCACTTACTTTTGCACCCGGGGGCGCACTTACTTTTGCACCCGGGGGCGCACTTACTTTTGGTTGGTGGGGCCCCTCGGCCTCCGATTTGGTGGGCGGGGACCCTCGGCCTCCGATTTGGTGGGCGGGGACCCTCGGCCTCCGCTTTGGTGGGCGGGGACCCTCGGCCTCCGCTTTGGTGGGCGGGGACCCTCGGCCTCCGCTTTGGTGGGCGGGGACCCTCGGCCTCCGCTTTGGTGGGCGGGGACCCTCGGCCTCCGCTTTGGTGGGCGGGGACCCTCGGCCTCCGCTTTGGTGGGCGGGGACCCTCGGCCTCCGATTTGGTGGGCGGGGACCCTCGGCCTCCGATTTGGTGGGCGGGGACCCTCGGCCTCCGATTTGGTGGGCGGGGCCCCTCGGCCTTCGATTTGGTGGGCGGGGCTCCTCGGCCTCCGATTTGGTTGGCGGGGCCCCTCGGCCTCCGATTTGGTGTGTGCTCTGCCTGGGGCCACTGTGCTCTGCCTGGGGCCACTGTGCTCTGCCTGGGGCCCCATATGCTGCCTGGGGCCCCTGTGCTCTGCCTGGGGCCCCATATGCTGCCTGGGGCCCCTGTGCTCTGCCTGGGGCCCCTGTGCTCTGCCTGGGGCCCCTGTGCTCTGCCTGGGGCCACTGTGCTCTGCCTGGGTGTAGGACACTGGTGACGTCACTTAGCTCCGGACATTAGCTCCGGACATTAGCTCCGGAAGTTGGCACAAATTGCAGGAATTAGTATTCTAGGCAATTATATATTAGATAGTTGTGCAATAGGAAGTGATACACTTTTCAGCTCTGTATGTGTCAGCGCTCCAATTTTTTTGCCATGAAATAAACCCATTAATGGGGGTTAACCACCTATGTATAGCTGCACAGTTGTCCTGTCCTCAGCATGGCTGCTGTTGGTGGAGTATGTGACCAGACTAATCCGCATACTTCAATTGAAAAAAATGCTATGTGATGTGATTTTACACAAAATCGGCTGCTGGAAGAGAAGTGTTTCACATGACGTGTCAGCCTGTTCCAATTAGAACTGCTGTAGAGTCTATGGAAGACCACACTAACAAGTGCACAAGAAACTATATATTTATCAATTAGTAAATGCCACAAAATTGTCTGCAACTTTATATTTGTTTAAGTGATTAATCTCAATAACCTCATTGAATAAAGCACCAAATACATGGTTCTACCACCTAGTGGGTCATTCATCCATGCTGAGATGGTGTGGGTTTATGAACTGAGCCTTTGCTATTGGCTGGTGTAAAGGGAGTTGGTTTAAACAGTCATTCTGTGCTGTGATTGGAATAGGAGAAGTCTGATGCGGTCCACACAGAATAAACTGTTCAAACCAAGTACAGGCACTCAATGCATCATGTCATGGCTAGACATTTATGTGCACCTTCCCACCTGCTTGTTTTCCATCTATCTCCACCCTTCTCTGATTCACAGCTTCGGCTTGATAGAGCCAAAGAGGAGAGTGGAGATGGAGGGAAAACAAGCAGTTGGGGATGGTGTAGTTAAATGTTTGGCCATGCCATGATGCACTGAGCGCCTGTACTTGGTTTGAACAGTTTATTCTGTGAGGACCGCATCAGACTTGTCCTATTCCAATCTTTCCAGCAGGCTGTCCCAGATGTAAGCATACAGTTAAAGGAACCAACTTTTCAACCAGTTTGATGCTTTGCTCCCAAACATCTTTTAAGAATCTAAAACCCCCTCATACAGTTTAGATTCCTGTCTACCAAGTGATGCTTCTGCCGACTATTGGGCTGACAGTCATTTTAGTTGACTCTGCCATGCACAAGATTGCTCGTTCAGCTGAGTGCTCCAGTGTTCTGAGAAAGCCGCCAGCTGACATGTCGGTAGGCTGCTTATCTCTGGGAGAACAATGCAATGAGCAGTCTGATATCAGACATGGGGCGATTGCCATCTTTTGACAATCAGTGGGTCAACTTCCCCATAAACAACTAGACTGTTAGCTGAACTTGTCGATATCAACAGTTTTGGCTGACGTTATTCTAATGTGTATGGGGTGCCTTAAGAGGTTAAACAGTCGCCCCATTTCCTTGATTGTACTTACCTGCCAAATAAAAGGTAACTTTTTTCACCATTCATCACGTGGTAAAAGTAACAATGGAACAATTGCACTTTTTCTGTTACCAGTTCACGTTAATAAAAGGTAATCAATAAGTTGTGCCCCAAAATAGTATTGCAATTTAAAACTTACCCTGCAGAAAACAAACCTTCATCCACCTACTTTAAAAAAAAAACAAAAAAAAACAACTTATTTTTCCATCTTGGTTGCAATCCAAAAATGCCTTCGGGTACCGTTACACAAAACGATTTACCAACGATCACGACCAGCGATACGACCTGGCCGTGATCGTTGGTAAGTCATTGTGTGGTCGCTGGAGAGCTGTCACACAGACAGCTCTCCAGCGACCAACAATGCCGAAGTCCCTGGGTAACCAGGGTAAACATCGGGTTACTAAGCGCAGGGCTGCGCTTAGTAACCCGATGTTTACCCTGGTTACCAGCGTAAACGTAAAATAAAAAAAACACATACTCACATTCCGGTGCCAGGCGTCCGCTTCCCTGCACTCCTCCTGCATCCTGTGTAAGCGCCGGCCAAAGCAGAGTGGTGATGTCACCGCTGTGCTCTGCTTTCACTTTACGGCCGGCGCTCAGAGTCAGTGCAGGGAAGCAGACGGCCAGGGACCTGACGGACACTGGAATGTAAGTATGTACTGTTTGGTTTTTTTTTTACATTTACGATGGTAACCAGGGTAAACATCGGGTTACTATGCGCAGCCCTGCGCTTAGTAACCCGATGTTTACCCTGGTTACAAGCGAACGCATCGCTGGATCGGTGTCTCACACACCGATGCAGCGATGACAGCGGGAGATCCAGCGACGAAATAAAGTTTCAAACGATCTACGTACGTACGATTCTCAGCAGGGTCCCTGATCGCCGCTGCGTGTCAGACACAGCGATATCGTATGGATATCGCTGGAACGTCACGGATCGTGCCGTCGTAGCGATCAAAGTGCCAATGTGAGACGGTACCCTTAAACGGCTTAAGGACTTTTTTTTTTTTTGTTTTTTGACTTCATCATTAAAAATATATTTTAATATACTATATCTTCTCTCGGCACAAAAATCTGAGCAGTCATCCATGATAACTGATCCTCTGGGAGCTGCACTTTTCACTGAATGAATCCTCATGCGTTAAACCTATTCCATTTAAAGTTAACAAATGCAATTTTCCTCTGTTTTTAATTTTGACATTTTGTTCTTTGGTAATGGTGTGTTTAGAGAAGGCTAAATGTGAAGAAAAATTCTATATACTGCAATTTTCTGTGTTGCATGCCTTCTACATTTCTCCTCATAACTCAAGCCAGAACGAAGGGATAGAAACTGGGAAAAACACCATTCAATTCAGAACTGTAGAGGCTTTCACAAGAATGTCTTTGTTAATATTGTACCTTTGTAGACTCAAATGCAAGGTTTTAGAAAGGCTTTTCCAAAAAATAATATACAGTGGGGCAAAAAAGTATTTAGTCAGTCAGCAATAGTGCAAGTTCCACCACTTAAAAAGATGAGGCGTCTGTAATTTACATCATAGGTAGACCTCAACTATGGGAGACAAACTGAGACAAAAAAATCCAGAAAATCACATTGTCTGTTTTTTAGCATTTTATTTGCATATTATGGTGGAAAATAAGTATTTGGTCAGAAACAAACAATCAAGATTTCTGGCTCTCACAGACCTGTAACTTCTTCTTTAAGAGTCTCCTCTTTCCTCCACTCATTACCTGTAGTAATGGCACCTGTTTAAACTTGTTATCAGTATAAAAAGACACCTGTGCACACCCTCAAACAGTCTGACTCCAAACTCCACTATGGTGAAGACCAAAGAGCTGTCAAAGGACACCAGAAACAAAATTGTAGCCCTGCACCAGGCTGGGAAGACTGAATCTGCAATAGCCAACCAGCTTGGAGTGAAGAAATCAACAGTGGGAGCAATAATTAGAAAATGGAAGACATTCAAGACCACTGATAATCTCCCTCGATCTGGGGCTCCACGCAAAATCCCACCCCGTGGGGTCAGAATGATCACAAGAACGGTGAGCAAAAATCCCAGAACCACGCGGGGGGACCTAGTGAATGAACTGCAGAGAGCTGGGACCAATGTAACAAGGCCTACCATAAGTAACACACTACGCCACCATGGACTCAGATCCTGCCGTGCCAGACGTGTCCCACTGCTTAAGCCAGTACATGTCCGGGCCCGTCTGAAGTTTGCTAGAGAGCATTTGGATGATCCAGAGGAGTTTTGGGAGAATGTCCTATGATCTGATGAAACCAAACTGGAACTGTTTGGTAGAAACACAACTTGTCGTGTTTGGAGGAAAAAGAATACTGAGTTGCATCCATCAAACACCATACCTACTGTAAAGCATGGTGGTGGAAACATCATGCTTTGTGGCTGTTTCTCTGCAAAGGGGCCAGGACGACTGATCCGGGTACATGAAAGAATGAATGGGGCCATGTATCGTGAGATTTTGAGTGCAAACCTCCTTCCATCAGCAAGGGCATTGCAGATGAAACGTGGCTAGGTCTTTCAACATGACAATGATCCAAAGCACACCGCCAGGGCAACGAAGGAGTGGCTTCGTAAGAAGCATTTCAAGGTCCTGGAGTGGCCTAGCCAGTCTCCAGATCTCAACCCTATTGAAAACCTTTGGAGGGAGTTGAAAGTCCGTGTTGCCAAGCGAAAAGCCAAAAACATCACTGCTCTAGAGGAGATCTGCATGGAGGAATGGGCCAACATACCAACAACAGTGTGTGGCAACCTTGTGAAGACTTACAGAAAACGTTTGACCTCTGTCATTGCCAACAAAGGATATATTACAAAGTATTGAGATGAAATTTTGTTTCTGACCAAATACTTATTTTCCACCATAATATGCAAATAAAATGCTAAAAAAACAGACAATGTGATTTTCTGGATTTTTTTGTCTCAGTTTGTCTCCCATAGTTGAGGTCTACCTATGATGTAAATTACAGACGCCTCTCATCTTTTTAAGTGGTGGAACTTGCACTATTGCTGACTGACTAAATACTTTTTTGCCCCACTGTATAACATTTTCAAGAAATTCACATGTGCCTTCTGGGGTCTCAAGGGGATTATATTTATATTTTAATAAAATGAAATACAAAAAAATTAAAAATGAGAACTATATGAACAGCGTCAGTTTGAAAATCTCACATTCTGATCTGTTCAGCCTGTGGTCTGAAAGTGCAGGGTTTATATTTTCCAAATAAAGTTTCATGACTTGTCATGATCATAAACCATGCAAATCATTAGATAAATCGATAGTGGATACAGTGAAAGGTTTTTACAATGGTTGTGGCATGAGCCGAATTACCGTATATACTAGAGTATAAGCCGAGACCCCCAATTTTGCCACAAAAAACTGGGAAAACTTAGACTCGAGTATAAGCCTAGGGTGGGAAATGCAGCAGCTACTGCTAAATTTCAAAAATAAAAATAGATACCAATAAATGTTTTTGAATATCCATATTGAATGGGCCCCATAAGATGCTCCATACAAAAATATGCCCCATATAATGCTGCACATAGGTTAATGATGGCCCCATAAGATGCTCCATTTTAAAATATGCCCCATAAAAATGCTGCATAAAAAGTTAATGATGGCCCCATAAGATGCTCGATAGAATCGTATGCTGCTGTGATTTAAAAAAAAAAAAAAAAAAGACATGCTCACCTCTCGTCATTGGGTGCCAGGTGCCAGTGTCCTGAGCAGGTGAGGCGCGCTATGGGGGCAAGATGCTGGTGTCGCCACTGGCTCAGATCCCCCGGCACTTGCGATATTCACCTGTCCCCTTTCCACTGCCGCTGTGTCTTCCATCTCTCTGCATTGACTGTTCAGGCAGAGGGTGTGCACTAAACAAGTCATCATGCCCTCTGACCTGAACGCCACAGCCAGAGGACGCGGAAGACAGAGCTCGGTGGTGGAACGGGGACAGGTGAATTTCGCATGGCTCACCCTCCACCCATCATACCCGCCCTCCTGGTGATGTCTCTGCACTTCCCTGCTTCTCCGTCATCCCGGGGCCGGCAGCTTTTTCCAGTGCTGAGCGGTCACATGGTACCGCTCATTAAATTAATGAATATGCGCTCCACGCCTATGGGAGTGGAGTGAAGTCTATATTCATTACTTTAATGAGTGGTACTACATGACCGCTGAACACAGGAAGAGCTGCAGGCGCCAGAGACCATCTGAGAAGCAGGGATGTGCAGAGACTGTGCTGGGAAGGGGCGAGTATGATGTGACAGCCGCCGCTCCCCCTCCCCTGCCGACCCCCTGCGACAATGACTCGGGTATAAGCCGAGAGGGGCACTTTCAGCCTTTAAAAAAAAAAAATGGGCTGAAAATCTTGGCCTATACTCGAGTATATATGGTATGCCTGGCAAGAACCTGTCTTTGAACAGTGTGGAAACTCCTGTCTAACCTTCAAAGAAGCTGGTTCTTGTCAATTTGAAAGAGACCTAGGATTTTAATTTGTTTAACTTCTCCCAAAGTAGGATTTTCAAAATTTGCAGACCTGTGACTTAAGAATTGTGTGTACCACAACCACCAGCCAGGACAATTGGTATGTGTATGTACACCAGAACACTAAGCTTATGATTGAAGGAGGTAAGCTGAAAGATACTGAGACTGGGGAGTCCAACCTTGGTGATTACAAAGTATGTCTGAAATAATGTGTCCAGAAAATAGTTCAGACTAATTATCTGCAAAAAATGTCCTCCAATCATGACTCTCCATGAAAAAATAGTAAATCATTTCATAGAGGCCATGGTAGATCGTGTAACAGTAACTTATAAACAGTGGATATCTAGTGACAGATGCACTTTTTGACAGTTTCTAAAATTGCAGAATTTTTGTAAAATGTTTTTTAGACAGGCTGATAGTCCTTAAAGGGTTCATCCAAAACCCAAAAGAAGTTTCAATCAATAAATCTTTTGACTTAATTACAAAAGCTATTAGAGCAGTGTCACTATACCCAGTGTGCAGGAGGACTAGCGCCACACCCACAGTTGAACGCAATAGTCTGTTGGGCATAGTGACCCTGGTGCCAGCTTATTGCTATTCATCAAACCAGACAGCAGATCGGACGCTGCGCTCATTGCACACGGAGGAGACACTGCACAAGAAAGGCACCGCAGGGACCAGCTCCTGAAAAGTGTTACTGATGACTTTGTTTCAGGGGGGCAAGCAAAGCAAGGGGAAATTTCGATATGTCTCAACCCCCATCTCTTCCTGCCAATCCCCCCCACCTGAATTCCCTGATGACCATTTGTTTGCGTGGAGGGGGGGTTGAGTGACCGCAGTTTCAGCCAGCAAATGACTATTCATTTGAGCATCCCATCATGCACTAGGATTCTCAAACGAATAGTCATAGGAAGAGGGTAATATAAACAGAATCCAAAGTTGCAATACAGAGTTACAGAGTGAGTGGTAGGGAATTTTATCATGACATAAAAGCTAACTTTTTGTAATTTAAAGATTTAAAAAAAAAAAAAAAAAACACGCTCATTTATCCCTCGCCTAAAGTCGGACTCCTACAATCACCTCAAAGAAAACATCAGTGAGGCAGTAACAAGCTTAGACTTTTCAGAGAACTGTTCCTTTGTTGTGATGGATGAAGCACAGACAGCAATAAAATACAAACGTTTAGTTATAATCTTACATGAAGTGCTTATTTCGTGATTCAATAGCTGTTCATTTATTCCAAAAAAAGAAAAAAACTGACATCTTACCAAGTTTAAGCAAGGTGTACTACTTCTCCTGCACAGTATAAAAACAGGAGAAACTTTAAATTAATGCCATCGCAAGATGCAAATTGCCTCTTCAAAGAGGACTTAAACTCTATATAGCGCCACCTGTTGAAAGTAGTGATCCTACAAGCCACAATCAACCCTTTAAAGAGTCTTGTGATATGACTTGGGATAAAATCCAAATCAGAATCTCAATTTGCAGACATTTTGTTTCAGGCTATTGGTCCTCATCAGTGCAAAGTATGAGATCTGATTTGGCTAGGTGAGAGGCTCTGGACTGGGGTCTAAGGAGTAAGGTTTCTGCTTATGGAGAGTGACAAACCAGCTCTGGCTTGTCAAGGTAAGGAGGCTTATTCGTGGGGTGCAATGCTCCTCTGGGAAATTTTATATGCAAATTGTCTCATTAAAGGGTTGATTGTGACTTACTTCCAACAGGTGCCGCTATAGAGTTCAAGTCCTCTTTCTCTCTGAAGAGGCAACTTGCCATCACAAGAAAGATTTTGAAGTGGAAGCTGAATGACACTTTAGGTTTAGGAGGCACTGTGAAACTCCTTGCATCTCGGGCTAGCTTCCACAGTCCATATTCAGTCCAAATATTAACACCCATGCAACTTTTTAACTTAAGTGAGAAAAATATTCTTAACATCCAGTTCATGTCCTGTATAAACCAGGACTATGAAGAGGAGAGTTTAAAACATCGGTTACAGAAAGCAAAACCCATCAAAGGGACTCTGCAATACCGCCCTGTTATTCCATGTACTGAAACAGAAATTAAAACATGGATTTTTCATTCAACAACACCAGAGAAGTCTGTTATGTGATTGAAGGTGGCACAAGATTGACAATGGATGACATAACTGGATATGTGACCTGTGAATATGATTGGCACAGGTGGCTAATGTACTCTCCAAAGATTGACAATGAAGAAGTAGAAGTGTCTTTACTGCACCTTCTGGTCTTGTGTATCCGAGAAAACTCGACATTTTAAAAGTAAACAAAAATCAGATATTAACCCCTTAACGTCCAATGACAGGCATAATCCGTCATTGGATGCCTCCCCCTGTTTGGTGTGGGCTCCGGTGATGAGCAGACACCTTTTCTGGCGCATGACAGCTGTTCTGATCAGCTGACATGTGCCCCTAACAGCTGCAGGTAGAATCGCAATCTACCCGCGGCTGTTAACATGTTAAATGCCGCTGTCAAACTCTTCCTGCGCGTGCATCTTAAATGCTGCTGTCAGTGTCATTACCTCCTCCCATTGTCTGCCGTGTCACGTGACCATGGGTAGGCATGACAACCAGAGGTCTCCTTGAGACCTTTATGGTTGTCACAGCCGGATTGCTATGAGCACCGCCTGGTGGTCGGCGCTCATAGCAAGTGAGTAATTCTGCTGCATACAGGTGATCTGATCATCGCCTATATGTAGCAGAGCCTATTGAGTTATGGCAGCTTTTAGTTTCCCATGGAGACTATTGAAGCATGCCAACAGTAAAAACAAAAAAAGTTTAAAAATCTAAAAAAATCTAAAGTTCAAATCACCCCAATTCAAAATAAAACGATTAAAACAAAATCAAACATACACATTTGATATCACCTTGTTCAGAATTGCCCGATCTATTATTAAAAAAAAGGATTAACCTGATCGTTAAACGGCATAGAGAGAAAAAAGTCGAAATGCCATAATTACTTTTTTTAGGTCGCCGCGACATTGCATTAGAATGCAATAATGGGTGATCAAAAGAACGTATCTGCACCAAAATGGTATGATTAAAAACATCAGCTCAGCGCGCAAAAAAATAAGTCCTCACCCAACCAGAGATCATGAAAAATGGAGACTCTACGGGTATCAGAATATGGCGCAATTTAATATTTTTTTTTAACAAAGTTTGGAATTTTTTTTCACCACTTAGATAAAAAGAACCTAGAAATGCTTGGTGTATATGAACTCGTAATGACCTGGGGAATCACAACGGCCGGTCAGTTTTAGCATTTAGTGAACCTAGTAAAAAAGACCAAACAAAAAACAAGTGTGGGATTGAACTTTTTTGCAATTTCACCGCGCTTGGAATTTTTTCCCTTTTTCGAGTACACGACATGGTAAAACCAATGGTGTCGTTCAAAAGTACAACTCGTCCCGCAAAAAACAAGCCCTCACATGGCCATTTTGACTAAAAAAAAAAGGTTATAACTATGGGAAGAAAGGGTGCAAAAAATGAAAATGCAAAACCAAAATTACCACTGGTTCTTAAGGGGTTAACTCGGGTGGAACCAAACCCCATATTGGGGCTTGTTTCCACTTGCGAGAAACACGTCCGTGTCTCGCATGTGGAAACCAAGCTCTGGTGCCGGCACTTGGGAGCGGAGCGCGCGGCCGCATAGCAACACATGGAGCCGCACGCTCCGCTCTGGAGTGCCGGCGCCAGAGCTTGGTTTCCACATGCGAGACACGGACGTGTTTCTCGCAAATGGAAACAAGCCCTTAGTCATACATACCCTGACACATAATGAAACTACCATTGTTGGTATAATTTTGTGGACAAAATTACGTTTTACCCAGTAGAAGGGACAAAAAGGGGTCCGTTGAAAGTCTTACTATTAAATAAGACTAGTTCATATTTTATTTCATAGCTTGATGATTTAACTACTGTACTATTTAAAGGAAAAAAAAAACAAAAAACTTGAAAGGACATGTCTAGTGATTGTAATAATAAAAAAAAAATGGTGCATGTATATTTAAAAAGGTGTCAAAATATTGATTTTTAATTTAGTATTAAGCACACATGATTAGGATGTGACTGTATTTAGTAAATCACGATTAGGCCGGGGTCACACTTGCAAGTTCAATGCGAGAAACTCGCATCAAGTCCCGGCACTGCCACCAGCACTCTGACCAGAGCGTGCGGCTGCATGTATTTCTATGCAGCCGCACGCTCCATTCCCGAGTGCCGGTGGCAGTATCGGGACTTGATGCGAGAGACTCGCGTGAGTTTCACACATTGAACTCGCAATGTGACCCCGGCCTTAGAAATATGATCCTACTTAGATCATAATTTGAATCCCTGTACAAGTGTCACCACGAACACAAGTAACATGCATTCATTTTTTGAAAAATTTATAACACCTAGTTTTCCCAAAATCACCCATCAAAATGTTAGAATTTGACTCTTCAAAAGCAAAATATAAACAAAGTCTTGTGACATATCAACTTAAAGCCTGTACAAATCTGAACAACTTGGTGCCTTTCCCATTTCATCATTAAGATAGTCATACAAGCCCAAAATTCAGGCTTTCAAAACTTTAGAAATCTTTAAAAAAAATTAACTAATGAAGATAAAAATTCAAAACTTATTATTTTTGAATTTGCTAAAGTAGCACTTCAAAAAACACCAAATATCCTAAGACGTCAGGTAAAAAAATAAAATCAGATTTGGATTACATACAGTACAGACCAAAAGTTTGGACACACCTTCTCATTTAAAGATTTTTCTGTATTTTCATGACTCTGAAAATTGTACATTCACACTGAAGGCATCAAAACTAGGAATTAACACATGTGGAATTATATACTTAACAAAAAAGTGTGAAACAACTGAAATTATGTCTTATATTCTAGGTTCTTCAACGTAGCCACCTTTTGCTTTGATGACTGCTTTGCACACTCTTGGCATTCTCTTGATGAGCTTCAAGAGGTAGTCACCGGGAATGGTGTTCCAACAATCTTGAAGGAATTCACAGAGATGCTTAACACTTGTTGGCCCTTTTGCCTTCACTCTGCGGTCCAGCTCACCCCAAACCATCTCGATTGGGTTCAGGTCTGGTGACTGTGGAGGCCAGGACATCTGGTGTAGCACCGCATCACTCTCCTTCTTGGTCAAATAGCCCTTACACAGCCTGGAGGTGTGTTTGGGGTCATTGTCCTGTTGAAAAATAAATGATGGTCCAACTAAATGCAAACCGGATGGAATAGCATGCCACTGCAAGATGCTGTGGTAGCCATGCGGGTTCAGTATGCCTTCAATTTTGAATAAAATCATCAACAGTGTCACCAACAAAGCACCCCCACACCATCACACCTCCTCCTCCATGCTTCACGGTGGGAACCAGGCATGTAGAGTCCATCCGTTCACCTTTTCTGCATCGCACAAAGACGTGGTTGGAACCAAAGATCTCAACTTTGAACTCGTCAGACCAAAGCACAGATTTCCACTGGTCTAATGTCCATTCTTTGTGTTCTTTAGCCCAAACAAGTCTCTTCTGCTTGTTGCCTGTCCTAAGCAGTGGTTTCCTAGCAGCTATTTTACCATGAAGGCCTGCTGCCCAAAGTCTCCTCTTAACAGTTGTTGTAGCGATGTCTGCTGCTAGAACACTGTGTGACATTGACCTGTTCTCTAATCTGAGCTGCTGTTGACCTGCGATTTCTGAGGCTGGTGACTTGGATAAACTTATCCTCAGAAGCAGAGGTGACTCTTGGTCTTCCTTTCCTGGGGCGGTCCTCATGTGAGCCAGGATCTTTGTAGCGCTTGATGGTTTTTGCCACTGCACTTGGGGACACTTTCAAAGTTTTCCCAATTTTTCAGACTGACTGACCTTCATTTTTTTTTAAAGTAATGATGGCCACTCGTTTTTCTTTACTTAGCTGTTTTTTTTCTTGCCATAATACAAATTCTAACAGACTATTCAGTAGGACTATCAGCTGTGTATCCACCAGACTTCTGCACAACACAACTGATGCTTTCAGTGTGAATGTACAATTTTCATAGTCATGAAAATACAGAAAAATCTTTCAATGAGGTGTCCAAACTTTTGCTCTGTACTGTACAATGGAATGACCCTCACGTGAGGGGGGGAAAAAACCCTTGCTATTGATCTGCAGATATGGTGTTACTCTGCAGGTCAGTAGCGATCTGAACATGCCCAGTGCTCCCACTTAGAGCCTCGCTGACGGGAGGTGATGAAATAGGTTCTTCCTGGCAACGTTCGGGTTTTAGTCCAGTTG